>NC_088343.1:28950000-29595000 GCF_036884655.1 Musa acuminata AAA Group | reverse complement strand
TTTGGAGCTCAAATCTGTCAATTCCCAGAATTCCGAGATCAGGCGGTTGCACCTCCTGACTGGGGCAGTTGCACCACCTGGCAGAGCTCGAAGACTGAGCCTCTGGGCGGTGCCACCTCTGTCAGGGGCGGTTGCACCTCTCTGCCAGAGCTCGAAGACCGAGCTCAGGCGGTTGCACCGCCTGACTGGGGAGGTTGCACCGCCTGGCAGAGCTCGAAACTTGAGCTCTAGCGGTGCTACCTCTTGACAGAAGAGGTTGCACCGCCCAGTCTCGCTCGGAGACTGAGCCCGGGGCGGTGCCACCTCTTGGCTAGGGCGGTTGCACCGCCCAGTCTCGCTAGGAGACATAGCCTGGGCGGTGCTACCTCCTGGCTTGGGCGGTTGCACCTCCCACAGCAATCAGGGTCCGAATGGGTTAATCCATTCGGCCCAATTTGATTCTTTCAGGGGCCCAATTGCCCCAAGATTAAGCTAATGGGATCACCTCCCATTTCTAACTTAATCAATGTGCTAACTACGATTATTTCCTAAGACATATTCTGCAGCTTGCTCCGGTGCGTCAATCGCTTCTTCCGACGAGTTTCCGGCGAACTTCCGTCGATCATCCGACGAACCTTCAGTGATCCTCCTGCGGACTTCCGGCAAACTCCTGGACTTGCGACGATCCACTTGGCAGGTTCCGATGAGCTCCTTTGGCAAGCTTCTGGACTTCTCGGATTTGTTCCCGCAGAACCTCCGATGACTGTCCGAACTTCCGTCGAGCTCTTGAACTCCCAACGTGATCATTGTCATGACTCCGGCGCAACTCCTGCTGCATGTCTTACTTTCATCGTAGTTAATCCTGCACACTTATCTCAACACACAGATTAGACAAACAATTGATAATTGATTTCATCATCAAAATCCGAGATTTAATAATCTCCCCCTTTTTGATGATGACAATCAATTGATAATGGAGTTAACCTTAACTCCCCCTCTCTATATGCCATACTTCTTGAATTTAAAAACTTTATAAATTCAAAAGACATATTCCCATCATGATTCCTATCATGATGTATCTCTTTGAAGATGATGTCAAGGCTTGACATTCATTTTCAAATATTACAAGTTTGAATGATGGTAATTGTAGCAATTCATCATATTGTAAGATATCGACATGTAAAGCTGTGAAGTAAGATTTTGATATCATTACATGATATACACATTTCGAATATTTTAGCAAGTGTAGCATTGCATCACATGGTAAGATATCAGTTTGTACGATGCAAATTTTTGTTTGATATCTTGATACAAGGGCATATAGCAATCATATATTTCTTGGTGATGCAAGTATGGCCTAATCATAGCATCAGTGATAGCAACCATATCAACATCAGTGATAGCAAACATATCAGCATCAGTGATAGCAACCATATCAACATCAGTGATAGCAAACATATCAGCATCAGTGATAGCAACCATATCAACATCAGTGATAGCAAACATATCAATTCATATATTTCTCCCCCTTTGTCATCAACAAAAAGCATGGTAGATGTGATTCCAGCAGGTTATCAATCACATAAAGGAAGGCATAACACATATAATGCTTTGAATACCTCTTCTCCTTGTATGTTATAATTCTTTGTGCATGAAAGAGGAAACTCATTTTTCCAAAAAATTTACATAAGAGTGTACAGGAAAATCCGATTTTTAGTATTTAAATTGTTAAGCAAATCCGAAAATGAAATTAACTTTTCCATGCATTCAGACATGAGTAAGCTACTGATTTTCAAGGACAAAACATAATTTCCAACATGTTATTTGATCAAGTGATACCAAGGCATGTAATAGTAATCAAGTGATTTGATCATTCAATAAAGTCCGAAAAATAATTTTAACTAGTTTAAGTATTCGGACACATCAACATTCCTAATTCTCTTCTTATAAAATCAAATTGTTCTTCACTAGAGGTTTTGTAAAAATATCAGTTTCGTATCAATGTCATATTACTGACTTATCAACTACATTGGTATGTCACTTTATATTTATCAAGGCACAAGGTTTTCAAAACATTTAGTTTTAATGTAAAATCCGAGATAAACAACAAGAGATGTTTGTAACTTTGCATATGCTCACAGATCAAGGTAAATACGGAGTTTACAATATATCATATTAAAGACAAAGTCCATCATGAGGAGTTTATAACAACAGCGGATGATTGTGTTCATACAAGCTCATTCATGAGGTGGAAAGTTAAAGTGCCTAAATAAAGAGTCAAATTGTCGATGAATTTGCTGTAGCTCAGCTAGGATTTGATCTTGTCGATGTTCAAGCCGTTCTTGTCTTTGTTCGAATCGGTCCATTCGAATCCCAATATCTTCGACAGATGACGTGTGAGTTTGCTCAAATGGATGTGTTTCCTCAAAGGGACAGATCGGAGGAGATTGGGTACCCCTAAAGACTGGTGTTTCTGGTTCAGGTTCAGGTTGAGGGGGATCAGTTCTTCTTGGCATTCTAACCCAGTTATCGTTTCTATAAAAACATCTTAATCGGTGAAGTAGATTTTTATTAATTATGCTGAATCTATCTACTTTTATTACTTCTTCTTCCGGTGGTATTAGAATATCGTAGGCTTTCATTATTCTAGTTATTATTCCACCATATGGGAGCATCATGTCTTTCTTAGATAGTTCTAACATGTTTTGTTGGATAAGATAACCAAGACAGATGTCATGTCCTTTCATGATCATATACATAGTTCCTAATTCTAATTGGCTGACTTCATCATGATGATATTGTTTAGGAAGAATGATGCTAGTTAGGATGTGATGAAGTACCTTAGTGTTTAGAGGCAGTAAATGTTCACAACTTTTAGGAACAAATGCTAAGTTCGGATTGGCAAAAATTGTTTGTAGGGCTTTAATGTATGTTGTTCCAACATTTTCATCATCCCATGATCCTCTAAAGTAAAGTCCTCTTCTTTTCATGGGAATGCCTATCATGTCGTAAATGAATCTATCCGTAATTGAAATGTGTTGTCCTAAGAGATAGGTGAACATCCTTTCTTCTTCATCTACTAGTATGTTGTTGTAAAACAATCTTACTAGTCTTGGATAGATGGGTTCATTAATTTGTAATATAGGGAGTAGATCTAAGTTTGCAAACCATTGGATTGTCTCTAAGTCTCTTAGCTCACTTAAATCTACGTATTTTCCCTTGTTGACACTCCTAAGTTCAAAAGAGGAAAATTTTTCAGCATGGTATTTTAAATCGAAAAGGGTGGAATCAAAGTCTTATACTAATCTCCTCTTTCCTTTGTCCCTTGAGGATCTTCTAGATCCCATAACTACTGCTGTGTAGAATAATAGTGATGAGCAAAAGTAAATGAATCAAGAAACATAGTTTAAGGGCTTCTTAGAGAGTACCTTAATGAGATCTTCAAGAGAGGGAAGGAATGTTGATGCTTTGCTTCGTAATGAAGGGTATTTGGGATGTTAAGATGGGGGAAATGGGGATGGAGGAGGCTAGGGAGAGTAGAAGAGGGAAGGAAATGAGTTGGGGTCGATTTCACCGTCGGCCCTAGCTTGAGTTATAAAGGGGCAGAGTTGCGGGCGGTTGCACCTCTGGCTGGAGCGGTGCAACCGCTCGCAACACGTGACAGCTGGAGGTGCTACCTCCAATTGGGGCGGTGCCACCGCTTGGTGAGCATTTGTTTTGATCTGAGAATTTTTCTGTCTTGAGGAGAATTTTCATTCACAGCAATCAACTTTTACTTACGTAATTACGTAAGAATTTTCATTTTAAGATAGGGACTTTTGCACAATCAAGGTAGATTTTTAACGTGCACATTCTTAATGTCGTACACATGTTTGTGATAGTCTCTTCAAGTTGATAAGTCTTGCAAGTTCATGACAGAGTTAGTCATTTCATGATACAGAGTTAAATTCGAAGGTTATGAACGGATGAAATTGATGGGTTCGAAAATCCAGGGATATGTGAATTTGGGAATCATACGTTTCTAATTCTGAACAGGATTGTATCTAGGTCGCATTTGTGATTTTACCCTTGTTGTTGTCTCCGAAGGTGACATAGCCTTCGTCTATGCTAGTGAGCTTAGAGAATTGAGATGGATCTCCGGTCATATGCCTTGAGCATCCACTATCAAGGTACCATCTCTTGCTCCTAGCTTGCGATGGTGTGGGTTTCTACAAGAAAGGATGATTTTTAGGTACCCATTTGCTTTTGGGTGCCTCAAAGATAGATCTACATTGTTTATCATGTTGCATAGAGTTTATCATGGTTCCTTTAGGAACCCAAGTCAGTTTGTTTGGACTTATTTTCTTGAATGGACAATAATACGTCTTGTGTCCAAATTTGTAACAAAAGTTGCATTTGGTTTGGTGTTGAACATGTAAGATGGGGCCTTTTATGAAGGTGGTTGGATTTAGGTGAGGACTTCTCACAAATCCAATTCCACTCCTTTTTGGAACGTGACCCTTGTTTGCAAGGATCATGTTCAATGACTTGCTACCAACCTCGAATTTCTTCAAGGTGTCCTTAAGTAGCAGGTTTTCTTTTTGGAGAGTTTCTAGATCATGGCATTTGATACATGAATTTAAACTATCATGATATTCAGTTTTTAACTTATTAAAATAATAAGTAAGATTATCATGCTCCTTTTTTAGCAATTTATATTTTCTATCGATAATCTTGCATTCATCAAATAAGTCATGGAAGGCATTTAATAATTCATCGAAAGATAAATCAGCATCTAATAAATTCGTTACCTCATCTCCGATGGCCATTAAGGCGTAATGAGCAACTTGCTCAGTGTTGGACTCCTCTTCTTCGGATGCGCTCGAATCATCCCATGTTGCTTTGAGCGCCTTCTTCTTTGTTGTTCTCTTTTTGGCTTGGGGACAATCACTCTTGTAGTGTCCCGGCTTTTTGCACTCATAGCAAATAACTTGGTCCTTCTTGGGTTCAAGTTTATTTTTAGTGTCATTTTTAAACTTGTTTCTTTTAATGAATTTTTTAAATTTTCTTGTTAGAAGTGCCAAGTCATCGTCACAGTCCTCATCACTTGAGTTTTCTTTCAAGTGGTCTTCCAAAGTTCTAAGTGCCATATCCTTCTTGTTCTTTGGAAGGATGTCTTTTTGCTCTTCATGAGCTTTGCAAGTCATCTCGTAGGTCATTAATGACCCAATTAGTTCTTCAAGAGGGAAGTTGTTTAGATTTTTTGCCTCTTGAATAGCAGTGACTTTAGGATCCCAACTCTTAGGAAGGGATCTTAGAATCTTATTTACGAGCTCAAAATCCAAAAAACTTTTTCCAAGTCCTTTTAGACCGTTGACGACATCCGTGAAATGGGTAAACATGTCGCCAATAGTCTCACTCGGTTTCATTCGGAAAAGTTCGAAAGAGTGTAACAAAAGATTGATTTTTGACTCTTTCACTCTACTTGTGCCTTCATGAGTCACTTCGAGTGTGTGCCAAATATCAAATGCAGTTTCACAAATCGAAACACGATTAAACTCATTTTTATCAAGTGCGCAAAATAAGGCATTCATAGCCTTTGCATTGAGAGCGAAAGCCTTCTTCTCTAAATCATTCCAATCGATCATTAGAAGAGAAGACTTTGAAAAACCATTTTCGACAAGATTCCAAAGTTCAACATCCATAGAGATAAGAAAGATCCTCATTCGGGTCTTCCAATAGGTGTAGTTCGTCCCATTAAACATGGGTGGACGTGTAATAGAATGGCCCTCTTGGTTTCCGGCGTAAGCCATCTCTCTTGGGTTTTAATCCGTTTGAGAGTTAACCGGGCTCTGATACCAATTGTTAGGATCGAGAGCACTAAGAGGGGGGGGGGGGGGGTGAATTAGTGCAGCAGAAAACTTTCTGCGATTAAAATCGAAAGCTGCGTTCGAACGATAAAAACAACTTCTGTATGAAAGTTGATACTAAGCAAGGTTAAAGTCAAACTATGCAGGCAGTTTGCAGCTATGATGAAAACCAGAATATCGGCGCAAACTGAAATCCGACGTTCGTACGAAGAAGCTGGTTTACGTCTACATGCTGATTCGTAAATCACTTGATTAGATAAGATGCAGTTTAAGCAGGAGTATAAAGGCAGTGTGCAGTTATGGTAAAGCTCAAAACGTAAACGCAATCTGCAATATGATGATCATACGAAAAAGCAGATTTACGTCTAAACGCAGATTTACGTCTGAACCTTGAAACTTGTTCGTAAAATCGCAGAGGTCAGTAAGCTATTGAGAAGTTTGTAGTGAAGGTCAAATGCTCAAAGGAAATGCAAACCGAGATTTAGAGTGGTTCGGTCAATCTTGACCTACTCCACTTTTGGCTTCCTCCACCGACGAGGTCACCGACGTCAACTAGAGGCCTTCGTTCAATAGGCGAAGGCCAACCACCCTCTTACAAATTCACTCCTTTTGACGGGCTTAGGAGACAACCCTTACAGAAGTTTTCTCTCCTCTCTTTACAACTCAAACTTTGAAGAACAGAAAGAGGAGAACTAGCAGTTTTGAGCTCTAAGAACCTCAGAAAGACAGCAAGATTTCGAGTGTATGTTGTGTGCTTTCAGTGCTGAATGGGTGGGGTATTTATAGGCCCCAACCTAGTTCAAATTTGGAGCTCAAATTTGTCAATTCCCGGAATTCCGGGATCAGGCGGTTGCACCTCCTGACTGGGGCGGTTGCACCGCCTGGCAGAGCTCGAAGACTGAGCCTCTGGGCAGTGACACCTCTGTCAGGGGCGGTTGCACCTCTCTGCCAGAGCTCGAAGACCGAGCTCAGGCGGTTGCACCGCCTGACTGGGGAGGTTGCGCCGCCTGGCAGAGCTCAAAACTTGAGCTCTGGCAGTGCTACCTCTTGACAGAAGAGGTTGCACCGCCCAGTCTCGCTCGGAGACTGAGCCCGGGGCGGTGCCACCTCTTGGCTGGGGCGGTTGCACCACCCAGTCTCGCTGGGAGACATAGCTTGGGCGGTGCTACCTCCTGGCTTGGGCGGTTGCACCTCCCACAGCAATCAGGGTCCGAATGGGTTAATCCATTCGGCCCAATTTGATTCTTTCAGGGGCCCAATTGCCCCAAGATTAAGCTAATGGGATCACCTCCCATTTCCAACTTAATCAATGTGCTAACTATGATTATTTCCTAAGACATATTCTGCAGCTTGCTCCGGTGCATCAATCGCTTCTTCCGACGAGTTTCCGGCGAACTTCCGTCGATCATCCGACGAACCCTCGGTGATCCTCCTGCGGACTTCCGGCAAACTCTTGGACTTGCGACGATCCACTTGGCAGGTTCCGACGAGCTCCTTTGGCAAGCTTCTGGACTTCTCGGATTTGTTCCCGCAGAACCTCCGACGACTGTCCGAACTTCCGTCGAGCTCTTGAACTCCCAACGTGATCATTGTCATGACTCCGGCGCAACTCCTGCTGCATGTCTTACTTTCATCGTAGTTAATCCTGCACACTTATCTCAACACACAGATTAGACAAACAATTGACAATTGATTTCATCATCAAAATCCGAGATTCAATAGCGAGAAGGGAGGCAACTGGTGGTTGCGGTTGCGACCCAAGGGTGGGGGCACGATGGCAGGGCGGTTAGGGCAGCGCCACTGATGATATTAGCGACGAAGGGGTGGTTCGCTAGTTGGGAAACCGTGGCCGTGATCCTTCTCACTCGAGCGAGATGGGGGAGCAAGGAGGAGAGGTCGTTGGCCGGGGGGGCAACGGCAGCGGTGGTCGAGCAGCAGGGAAGTAGTGGTGGCGGTGGAGAAGGAGGCAACGAGGGTCGCGGTAGGGGTGTGGCCTACTGGGGAGCAGGGGCGACGGTGGGGGAGAAGGGAAGCAGGGGATCCTTCTCGGTGGCTACCGGCTTCAACCTCTTTCACAATTTTTTTTTTTTTTTTACAATAACTACGGTAACACTGCAGCGAGAACGCCAAGGATCGTCGCTCTGATACCAATTGGCAAGACCCTAGGGTTTTAACATGGAAGTAAAAGGGGGAATGATCATTTCGAAGGAATCGACCTCCTTGATCACTTCGAGGGGATCGGCCTCCTAGGGTTTTATCAATAGACTGAATAATATTTCATTGTCTTTCAAGAGAAACAGTTACATCACTATTTATAGAGTTCCACCAAGAGTCCACCAGGACTTGGACTCTAATAATAAATAAATATTAAATAAACATCTACATGACTCTAACTAAACTAAACAGACTCAATTAACATTATTTAAAAGCTCAAAAAAAGGATCCTAATAGTACTGATAACGATGAGATTATTGAACTTGTCACACATATTGTTCATGCATTAGCTGGCTATTCTAATCCTCAAACAATGAAAGTTGAAGAGCTTTTGAAACATCAGTCAGTTACTATTTTGATTAATACTGGTAGCACCAATAATTTTATAGATAGCAAGTTTGCTACGTGATTGACCTATCGTATTGAATGTTGTGATAAGTTCGAGGTAAAGGTTGCGGATGGACGAATTTTAACTTGTGATAGTAAGTGTTCCAAAGTAAAGCTTGTTATATAGAGCCAATAATTGTTCATGGATTTTTTTTTACTATCATTGGAGGACTATGAGGTTATGCTTAGAATTAAGTAGTTATTAACACTGGATGATATCTCTTGAATTTTTTCTAAATTAATTATGAATTTTTTTATCAATGGAAAACAAGTGATCCTAAAGTGAAAGCATGGTTGTAAGGTCACAACTGTTACTAGCCATAGAATGGAGATGGTTCTTCGAAAGACACTATGGATTTTTGGTATAAATTATGAAACATTAAAGAGGAGCTGTAGTACCTGAACAAGATGAAAATGTTTAATCATTACTCAATGAATTTATAGATGTATTTGTAGACCCATAAGGACTTCCACCTCTTCGATCACATGATCACCGAATTCCTTTGCTGCTTAGAAGTGCACCAACTGATGTTCAACCCAATTGATATCCACACTTTCAAAAGACAAAGATAGAGAAAATCGTTAAGGAGATGCTTGTAGCATAGGTCATAAGGGCTAGTGTTAGTCCATACTCCTTTCCAGTCTTATTGATAAGGAAGAAAGATGGTTCTTAGCGAATGTGTGTAGATTATCGAGCACTCAATAATATTACAGTCAAAGACAAAGTACCTTATTCTAGTGGTGAATGAGTTACTTGACGAATTGGGAGGTTGATAAGTTTTCACTATACTGGATTTACGATGTGGCTATCACCAAATTCGTGTACATGAAGATGATATTCAAAAAACTGCTTTTAGAAAGTATGATGGTCACTATGAATTTCTATTAATGCCTTTTCGGTTAACCAATGCGTCGTCTACTTTTCAGAGTTTAATGAATGATATCTTTCGAGTTCATATTCGTAAGTTTATTCTAATTTTCTTTGATGATATTATAATATATAATCCATCTTCAAAAAGTCATTTATTATATTTGTGGGTTGCCTTTACCCTTCTTCATGAGCATTATCTTTTTGTCAATAAATCGAAATGCAGATTTGCCCAATCTGAGGTAGAGTATCTTGGCCATGTTGTTTCTCGAGAAGGTGTTGTAGTTAATCTTTCCAAAACTTAGGCAATGAAAGATTGGCCAATTCTGAAATCAATTAAGGCTCCAAGAAGATTCTTAGGACTCACTAGTTTGGCAAGTCCCATAGTCCCACATCGGGAAAATCAGACTTGTTGTCTCGTCTTGGAACTATAAATAAGGGCCTGAGCTTTGATGTTAGACACACCACGAGAAGTACCACAAACACCACGAGAAGTACAGCAGGCATCACAAGAAAACCTGCTTATGGTTTGAAGTCTTCTTATTTAGGAAGCTGAAGGTGTTTTATGGCCTAGGAACATTTCCTAAGGCATTTGTAAGTGTCCCTCTTTTATAGTAGTAATTTGCTCCTCTTTCTTCCGTGGATGTAGGTCAAAGTCATTTGACCGAACCACGTATATCTGGTGTTCTTGTGTTTTGTTTGTTCTTGTCGCTTTATTCTTTCCACTTTATTGTCTTTGTTGTGTTGCCAAAATTATCCTTTGGTAAATATCCTGGGGCTAGCTCTAACAAACTGGTATCAGAGCCTGGTTCTGGGATCTTTTGGCAACAATGACAATATCAAAGATCGTTGTCGAGAAATTCGACAGAAATGTCAACTTCGGCATGTGGCAACTCAAGATGGAGGCCATTCTGGTTCAAGACGGAGTTGATTTGGCACTTCAGGGTGCTGAGAACATTCCAGATGGTACGTCAAAGGAAGATCTTGCGGGTATGGATAAGAAGGCCCGATCCAGTATCATTCTAAATCTCTCTGACGAGGTTTTACGGGAGGTAGCTATGGAGACTACGGCTAAGAGCATGTGGGACAAACTTAAAGCCTTGTACATGAAGAGGACAGTGGAGAATCGTCTCTACTTGAAGCAGAGTCTGTATATGCTTTGGATGGTTGAAGGTACATCTATACTCTCGCATCTTGATAAGTTTGATTCTTTGGTTATGGATTTGGAGAATATAGATGCAAAAATTGATGATGAGGATAAGGCTTTGTTGCTCTTGTGTTCTCTTCCCCAATCTTTTAAGCATTTCCGTGATACTTTGATTTATGGAAAAGAAACAGTTTCGTATCAGGAAATTAAATCTGCACTAAAATCTAAGGAGCAAATAGATAGAGATATCACTGGGGAAAGTAGAGGAAATCAGACTAAGGGTCTGGTTGTCAGGGATAAAATGGATAAAAGAGAATTTGACAGTAGTAGATCTAAATCTAGATCTAAATCCAGACATAGAAATTTGGAATGCAGATATTGTCATAAAATGGGGCACATTAAATCTGATTGCTTTAAATTGAAAAATAAATTAAAGCAAAAGGAAAAATTTGTTGAGAAAACTATTGAATCCGCTGAAGCTAGTGTAGCATCTGATGAGAATTTTGGAAATATTTTCTTTGCTACTGATGACAGGACAAAGTCTAAAAATGAATGGATTTTAGATTCAGGTTGTTCTTATCACATGTGTCCCAATAGGGATTTGTTTTCCACATATGAATCTTGTAATGGTGGAATTATTTTGATGGGCAATAATGCCGCATGTGATGTTGTTGGTAGAGGAACAATCTGAATTAAAATGCATGATGGTATTGTGAGGACGCTCACTAATGTTAGACATATTCCTGATTTGAAAAAGAATCTCATCTCTTTAGGCACCCTAGAGGCCCTTGGGTGTAAATACACAGCTGAAGGTGGAGTTATGAAAGTTTCTAGAAATGCCCTTATTGTTATGAAAGCTTGTAGGTCTGGTAGCTTGTATATTCTGCAGGGAACTACTGTCACAGGTTCAGTTGCAGTTTCGTCATCATCATTGTCTGATTCTGACATCATCAAATTATGGCATATGCGTCATATGAGAAATATTCGACCACCACAAAGGTATGCAAATTTGGTTGCATATGCTTTGTCTGTTGCAGAAGAAACAAGTGAAGTTGGTGAGCCTACTTCCTATTCAGATGCAGTTTCTTGTGATAATTCCGCTAAGTGGTTGATTGCTGAAGGAAAAGTCCTTGTTCAGAAAATTCATACGAAGGACAATCCAGCTGATATGTTTACGAAGCCTCTTCCGGTTTACAAGTTCAAGCAGTGCTTGGACTTGGTTGGTGTTCATTGTTGGTGATTGCCCGTTGGGGCTTTTGTGAAGAAGGTGGAGCAAGTTTTGTTGGGACATGCCAAGGTGGAGATTTGTTAGTTTGGCAAGTCCCATAGTCCCACATCGAGAAAATCAGACTTGTTGTCTCGTCTTGGAACTATAAATAAGGGCCTGAGCTTTGATGTTAGACACACCACGAGAAGTACCACAAACACCACGAGAAGTACAACAGGCATCACAAGAAAACCTGCTTATGGTTTGAAGTCTTCTTGTTTAGGAAGCTGAAGGTGTTTTATGGCCTAGGAACATTTCCTAAGGCATTTGTAAGTGTCCCTCTTTTATAGTAGTAATTTGCTCCTCTTTCTTCCGTGGATGTAGGTCAAAGTCATTTGACCGAACCACGTATATCTGGTGTTCTTGTGTTTTGTTTGTTCTTGTCGCTTTATTCTTTCCGCTTTATTGTCTTTGTTGTGTTGCCAAAATTATCCTTTGGTAAATATCCTGGGGCTAGCTCTAACAGAAAGATTGGCCAATTCTGAAATCAATTAAGGCTCCAAGAAGATTCTTAGGACTCACTAGTTATTATTGAAAGTTTATGAAGAATAATGATAAAATAAGTACTTCTTTGACATCGCTTTTGAAGAAAGATGCATTTAAGTGGACAGAAAAAGCTACTCAAGCTTTTATTTTTTTAAAGCATGCAATGACTACTATGCCAGTTCTCGCTTTACCAGATTTTAACAAGTAATTCATGATTGAATCTGATGCTTCTGGAACGGATATTCGAGTTGTACTAATGCAAGAAGGCCATCCAATTGCTTATACTAGTAAAGCTCTTTCCCATCTCATTTTAGCTTATCTTTTTATAACAAGATGTTAGCCATTGTTCATACAATTACAAAAGCCTAAAATATTTTCCTGAGCAAAGAGTTTCTTCTTTAGAGCAGAAAAAGCTATTGGATTTTGACTATAAGATTATTTATAAGAAGGGGAGTCAGAATTTAGTTGTAGATACACTTCCTCGCTTTCTAGAATAAGCTGAACTAGTGGCTATTTCTATTTCTACTTGCAAAACACTAGAACTTATTAGGAGTGAATGGTTAGATGATCCTAAAATTCAAGATGTTATTAAAAAGCTATAAGAAGATCCAAATTTTATTCCTAATTATAGTTGGGATCTCACATATTTGCACTACAAGGGTAAAATTGTCTTAGCACCAAATTCTTCTTGCTAAAATATAATTTTGAAGGAGTTTCATTCATCACCTACTACAGGTCATTTTGGATTTCTTCGCACATACAAATGCATCTATCAACTTTTTTATTGGAAGGGTACGAAGAAAACCATCAAGAAGTTTGTCGCAGAATGTGATGTTTGCCAGTACCACAAAGGTGAGACAATTGCTACCCCTGGTTGACTTCAATCTCTTCCTATTCCTGATGATGCTTGGACTAACATATCTATGGATTTTATTGATAGACTTCCACCATCTTCGTGGTTATGAATCACCTTACAAAATATGCTCATTTTTGTGTTATACGACATACTTATACTATTGCAAGTGTTGCTCATACTTTTGTTGAGAATATAGTAAAGTTGCATAGAATTCCATGTTCGATTATTAATGATCAAGATAAAGTTTTTACTAGCACCTTCTGGAATGAGCTCTTTTGCTTCGAGGGTACCCATTTGAATATGAGTACTGCTTATCACCCATAAACAGATGGGCAGACTAAAGTGGTTAACAGATATCTTGAAAACTATCTCAGATGTTTTACCAATGACAAACCAAATGAGTGGATAAAATGGCTTCCTTGAATAGAATGGTGGCATAATACCACTTATCACTCTTCTACTAAAATAACTCATTTTGAAGTGGTTTATGGTCGACCTTATCCCATGATTACAAAATCCATATCTGGTTCTTCTAAGATTGATCAAATGGACAAGGAATTGCTTGATAGGGGATAAGATTATTCAACTTCTAAGAGTTAATCTCGTAGTCTCACAAGCTAGAATGAAATAACAAGCTGATAAGTATTGTAGTGAGCAAGAATTTGCAGTGCGTGATTTAGTTTTTCTTCGACTTCAGTCTTAAAAGCAAACTTCTATAAAGGTTCGGTCTTCTATGAGGATATCTCCTAGTGATTTTAATAGGCACTTGGGCACTCGCCTAGGTGCTCGGGCACTCGCCTAGGCGCTCGGGCGAGGCGAGGCGAGGCCCGTATCACGCCCCTCAAAATAAATTGATGGTATTAAAACTATTTTCAACACAAACCAATCCAGGATCCAAACACACAATTGAGGTCACTAAGAAAACATTCAGATCAAAAATTCACCTCGATAGTCTACAAATTTATAAACCCTGTGCAGTTCATAAACATACCACACATCACTCGAAATTTCATACAATCTGAACTCAACTCATCAAAATAATAACCACAATATAAATTCACAAGTGGGGAAAACTATGCAGTCACCAAACCAACGTTTACCATAAGTTCACATCATTACACGATTTTAACTTAACCTTCCAAAATCTTAAACATGAGAGATCCTTTAACTTACACAAAATCCACAAGTTTAGATTCAACGTCAACATTTCATTAGATACAGAGAGGCTCATACAACAAATACACATATGCTAATAAAGATCTGCCCAAAATCTTCTAACTTTCCACTGCCTCAGCCCAATCTTAACATTTAAGCAAGCGATACGCTATCCTGAAAAATTTATCAACAAACGGGGTGAGCATATAGAGCTCAGCAAGTGACTAACATATCCATATCAAAAGAGGACAATTTCCAAAGAGATAAAGTTTCACAATACAAGGAAGAATGAACGAAATCATAGACGTAATATCATTAGGAGCAGAATCACAATTGTCATTTCAATCATACATATTTGATTCCTAACAGATGGGGCATAGAGTAATTGGAGCATATCCATAGCATACGAGATGTTCCGGAGCATATCAATGGCAAATAGGACATTTCAGAATATATCAGGTCATAGCAAATGGAACACAGAGTTGCTTCAACAACGAAAGAAATGTTTCGAAGCATATCAATGGCAAATAGGACATTTCAGAACATATCAGGTCATAGCAAATGAAACACAGAGTAATTGAAGCATATCAATAGCGTAGGAAATGTTCCGGGGTATATCAATGACATAAGGAACATTTCGAAGCGTAACAATAACAGATGAAACAGATAGAATGTGTAGTGGGATTCCAAACATATATGGTCCATCCATTTCTGAATGACCACCAAACATAATCTAGAGTATCGCAGGCTCTAAGCACATACCCTTTACCATTTCTGGCAAAGGTCCAAATAATCCCACAAACACCAAAGTACAAAAGGATATTGTGAACAATAATTTGAGACTGTAGCGGATGAAGCATTTCGGAGCATATCAATGGCATAAGAAATGTTCCGGAGTATATCAACAGCATATGGAACATTTCGGAGTATATCAATAACAAATACCAAACAGAAGCTCAAACGTCGTCTTTGACGTTGCATTCATATCATTCTTATCCAGAGCATGTACAGAAACACATAACCAAAACTTTGGATATCATATCAAACATACAGAAGGTGTAGTGGGATCTCAAACAAAATATGATTCATCCATTTCTGAATGACCACTAGACAGAAGTCTCCCACGTCTGGGAGCTCCATCCACCCACGTCTAGGTGAAGCCAGAGGGGGCCGGTAGAGCATCGTAGGCTCTAAGCACATACCCTTTACCATTTCTGGCAAAGGTCCACATAATACCCTTTACCATCTCTGGCAAAGGTCCAGACAGTCCCACAAACACCAGAGTACAAGAGGCAGTTTAACAATAAGTAGCATATATCGGAAGCACACGCGGAACAACAAAACGTACATGTGCCTTTTCGAGACAATACGATGCAAGGAACAAATCTCTCACAAATTTATTCAGATTTGGAATGAAATGAAAGCTAGAGAATATAGGGATTCCAAACAATCATATTTAGCTCAATTCAAATAAGAAGGTTAGATGAATTCAATATCCAAAGGAATGAAACAGAATACGCGAAATCGACCAAAGCTCGATTTCTGACAGAATTCAAGTGGCACATAGAACAAATACTTCAGAATATCAATTATGCTCCAATACCCTTAAGAAAGCTGTTTTTGAAAGATATATCAATCTATTTTCTGTTGAAACAAGTTTCGTACGAATCATGGTTTCCAACAAGGAGTTACCTTTGATTTGGTAACACAAGGTCAAAAACACAATCACTGTTTTGCAGAATACATAGGGTCGGATTCAACAAATAATAGGGTAGTCATTTGAATTCCAAAATTTTTCAAACTATATATCAAAAGAAAGATTTTCAAGTCTAGTTTCAAATAAAATCAGTTTGGTACAAATCGGAATTTCCAACAGGGAGTTATAGGCATTTTAGTACCGAAAGGTCAGAAATCTTGATCCCTGTTTTGCAGCCTCCATAGGCTCATTTGAAACAGACATTTGGGTAAGTATTCGGAGTCCAAATTTTTCAAAATCAGTGTCAAAAGGAAGGTATAAGAGTCTACTTTCAAATAAACAAGGTTCTGCCTAAATCCATGTTCGATACTGAAAACTATGGCTGGAACAATGTATAGGGGTCAGTTTACCGAAAAAATTCAGATCCATGATTTTTGTATCCAACAAGAGAAATATTCGGTTCTAGGCTGAAATCTTTCGAATAATTCAGAAAAAATATGAGATTAAAGGCTAGTAATTCTGTAGGATGGGGTTAGAATACTTGTCTTTGAGAATTTTGACCCTAAGTGAAAAGATTTGAGCAAGAACCCTTAAAGCCCCAATTTTTTTTTTTTTTTCTTCTTCTTCTTCTTCTTCTTCTTCTTCTTCTCTTTCTTTCCCTGATCCTCCACGCAGGATTTGTCATTTTGCACATTTTGCAATTT
This sequence comes from Musa acuminata AAA Group, assembly GCF_036884655.1. Taxonomy (NCBI): domain Eukaryota; kingdom Viridiplantae; phylum Streptophyta; class Magnoliopsida; order Zingiberales; family Musaceae; genus Musa; species Musa acuminata. The sequence goes on along the minus strand of NC_088343.1, from coordinate 29,578,392 downwards.
AGTCCTTGTATTTATTACATTTTCGATTTGGTTCTTAGGGTTTACATATAGGTCCTCAGATTTTTCTTTAACAAATCCTCCAACACTCATGAATAAGTTTTCAGATTCATACTTTGAAATTTTATTAAACTTAAAATAGATACTTACATTACCAACTCGAAACTTATACTAAAATTCAGAAACGAGGGATGTTACAGCCCGAGCGCCTCACTTCATTTCCAAGTGGCGCACTTCAAAGAGGCGCCACCTGGGCACTTGCCCGAGCCCAAGCATCGGGCGCTTCGGGCGAGCGCCTGGGTTAAACAAGGTGATCGAACTAGCATTTTAGGTCTGGTTCAGTCTTCGATGCTTTAGTTGGTTCAATCGAACCAACTAAAGCACTGATATCAGCGCGACTTTCCCAACCCTAATCCTGCTCGTCGTTCACGCTACCGTTGCCACTACTCATTGCCGATATCACCGCTCTTGCTGTCATTGCTCACTACTACCGTTGCCACTGCCTCCGCTTTGCGCTCCCACTCCCACTGCTAGCTGCTGTAGCTGCCATTGTCGCCGCTTGCTGTTGCCGCTAGCCACTCTCGCTCCCACTCCCGTTGCTCGCTGCTACCACTGCTACTGCCACTGTCACCACTCCCGCTGCTCGCTACTACTTCTGCCGCTGCCATTGTCGTCGCTCGTCGTTGCCGCTCCCGATTTTCTCAGTCAGCACCATCGATCTTCCCTTACACTCTTCTCTTCTCTTTCGATAGTATAATGTTAACAGTATACAATATACTATTAACTATATACTAATAACGGTATTTATATCTATTAAATTAATAATATATTATTTTGATTTTAATACTGTTAATTTTTATTTATTTGAAATTATTGTTAGGTTTCAAGATAAATGGCAAATGTATAGAGTAACTCAATAGAGTCTCCAATGGCATTAAAAAAAGATCATGCATGGAAGTATAATTATCTAAAGGATCCGAAAGATCCTAACGTAGTGATTTGCATGTTCTACGATAAGACTACTAGAGGTGGTATTTTTCGTGCAAAACAACATCTAGTAGGAAATTTCAAAAATGCAGCAGCTTGCAAAAAGTGTCACTTGAGGTAAAAGAAGAGTTGCTGAGTTATATAAATGAAAAGAAGATACAAAAGAATGAATCTTACGAGAATTTACTAGAAGACAATGTTGAACATCTCAGGGATGAAAAAGAAGATTATTCTATGAGTATTAACCCAAGTGGGAAAAAAATATACGACAAAAAAGGAAAAGAAGTTATGAGTACTAAGAAGGGTAAAAAAGAACCGATTGATATATATATGTTTCAAGGATCATAGAAGCAACAAGGGCAAGCAAGAGACTTAAAATTTAGATAAACAAATATAAGTGATGCTTGTAATAAATAAATAAGAGGAAGAACAATTCAACACATTGCTCGCTTTTTCTATCAGACTGGTCTTCTCCTTTGTACAACTCGTTTAGACAGTTTTAAGAAAATGATTGAAGCTATTAGAAAATATGGTGTGGGATTAAAACCTCTAAGTTATTATGAGATGCGAGTTTCATTGTTGCAAAAAGAGTTGAATTATACAAATGACTTACTAAAGGGTCATAAAGAATCATGGGCAATGCATAGTTACTTTATTATGTCAGATGTTTAGACTAACAGTAGGCGCAGGAGTATAATTAATTTTATTGTTAACTGTTCTTTAGGGACTATGTTTATGAAGTCAATAGATGCTTCTTTTATAAAATCTGGAGACAAGATATATGATTTACTTAATAAGTTTGTAGAAGAAATTAGAGAACAAAATATCGTTTAAATCATAACCGACAATAAAAGCAACTATGTATTAGCTAGTAATATTCATCTTTTAAATTTTTAAAAATTTTAATTATTTTATCTTCAATTAAATGTGTTAAACTCTTAAGTCTTATCATTTTTAGTATCCTTTGTTTCAGGTAAATTGCTTAAAACAAAAAGATAATACTTATATTGGACTCTATGTGTGGCACATTGTATTGATTTAATGTTGGAGGATATTAGGAAGATCTTAGACATCAAGAAAACCTTAGAAAGGGTAATTTTTGTTGTTGGGTTTCTTTATAATCATATTGAGGCTTTGAATATCATGAGAGAATTCATAGGGAACAAAAAATTAGTGAGATATGGTGTCACTCGATTTGCTACTTCATTCTTGACATTACAGAGCATGCATCGTCAAAAACATAATATGATAAGCATATTTACCTCTGAGAAATTAGTGACAAGCAAATGGACAAAAGAAGTAAAAGTCAAGAGGGCTACTGATATCATCTTAATGTCATCATTTTGGAATCATGTAGTTTATATATTAAAGGTAATGAGTCCTCTTGTTCGAGTCCTTCGGTTGGTGGATAATGAAAATAAGCTTTCAATGGGATATATTTATGAGGTTATGGATAGAACAAAGGAGACAATGAAAATATCTTTTAATGTAAATGAAGAAATATATGAGAAAATTTTTACAATCATTGACGAAAGATGGAATTGTCAACTTCATCGTCCCTTACATGCAGCAGGATATTATTTGAACCCTGAATTCTTTTATAAGATTAAATCTGTTTGATTTGATGCAGAAGTTTTGGATGGGTTATATCAGTGTATTGCAAGATTAGTTTCAAGCATTGAGGTGCAAGATAAGATTATTCGTGAATTATCTTTATATAAAAATGTCAAAGGTCTTTTTAGAATTTCAATGGTCGTTCAATCCAGGACAACTACGTCTCCAAGTATTAATAATTTGATGTAATTAATTTCATCTATAGAATGTTACTATGTTATTGCTAATAATAACATAAATTTTGCAACTAAATAGTGGAGTTTATTTAAAAATTCCACCCCGAACTTACAACAATTTGCTATCAAAATACTTAGTTTGACTTGTAGTGCTTCGGGTTGTGAGCGAAACTGTAGTGTCTTTGAGCATATAAGGATCACTAAATATTTTTATTTTAATTAATTTATTTATTTAGATAGATGTAATAATATATTTTTAAATTATATGACATGATAGATTCACTCAAAGAGAAGAAATCGGTTGGAACATCAATGATTACACGATCTTGTTTACATAAAGTATAAGCAAGCTTTGAAGGCTCCTTATGATTTGTAAAATAGAATTGATCCAATCTCATTGCAAGATATTGATGATTCAAATGAGTGGTTGGTGGGAGAAATAGGTGCTAACTTGCAAGATGCCGAAGACGAGCTTGTATTTGAAGATGATAGATTGACATGGGGAGATGTGGCAAGAGCTTCAAGTGTTGGAGAATTATAAACATATACAAGACAGTGACAAAGAGAAAAATGAGTATAAAAGCATCAAACTTGGCTCCTGCTATTGTTGAAGACAGAGAATAAAACATATTTTGATGAAGAGGAAGGACAAAGAGGAAGAGGACGAATTCAATGAAGATGATTTGTATGAAAATAACTATAATATTGATTATGATGAATGAGTTTGTATAAAATTTTATTGTTTTGAATTTTGAAACTTTTTGTTAATGTGACATTGTGATTTTATACCTTAGATTTTTTTAAATTTAATAGCATATTTTTATTTAAAATTTTAAATAATTATATTTATTAATTATATTATATATTTTTATATTTTAGTGTCTCACTTCGCTCGGGTGAGCGCTTGGGCGAGCGCTTAGCGCCTCAGGCGTTTTTGGACCTTGGCGCATTTTAGCGCATAGTGCTTTTTAAATCACTGATATCTCATCGATTCTTTGGACCTTATAATGTGTTGGAACGTATTGGCTCAGTTGCTTATTGCTTGGACTTGCCGATAAGCTCTAAGATACATCTAATTTTTTATGTTTCTTGCCTTAAAAAGAAGTTAGGCGAGGATAATGTGGTGCAACACTATTTACCAAATATTTCTTCTACTAGTGAGGTTCAAATCCTGCCTCAAGCTATACTTGATCGATATGTTGTGATACATCATAAATATCCTATCACTGAGGTGCTTGTTCAATGGGCCAACTTAACAACTGAAGATGCCACTTGGGAGTCTTACAAAGCATTGGAGAATAAGTTTCTAAAATTCGTTGTTGTCAGCCTTGAAGACGACTATTTTGTTGAGACAAGAAATGTTAGGATTCCTTAATTTTAGGAGTCCTTAATTTTAGGGATTTGATATTAATCTTTATTTTTCTATTTAGTTTTTCCTAGTGTAGGAGTTTTTGAGTTTTTTCTAATTATTTTAGGAGTCCTTTGATATAACAAATTAAAAATTACTATTTTTATTTTTGTTAGAAATCCTAGTTTTAGTTGGTTATAGATTAATAACTCTCTATCTATATCTCTCTCTCTCTCTCTCTCTCTCTCTCTCTCTCTATATATATATATATATATATATATATATATATATATATATATATATATATATATATATATATATATAATACTTTTGACTATTTTTCTCAAGTAATCAAATACAACTTAAAGCTCCAACTTGAAGGATGATCCTCTGGAAGCGATCAAAAAGAGGTTGATGCCCTCGAAGTAATCAAATCCCTATCTATTTTATTAGATAAAATCTTAGGGTTTTATCAATTGCAAACAGTATTAGAAGGATAAATAAAAAGATGCATGGCAGTTGAAATAATAACTAAGTGCACCAGTTAAAAGAAGAAATAAAGAAGCTATAAAGATGGCCAATATAAACAAGCATTATCACATCACTTGTCAATTAGAAGATTATAAACAGAAAAAGATAAAGCTATACTATAAACTTAGATAACCAAATATTCTTATATTGAAAAAAATATTCAAACAACAGAATGATGAATATATATACCCAGATGACCCGAGTTAATGAGACATTGACACATTGGAGAGCATGGAAGAGAGCATAACAATATATACTTTTAATGGATTACATATCTCAAGAAATCAGAAGTTGGATCCAGAAAGATGACATCTTTAATGTGTTGAAAATAGAAATAAAATGAGAATGAAAGAAGTTGAATAAGTTATAAGTACATGTTAGATAAAAGCATGAATCGGTAGGCAATCATCACCTTACATGTATATTTAATCTTCATATTAGTTCAAAGTTGAGAAAAAATGCATATGCAAAGAGATTTGCAAATTTCAAGAAAATACAAATGACAGCACCTGATTTAGCTGTTTGTGATGGCATTTAAATAATCTGTGAGCTTGTAAATAGAACATAGCTCATAGCAGTCAGTACTCAGTAGCAAAACTCAATATCAACTAGAATCAGAATAGTTGAGAAAGTATTTTAATAATAAAGAAATTAAAATATAGAAAATAAGGGAAAATTTTAAGATTTTCTTGTGCTGTAATTTATGTAAATCAATCATCTCAACAACCTCCTTATCTTGGCTAGTACCTCAAGTCAATCTCATTTATCTCTTCTATAAATTAATCAAAACTGTGGTCACTGTGATCTTTTATATTTTGACTAATAATTTAGGACAATCTTTGTTGTCACCTTCTGGTGGGTGATCAATGATTGGCAAAAATCAGTCTTGAGTAGTCACAGAAGGTAGATTTTAGTTAACCTAACTTCTAAAGAAGTAACAACATTGGCAATTTAGCTTTTGCTTTGGAACACTCACCCAAAAAACATAAAAGGAAAAAAGATCCATCTGAGGCTCTTACCAAAAAAGGTCATTCCAACTAATGGTTTAACTTGGAACACAAAGCATCTTAAAAGTTCATCAAAAGTTAACCTAAATTCACAAACAAAATAGACACCTAGTAACTGATTCAAAACTTGCTCTCTTGCAATTTCCAAATTACAAGTCTTTCTCTCTTCATCAATCAAAAGTAAGCAATTCTCAGCATGTCTACATAAAAAATATTGAACACAAAAGTTTCCTTTCTTATTCTGCATCTCTTGGGACCCGCTACACTAATCTTGATGTACTCAATCCTAAATCAAATGATTTGACGGGCAAACCTCAACCAGTTCTAGGCTGGAAGCCTGGAACAAAGTCAGAGACCCATGGCCAACTGGATTTTGACAATATCCACCACAAAAAATAAAAAGCACATGATTTTCCATGATTCATTGATATGATCGACTTGATCAAGAACTAGTCCACCATCAGAAAAAACAGAAAAATGATTGATAAACATCACCATGCCACTTCCGTACCAGTTTCCTCCTTCTCCAAATCCATTTTTATCCATATAACTCAAGAAAACTATACATTTTTCTTAAAATATAATCCCTTTAATTTCCCACAAAACTGACACCCTATCCACCCAAAGGCTTCAAAAAAGAAACGATGAGATGGTCTAGCTAGATGTACAAGTATATATACTCACATCAAGTAAGTTAAAAGCAAAAAAAACTGTTTAGTAGAATTGCATAATATTGCTTTTTATAACTCTAATACATGAAGATCCTTCTCTTTTCTAACTATAATATGTCTAAACTTGAAATTACTAAAACTTGACCCAATACAGATAAAACTATGTGTTTCGCTTGTACCATCAGCAAAATTTGAAACATGCTCTCAAGCAATACCCCATGCCTCCATTGACAAGTCTAAACTTGCATCTCGAGCTGGTATCTGTGACGTTTTCTAGCTTCAGCTATCTAGTAGACCCTCCAGAACACTCACTTTCATCTATCTAATTAGTTTCCAATATTTTTTGGGCCTTCTATTAATGAGTCTAACCAACTAGGACTTCGGATACTGAAAAAACCAGAACTTGCTGCACTTGGAATGTTGACCACCAATAACAACATCAAACATCAATAAGTTCTACCAACTATTAAGATTGACAACACAAATCTTTGTCCAGACTTCTTTGGTGTTAGTAAACAAAAGTACCGTGGCTGATGAGTCAGTATGGTTAGGTCTGCGGGTCGATGTCGGGAGCTTCTTATTGGGTGGGTAGGATGCTGAGGTGGCCGCGCTCTCAGGAAGGAATATTGGTCGATGTTGATCGGAATCTGGACCGGGTCATTGCTCTCCTTAGCGCGACGAAAGGTGTCTCCTAGGCTGAGGCATCCATCGGTCAAGAGTGGCCGTTTGGGAGCAACTCAGACAGGTGTCGGGCTGGCGGAGGCGACTAGACCCTTGTGAGAGGATGTTGATCCGAGTTTCCCAGTTTACCGACCCGGGCATCGTTCATGGTGGGATGCGTCTCTCCGACTCCGAGATGAATGGCAGTGCATCCTTTGTACTGTGTGGCAATCCCCGGGTTGAGGTTCTCGCGGCTCGGGGGTGTCCGACTTCCTACAAAATGGCCTTCGTCGGGAGCTTCCTGACTTTGGCCCCTTTGATGAGCAAGTTAATCGGGTATCGATATTCCCTTTCCTTTCTTTCTTTTTCTCCCCCTGGTGGGGCGTTGACTAGGGGTTTTTATACCTGTGTGTGAAGGTTGGTTTCGACCTCAGATCAACGTGGCCGTTGACTTCCTTGGGGGTGGGGCGACCTCTCTCACGAGATGGCATCTTTGGGGGTGCTTGAGTGGCGTCAGACGACTCTGCCCCAGGAGCAGACGACACTGCCCCAAACTCTCGGGGTGGTCAAGTTGCACAGTGTATTAGTACCGAACTTGACATGGCGAGCACCCCGTGGTTTTGACGGCGTGTGGTATTGCGTTGGTGGCTAACAATGCATGGTGTTGCTGATGATTCATCTAGGGCCAAAATATGCCCTATCACTCCCCCCCCCCCCCCCTCCCCTACGGGGCGTGCCGACGGATCCCCAACGGTCCGGGAGGCACGCCGGGGGCTGAAGGACGTGATTGTATTAGATGTCTCCTTGGGAGAGGTGAATTGGCTCGTTGGGGGTGATTAGGGGGCTAGGACCCCATGATGCGGGCAGGTTTGACCCTGCTAATTGAACGGCAAGGGTTTGAAGTGAAATCGATGTGTCAAGGTCATCACAGGGTGACTTGGATAGCGGGATGTGACTCGGGCGCTTAGATTAGCCGCAAGGTATAGTTTGGTTGTTGGAGTCGGGCTCGTGGGCCGAGCGGTTGCGTTTGGACTCGGGTCTCAACGCCGACGGGTCGCAAGCCGAGAGTGATTTAGCACGCTTTGGACGGGAACCAGCTTTGGGGGGCCGAGTAGGTAGATCTGGTTTTGAATCGGTCCCGGGGATTGGATAAGTTTGGCTCCGAACTGAGTCTGGGGATCGAGTTTGTAAGCTCGGCTTCGAATCGAGTCGGGGGACCGAGTTTGTGAGCTCGACTTTGAATTGAGTCAGGGGACCGAGTTTGTGAGCTTGGCTCCGAATTGAGTCTGGGGATCGAGTTTATGAGCTCGGCTCCGAATTGAGTCTGGGGACGAGTTTGTAAGCTCGGCTCCGAATTGAGTCGAGAGACCGAGTTTGTGAGCTTGGCTCCAAATTGAGTCTGGGGACCGAGTTTGTAAGCTCGGCTCCGATTCGAGTCAAGGGACTAAGATTGTGAGCTCGGCTCTGAATTAAGTCGGGGGACCGAGTTTGTGAGCTCGGCTCCGAATTGAGTCAGGGGACCGAGTTTTTAAGCTCGGCTCTGAATTAAGTCAGGGGACCGAGTTTGTGAGCTCGGCTCCGAATTGAGTTGGGGGACCGAGTTTGAGAACTGTATATTGAGATAAGTGTATAGGATTAACTACGATGGCAGTAAGACATACAGTATGTGTTAAGCCGGAGTCAAGACCAAGATCATATTGGGGGTTCGAGAGTTCGTCGGAAGTCCAGACGGTTGTCGGAGGTTCTACAGGAACAATTCGAGAAGTCCAGGAGCTTGCCAAAGAAGCTCATAGAAACTCGCCAAGAGGATCGTCGCAAGTCCAGGAGTTTGTCGGGAGTTTGCCAGAGCATTGTCGAGGGTTCGTCGGAAGTTCGCCGGAAGCTCGCCGGAAGAAGCGATTGACGCACCGAAAAATGATCTACAGTATTGATGTCTTAATTATCGTAGTTAGCATGTAGATTAAGTTAGGATTGGGAGTTGATCCCATTAACTTAATCTGGGGCCAATTGGGCCCTTGGTAGACCCAAATTGGGCTGAATGGATCAACCTATTCAGACCTAGAATTCCTGGTCGGCGGTGGCACTGCCCCAGAGACTCGGTCTCCTAGGAGTTTTGGGCGGTAGTAGCACCCCTGTCAAGCGATGGTACCATCGATAATTATTACTACCAGCGGTGGTACCACCCTTGTCAGGTGGTGGTACCACTTGAGCTCGGTCTCCGAGCGATGTCAAGCAGTAGTACCGCCCAGACTGAGTGGTAGTATCGCTCAGTGATAGATGACAGGCGGTAGTACCATCCAATTTTGACGGTGGTATCACCAGGACCTCAGATATCCGAGAATTGACACTTTTGAGCTCCAAATTCAAATTGATTGGGGCCTATATAAACCCCACCATTTCTTGCATGAAAGGGCACCAAAAGCTTGCTTTTATTTCGAGTATTAGAGAGCTTAAAAGTGTTATAAAAGGCTAGAGTTCCTCTCCCTCTTTTCTTTCTAAGTCTTGATCATTCAAGAGAGGAGTGAAAACTTATAAGGGTTGTCTCCTAAGCCCGTCAAAAGGAGAAAAGCTGTAAAAGGGTGGTTGGCCTTTGCCTATTGAAGGAAGGCCTCTAGTGGACGTCGGTGACCTCGTCGGAGGAGGAAGCCAAAAGTGGATATAGGTCATGTTAGGATCAGAGCGGCACTAAGAAGAGGGGGGTGAATTAGTGCAGTGGATTAAAACTCGTAAGTTTAAAATCGATTTCGTAAATGTGTAGAGATTTCAATTCGATGAAGGATGACTTAGCTAAAATAGCTCGAGTAAAGGAAGTCAAGAGTAGGGAGAAGAAAACCAAACAGTTTGCTGCTAAGAAGATAAATGGTTCAGAAAATTAAACACTCACACATTTAAGGAACACCACAATGTAAAGTGGTTCGGTCAAATGACCTACATCCACTTGCAAAGCCTTCTTCGATGAGGCTCCCAACTTCCACTAGCAAATCACTTTGAAGGAGAAGGACCAAATACCTCTCTTATAACCTTTTTACAAGTGGTTCACACTCTTACAGATTTTTCAAAGAGAAAGAGAGAGGTGAACACTTAAGCTATTGAAAACAAGACTTTTGCTAAAGCTTTTTCTCAATTTCTAACTTCTCAAAAAGGTGTTTTCTCTACTGAGAATTGAGGGGTATTTATAGGCTCCAAGAGAATTCAAATTTGGGCTCCAAATTTGAATTACTTTTGGGTTTCTCGGTGCTGGCGATGCCACCGCCTATCAGTAGCGGTGCCACCGCTTGTCAGTGTCTGACAAATAGTGTACTGGCGGTGCCATCGCCAGACCTCTCGGGTTCTGAGCAGTGCCACCGCCCAGTCCGGTAGTGTACTGGTGGTGCCACCGCCGGACCTCTCGGGTTCTGAGCAGTGCCACCGCCCAGTCCAACAGTGCCACTGCTTGGAGTATTCTAGCTCACTGGTTGGGCTATAAACTTGGCCTTAACCAGTCGAAACTTGGGCCCAATTGGCCCCTAACTGGGTTATAGGATTAACCCTTAATCCTAACCCAAATTACATGGAAACTATGAAATTAAGACATAGTCCTAAGCAAATTTTTAAGCGGCAACGTCCAGCGGACTTGATCGATACACTCTTGGACTAGCGAGCTTTCCAACGAACATCCAGCGGACTTTCGATACACTCTTGGATTTCTTTCGGTGGACTTCCAGTAGGCTCCCGGTCTTATGGCAAGTTCAACGAGTCTTTGGTAAGTATCCAAACCTTCTCGTGATCTCCGCGAACCTCTGACGATCTTTCCGGTGGACTTCCGAAAACTTCGGCAAGTTCTCGATTCTCTCTCGGTTGGTTCCAGCAGCACTTCCGACGATTCTTCGGACTTTCGGCGGACTCTCGAACACCCATCGAACTTGACTCCGGTAAACTTGTTTTATGTCTTCAAGCTATCGTAGTTAATCCTGCACACTTAACTCAATAATATAGATTATATTAAGTAACCCATCAATTGACTTCATCATCAAAATCTGAGATTCAACAATCTCCCCCTTTTTAATGATGACAATCAATTGATGATAGATTTAATCATAACTCCCCGTATCTATATGTCATATTATGAGAAGATAAAAACACTTGAATTCATTCTCTTTGAATTCAAGCCTAAACCGATAAGTTCTATCCGTCGAACTTATCGTTATTCTTAATAAGCATAAGCAAATACGAAACTTTGTATTTCTCATAAATTCAAGGCATGAAAATTATTTTCAAGCCAAATGATAAAAGACAATTATCATTTCGATAAGAAATAATAATAATGTGAAATTTCATATTGGATCTCATGATATAAAGGTATGATTTCATATTGATCATGAGATAAATGCTTATCATTTTAAAAATTGATAAACATGATACGACAGCCAATCTAAAAAAAAACTTTCATATGCGATATGCTTAAAAAGTTTTGCGATGCTTTTAAGGAATAAAACACATATAAGACATTTTTTATTACATTATACAACATGCAAATTTCATATTTTGCATAAGTCATCAATCTTTTGCACATTCTTCTCTCCCTTTGTCATCAACAAAAAGGAGTTGAGGTTTTAAGCATAATCATTGAAGTCATTCATAAAAATCATCTCATAAGAAAAAAAATCTTGAAAAGGAGATGACAAAAATCTTATAAAGCTTCAACTTGGCATTAAGACTGTTCATTCAAGGAAGACAACACATCATCCAAAATAACATGAAGGTGCCATCAAAATGTTGACAAAATTTCGGAAAGAAACATCCAACATCATATACTAGGATAATGTAAACACATGTCAAGGTAGCATAGAGGTTTTACAATAATAAGAAAACACATCGATTATTCCTTAGGAGGAATTCCAGAATTCCTATATATGACATCTATCTTTTGGTTCATCTATCGTAGTTCCCTCAAAATTTTAACTTACTATAATTGGATTTACTCTTACTGTGATTTTAGTTGCTCTTGTTGTGTTTTGATTTGATTTAATTCTACCATAATGGGATCTTTAGAACATAATGCAGGAGCTAGTTCTGAAGGTGCTGCACCAAAGGACTAGGAGGAGGAGATTTATTTCCCCTAGAAATGGGTGTTTTAGGGTGTTCTACTAGTGGGGGAACTGGATCAGTCCTTCTAGGTTGCCTAATCCATATACCATTGCTAAAAGTGCACTTAAGTCTCTTGAATAGATTTCTGTTGATAGTGTTAAATCGATCGACCTGGATTATTTCTTCATTGGGTGAGATACAAATATTATAGGCAAGCATTAATCAAGTGACTAACTCCCCATATAGTAACATTGAGTCTTTAGCTATTAAGTATTGCATATGTTACCGGATTAAGTATCCAAAATAATTATTTTGGCCAGTCATAATCCAATACATAGTACTTAACTCTATTTGACTAATCTTATCATAATGAAATTGTTTAGGAAGTCGGATGCTTATCATGATGTGATGAAGAAATTTAGAGTTAAGGGGCAACAAGTGCTCGTAACTTTTGAGAATCATGCCTCGGTTCGGATTTGCAAAAATAGTTTCTAAGGCTTCGGAGTAAGTTGCTCCAATTACATTGATATCCCATTTACTTCTAAAATGACTTATCCTTTTCGGTAATTCCAATTAACTCACATATAGTGCTATCAAAGATTTGAATTTGTATTCCTAAGAGGTAGGTAGTTAAGTTATCATTGTCCACACTTAAGTTTGCGTAAAATAACATAACCAACCTAGGATAAATTAGATCATTGATTTGGAGGAGAGATAAGGTATCTAAATTTGTAAACCATCTAATGGGTTCTAGGTTTCCAAGTTCCTCTAGATCAATATGTTTGCCCTTATGTATTGTTCTTGTTTCGAAATTAGGAAACCTAAGAGCTACTTCATTACATCTAAAGAGGATTTGGTCATAGGAATCTCTTTCCACCCTTTTCCTTTTGGTTCTTGATGATCTCTTAGGAGCCATATCTAATCATGATGATAGATCAAGAGAGAACTGTAAAGAATAGGCCAAATAATAAGAGGAAGAAAAAAAAAATTTTAGATCTTACCTTATATAAATTTCCTTGGAAGGTTGAGAGCTTGATCTAAGAAGAACCCCTCTCTTAGGCTTCTAGAGGCTTAGAATGAGGGTGAGAAAGGTTTAGAAGGTTTAGTGGGAGTGCTAGGGAGAGTTCTCACAGGTTGGGGGTGGTTCCATTGCCGACCCTAACCCCCCTCTTTATAAGGGGGTCCTTGGGCGGTGCCACTACCAACCGAGCGGTGCCACCGCCTGGGGACTGAGTGCCCAAGCGGTGCTACCGTCAGTTCTGACGGTGCCACCATTGGCACGCCAAAAAAAAAAAAAAAATTATATATTTTTTTATTTTCAGAAGTTTTAATGTGTTTGATTTAAGATAGGATAGTGTCTTGGATCACTCTTTAAGATGTCATTCAAAATCGAAAAGAAGTCAAATCCATGAAAACCGAAAAGAGGATAAAAAATTTTCAGAAAATATATACAATCAAGCTCATTCACAAGGACAATTCAACATGCCTAATTCCCTTCTAATAAAGTCAAATTGATCTTCATTTAAGACTTTTGTGAAAATGTCCGCTAATTGATGCTTTGTATCAATAAATTCTAGAATGACATTATTATTATTGACATGATCTCGTATAAAGTGATGCCTAATATCAATATGCTTAGTTCTAAAGTGTTGAATTGGATTTTTGGTTAGACAAATAGTACTTGTATTATCACATTTTATGGGAGTGTTCTTTAAGTAAATTTCATAGTCTTCCAACGTATTTTTCATCCAAACAACTTGTGCACAACATGCACTTGCAGCTATATATTCGGCTTCCACCGTAGATAGTGCAACCGAATTTTGTTTCTTAAAAGTCCAAGAAACAAGTGCATATCCTAAAAATTGACATGTTCTGGATGTGCTTTTTCTATCTATCCTACATCCGCCAAAATCGACATCTGCATAAGCTATTAAATCAAAATTATCATATTTTGGATACCATAATCCTAAATTAGGAGTTCCTTTAAGATATCTAAGGATTCTTTTAATACTTTTAAGATAAGATAATTTAGAATTAGCTTGAAACCTAGCACAAAGTCCTATACTAAACATGATATCCGGTCTAGTTGCGGTGAGGTAAAGTAAACTATCAATCATTCCCCTATATGTTTTTTGATCAAAGCTTTCACCACTTTCATCCATGTCTAACTTAGTGGAAGTACTCATAGGAATGTTTATAGTTTTTGAACCATCCATGTTAAATCGTTTTAACAATTCTAATGTATATTTAGATTGATTAAGAAATATACCATTACTAAGTTGTTTAATTTACAATCCTAAAAAGAAGGTTAATTCTTCCATTAGGCTCATTTCAAATTCATGATTCATACATTTGGCAAATGATTCACATAGTGATTCATCCGAAGAACCAAAAATAATATCGTCAACATAAATATGAACAATAAGAAAATTATTTTTAAAATATTTGATAAATAATGTAGTATCAACCTTGCCTTTTGTAAAATTATTTAAAATAACAAAGGAACTAAGCCTTTCATACCAAGCTCTAGGAGCTAGTTTTAAGTCATAGAGAGTCTTAGTCAATTTAAATACATGATTAGGAAGAAGAGAATTTTCAAATCCGAGAGGTTGTTCAACATACACTTCTTTGGAAATAAAACCATTCAAAAAAGTACTTTTGACATCCATTTGAAATAGTTTAAAATCATTACTACTAGTATAGGAAAGGAGCATCATAATGGCTTCTAATCTTGCCACAGAAGCGAAGGTCTCTTTGTAGTCGATACCTTCTTCTTGGTTGAAACCTTTGGCCACCAGTCTAGCCTTGTTTCTAACCATGATACCGCATTCATCTTGCTTGTTTCTAAAGACCCATTTAATACCACTGACTGAATGGTCACTAGGTCTAGGAACAAGCTTCTGCTAGTCATAAGTGCCCAGCAAGCCAATCACGTGAGTGATGGCACGTGTGACTTGATACAGAATCTTTTTGCTTATTATATTTTGGCGTATATCACTTTATAACTATTGCATAAATGCATATATATTGTGATGTCCTTGGATTTGTGCAATGGGAATCGGATCGTGATGAGATCACGATAATGAGATCGATTCACCTTTAAACACATATCCTAAATAATCCCGGTCATAGGTTACTCGAGAGGGACATCGTGATAACCGGATAGACTGGTGTGTTGTATACCCGTCCATATGATGGATGCAGCTGGTCTCATAGCTGCTCGTGTAGGGACACTAGGGATACAGTACAGGTGCTCATTGGAGAATGAGTTCACTGATTGATCCGCTTACGGAATGCTGGATGGTTGATGATGCCTTATTGTCAGACAACGATTCCGTAGTCCTAGTGGTGTATCTGGTTCTTAGACTTGAGACACCAAGGATGTCCTGTATGAGTGCTCCACTCTTTGATACCAGACTTATAGGTTTGGCTGTTCCCAGATCTAGTACAGCTGGTCATTGGGAGTGGTAGTCGACCTTACGAGGGCTATTGAGTGTCGATAGAGGATCATCCACTCTCGGTATCATGAGAGGAATATCCCATGTGTTCTTGCTCAGACAAATCCCTGGCCAGGGTCATTCGGGTTGAGAGAGAAAGAGTTCTCCGGGAGAATCCGATTAGAGCGAGACTCGAGTAGAAACCGTATGGGTCTGACAGCACCATGCTCAATATACGGTCTCTGGGATATTAGATGGATGAGGGACTATAGGTACATGGTAACTAAGGACAGACAGGTCCAATGGATTGGATTCCCCTGTATCGTCTGGGGACTACGGCGTAGTGGCCTAGTACTTCCGTAGTCGATGAGTCGAGTGAATTATTACAGAGATAATAATTCACTGAGTTAGAAGGAGTTCTGACAGGTATGACTCACGGCCAGCTCGATATTGGGCCTAGAGGGTCACACACATATGGTAGGCATTGCGATGAGTAGAGGTTCGGATATGAGATATCCGACGGAGCCCTTGTCTTATTGGATGCAGATCCAATACCCACTAGGGAAAGGACCCATTAGGGTTTTGACACGGGATCTCTATAAATAGGAGGGATTCACAGCCTCATAGGCTAGAGTCTTTGCTTGCCCTTCCTATTCTCCTCTCCCTCTCCACCTCAAAGTAGGCCTGGAGTTTTGAGGAGCGTCGTCGCAACCCTGCTGTGTGGATCACCGCTAGAGAGGAGGACGCTTGACCTCCTTCACCCTCTCCTAAGGATCTGCACGGAAACAGGGATATACGATCTCCCTAGGTAACACAATCTCTATACGCAGTTTTGTATTTTTGCGGATTTTGCGCACCAATCTTCGCACGACGATGAACATCTTTTTGGGAATCGGGGATTTTTGTTTTCTTGTTCTTCCGCTGCGCATATGATGCCGCCCCCCTATGATTTCCCAACAGTGGTATCAGAGCCAGGTTGTTCGTGCGAATGATTGGTTTTTGAACTGCGTGTGTTGTGTTTAGGAAGAATATTGACGTCAAAATCGTTGACGCAAAAGCAAGGAAGGGCAGCAACAGTTGCTGCCCTCGATCTGCATGCCTGCAGCCAGCCGCAGCCGCAGCCAGGCAGCACAGCGCCGGCGCATGCGCAAGCGCTGTGCCTGCAGCAGCCGGTCGGCGGTCTGCTTGCAGTAGGCTTGCGGCCGGCGGGGCTGGCAGCCCGCTCGGTAGAAGCGCCTGCGGCCACTGAGCAGCGCGGGCTGAGGCACCGCAGGGCAGCGGCGCCTGTGGCCGCTGCTCCCACGGGCAAAAACCCCGCAGGGGCGGCCGCCAGCGAGGCAGCACCACCTGCGGGCGCTGACTCGCGGGCAGAACCGCCCGCGGAGGCGGCGGCGCCCGAAGAGGGCGCCCACCCGCAGCGGCATCGCCGCCAGCGGGCGTGCCGCCTGCAGGCGAGGGCAGTGCCCTCGCCCCGCCGCACAGGCCGCCGCCGGCAGGGTGGCGACGGCGGCAGCAGCGAAAAGGGGAAAGGGTATTAGGGTTTTCTACGCAAAAGACAGTTTTGCCCCTCGGAATTTGAGAAATTCCAGTTTCTGTCTTTTGTCCAAATTATGAAAATACCCTTAGGAATTGAGAAATTCCCTATATATCCCTGATTTCAGAAAATATTAATTAATTAAAAGGTTTAGTTGATTATTATTTTTATTATTATCTAGTAGTCCTACATGATGATGATTATTTATACATGTGATGTATGATGAGTGGACGGATGATCATGGACCGTGTGATGTGTGTACTTGTGATTATTATTATTGAGGTCTGCGAACCTCCATTATATTTCTCGTTTATTGTCGGGCCTGCGTGCCTATGATTAAGTTGTAATCACATGAGGAGGCGCAGCGGGAGCGTGGAAGCCATAGCGGGACCCACGAGACGGACGATCGTGATGCATGGAGATGCATCAAGATGTCGACGGAACCGACGAGGACGAGATGGACGATCACAAGGCATGGAGATGCACCGTTGCACACATAGATCTTGATGTGAGTGATTAGGCCTACTGGCTCGGGCCTAATCATATTAGGTTGTGGTCCATGATCATCTGGTGTGATTGCTTATACACATACTAGATATGTATATATATTTGCATGCGATGTAGATATATATTAAATATGTATATGTGTGACATGTCATATTAGGAGACCAAATCATAGAAACATCTCTCGATAATATTAAGTCGGTAAACGTGAGGCAATTAGATTGACCCACGTGGCCTTCCATCGTTATGAGTAGGAACCGAATCCCGGTGTAGGTTGAGTTGGTCGAGTCCCTCAAGACTCACCTATATCGCGATTCGCTATCTTGCTTACGACATAGAGATGTCACCGGTGACCTGAGGGCATGATATGCTTGGTCGAGTCCCTCGAGGGTATATCATCAAATCAGACTCATCTTGTACCGAAGGTGTTGACTTAACCGAGCATCATGGTTGGTCGAGTCCCTCGAGGCCATGGTGATTCGGAGGCCGAACAGGACGGGAATCACAAGGAGTTGTGATCGGCAAGAGTTGTCTACCTTTTAGGCTTAGTGTGATTGGTCGAGTCCCTCGAGGTTACACTAAGACGCTGATTGGATCCTGATCCCCACTAGAAGTCTGCCGGAGACTTCCGTTTCACGTGCTGAGGGTGTCGCGTGACTCGTTAGTAAAATAGTGGGAGCATATTAAGATAGAAGTCCATATCTTGATAGTTTATTTCTTGCAAAATCTGCATGTTATTCATTTTTGCTACATCTTTATTTTCAGAAAATGTCGCTTTCAAATCCCTTACGTGGCATACTTGATGTCAATCGCCTCACTGGTCCAAATTATACGGATTGGCTCCGTAACTTGAGAATTGTTCTCACAGCGGAGAAAATCGTGTACGTCCTTGATACAGTGATGCCTACGCCTGAAGAAGGGGCAAGCGAGGATGAGATCGCTCGCTACGTGAAGTACATTGATGACTCCACTCTTGCTCAGTGCTATATGTTGGGCTCTATGACTCCAGAGTTACAGAGACAACATGAAAAGATGGATGCCAGATCCATTCTCCTACATGTCCGTAAATTGTTTGAGGAACAGGGAAGGACTCAACGATATGAGATATCCAAGAGCCTTTTCCGCGCTAGGATGACTGAGGGGACACCGGTTCAGAACCATGTCCTAAAGATGATTGAGTGGATAGAGAAACTCACAGGTCTAGGAATGGTCCTAGAGGATAACTTGTGTGTGGACATTGTGCTTCAGTCCCTACCAGATTCCTTTTCACAATTCATAATGAACTTTAATATGAACAAGCTTGAGGTGACTCTCCCAGAGCTCCTCAATATGTTGAGGGAGGCAGAGAGTACTATTAAGAAAGAGAAGCCAGTTCTCTACACTGGTGAGACCAGAAAGAAAAGGAAAGCAGAAAGGTCCCTTAAGAAGGGAAAGGGCAAGGGCAAACAAGGTAAAGCAAAGGTTGCTAAGAAAGACCCAACAAAGGACAAAGGCCAGTGCTTCCACTGTGGTAAAGATGGGCATTGGAAGAGAAACTGCAAAGAGTACCTTGCAGAAAGGGCGAAACAAAAGCTTGATGAAGCTTCAGGTACATTCATGATCAGTCTCCATTTGTCAGACTCTTATGATAACACATGGGTATTAGATACCGGTAGTGCTTATCATATATGTAATTCGTTGCAGGTTCTGGCAAGGCCTAGGAGACTAGAGAGAGGCGAGATGGACCTCAAGATGGGTAATGGAGCAAAAGTTGCTGTATTAGCTGTTGGCGAGGTCGCCCTACATCTGCCTAGTGGAGCTTTTATTGCATTAGATGCATGTTATTTTGTTCCTTCTATTATCAAAAACATTATCTCCATTTCATGTTTAACAGTTAGTGGATATAAATTTGTTTTTGAGAACAATGGTTGTTCGATATTATTAGATGATAAGATCATCACGAAAGGAACATTGCATAATGGTTTATTTATGTTAGACACCACTCCACATATCATGAATATAAATGTGTCCAAAAGGAAACGAGATGAGTTGAACAGTGCATACCTGTGGCATTGTAGGCTAGGTCACATCCATGAAAGAAGGATTCAAAAGTTGCTAAATGATGGATATCTAGATCCATTCGACTATGTGTCATATGCAACTTGTGAGCCTTGCATTCGTGGAAAACTGACCAACTCTCCATTTAGTGGAACTGGAGAGAGAGCCACTGAGTTGTTGGAACTCATACATAGTGATGTATGTGGACCCATGTCAACTCATGCCATTGGAGGTTACTCCTACTTCATTACATTTACTGATGATTTCTCAAGGTATGGATATGTGTACTTAATGAAGTACAAGTCCGAGGCCTTTGAGAAATTCAGAGAGTATAAGAATGAGGTGGAGAACCAGACTGGAAAGAGTATCAAAACTCTTCGATCAGATCGAGGAGGTGAGTACTTAAGTACAGAGTTTACTCACTTCCTCAAGGACCATGGGATATTATCCCAATGGACACCTCCTTATACACCTCAGCTCAATGGTGTCTCTGAAAGGAGAAATCGTACATTATTAGATATGGTACGGTCCATGATGAGTTTCGCTGACCTACCCATCTCATTCTGGGGATATGCCCTAGAAACCGCAGCTTACCTTCTGAACAGAGTTCCAACTAAGTCGGTGGTGTCTACACCATATGAGATATGGAAAGGGAAGAAGCCTGATCTTAAAGTAGTTAAGATTTGGGGCTGCTCTGCCCATGTTAAAAGACACAACCCCGATAAGTTAGAATCAAGGACAGGGCGATGTAAATTTGTGGGATACCCCAAGGAAACTTGTGGGTATTACTTATATCATCTCGAGGACCAAAAGGTCTTTGTAGCTAAGAGAGCAGTGTTCCTTGAGAAGGAACACATTCTTGACGGAGACAGTGGGAGAATGATAGAATTGAGCGAGGTTGGAGAACCAAGCTCAAGCACCACTCTACAGCCCGAGTCTGTTCAGGTATCTAATACACAAGTTTCAACTTTACGCAGGTCTGATAGAGTATCCCATCCTCCTGAGAGATATGTGGGACATATTAGAGCAGAGGATGTAGAGGATATTGATCCTCAGACCTACGAGGAGGCTATTATGAGTATAGACTCCGGGAAGTGGAAAGAAGCCATGAATTCTGAGATGGATTCTATGTACTCCAATAAGGTTTGGAACCTAGTTGATGCACCCGAAGGTATTGTACCCATCGGTTGCAAGTGGATCTTTAAGAAAAAGATCGGAGTAGATGGAAAGGTAGAGACCTATAAAGCAAGGCTAGTGGCTAAGGGGTATCGTCAAAGGCAAGGTGTTGACTACGACGAAACTTTCTCACCCATAGCAATGCTAAAATCCATCAGAATTCTATTGGCTATTGCAGCACACTATGATTATGAGATCTGGCAGATGGATGTGAAAACCGCATTCCTCAACGGGAACCTGGAGGAGGAGGTGTATATGATGCAACCTGAGGGATTCGTGTCCAAGAACTGCCCAGATAAGGTGTGTAGGTTGCTTAGATCCATTTATGGACTAAAGCAAGCTTCCCGAAGTTGGAACATAAGATTTGATGAGGCAATCAGATCTTATGACTTCGTTAAGAACGAAGATGAGCCTTGTGTATACAGAAAGGTAAGTGGGAGCGCTATTAGCTTTTTGGTGTTATATATGGATGACATCCTCATCATTGGGAATGACATAGGAATGCTATCCATAATAAAGGCTTGGTTATCTAGACACTTCTCCATGAAGGACTTAGGAGAAGCATCTTATATCTTGGGGATTAGAATCTATAGAGATAGATCCAAAAGGATGCTTGGCTTGTCCCAGTCCAGGTACATAGAAACTATTGTCAAAAGGTTTGGCATGGAAAATTCCAAAAGAGGTCTCATACCGATGAGACATGGGATATCGCTTTCTACGAGTATGTCCCCAAAGACTCCAAAAGAAAGGGCGAACATGGATATGATACCTTATGCCTCAGCAATAGGGTCTATCATGTATGCCATGCTATGTACTAGGCCTGATATAGCGCATGCTCTGAGTGTCACGAGCAGGTATCAGGCGGATCCAGGCTTGGAGCACTGGAAAGCAGTAAAGTGTATCCTTAAGTACTTGAGAAGGACTAAGGATCTTTTACTAGTATATGGAGGTAATAGCCTTAAGGTTGAAGGCTACACTGACTCAAGTTTTCAGTCTGATGTCGATGATAGCAAGTCGAATTCAGGGTATGTGTACACCTTGAATGGAGGAGCAGTGTGCTGGAAGAGTTCCAAGCAAGATACCACTGCTGACTCGACCACAGAGGCGGAGTACATTGCTGCATCAGATGCAGCAAAGGAGGGAGTCTGGTTGAAGAAGTTCATCACAGATTTGGGAGTCGTGCCGGATAGTGAGGAGCCGATTTCCCTATATTGCGACAAGAACGGGGCAATTGCTCAAGCGAAGGAACCTAGGTCTCATCAGAAATCTAAGCATGTTCTGAGGAGGTTCCACCTTATCAGAGAGATCGTGACCCGAGGAGATGTAGCAGTGGAAAGAGTTCCATCCGAAGATAACATTGCAGATCCACTAACAAAGCCATTGTCTCAGATTGTCTTTGAGCGTCACAGGGGTCTGATGGGGATCAGACACATAGGTGATTGGCTTTAGGTCAAGTGGGAGATTGCTAGTCATAAGTGCCCAGCAAGCCAATCACGTGAGTGATGGCACGTGTGACTTGATACAGAATCTTTTTGCTTATTATATTTTGGCGTATATCACTTTATAACTATTGCATAAATGCATATATATTGTGATGTCCTTGGATTTGTGCAATGGGAATCGGATCGTGATGAGATCACGATAATGAGATCGATTCACCTTTAAACACATATCCTAAATAATCCCGGTCATAGGTTACTCGAGAGGGACATCGTGATAACCGGATAGACTGGTGTGCTGTATACCCGTCCATATGATGGATGCAGCTGGTCTCATAGCTGCTCGTGTAGGGACACTAGGGATACAGTACAGGTGCTCATTGGAGAATGAGTTCACTGATTGATCCGCTTACGGAATGCTGGATGGTTGATGATGCCTTATTGTCAGACAACGATTCCGTAGTCCTAGTGGTGTATCTGGTTCTTAGACTTGAGACACCAAGGATGTCCTGTATGAGTGCTCCACTCTTTGATACCAGACTTATAGGTTTGGCTGTTCCCAGATCTAGTACAGCTGGTCATTGGGAGTGGTAGTCAACCTTACGAGGGCTATTGAGTGTCGATAGAGGATCATCCACTCTCGGTATCATGAGAGGAATATCCCATGTGTTCTTGCTCAGACAAATCCCTGGCCAGGGTCATTCGGGTTGAGAGAGAAAGAGTTCTCCGGGAGAATCCGATTAGAGCGAGACTCGAGTAGAAACCGTATGGGTCTGACAGCACCATGCTCAATATACGGTCTCTGGGATATTAGATGGATGAGGGACTATAGGTACATGGTAACTAAGGACAGACAGGTCCAATGGATTGGATTCCCCTGTATCGTCTGGGGACTACGGCGTAGTGGCCTAGTACTTCCGTAGTCGATGAGTCGAGTGAATTATTACAGAGATAATAATTCACTGAGTTAGAAGGAGTTCTGACAGGTATGACTCACGGCCAACTCGATATTGGGCCTAGAGGGTCACACACATATGGTAGGCATTGCGATGAGTAGAGGTTCGGATATGAGATATCCGACGGAGCCCTTGTCTTATTGGATGCAGATCCAATACCCACTAGGGAAAGGACCCATTAGGGTTTTGACACGGGATCTCTATAAATAGGAGGGATTCACAGCCTCATAGGCTAGAGTCTTTGCTTGCCCTTCCTATTCTCCTCTCCCTCTCCACCTCAGAGTAGGCCTGGAGTTTTGAGGAGCGTCGTCGCAACCCTGCTGTGTGGATCACCGCTAGAGAGGAGGACGCTTGACCTCCTTCACCCTCTCCTAAGGATTTGCAAGGAAACAGGGATATACGATCTCCCTAGGTAACACAATCTCTATACGCAGTTTTGTGTTTTTGCGGATTTTGCGCACTAATCTTCGCACGACGATGAACATCTTTTTGGGAATCGGGGATTTTTGTTTTCTTGTTCTTCCGCTGCGCATATGATGCCGCCCCCCTATGATTTCCCAACAGCTTCCATACCTCATTCCTCTCAAATTGGTTCAATTCCTCTTATATTGCAATAACCCATGAATAATCTTTCAAGGCTTCGTCAATGTATTTAGGTTCAATTTAAGAAAGGAAGGCAACGTTAGCACAAAAATTCTTGAAGGAAGAATGAGTTTGAACCCCTTTTAATGTATCTCCTATAATTAGCTCCTTTGGATGAGCATCTACATACTTCCATTCCTTGGGTAAGAAAATTTCGGAAGAAGATGCATCCAAGTTGCTATTTTGAGGAGGGGATTCATTTAAATTTAAATTATCAAAACTAAGATCATCATCAAAATTATTTTTCTTTAACTCAAAATTTTCATTAAAAACTACATGAATAGACTCTTCTATAACTAAGGTTCTTTTGTTAAAAACACGAAAAGCCTTAGAAACGGAAGAGTAACCAAGAAAGATGCCTTCATCAGATTTAGCATCAAATTTTCCGAATGCATCTTTTTCATTCAAAATAAAGCATTTGTAACAGAAAACTTTAAAATAAGAAACATTTGGTTTTTTGTTATTCTATATTTCATAGGGAGTTTTTGATAGGGATGGTCTTATTAGAACCCTATTCATGACATAGCAAGTCGTATTAATGGCTTTGGCCCAAAAATACTTAGGTAGACTATGTTCATTTAATATGATTTTTGCCATTTCTTATAAATTTTTATTTTTTCTTTCAACTACCCCATTTTGTTGAGGATTTCTCAGAGTGAAGTTGTGATTATATCCATTGGATTCATAAAAACTTTGGAAGTCATGGTTTTGAAATTCGCCACTATGATAACTCCGAATTGATGAAATCATAAAGCCTTTTTTGTTTTGAGTAAGTTTATAAAATTTAGAGAAATATTTGAAACAACCACTTTTGTGAGTCAATAAATAGGTCCAAGTGTATCTACTATAGTCATCTACAATTACGAAGGCATATTTGCTTTCTCCTAGACTCGTTATGTCAATTGGTCCAAATAAGTCTAAATGGATCAATTGCAATGGTCTAATGGTGCTAATTTGATTTTTTTGTTTGAAACTAGCTTTTATTTGTTTTCCTAGTTGACAAGCATCACACACTTTGTCCTTAACAAACTTCATATTGGGAATCCCTCGTACTAACTCTCTAGATGAAATCTTAGATATTAGTTTCATACTTGCATAGCCTAATCTCCTATGCCAAATCCAAGCATCATCATTTAAAACGGAAAAGCACATATCATTATTAAGTTCATCAAGGTTGATGGTGTAGATATTATTTTGTTTTAAGGTAATCATTGATATGTTATTGTTAGTTTTTCAATAATGCACACATTAGATTCAAATCTAATGATGTAACCTTTATCGCATAATTGACTAATGCTTAAGAGATTGTGTTTCAATCCATCAACTAGTAATACATCATCAATTGAAAAACTTGATTTGTTACCTATGGTTCCTTTGCCAATGATTTTACCTTTATTGTTGTCTCCGAAGGTGACATACCCTTCTTCTTTGCTAGTGAGCATAGAGAAATGAGATGGATCTCCGGTTATGTGCCTTGAGCTTCCACTATCAAGATACTATCTCTTGCTCCTAGCTTGTGAGTTTATCTACAAAAGAGGATAGTTTTTACGTACCCATTTGACTTTGGGTGCTTAAAAAATTGATCTACTAATTTTGTCATTTATCATTGAATTATTTATAGTTCCTTTAGGAACCCATATCAACTTATGTGGACTAATTTTCTTAAATGGACATTTGTAAACAACATGTCTGGATTTACAACAAAAGTTACATTTCAAATGAGGCGAAACATATAATATGGGTCCTTTAATGAAGGTGGTAGGATTTTGGTGAGATCCTCTCACAAAACCAATTCCACTTCTATTTACAACGTGACCCTTGTTTGCAAGGATCATGTCCAAGCCTTTGCTACCGACCTTAAACTTGTTTAAGGTCTCTTTAAGTAGCAAATTCTTATTTTTTATTGCTTCTAAGTATTCACGCTTAGAGCATGGAGGAGTTTGAAGATTATCAAGCTTATTTTGTAGTAAGACATGCTCTTTCTTTAATAGATTGAACTTCTTACTAATAGTTCTACACTCATCAAATAATTCGTGAAAAGCGATAGAAAGTTCATCGAAAGATAAATTTTCATTAATTAAATCACATACCTCTCCTCCTAAAGCCATTAGCGCGAAGTTTGCCTCATCTTTGTTGCTAGCTTCTTCATTCTCGGAATCACTTGAGTCGTCCCAAGTCGTTTTTAAAGCTTTCTTCTTTTTCGGTTGCTTCTTCTTGGCTTGGGGGCATTCATTTTTGAAGTGCCCCAGCTTCTTGCATTCGTAGCATATTACTTGGTCCTTTTTATGTTCAAGTTTATTTTTGGTGTCATTTTTAAATTTGTTCTTTCTTATAAATTATTTAAAATTTCAAGTTAAAAGTGCAATGTCATCATTACTGTCCTCATCACTTGATGTTCTTTTTAAGTAGTCTTCTTGTGTTCTAAGTGCCATATCCTTCCTATTCTTTGAAAGGGGGTTTTCGAGCTTTTCATGAGCATGACACGTCATTTCGTAGGTCATAAAAGGCCCAATAAGTTCTTTGAGAGGAAATGTTTTAAGGTCCTTGGCCTCTTGAATAGCCGTAACTTTTGGATCCCAATTCTTTGGAAGAGATCTTAAAATTTTAGTTACTAGTTCAAAGTTAGAAAAACCTTTACCAAGAGCTTTGAGTCCATTGATGACATCCGTGAAATGGGTGTACATGTCTCCGATGGACTCACTTGGTTTCATCCGGAAAAGTTTGTAAGAATGAACAAGAATATTGATTTTGGACTATTTCACTTGTTTAGTGCTTTTATGAGTGACATCAAGAGTTCTCCAAATATCAAAAGCTGAATCATAAATCGAAACGTAATTAAATTTGTTTTTGACAAGTGCACAAAACAAGGCATTCAGAGCCTTTGTGTTTAAAGCAAAAACCTTCTTCTCCAATTCATCTCATTCGCTCATCAGAAGAGAAGATTTTTGAAATCCATTTTCGACAATAGTCCAAAGCTCAAAATCCATGGAAATAAGGAAGATCCTCATACAAGTCTTCCAATACGTGTAATCCGACCCATTAAATATAGGCAGACGTGTAATAGAGTGACCCTCTTGTATGCTAGAGTAAGCCATCTCTCTTAGGTATTAAACCAAATATGAGAGTGAGCTTTGCTCTGATACTAATTGTTAGGATCAGAGTGGCACTAAGAGGAGGGGGTGAATTAGTGCAGCGGATTAAAACTCATAAGTTTGAAATCGATTTCGTAAATGTGTAGAGATTTCGATTCGATGAAGGATGACTTAGCTAAAATAGCTCGAGTAAAGGAAGTCAAGAGTAGGGAGAAGAAAACCGAACAGTTTGCTGCTAAGAAGATAAGTGGTTCAAAAAATTAAACACTTACACATTCAAGGAACACCACAATGTAAAGTGGTTCGGTCAAATGACCTACATCCACTTGCGAAGCCTTCTTCGATGAGGCTCCCAACTTCCATTAGCAAATCACTTTGAAGGGGAAGGACCAAATACCCCTCTTACAACCTTTTTACAAGTGATTCACACTCTTACAGATTTTTCAAAGAGAGAGGGAGGTGAACACTTAAGCTATTGAAAATAAGACTTTTGCTAAAGTTTTTTCTTAATTTCTAACTTCTAAAAAAGATGTTTTCTCTATTGAGAATTGAGGGGTATTTATAGGCCTCAAGAGGATTCAAATTTGGGCTCCAAATTTGAATTGCTTTTGAGTTTCTCGGTGCTGGCAGTGCCACCGTCTGATAGTAGCGGTGCCACCACCAGACCTCTCGGGTTCTGGTCGGTGCCACCGCCCAGTCCGGCAGTGTACTAGTGGTGCCACTATTGGACCTCTCGGGTTTTGGGCGGTGCCACCGTCTGGACTATTCCAGCTCACTGGTTGGGCTCCAAACTTGGCCCAAACTAGTCCAAACTTGGGCCCAATTGGCCCCTAACCGGTTATAGGATTAACCCTTAATCCTAACCCAAATTACATACAAACTATAAAATTAAGACATAGTCCTAAGAAAATTTTTAAGCAGCAATGTCGAGTTTCCTTCCAGCGAGCTTTCTAGTGAACTTCCGGTGGACTTTCGATACACCCTCAGATTTCTTCCGGTGGACTCCTAGTAGGCTCCTGGTCTTGTGACGAGTTCAACGAGTCTTTGGCAAGTATCCAAACCTTCTTGGTAATCTTCGCGAACCTCTGATGATCTTTCCGGTGGACTTCTGAAAACTTTGGCAATTCCCCAATTCTTTCTCGGTTGGTTCCGGCAGCACTTCCGACGATTCTTCGGACTTTCGGCGGACTCTCGAACGCCCATCGAACTTGACTCCGGTAAACTTGCTTTATGTTTTCAAGCTATCATAGTTAATCTTCCACATTTAACTCAATAATATGGATTAGATCAATTAACCCATCAATTGACTTCATCATCAAATCCGAGATTCAACAGGTTAAGATTGACTGAACTACTCTAAATCTCGGTTTGCATTTATATTCTGCTCTTTATCTTAATTGCAAACTACCTCCATTGCTTTACATAAACTATACTTCCGTTTTCTCTCAAGTTAAAGATCTTTTCGAAATGATTTTCGTACGAAGTCTTTTTGAACTTATGAAAGTTTTTCGCTGCACTAATTCACCCCCACCCACTCCCACCCCACTCCCCCACCCCCACCACCCCCCCCATCTTAGTACTCTTGATCCTAACAATTGGTATCAGAGCAGGTTCACTCTCAGTTGGATTAAAACCCAAGAGAGATGGCATATGCCGGAAATCAAGAGGGTCATTTTATTACACGTTCGCCGGGATGGACTACACCTATTGGAAGACCTGAATGAGGATCTTCCTTATTTCCATGGATTTTAAACTTTAGAATATTATTGAAAATGGATTTTCAAAGTCTTCTCTTCCAATGATCAATTGGAATGAATTGGAGAAGAAGACTTTCACTCTAAATGCAAAGGCTATGAATGTCTTATTTTGTGCACTTGATAAAAACGAGTTCAATTGTGTTTCAATTTGTGAAACTGCATTTGATATTTGGCATATACTCGAAGTGACTCACGATGGCACAAGTAGAGTAAAAGAGTCAAAAATCAATCTTTTAGTATATTCTTATGAACTTTTTCGAATGAAACCAAGAGAGACTATAGGTGACATGTACACCCATTTCACGGATGTCGTCAATGGTCTAAAATGACTCAGTAAAAATTTTTTGGATTTCGAGCTCATTAATAAAATTCTAAGATCCCTTCCAAAGAGTTGGGACCCTAAAGTCACTACTATTCAAGAGGCTAAAGATTTAAACAACTTTCCTTTTGAAGAATTAATCGGGTCATTAATGACCTACGAAATGACTTGCAAAGCTCATGAAGAGCATGAGGACACCCTTCCAAAGAACAGGAAGGATATGACACTTAGAACTCAAGAAGACCACTTGAAAGAAAACCCAAGTGATGAGGACTTTGACGACGACTTGGCACTTCTAACAAGGAAATTTAAAAAATTTATTAAAAGAAATAAATTTAAAAATGATACTAAAAATAAATTTAAATCCAAAAAGGACCAAGTTATTTGCTACGAATGCAAGAAGCCGGGACACTATAAAAGTGATTATCCCCAAGCTAAGAAGAGAACACTAAAGAAGAAGGTGCTCAAAGCAACGTGGGATGACTCAAGCGCATCCGAAGAAGAGGAGTCCAACACCGAGCAAGTTGCTCATTATGCACTCATGGCCATTGGAGAGGAGGTATCAAATTTAATTGATGCAGATTTATCATTTGATGAATTATTAAATGCTTTCCATGATTTATTTGATGAATGTAAAATAATTAATAGAAATTATAAATTGTTAAAAAAAGAGCATGATATTCTTGTTAGTAATTTTGATAAATTAAACATTAAACATAATGATAGTTTAGTTCCATGTATGAAATGCCATGGCTTAGAAGTACTCCAAAAGGAGAACTTGCTACTCAAGGATACCTTAAAGAAATTCGAGGTTGGTAGCAAGTCCTTGAACATGATCCTTACCTATAAGGGTCACGTTCCTAAAAGAAGTGGAATCGGATTTGTGAGAAGCTCTCACCAAAATCCAACCACTTTCATTAAAGGCCCTATCTTGCATGTTTAGCACCAAAACAAGTGCAACTTTTATTGCAAATATGGACATAGAACTTATCATTATCTATTCAAGAAGATTAGTCCTAACAAATTGATTTGGGTTCCTAAAGGAACCGTAATAAATTCTATGCAACATGACAAATAATTTAGATCGATTTTTGAGGCACCCAAGATTAAATGGGTACCTAAAAAATCATTTTTTTTTGTAGAAACATATATCACCACAAGCTAGGAGCAAGAGATGGTACCTTGATAGTGGATGCTCAAGGTATATGACTGGAGTTCCATCTCAATTCTTTAAGCTCACTAGCGTAGACGAAGGCTATGTCACCTTCGGAGATAACAACAAGAGTAAAATCATTGGCAAAGGAACCATAGGTAATAAATCCAACTTCTTTATTGAAGATATTTTGTTAGTTGATGGTTTAAAACATAACCTCTTAAGGATTAGTCAATTGTGTGATAAAGGATATATTGTTAAATTCGAATCTAATGCTTGCATTATTGAAAAACCACACAAGAACACATCTATGATTGCATTAAAACAAAATAACATATACACTATTAACATCAATGATCTTTGCAATGAAATGTGTTTTTCAGTTTTGAATGACGATGCTTGGCTTTGGCATAGGAGATTAGGTCATGCTAGCATGAAACTAATCACCCAAATTTAATCCAAAGAACTTGTAAGAGGAATTCCTCATATCAAGTTCATCAAAGATAATGTGTGTGATGCTTGTCAATTAGGAAAACAAACAAAAGGTAGCTTCAAACCTAAGAATCAAATAAGCACCTCTAGACCATTGCAATTGATCCATATGGATTTATTCGGACTAATTTTTACATTAAGCCTAGGAGGTAGCAAATATACTTTTGTTATTGTAGATGATTATAGTAGATATACATGGACTTATTTCTTAAAACACAAAAGTGAATGCTTTAGATATTTCACCAAGTTTTGTAAAATTGTTCAAAATGAAAAGGGTGTTATGATTTCATCAATTTGAAGTGATCACGGTGATGAATTTCAAAACCATGATTTCCAAGAATTTTGTGAATCTAATGGATACAACCACAACTTCTCTACTCCAAGAAATCCTCAACAAAATGGAGTAGTAGAAAGATGTTAGGATCAAGAGCACTAAGAGGGGGGGGGGGGGGGGGGGGTGAATTAGTGCGGCGGAAAACTTTCTGCTATTAAAACGAAACTGCGTTCGAATGATAAAAACGATTTTTGTGTGAAAACTGATTCTAAGATTACTTTAACTTAAGATCAAGCAAAGATGATGTTAAAGTCAATCTATGAAGGCAGTTTGCAGTTATGATGTAAACCAGAATATAAGCGCAAACTGAAATACGACGTTCGTACGAAGAAACTAATTTACGTCTAAATGCTGATTCGTAAATCACTTGATTAGGCGAGATGCAGTTTAAGCAAGGGTATAAAGGCAGTTTGCAGTTATGGTAGAAATCAAAACGTAAACGCAATCTGAAATATGATGATCGTACGAAAAAGCAGATTTATGTCTAAACGTTGATTCGGAAAGTGCAAGGCTTGAAACCCGATCGTATATGCGCAGAAAGCAGTAAGCTTCAGAGGAGGTTTGCAGTAAAGATAATATGCTCAAAGTAAATGCAAACCGAGATTTAGAGTGGTTCGGTCAATCTTGACCTACTCCACTTTTGGCTTCCTCCACCGACGAGGTCACCGACGTCAACTAGGCCTTCCTTCAATAGGCGAAGGCCAACCATCCTTTTACAGTTTCACTCCTTTTGACGGGCTTAGGAGACAACCCTTACAGAATTTTCTCTCCTCTCTTTACAACTCAGAACATGGAAGAACAGAGGGAGAAGAACTTTTGGCCTTTACAATAATTTTGAGCTCTAAGAATCATAGAAAAGGATCAAGATTTCGGTGTTAGTTTGCAACCTTTCAGTGCTGAATGGGTGGGGTATTTATAGGCCCCAACCCAGTTCAAATTTGGAGCTCAAAACTGTCAATTCTCGGAATTTCGGGATCAGGCGGTTGCACCTCCTGATTGGAGCGGTTGCACCGCCTGGCAGAGCTCAAAGACTGAGCCTCTAGGCGGTGCTACCTCCTGTCAGGGGCGGTTGCACCTCTTGACAGAGCTCGAAGACCGAGCTCAGATGGTTGCACCTCCTGACTGAGGCGGTTGCACCGCCTGGCAGAGCTCGAAGACTGAGCTCAGGCGGTGCTACCTCCTGTCAGGGGAGGTTGCACCGCCCAGTCTCGCTCGGAGACTGAGCCCCAAGTGGTGCCACCGCCTGGCTGGAGCGGTTGCACCTCCCAATCTCGCTCGGAGACTGAGCCCAGGCGATGCAACCTCCTGCCTTGGGCGGTTCAACCGTTTGGTAGAAATCAGGGTCCGAATGGGTTGATCCATTTGGCCCAATTTAGGTATTTTAGGGGCCCAATTGCCCCAAGATTAAGTTAATGGGATCACCTCCCATTTCCAACTTAATCAATGTGCTAACTACGATTTTTCCTAAGACATTTACTACAGCTTGCTCCGGTGCATCAATCGCTTCTTTCGGCGAACTTCCGTCGATCATCTGATGAACCCTCTATGATGCTCCTGCGGACTTTCGGCAAACTCCTGGACTTGCGACGATTCACTTGGCGAGTTCCGACGAGCTTCTTTGGCAAGCTTATGGACTTCTCGGATTTGTTCCCGTAGAACCTCCGACGACTGTCCGAACTTCCGTCGAACTCTCGAACTCTCAACGTGATCATTGTCTTGACTCCGGCGCAACTCTTGCTGCATGTCTCACTTTCATCGTCGTTAATCCTGCACACTTATCTCAACATATAGATTAGATAACAAATGACAATTGATTTCATCATCAAAATCCGAGATTCAACAATCTCCCCATTTTTGATGATGACAATCAATTGACAATGGAGTTGACCTTAACTCCCCCTGTCTATATGCCATACTTGAGATAAGTCATTCTTGAATTCAAGACCTAAGAATTCAAGCAACATATTGATAAGTTAAATCATTTGAACTTATCAATACTCTCATCATGATTCCCATCATGATGTATCTCTCTGAAGATGATGTCAGGGCTTGACTTTCATTTTCAAAAGCTGTGAAGTAAGATTTTGATATCATTACATGATGTACACATTTCAAATATTTTATCAAGTGTTGCATTTCTAAAGCTGTGAAGTAAGATTTTGATATCATTACATGCTAAATTCATTTCAATCACTAGCTAAATTCATTTTCTAAAGCTTTTGATAAATTCAATCACTTGCTAAATTCATTTCAATCACTTGCTAAATTCAATCACATGCTAAGTCATTCTTGAATTCAAGACCTAAGAATTCAAGCAACATATTGATAAGTTAAATCATTTGAACTTATCAATACTCTCATCATGATTCCCATCATGATGTATCTCTCTGCTAAATTCAATCACTTGCTAAATTCATTTTCTAAAGCTTTTGATAAATTCAATCACTTGCTAAATTCATTTCAATCACTTGCTAAATTCAATCACATGCTAAGTCATTCTTGAATTCAAGACCTAAGAATTCAAGCAACATATTGATAAGTTAAATCATTTGAACTTATCAATACTCTCATCATAATTCCCATCATGATGTATCTCTTGCTAAATTCAATCACTTGCTAAATTCATTTCAATCACTTGCTAAATTCAATCACTTGCTAAATTCCCATCATGATTCTAAAGCTTTTGATAAATTCAATCACTTGCTAAATTCAATCACTTGCTAAATTCCCATCATGATTCTAAAGCTTTTGATAAATTCAATCACTTGCTAAATTCATTTCAATCACTTGCTAAATTCAATCACATGCTAAGTCATTCTTGAATTCAAGACCTAAGAATTCAAGCAACATATTGATAAGTTAAATCATTTGAACTTATCAATACTCTCATCATGATTCCCATCATGATGTATCTCTCTGAAGATGATGTCAGGGCTTGACATTCATTTTCAAAAGCTGTGAAGTAAGATTTTGATATCATTACATGATGTACACATTTCAAATATTTTAGCAAGTGTTGCATTTCTAAATTTGTGAAGTAAGATTTTGATATCATTACATGCTAAATTCATTTCAATCACTTGCTAAATTCATTTCAATCACATTTCAATCACTTGCTAAATTCATTTTCTAAAGCTGTGAAGTAAGATTTTGATATCATTACATGATGTACACATTTCAAATATTTTAGCAAGTGTTGCATTTCTTCACATGGTAAGATATCAACTCAAGGCATAATGCAAATTATGGCATCTTTTCATATATCTCTTGGTGATGCAAGCATGGCATAATCATAGTGTTTATAGCATCAATTCATATATTTCTCCCCCTTTGTCATCAACAAAAAGCATGGTAGTTGTGATACTAGGAGAACAAATAGGCAGATTATCAAGCATATAAAGAGCATGATACGTAGATTGCTTTGAATACTTCTTCCCTTTTTTTTTATTTTGTTATAATCCTTTATGCATGAAGGAGGAAAGCCATTTGTGATTCCAGCTATTTGTGAGTTTACTTTGAGTCAAGATATGTGTTTGTAACAGCTTTTTGCAAGTAAAAATACTATCAACCATATTTCAAGATGGAATTCATAAGCAGGAATCATTTTATCAAATCCATTTCAGAAAAAATATTTTTCATAAGAGTGTATGAAAAAATTTGATTTTTTAGCATTCCAACTGTTAAGCGAATCCGAAAATGAAATGAACTCTTTCATGCATTCGGACAAGACCATGCTACAGATTTTCAAATACAATCATGAAGACAAAACATTTCAACACATGTTACGTAATGGCAATCAAGTGATTTGATCATTCAATAAAGTCCGAAAAATAATTTTAACTAGTTTATCTATTCGGACACATCAACATTCCTAATTCTCTTCTTATGAAATCAAATTGTTCTTTACTTAGAGGTTTTGTAAAAATGTTAGCTAGTTGATGTTTAGTATCAATGAACTCTATGGTTACGTCATGATTAGTAACATGATCTCGTATAAAGTGATGTCTAATATCAATATGTTTTGTTCTTGAGTGTTGTATAGGATTCTTAGTTAAGCATATTGCACTTGTGTTATCACATTTAATGAGAATATTTTTATGATTAACTTTGTAATCTTCTAAGGTATTTTTCATCCATACAACTTGTGCACAGCATGCACTTGCTGCAATATATTTAGCTTCGGTTGTTGATAGTGCAATCGAGTTTTATTTCTTAGATGACCAGGAAACAAGGGCATGTCCTAAAAATTGACATGATCATGATGTGTTTTTTCTATCTAGTCTACAGCCAGCAAAGTCCGCATCAGCATAAGCAATTAACTCAAAATTCTCTGATTTTGGGTACCATAATCCTAGATTTGTGATACCATTAAGATATGTAAGTATTCTTTTAATTGCTTTGAGATGAGATATCTTAGGGTTTGATTGAAATCTAGCACAAAGTCCTACATTGAACATGATGTCTGGTCTGGTTGCAGTGAGGTAAAGTAAACTTCCTATCATACCCCTATAAGTTTTTTGATCGAAGCTTTCTCCATTTTCATCAATTTCTAACTTAGTGGAGGTGCTCATAGGAGTGTTAATAGCCTTTGAGTTGTTCATATTAAACTTTTTTAATAAATTCATAGCATATTTAGTTTGACTAATAAAGATGTCATTGCTTAGTTGTTTGATTTGTAAGCCTAAGAAGAATGTTAATTCTCCCATTAAGCTCATTTCGAATTCAAGACTCATAGTTTTAG
The DNA here is from genome assembly GCF_036884655.1 of Musa acuminata AAA Group. Lineage (NCBI taxonomy): Eukaryota > Viridiplantae > Streptophyta > Magnoliopsida > Zingiberales > Musaceae > Musa > Musa acuminata. The sequence goes on along the minus strand of NC_088343.1, from coordinate 29,542,721 downwards.
CAAAAGATTCACAAAGAGATTCATTCGTAGAGCCAAAGATAATATCATCAACATAAATATGAACAATGAGAAAATTATTTTCAAAATTCTTGATGAACAATGTAGTATCAACCTTGCCTTTTGTGAAATTATTTTCGATAAGAAAAGAACTAAGTCTCTCATACCAAGCCCTTGGGGCTTGTTTTAAACCATAGAGAGCTTTGATTAATCTAAACATATGATTAGGGAGGCTATCATTTTCAAATCTAGGAGGTTGTTCAACATAAACTTCTTCGGAAATGAAGCCATTAAGAAAAGCGCTTTTAACATCCATTTGAAACAACTTAAAATTATCACTACTAGCGTAGGCAAGGAGCATCCTTATGGCTTCCAATCGAGCCACAGGAGCGAAGGTTTCTTCGTAATCGATACCTTCTTCTTGGTTGAAACCTTTGGCCACTAATCTAGCCTTATTTCTAACCACGATACCATTTTCATCTTACTTGTTTCTAAAGACCCATTTAGTACCAATAACTAAATGGTCATTTGGCCTAGGAACAAGCTTCCACACCTCATTTCTCTCAAATTGATTCAATTTATCTTGCATTGCGATAATCCATGAATCATCTTTCATGGCTTCGTCAACACATTTGGGTTCAATTTGGGAGAGAAAGGCGGTGTTTGCACAAAACTTTTTAAGAGAAGATCGTGTTTGAACCCCCTTTGACGTTTCTCCTAAGATTAGCTCCTTGGGATGAGCATCTACATACTTCCAATCCTTGGGTAAGGATGTTTCGGAAGTGGATGCATCCAAGTTGCTAGTTGGAGAAGGGGTTTCATTTAAATTCAAGGAATCAAAATTAACATCATCATCAAAATCATTTTTCCTGATTTCGGAAATCTCATTGAAAACAACATGAATGGATTCTTCGATAATTAAAGTTCTTTTATTGAAGATACGAAAGGCTTTAGAAACCGAAGAATAACCAAGAAAGATTCCTTCATCGGATTTAGCATCAAATTTTCCTAAGTTATCCTTTTCATTCAAGATAAAACACTTACACCCAAAGACTTTAAAATATGAAACATTGGGTTTTTTGTTGTTCTATAACTCATAGGGAGTTTTGGTGAGTAGGGGTCTTACTAGAACTCTATTCAAAATATAGCATGCAGTATTTATGGCTTCGGCCCAAAAATATTTGTGTAGGTTGTGTTCATTCAACATGGTTCTTGCCATTTCTTGTAAATTTTGATTTTTTCTTTCTACTACTCCATTTTGTTGAGGATTTCTAGGAGTAGAGAAATTATGGTTGTATCCATTGAGTTCACAAAATTCCTGAAAATCATGGTTTTGAAATTCACCACCATGATCACTTCTAATTGACGAAATCATAGAACCTTTCTCATTCTGAACAAGTTTACAAAACTTGGTAAAATATCTAAGGCATTCACTTTTCTGTTTTAAGAAGTAAGTCCATGTGTATCTGCTATAGTCATCCACAATGACGAAGGCGTATTTGCTACCTCCTAGGCTTGATGTAGAGATTGGTCCGAACAAGTCCATATGGATCAATTGTAAGGGCCTAGAGGTGCTTATTTGATTCTTAGATTTAAAACTACCCTTAATTTGTTTACCTAATTGGCAAGCATCGCATATATTATCTTTGATGAACTTGATATGAGGAATTCCTCTGACAAGTTCTTTAGATGATATTTGAGTGATTAGTTTCATGCTAGCATGACCTAATCTTCTATGCTATATCCAAGCATCCTCATTCAGAATAGAAAAACACATTTCATTACACAAATCATTGATGTCAATAGTGTATACGTTATTTTGTTTCAATGCAATCATAGATATGTTTTTGTGTGGTTTTTCAATGATGCAAGCATTAGATTCAAATCTGACAATATATCCTTTATCACATAATTGACTAATGCTCAAGAGGTTATGTTTTAAACTATCGACTAACAAAACATCTTCAATAAAGAAGTTGGATTTGTTACCTATGGTTCTTTTGCCAATGATTTTACCCTTGTTGTTGTCTCCGAAGGTGACATAGCCTTCGTCTATGCTAGTGAGCTTAGAGAATTGAGATGGATCTCCGGTCATATGCCTTGAGCATCCACTATCAAGGTACCATCTCTTGCTCCTAGCTTGCGATGGTTTAGTTTTCTACAAGAAAGGATGATTTTTAGGTACCCATTTGCTTTTGGGTGCCTCACAAATAGATCTACATTGTCTATCATATTGTATAGAATTTAGCATGGTTCTTTTAGGAACCCAGATCAATTTGTTTGGACTAATTTTCTTGAATGGACAATAATGCGTCTTGTGTCCAAATTTGCAACAAAAGTTGCATTTGTTTTGGTGTCGAACATGTAAGATGAGGCCTTTTATGAAGGTGGTTAGATTTTGGTGAGGACTTCTCACAAATCCAATTCCACTTCTTTTGGGAACGTGATCCTTGTTTGCAAGGATCATGTTCAATGACTTGCTACCAACCTCAAATTTCTTCAAGGTGTCCTTAAGTAGTAAGTTTTCCTTTTGGAGAGTTTCTAGATCATTGCATTTGATGCATGAACTTAAACTATCATGATATTCAGTTTTTAACTTATCAAAATTACAAGTAAGACTATCATGCTCCTTTTTAAGCAATTTATATTTTCTATTAATAATCTTGCATTCATCAAATAAGTCATGGAAGGCATTTAATAATTCATCAAATGATAAATCTACATCTATTAAATTTGTTACCTCATCTCCGATAGCTATTAAGGCGTAATGAGCAACTTGCTCGGTGTTGGACTCCTCTTCTTCGGACGCGCTCGAGTCATCCTACGTTGCTTTGAGCGCCTTCTTCTTTGATGTTCTCTTTTTGGCTTGGGGACAATCACTCTTGTAGTGTCTCGGCTTTTTGCATTCATAGCAAATAACTTGGTCCTTCTTGGGTTCAAGTTTATTTTTTGCATCATTCTTAAACTTATTTCTTTTAATGAATTTTTTAAATTTTCTTGTTAAAAGTGCCAAGTCATCATCACAGTCCTCATCACTTGGGTTTTCTCTCAAGTGGCCTTCTGAAGTTTGAAGTGCCATATCCTTCCTATTCTTTGGAAGGATGTCTTCTTGCTCTTCATGAGCTTTACAAGTCATCTCGTAGGTCATTAATGACCTGATTAGTTCTTCAAGAGGGAAGTTGCTTAGATCTTTTGCCTCTTGAATAGCAGTGACTTTAGGATCCCAACTCTTTGGAAGGGATCTTAGAATCTTATTTACGAGCTCAAAATCCGAAAAACTCTTTCCGAGTCCTTTTAGACCATTGACGACATCCGTGAAACGGGTAAACATGTCGCCAATGGTTTCACTCGGTTTCATCCGGAAAAGTTCGAAAGAATGTAACAGAAGATTGATTTTTAACTCTTTCACTCTACTTGTGCCTTCGTGAGTCACTTCGAGTGTGTGCCAAATATCAAATGCGGTTTCACAAGTTGAAACACGGTTAAACTCGTTTTTATCAAGTGCATAAAATAAGGCATTCATAGCCTTTGCATTAAGAGCTAAAGCCTTCTTCTCCAATTCATTCCAATCGATCATTGGAAGAGAAGACTTCGAAAATCCATTTTTGACAAGATTCCAAAGTTCAAAATCCATAGAAATAAGAAAGATCCTCATTCGGGTCTTCCAATAGGTGTAGTACGTCCCACTGAACATGGGTGGACGTGTAATAGAATGGCCCTCTTGGTTTCCGGCGTTTGCCATCTCTCTTGGGTTTTAATCCGTTAGAGAGTGAACCATGCTCTGATACCAATTGTTAGGATCAAAAGCACTAAGAGGGGGAGGGGGGGTGAATTAGTGCAGCGGAAAACTTTCTACGATTAAAACGAAACTGAGTTCGAATGATAAAAACAATTTCTGTGTGAAAACCGATTCTAAGATTACTTTAACTTAAGATCAAGCAAGATGATGTTAAAGTCAATCTATGAAGGCAGTTTGCAGTTATGATGTAAACCAGAATATAAGCGCAAACTGAAATACGATGTTCGTACGAAGAAACTGATTTACGTCTAAATGCTGATTCGTAAATCACTTGATTAGGCGAGATGCAGTTTAAGCAAGGGTATAAAGGTAGTTTGCAGTTATGGTAGAAATCAAAATGTAAACACAATCTGAAATATGATGATCGTACGAAAAAGTAGATTTACGTCTAAACGCTGATTCGGAAAGTGCAAGGCTTGAAACCCGATCGTATATGCGTAGAAAGTAGTAAGCTTTAGAGGAGGTTTACAGTAAAGATAATATGCTCAAAGTAAATGCAAACCGAGATTTAGAATGGTTCGGTCAATCTTGACCTACTCCACTTTTGGCTTCCTCCACCGACGAGGTCACCGACGTCAACTAGAGGCCTTCCTTCAATAGGCGAAGGCCGACCACCCTTTTATAGTTTCACTCCTTTTGACGGGCTTAGGAGACAACCCTTATAGAATTTTCTCTCCTCTCTTTACAACTCAGAACTTGGAAGAACAGAGGGAGAAGAACTTTTGGCCTTTACAACAATTTTGAGCTCTAAGAATCACAGAAAAGGATCAAGATTTCAGTGTTAGTTTGCCACCTTTCAGTGCTGAATGGGTGGGGTATTTATAGGCCCCAACCTAGTTTAAATTTGGAGCTCAAAACTGTCAATTCCTGGAATTCCGGGATCAGGTGGTTGCACCTCCTGACTGGAGCGGTTGCACCGCCTGGCAGAGCTCGAAGACTGAGCCTCTGGGCGGTGCTACCTCCTGTCAAGGGCGGTTGCACCTCCTGACAAAGCTCGAAGACCAAGCTCAGGCGGTTGCACCTCCAAACTGAGGCGGTGCAACCGCCTGGCAGAGCTCGAAGACTGAGCTCAAGTGGTGCTACCTCCTGTCAGGGGAGGTTGCACCGCCCAGTCTCGCTCGGAGACTGAGCCCCAAGCGGTGCCACCACCTGGCTGGAGCGGTTGCACCTCCCAGTCTCGCTCGGAGAGTGAGCCCAGGCGGTGCAACCTCCTGCCTTGGGCGGTTCAACCGCTTGGCAGAAATCAGGGTCCGAATGGGTTGATCCATTCGGCCCAATTTGGGTATTTTAGGGGCCCAATTGCCCCAAGATTAAGTTAATGGGATCACCTCCCATTTCCAACTTAATCAATGTGCTAACTATGATATTTCCTAAGACATTTACTACAGCTTGCTCCAGTGCGTCAATCGCTTCTTTCGGCAAGCTTCCGGCGAACTTTCGTCGATCATCCGATGAACCCTCGGTGATGCTCCTGCGGACTTCCGGCAAACTCCTGTGTTAGGATCGGAGCGGCACTAAGAGGGGGGGGGGGGGGGGGGTGAATTAGTGCAGCGGATTAAAACTTCGATTTTAGAAAATCTTTCGTACGATCAAAAATCGGAATCGGAAGTGCTTAACTTGAAAGCGTATTCGCAAAGTTGTGTAGTAAATGCAATGAGGAAATAAAGCAAGTAAGAGGGTTTACAGTAATATAAATAGCAGTAATGAAATGCAAACCAGAGATTACGCCATTTTTAAAGTGGTTCGGTCAAGTGACCTACATCCACTTGCGAAGCCCCTCTTCGATGAGGCTCCCACCTTCCACTAGCAAATCTCTTGAAAGGGAAGGGTAAATACCCCTCTTACAACTTTTACAAGTGGTTCACTCTCTTACAGATTTTCAGCAAGAAAGAAGGAGGTGAACACTAGCAAATTGAAAACAAGAAAGACAAAGGCTCTTCTAAGACTTTTCTCTCAATCACTTGCTGCTCAAAAAGTTGTTCTCTCAGCTGAGATTTGAGTGGTATTTATAGGCCTCAAGAGGATTCAAATTTTGGGCTCCAAAATTTGAATTCTCTTTGGGTTCCTGAATGCTGGAGGTACCACCGCCCAGCCAAGCGGTGCCACCGCCCAGCGCTCGGGTGCTGGACGGTGCAACCGCCCAGCTAAGGAGGTGTCACCGCCCAGCTCTCGGGTGCTGGGCGGTGCCACCGCCTAGGCCAAATCAGATCACTGGTTAGGCTCCAAATTTGGCTCAAACCAGTCCGAACTCGGGCCCAATTGGCCCCTACTTGGGTTATAGGATTAACACCTAATCCTAACCCTAATTAACGTGCTAACTATGAATTTAAAGACATTTTCTAAGCTATTACAAAGTCCGTAAGTCAAGACTTCTTCCGGCGAGCTTCCGGCGAACTTCCGACGGTCTTCCGATAAACTCTCGAAAATCATTCTGTGGACTCCCGGCAAGCTCCTAGACTTCACGATTTGATCTTGGCGAGTTCCAACGAGCTTCTTCGGCAAGCTCCGATCTTTCTTGGTGAGCTCCGCGAACTTCCAACGAACCTTCCAGCGAGCTTCCGAAAAACCCTTCGGCAAGCTCCCTACTCATTCTCGGCTAGTTCCGACAGCATTCCCGACGAACCTTCGGACTTCCGTCGAACTCTCGAACTCGCAACAAATCCTTCGCGCTTGACTCCAGCACTTTGTTTCGCTTTATTTCTTCATCGTTATCGTAGTTAATCCTGCACACACAAACCAAAACTCAACTCCGATCTAGACAATTATTACAACGCGAATTGACATTCTGTTGCCCGGCACGTCATTGGTTGGCGCTTCGTCCGATTCTTCGGTGCATCGTCCTCTCTTGCGGCTTGTTGCCCAATCGGCGGTTGACCTCCGCAACCCCAATATCCTTGGCACAATTCCACTCTCCTTGACCCGACGCCCGACGTCCAAAGCCTTCTGCCGTCCAATACCCTAACGTGATCTCCTCCGGCACAACGTCAATTCCTCCTGCGTTAACTGTCTAATCCTGATCGAGTAGACCTGCATCATTCAAAATGCAGTTAAACATAAACATAATTATCAATTAGTTTCATCATCAAAATACGAGATTCAACAATCTCCCCCTTTTTGATGATGACAACTAATTGATGACTAACGGAGTTAACTTTAACTCCCCGGAGTTTAACCAAACTCCCCCTATCAATATGCCATTGATAGAACACTTGGATTATCCCAAATCCAAGTAACATTCATTACTAGTTCTGATAACCATTTAAACCATCATGCAAATATTTAAAATATTCAATTTAATGCATGAAGTCATCAATATACTTCTCCCCCTTTGTCATCAACAAAAAGGAGAAGTTCCTACTCTTATGTGTTTAGAGAAAAAAAGTTTCATACATTGCATGAAAAACATAGTATCAAATTTTATCATCATACAATCTAGCAATTAAAGATGTGTAAGTTTAGCATGTTTGCATTTCTTGATATAACAACTAATTGCTTCTCTTTAGACTACATGCTAGCAAGTTTTTGCTTCCTTTGCAATGTTTGAGCTAGCAAAGTTTTTGAAAAATTGAGCAAGTTTTGCAACATACAAGCTAGTAAAAATTTCGAAAGCAAATGCAAAATAGCTTTCTTATGTAGGCCCATGACTCTTGCTTCCTATTGCAACGTGCAAGTTGCAAGTTTTTGAAATATCCAAGTTCAACATTGGATACCAATATTGCATAATTAACATAATCTCCTAGTTTTATCATTATGCAATTTTGCTATCATCATAGATATGCAAGGTAGTATGATAGTAATTTCTACAACATACAAGCTAGCAAATTTTACAATATTTTTAGAGCATGCAAGCTAGTAAAATGTTTGAAAAAGTGATCAAGTTTTGCAACATACAAGCTAGCAAAAATGTCAAACTAGCAAGAGATAATGTTTTACATGAGGCAAGCAAACAATTTGGCAAATGTTACATTTGCATCTTCTGTTTTGAGAAGTGCAATTTTTGCTTTCATCTTGAATTGTGCAAGCTAGTTAGTTTGCCTCTTTTCATGATGTCCACGCTAGAAATTCTTGCTCCCCTTTGTCATTGTCAAAAAGAAGGGAAGACCCTTATATCAATTTTCATATTATGACAAAGGTAAGTATCATTCTTATTTGTGCATCATTATATATTCAAATTAAAACATACACAATTTCAATAACCTTATTTTTCATGTACGATACCGAAAAATAAATCAATCATCATTAATAAGCATATCATACATGATACTCAAACATTAAAATTTTCAAGCATTTATCAACATGTTGATCATGATACCAAACATTCATCATTTAAAGTATTCATGATACACATCATATGCAATACATCACATAAAAAGCATAAGTGTTGCATGCATCATTTTAGCAACAATTCGTAGCATTTCATCATATGACAAGATATCAGCAAGTAAAATTACAATGCTAGTTCTTGATATCTTAATATGATGCAAACATGGCATATGGCAATCATAGCATTTCAATTATCAATTTTCCATATATTTCGATGCAAGCTTCTTTTGATATCTCAACATAATTCAAATTTAAATATGGCACTTATTAATTCATATATTTATCATTCAAATATGACACTCATAGTATCAATTCATATATTTCTCCCCCTTTGTCATTACCGGAAAGAAGGGAGAAATCGATGGCCAAAAGATTTTAATCATTATACAAGCCAACTTACAAAATCATGTCATGATATCAAGAAAATTCAAGAAGGATATGATTCATTCAATAAATCCTTTTAATAGAGCAAAAGGATTATACAACCAAGGATCATGATTAAAATATATCAATATCATAGATCAAGTCATGATTCGTGATTCATCATAAAGCAAATTAATTTTCAATCATCTCATAAGGCTTTTAAGGAATTTTTGAAACATAGGAGAATGATTAATTTAAGCATGCAATGTTTCAATTAAATTCAAGTCATGAATACCAATACTTTAGTATCAATTCATGAATACCAAAAGATATTATTTGTGATTCCAATTTTACAAGATCAAGATTATGATTTAAATAAAACTTATTCAAATCAAATCGGTAACTTGAAACTCATAATCAAGTCATCAAAATCAATTTCGAGATTCACAAAATATCATGAAATCATTAATCTTGATTCGATGGGAAAAGCATTTTTGAAGTGATTCTTTTTCATCTAAGTATGCCTTAGTCATTATATGCCAAATCAAGATAAGCATGAAAGTTCAAGACATAAAGGCAAAATCTTATAAAACAGCTAATCAAGCAAGATTTTAAACATCTATTTTCAAGCTAGAGTAAGTCAAGGATTCAATTATCTTATGTCATGAATTCCAATAGGCATCTCAAATTATCAACATCACATTAAAAAGATATTTCAAAAAGACATATCGATAAGTGATTCATTTGCATCATTTTATTTTTGGAAGATTCTCCTCTTTCGTAAATAAATCTAGGAGAACAAAATGAATTAAGGGAGATATAATATGATTGAAGCATTGAACATGATTCATATTTAAAATGTGTCTCATGTCATAAGTATGAATCAAACATTTGTGAAATCCGAAATCATCCTCAAAATCACATTCAATAAATTCATACATGACAAGCATAGATTTATTGAAAAATCGATAAGATAGAGGATCGTATTTCATTTTTATAAATTTCTATTCATGTGATTTGCTTCTTATAAGCATTCCTTTACCTTTAATAAAACAAGTGTCAATATTTAAGACGGAAAGGTAAATTTCATAGAACAAATCATCAAGTATGATTCCATGATAACATCCTTTTAATATCTTGATATTCATCATCAAGTATGATTTCAAAAAAATATGTTTAAGAGAAATCATTAAGACCAAATACATGATATACTCATTTATTTTTAAAATATTCATCATGTTTATTTTCATGAGATTCACAAGATTGGAAAACTAAATTCATTAATCTCAATAGTATATAAAATTTATTTCCATTTCATATAATTTATTTCATGTGAGGGTGTTCAAATCTTTTTGTGAAAACATGTATCATCATTTAAAATCAAAACAAAAGTTTCGTCATAAAACCGTCAAGACCAAACACATAAAAAATAAAACATCATGATATCACATCTATCATCAAAAGACTATCAAGAAATTCATACATAGATGTACATACACTTTGTCATCTTAATATGTCATGAGAATGTCATCTTAATTCATCATAAAAATGATTAAACCAAAAACATGTTAATCCAAAATGAGAGTATCAAATCAATATTCACTTCAAAAACTCATGCATGACATAAAATCATCAAAATACACATGCATGAATTAATCCTAAGCATTATATATAACTATCATCCATAATGTTGCATACATCATTCAACATTTCAAAACATAACATGTATGAAACCTTAGCAATATACTTTTCATGATCAAATTTTTAATTTTTTCAAAGATGCTAAAAAGAAAAACATGATATAATTTTTGAAAAATAATTTTTTTTTTATTTCCTAGTCCCACTATCTAAATTAAGAACTCATTAAAAACTTTAAGTAATTTCAAAATAATTCAAGAGAGTTGAGTTACTTACCTTGTAGTTGAAGCTCGTCAAAGCCCTCGTCGTTTCACCTTTTGAAGTTCTTGATTCATCCTTGGTTGCCTTCCTCTTCTTTGGCCTCTTCCTCCATTCAAGTTCATTGTTTATTTTAGATTTTTGTTTAATGAACTTATTAAGAGTTAGTGTTCGAAGTTCAAGTTCATCATTGTCCTCATCACTTGAGTCATCGCTCAAGTGGTATTTATTTGTCCGGAGTTCCAAATCCTTCCTATTCTTTGGAAGGTGGTCCAAGTGTTCATTGTGTTCATCATATGCATTGCCCACAATTTCATATGTCATCAATGAGCCGATAAGTTCTTCATGTGGAAAAATATTTAAATCTTTTATTTCTTGTATTGTCGTTACTTTTGATTCCCAAGCTTTAGAAAGTGATCGTAAAACTTTACTAACAAGTTCAAAATTCGAGAAACATTTGCCAAGAGCTTGTAAACCATTGACGACATCCGTGAAACGGGTGTACATGTCAACAATGGTTTCGCTCGGCTTCATTTGAAAAAGCTCAAAATCATGCATTAAAATATTGATTTTCGAATCTTTAACTCTAGAAGTGCCTTCGTGTGTGATTTCAAGAGTGTGCCATATGTCGAAAGCCGTTTCGCATAAAGAAACCCGATTGAACTCATTTTTGTCCAAAGCGCAAAATAAGGCATTCATAGCCTTTGCGTTTAAAGAAAACATCTTCTTCTCCAAATCATTCCATTGGTTCATTGGAAGAGAAGACATTTCAAATCCATTTTCGACTATGTGCCATAAATTCAAATCCAAAGAAAGTAAGAAAACTCTCATTCGAGTTTTCCAACAAGTGTAATCCGTCCCATTGAAAAAGGGAGGACAAATGAGAGAGTGACCCTCTTGAAAGCCGTAAAGAGCCATTTCTATTTGGGTGTTAAACCAAGGTAGAAAAACGTGGCTCTGATACCAATTGTTAGGATCGGAGCGGCACTAAGAGGGGGGGGTGAATTAGTGCAGCGGATTAAAACTTCGATTTTAGAAAATCTTTCGTACGATAAAAAATCGGAATCGAAAGTGCTTAACTTGAAAGCGTATTCGCAAAGTTGTGCAGTAAATGTAATGAGGAAATAAAGCAAGTAAGAGGGTTTACAGTAATGTAAATAGCAGTAATGAAATGCAAACCAGAGATTACGCCGTTTTTAAAGTGGTTCGGTCAAGTGACCTACATCCACTTGCGAGGCACCTCTTCGATGAGGCTCCCACCTTCCATTAGCAAATCTCTTGAAAGGGAAGGGTAAATACCCCTCTTACAACTTTTACAAGTGGTTCACTCTCTTACAGATTTTCAGCAAGAAAGAAGGAGGTGAACACTAGCAAATTGAAAACAAGAAAGACAAAGACTCTTCTAAGACTTTTCTCTCAATCACTTGCTGCTCAAAAAGTTGTTCTCTCAGCTGAGATTTGAGTGGTATTTATAGGCCTCAAGAGGATTCAAATTTTGGGCTCCAAAATTTGAATTCTCTTTGGGTTCCCGAATGCTGGAGGTGACACCGCCCAGCCAAGCGGTGCCACCGCCCAGCGCTCGGGTGCTGGACGGTGCAACCGCCCAGCTAAGGAGGTGTCACCGCCCAGCTCTCGGGTGCTGGGCGGTGCCACCGCCTAGGCCAAATCAGCTCACTGGTTGGGCTCCAAATTTGGCCCAAACCAGTTCGAACTCGGGCCCAATTGGCCCCTACTTGGGTTATAAGATTAACACCTAATCCTAACCCTAATTAACATGCTAACTATGAATTTAAAGACATTTTCTAAGCTATTACAAAGTCCGTAAGTCAAGACTTCTTCCGGCGAGCTTCCGGCGAACTTCCGACGGTCTTCCGATAAACTCTCGAAAATCATTCTGCGGACTCCCGGCAAGCTCCTAGACTTCACGATTTGATCTTGGCGAGTTCCAACGAGCTTCTTCGGCAAGCTCCGATCTTTCTCGGTGAGCTCCGCGAACTTCCAACGAACCTTCCGGCGAGCTTCCGAAAAACCCTTCGGCAAGCTCCCTACTCATTCTCGGCTAGTTCCGACAGCATTCCCGACGAACCTTCGGACTTCCGTCGAACTCTCGAACTCGCAACAAATCCTTCGCGCTTGACTCCAGTACTTTGTTTCGCTTTATGTCTTCATCGTTATCGTAGTTAATCCTGCACACACAAACCAAAACTCAACTCCGATCTAGACAATTATTACAACGCGAATTGACATTCTGTTGCCCGGCACGTCATTGGTTGGCGCTTCGTCCGATTCTTCGATGCATCGTCCTCTCTTGCGGCTTGTTGCCCAATCGGCGGTTGACCTCCGCAACCCCAATATCCTTGGCACAATTCCACTCTCCTTGGCCCGACGCCCGACGTCCGAAGCCTTCTGCCGTCCAATACCCTAACGTGATCTCCTCCGGCACAACGTCAATTCCTCCTGCGTTAACTGTCTAATCCTGATCGAGTAGACCTGCATCACTCAAAATGCAGTTAAACATAAACATAATTATCAATTAGTTTCATCATCAAAATACGAGATTCAACATCCTGGACTTGTGACGATTCACTTGGCGAGTTCCGATTAGCTTCTTTGGCAAGCTTATGGACTTCTCGGATTTGTTCTCGTAGAACCTCCGACGATTGTCCGAACTTTCGTCGAACTCTCGAACTCCCAACATGATCATTGTCTTGACTCTGGCGCAACTCCTGCTGCATGTCTCACTTTCATCATAGTTAATCCTACACACTTATCTCAACATATAGATTAGATAACAAATGACAATTGACTTTATCATCAAAATCCTAGATTCAACAAAAGTAAGAATAAAAATTTACAAGAAATGACAAGAACCATGTTGAATGAACATAGTCTACCCAAATATTTTTGGGCTGAAGCCGTAAACATGGCATGCTATATTATAAATAGAATTTTAGTAAAACCCTTACTTACCAAAACCCCTTATGAGTTGTGGAACAATAAAAAACCTAATGTTTCATATTTTAAAATTTTTGGGTACAAGTGTTTTCTATTGAATAAAAAAGATGTCTTAGAAAAATTTGATGCTAAATTCGATCAAAAAAGAATTTTTCTTGGTTATTCCTCGATTTCTAAAGCATTTCATATCTTCAATAAAAGAACTTTAATTATAGAAGAATCCATTTATGTTATTTTCAATGAGATTTCCGAAATCAAGAAAAATGATTTTGATGATGATGTTAATTTTGATTCCTTGAATTTAAATGAAACCCCTTCTCCAACTAGCAACTTGGATGCATCCATTTCCGAAACATCCTTACCCAAGGATTGGAAGTATGTAGATGCTCATCCTAAGAAGCTAATCATAGGAGACACATTTAAGGGGGTTCAAATACGTTCTTCTCTTAAAAATTTTTGTGCAAATGTCACTTTTCTCTCCCAGATTGAACCTAAATGTATTAACGAAGCCATGAAAGATGATTCAAGGATTATCACAATGTAAGATGAGTTAAATCAATTTGAGAGAAATGAGGTATGGAAGCTTGTTCCTAGGCCAAATGATCATTTAGTTATTGGTACTAAATGGGTCTTTAAAAACAAGCAAGATGAATCTGGTATTGTGGTTAGAAACAAGGCTAGATTAGTGGCCAAAGGTTTCAACCAAGAAGAATGTATCGATTATAAAGAAACCTTCGCTCCTGTGATTCGATTAAAAGCCATAAGGATGCTCCTTGCCTATGCTAGTAGTAATAATTTTAAGTTGTTTCAAATGGATGTTAAAAGCGCTTTTCTTAATGGCTTTATTTTCGAAGAAGTTTATGTTGAACAACCTCTCGGATTTGAAAATAATAGTCTCCCTAATCATGAACAACCTCAAGGGCTTGGTATGAGAGACTTAGCTTTTTTCTTATTGAAAATAATTTCTCTAAAGGCAAGATTGATACTACATTATTTATCAAAAATTTTGAAAATAATTTTCTTATTGTTCAGATTTATGTTGATGATATTATCTTCAGTTCTATAAACGAATCTCTTTATGAATCTTTTGCTAAAACTATGAGCCTTGAATTTTAAATGAGTTTGATGGGAGAATTAACCTTCTTTTTAGGCTGACAAATTAAGCAACTAAGCAATGGCATCTTTATTAGTCAAACTAAATACACTTTAGATTTGCTAAAAAGATTTAATATAGATAGCTCAAAAGCTATCAACACTCTAATGAGCACCTCGACTAAGTTAGAAATTGATGAAAGTAGAAAAAGTTTTGATCAAAAAAATTATAGGGGTATGATAGGAAGTTTACTTTACCTCACTGCAACAAGACTAGATATCATGTTCAGTGTAGGACTTTGTGCTAGGTTTCAATCGAATCCTAAGATATCTCATCTTAAAGTAGTTAAAAGAATACTTAGATATCTTAATGGTACCACAAATCTAGGATTATGATATCCAAAATCCGAGAATTTTGAGCTAATTGCTTATGCTGATGCGGATTTTGCTAGGTGTAGACTAGATAGAAAAAGTACATCAGGAATATGTCAATTTTTAGGACATACCCTTGTTTCCTGGTCATCTAAGAAACAAAACATGGTTGCATTATTAACAACTGAAGTTAAATATATTGCAGCTAGTGCATGTTGTGCACAAGTTATGTGGATGAAAAATACCTTACAAGATTATATAGTTCATCTTAAAAATATTCCCATTAAATGTGATAACACAAGTGCACTATGCTTAACAAAGAATCCCATTGAGATTAGATATCACTTTATACGAGATCATGTCACTAATCTTTATGTAATTATAGAGTTCATTGATACTAAACATCAACTAGCTGATATTTTTATAAAGTCTTTAAGTGAAGAATAATTTGATTTTATTATAAGAGAATTAGGTATGTTGATTTGTCCGAATGTATAAACTTATTAAATTGGTTTTTCGGACTTTCTTGATTCTATGATCAATCACTCAATGCTGAAAATATTATGATAAGAATTTTATATGATTATATGATTCAAAAGTTTCTATGATGATGAGCATGTTTTACCTTCATAATTGTGATTGAAGAGCCATAACAAAACTTTGTCTGAATGCATGATTTGTATTTCTCTTTCGGACTTAATGTATTTCTTGAATGGAGCTTTCATGAGCCTATGTCATATCAAGTTTGTTTCATATCAATGCTCTATGATTTTTGATATATAGAATTGATTAACAAATGCATCTCTCATGGATTTACCTTGTGAAAAATGATTTTTAATTGAGAAATAGATTTGATGAAATAAATTCCTTCTTGATGAAGGACGACTTTTTTTTTAATGAACACTTGCAAGAATTTAATTTCACATGTATATCTTGATTCATGTAAAAATGAAATATGATTTAATCTCTTATCATTTTTAACTCCATTCAAAGTTAGTTCACAATGACTTTTCTCCTCCATGCAAAACATTAATGACAAATAAGGAAGAGTAATGAATGCTATCTCCTTAATGGACTTTTGAATGATACCATATCATGATTGCTTGAAAAATAATTTGTATGAATGATATCTTATGGTTGAAAAATAACATGAATCTTTACCACACTTATTAGTATGCTTGAAATACACTTGAATTGTTCTCCTTTTTGTTGATGATAAAGGGGGAGAAATATGTGGTAAATTGATGATAAAATGAATTGCTATGATTGCCATATTTGCATTAATGATGAGATATCTAGAGCTTACATTGCAATTTTATAATGTTGATATCTTGCCATATGATGAATTGCTATGATTGTCATATTTGCATCATGTTAAGATATCTAGAGCTTACATCGCAATCTTACAAATTGATATCTTGCCATGTGATGAATTGCTACAATTGCTATCTTTCACATATTAAATATAAGACTTGAAAATGGATGTCAAGCCTTGACATCATTTTTAGAAAGATACATCATGATATGAATCATGATGGGGGTATTGATAAGTTTAAATGAACTTAACTTATCAATATGTCTCTTAAATTCAAAGGCTTTGAATTCAAGAATGACTTATCTCAAGTATGGTATATAGATAGGGGGAGTTAAGGTTAACTCCGTCATCAATTAATTGTCATTATAAAAAAGGGGGAGATTATTGAATCTCAGATTTTGATGATGAAGTCAATTGTCATTTGGTTATTTAATCCGTATGTTGAGATAAGTGTACAAGATTAAGTACGATGATAGTAAGAAATGCAGCAGGTGTTAAGCCGGAGTCAAGACTAAGATCACGTTGGGGGTTCGAGAGTTCGTCGAAAGTCCGGACGGTCGTCGGAGGTTCTACGAGAATAATCCGAAAAGTCCAGGAGCTTGCCAAAGAAGCTCATCGGAACTCGCCAAGAGGATCATCGCAAGTCCAGGAGTTTGTCGGGAGTCCGCCGGAGCATCGCCGAGGGTTCGTCGGATGTTCGTTGGAAGTTCGCTGGAAGAAGCGATCGACGCATCGGAACACGATCTACAGTATTGATATGTCTTAATTGTCATAGTTAGCATGTAAATTAAGTTAAGATTGGGAGGTGGTCCCATTAACTTAATCTGGGGCCAATTGGGCCCTTGGCAGACCCAAATTGGGCCGAATGGATCAGCCCATTCAGACCCAGAATTCTTAGCCGACGGTGGCACTGCCCAGGAGACTCAATCTCCCAAGAGTTCTGGGTGGTAGTACTGCCCCTGTCAGGCGGTGGTACCGCCGGCAGTTATTACAGCCAGTGGTGGTACTCCCCTTGTCAGGCGGTGGTACCGCTTGAGCTCGGTCTCCGAGCGATGTCAGGCAGTAGTACCACCTAGACTGAGCGGTAGTACCGCTCAGTGACAGATGATAGGCGGTAGTACCACCCAGTTATAGCGGTGGTACCGTCAAGACGTCGAAAATTCGGGAATAGATACTTTTGAGCTCCGAATTTCAACTAACTGGGGCCTATATAAACCCCACCCTTTCCTGCATGAAAGGGCACCGAAAGCTTGCTTTTATTCTAAGTATTTGAGAGCTTAAAAGTGTTGTAAAAGGCTAGAGTTCCTCTCCCTCTTTTCTTTCTAAGTCTTGATCATTCAAGAGAGGAGTGAAAACTTGTAAAGGTTGTCTCCTAAGCCCGTCAAAGGAGAAAAGTTGTAAAAGAGTGGTTGGCCTTCGCCTATTGAAGGAAGGCCTCTAGTGGACGTCGGTGACCTCATCGGAGGAGGAAGCCAAAAGTGCATGTAGGTCAAGATTGACCGAACCACTCTAAACCTCGATTTGCATTTACATTCTGCCTTTTATCTTAACTGCAAACTGCCTCTATTACTTTACATCAACTATACTTCTGTTTGCTCTCAAGTTAAAGATCTTTCTGAAATAGTTTTCGTACGAAGTCTTTTTGAACCGACGAAAGTTTTTCGCTGCACTAATTCACCCCCCCCCCACCTTCTTAGTGCTCTTGATCCTAACATTGCTCTCCTCGGGAAGCCCTAATTGCCACCTTGCCATGGGTCACGCCCGTTTTATAATCCCCATCCAGGGCGGTTATCATCACTCTTGCGATCAACCCTTTGTCTTGTGCCTCGGTTCCTTCTTCGCAACTCCGTCGTCTTCTTAGCTTCAATCCCTCGCCCTGGCATTCGGGCTTCTTTCCTGTGACTCCGAGGTCGGGATATCTCCGTCTACGTCTTCATCTTTGTCTTTGTTTTTGTCCCCTTCTCCCACCCCTTCTTCCTCACCTTCTTCCTTTCCTCCTGTAAACTCCCCCGGATGAGGTAGTGAGCATGTCCTCGGGTAGCACCTCTACCGATGCCTCGAGGGGTTTAGCCGAGCTTGAGGTCCTCAAGTCTTGGCATGATGTGGACTTGGTGGTGACCGAGGACTTTTTGAGAGTGTTCCAAGATCGCTACCGCATCCCGGAGTGCTACGGCCTACATGCCCCTCGTTTGGGGCAGCGGTCGTATGACTGGTTCCCCGATGGGTTCGGGCTGACTATGGGGGAGCTTGAAGCTGTTCTGTGGTTTCCAATGCACCCCATCATTAGGGATTGCCTTCACTTCTAGGAGATTTCCCCATCCCAGGTGTAGCCCAACTGTTGGGAAATCATAGGGGGGCGGCATCATATGCGCAGCGGAAGAACAAGAAAACAAAAATCCCCGATTCCCAAAAAGATGTTCATCGTCGTGCGAAGATTGGTGCGCAAAATCCGCAAAAACACAAAACTGCGTATAGAGATTGTGTTACCTAGGGAGATCGTATATCCCTGTTTCCTTGCAGATCCTTAGGAGAGGGTGAAGGAGGTCAAGCGTCCTCCTCTCTAGCGGTGATCCACACAGCAGGGTTGCGACGACGCTCCTCAAAACTCCAGGCCTACTCTGAGGTGGAGAGGGAGAGGAGAATAGGAAGGGCAAGCAAAGACTCTAGCCTATGAGGCTGTGAATCCCCCCTATTTATAGAGATCCCATGTCAAAACCCTAATGGGTCCTTTCCCTAGTGGGTATTGGATCTGCATCCAATAAGACAAGGGCTCCGTCGGATATCTCATATCCGAACCTCTACTCATCGCAATGCCTACCATATGTGTGTGACCCTCTAGGCCCAATATCGAGCTGGCCGTGAGTCATACCTGTCAGAACTCCTTCTAACTCAATGAATTATTATCTCTGTAATAATTCACTCGACTCATCGACTACGGAAGTACTAGGCCACTACGCCGTAGTCCCCAGACGATACAGGGGAATCCAATCCATTGGACCTGTCTGTCCTCAGTTACCATGTACCTATAGTCCCTCATCCATCTAATATCCCAGAGACCGTATATCGAGCATGGTGCTGTCAGACCCATACGGTTTCTACTCGAGTCTCGCTCTAATCGGATTCTCCCGGAGAACTCTTTCTCTCTCAACCCGAATGACCCTGGCCAGGGATTTGTCTGAGCAAGAACACATGGGATATTCCTCTCATGATACCGAGAGTGGATGATCCTCTATCGACACTCAATAGCCCTCGTAAGGTCGACTACCACTCCCAATGACCAGCTGTACTAGATCTGGGAACAGCCAAACCTATAAGTCTGGTATCAAAGAGTGGAGCACTCATACAGGACATCCTTGGTGTCTCAAGTCTAAGAACCAGATACACCACTAGGACTACGGAATCGTTGTCTGACAATAAGGCATCATCAACCATCCAGCATTCCGTAAGCGGATCAATTAGTGAACTCATTCTCCAATGAGCACCTGTACTGTATCCCTAGTGTCCCTACACGAGCAGCTATGAGACCAGCTGCATCCATCATATGGACGGGTATACAGCATACCAGTCTATCCGGTTATCACGATGTCCCTCTCGAGTAACCTATGACCGGGATTATTTAGGATATGTGTTTAAAGGTGAATCGATCTCATTATCGTGATCTCATCACGATCCGATTCCCATTGCACAAATCCAAGGACATCACAATATATATGCATTTATGCAATAGTTATAAAGTGATATACGCCAAAATATAATAAGCAAAAAGATTCTGTATCAAGTCACACGTGCCATCACTCACGTGATTGGCTTGCTGGGCACTTATGACTAGCAATCTCCCACTTGACCTAAAGCCAATCACCTATGTGTCTGATCCCCATCAGACCCCTGTGACGCTCAAAGACAATCTGAGACAATGGCTTTGTTAGTGGATCTGCAATGTTATCTTCGGATGGAACTCTTTCCACTGCTACATCTCCTCGGGTCACGATCTCTTTGATAAGGTGGAACCTCCTCAGAACATGCTTAGATTTCTGATGAGACCTAGGTTCCTGCGCTTGAGCAATTGCCCCGTTGTTGTCGCAATATAGGGAAATCGGCTCCTCACTATCCGGCACGACTCCCAAATCTGTGATGAACTTCTTCAACCAGACTCCCTCCTTTGCTGCATCTGATGCAGCAATGTACTCCGCCTCTGTGGTCGAGTCAGCAGTGGTATCTTGCTTGGAACTCTTCCAGCACACTGCTCCTCCATTCAAGGTGTACACATACCCTGAATTCGACTTGCTATCATCGACATCAGACTGAAAACTTGAGTCAGTGTAGCCTTCAACCTTAAGGCTATTACCTCCATATACTAGTAAAAGATCCTTAGTCCTTCTCAAGTACTTAAGGATACACTTTACTGCTTTCCAGTGCTCCAAGCCTGGATCCGCCTGATACCTGCTCGTGACACTCAGAGCATGCGCTATATCAGGCCTAGTACATAGCATGACATACATGATAGACCCTATTGCTGAGGCATAAGGTATCATATTCATGTTTGCCCTTTGGAATTTTCCATGCCAAACCTTTTGACAATGGTTTTTATGTACCTGGACTAGGACAAGCCAAGCATCCTCTTGGATCTATCTCTATAGATTCTAATCCCCAAGATATAGGATGCTTCCCCTAAGTCCTTAATGGAGAAGTGTCTAGATAACCAAGTCTTTATTGTGGATAGCATTCCTATGTCATTCCCAATGATGAGGATGTCATCCACATATAACACCAAAAAGCTAATAGCGCTCCCACTTACCTTTCTGTATACACAAGGCTCATCTTTGTTCTTAACGAAGTCATAAGATCTGATTGCCTCATCAAATCTTATGTTCCAACTTCGGGAAGCTTGCTTTAGTCCATAAATGGATCTAAGCAACCTACACACCTTATCTGGGCAGTTCTTGGACATGAATCCCTCAGGTTGCATCATATACACCTCCTCCTCCAGGTTCCCGTTGAGGAATGCGGTTTTCACATCCATCTGCCAGATCTCATAATCATAGTGTGCTGCAATAGCCAATAGAATTCTGATGGATTTTAGCATTGCTACGGGTGAGAAAGTTTCGTCGTAGTCAACACCTTGCCTTTGACGATACCCCTTAGCCACTAGCCTTGCTTTATAGGTCTCTACCTTTCCATCTACTCCGATCTTTTTCTTAAAGATCCACTTGCAACCGATGGGTACAATACCTTCGGGTGCATCAACTAGGTTCCAAACCTTATTGGAGTACATAGAATCCATCTCAGAATTCATGGCTTCTTTCCACTTCCCGGAGTCTATACTCATAATAGCCTCCTCGTAGGTCTGAGGATCAATATCCTCTACATCCTCTGCTCTAATATGTCCCACATATCTCTCAGGAGGATGGGATACTCTATCAGACCTGCGTAAAGTTGAAACTTGTGTATTAGATACCTGAACAGACTCGGGCTGTAGAGTGGTGCTTGAGCTTGGTTCTCCAACCTCACTCAATTCTATCATTCTCCCACTGTCTCCGTCAAGAATGTGTTCCTTCTCAAGGAACACTGCTCTCTTAGCTACAAAGACCTTTTGGTCCTCGAGATGATAGAAGTAATACCCACAAGTTTCCTTGGGGTATCCCACAAATTTACATCGCCCTGTCCTTGATTCTAACTTATCGGGGTTGTGTCTTTTAACATGGGCAGAGCAGCCCCAAATCTTAACTACTTTAAGATCAGGCTTCTTCCCTTTCCATATCTCATATGGTGTAGACACCACCGACTTAGTTGGAACTCTGTTCAGAAGGTAAGCTGCGGTTTCTAGGGCATATCCCCAGAATGAGATGGGTAGGTCAGCGAAACTCATCATGGACCGTACCATATCTAATAATGTACGATTTCTCCTTTCAGAGACACCATTGAGCTGAGGTGTATAAGGAGGTGTCCATTGGGATAATATCCCATAGTCCTTGAGGAAGTGAGTAAACTCTGTACTTAAGTACTCACCTCCTCGATCTGATCGAAGAGTTTTGATACTCTTTCCAGTCTGGTTCTCCACCTCATTCTTATACTCTCTGAATTTTTCAAAGGCCTCGGACTTGTACTTCATTAAGTACACATATCCATACCTTGAGAAATCATCAGTAAATGTAATGAAGTAGGAGTAACCTCCAATGGCATGAGTTGACATGGGTCCACATACATCACTATGTATGAGTTCCAACAACTCAGTGGCTCTCTCTCCAGTTCCACTAAATGGAGAGTTGGTCAGTTTTCCACGAATGCAAGGCTCACAAGTTGCATATGACACATAGTCGAATGGATCGAGATATCCATCATTTTGCAACTTTTGAATCCTTCTTTCATGGATGTGACCTAGCCTACAATGCCACAGGTATGCACTGTTCAACTCATCTCGTTTCCTTTTGGACACATTTATATTCATGATATGTGGAGTGGTGTCTAACATAAATAAACCATTATGCAATGTTCCTTTCGTGATGATCTTATCATCTAATAATATCGAACAACCATTGTTCTCAAAAACAAATTTATATCCACTAACTGTTAAACATGAAATGGAGATAATGTTTTTGATAATAGAAGGAACAAAATAACATGCATCTAATGCAATAAAAGCTCCACTAGGCAGATGTAGGGCGACCTCGCCAACAGCTAATACAGCAACTTTTGCTCCATTACCCATCTTGAGGTCCATCTCGCCTCTCTCTAGTCTCCTAGGCCTTGCCAGAACCTGCAACGAATTGCATATATGATAAGCACTACCGGTATCTAATACCCATGTGTTATCATAAGAGTCTGACAAATGGAGACTGATCATGAATGTACCTGAAGCTTCATCAAGCTTTTGTTTCGCCCTTTCTGCAAGGTACTCTTTGCAGTTTCTCTTCCAGTGCCCATCTTTACCACAGTGGAAGCACTGGCCTTTGTCCTTTGTTGGGTCTTTCTTAGCAACCTTTGCTTTACCTTGTTTGCCCTTGCCCTTTCCCTTCTTAAGGGACCTTTCTGCTTTCCTTTTCTTTCTGGTCTCACCAGTGTAGAGAACTGGCTTCTCTTTCTTAATAGTACTCTCTGCCTCCCTCAACATATTGAGGAGCTCTGGGAGAGTCACCTCAAGCTTGTTCATATTAAAATTCATTATGAACTGTGAAAAGGAATCTGGTAGGGACTGAAGCACAATGTCCACACACAAGTTATCCTCTAGGACCATTCCTAGACCTGTGAGTTTCTCTATCCACTCAATCATCTTTAGGACATGGTTCTGAACCGGTGTCCCCTCAGTCATCCTAGCGCGGAAAAGGCTCTTGGATATCTCATATCGTTGAGTCCTTCCCTGTTCCTCAAACAATTTACGGACATGTAGGAGAATGGATCTGGCATCCATCTTTTCATATTGTCTCTGTAACTCTGGAGTCATAGAGCCCAACATATAGCACTGAGCAAGAGTGGAGTCATCAATGTACTTCACGTAGCGAGCGATCTCATCCTCGCTTGCCCCTTCTTCGGGCGTAGGCATCACTGTATCAAGGACGTACACGATTTTCTCCGCTGTGAGAACAATTCTCAAGTTACGGAGCCAATCCGTATAATTTGGACCAGTGAGGCGGTTGACATCAAGTATGCCACGTAAGGGATTTGAAAGCGACATTTTCTGAAAATAAAGATGTAGCAAAAATGAATAACATGCAGATTTTGCAAGAAATAAACTATCAAGATATGGACTTCTATCTTAATATGCTCCCACTATTTTACTAACGAGTCACGCGACACCCTCAGCACGTGAAACGGAAGTCTCCGGCAGACTTCTAGTGGGGATCAGGATCCAATCAGCGTCTTAGTGTAACCTCGAGGGACTCGACCAATCACACTAAGCCTAAAAGGTAGACAACTCTTGCCGATCACAACTCCTTGTGATTCCCGTCCTGTTCGGCCTCCGAATCACCATGGCCTCGAGGGACTCGACCAACCATGATGCTCGGTTAAGTCAACACCTTCGTTACAAGATGAGTCTGATTTGATGATATACCCTCGAGGGACTCGACCAAGCATATCATGCCCTCAGGTCACCGGTGACATCTCTATGTCGTAAGCAAGATAGCGAATCGCGATATAGGTGAGTCTCGAGGGACTCGACCAACTCAACCTACACCGGGATTCGGTTCCTACTCATAACGATGGAAGGCCACGTGGGTCAATCTAATTGCCTCACGTTTACCGACTTAATATTATCGAGAGATGTTTCTATGATTTGGTCTCCTAATATGACATGTCACACATATACATATTTAATATATATCTACATCGCATGCAAATATATATACATATCTAGTATGTGTATAAGCAATCACACCAGATGATCATGGACCACAACCTAATATGATTAGGCCCGAGCCAGTAGGCCTAATCACTCACATCAAGATCTATGTGTGCAACGGTGCATCTCCATGCCTTGTGATCGTCCATCTCGTCCTCGTCGGTTCCGTCGACATCTTGATGCATCTCCATGCATCACGATCGTCCGTCTCGTGGGTCCCGCTATGGCTTCCACGCTCCCGCTGCGCCTCCTCATGTGATTACAACTTAATCATAGGCACGCAGGCCCGACAATAAAAGAGAAATATAATGGAGGTTCGCAGACCTCAATAATAATAATCACAAGTACACACATCACACGGTCCATGATCATCCGTCCACTCATCATACATCACATGTATAAATAATCATCATCATGTAGGACTACTAGATAATAATAAAAATAATAATCAACTAAACCTTTTAATTAATTAATATTTTCTGAAATCAGGGATATATAGGGAATTTCTCAATTCCTAAGGGTATTTTCGTAATTTGGACAAAAGATAGAAACTGGAATTTCTCAAATTCCGAGGGGCAAAACTATCTTTTGCGCAGAAAACCCTAATACCCTTTCCCCTTTTCGCTGCTGCCGCCGCCGCCACCCTGCCGGCGGCGGCCTGTGCGGCGGGGCGAGGGCACTGCCCTCGCCTGCAGGCGGCACGCCCGCTGGCGGCGATGCCGCTGCGGGTGGGCGCCCTCTTCGGGCGCCGCCGCCTCCGCGGGCGGTTCTGCCCGCGAGTCAGCGCCCGCAGGTGGTGCTGCCTCGCTGGCGGCCGCCCCTGCGGGGTTTTTGCCCGTGGGAGCAGCGGCCACAGGCGCCGCTGCCCTGCGGTGCCTCAGCCCGCGCTGCTCAGTGGCCGCAGGCACTTCTACCGAGCGGGCTCCCAGCCCCGCCGGCCGCAAGCCTGCTGCAAGCAGACCGCCGGCCGGCTGCTGCAGGCACAGCGCTTGCGCATGCGCCGGCGCTGTGCTGCCTGGCTGCGGCTGCGGCTGGCTGCAGGCATGCAGATCGAGGGCAACAACTGTTGCTGCCCTTCCTTGCTTTTGCGTCAACGATTTTGACGTCAATATTCTTCCTAAACACAACACACGCAGTTCAAAAACCAATCATTCGCACGAACAACCTGGCTCTGATACCACTGTTGGGAAATCATAGGGGGGCGGCATCATATGCGCAGCGGAAGAACAAGAAAACAAAAATCCCCGATTCCCAAAAAGATGTTCATCGTCGTGCGAAGATTGGTGCGCAAAATCCGCAAAAACACAAAACTGCGTATAGAGATTGTGTTACCTAGGGAGATCGTATATCCCTGTTTCCTTGCAGATCCTTAGGAGAGGGTGAAGGAGGTCAAGCGTCCTCCTCTCTAGCGGTGATCCACACAGCAGGGTTGCGACGACGCTCCTCAAAACTCCAGGCCTACTCTGAGGTGGAGAGGGAGAGGAGAATAGGAAGGGCAAGCAAAGACTCTAGCCTATGAGGCTGTGAATCCCTCCTATTTATAGAGATCCCATGTCAAAACCCTAATGGGTCCTTTCCCTAGTGGGTATTGGATCTGCATCCAATAAGACAAGGGCTCCGTCGGATATCTCATATCCGAACCTCTACTCATCGCAATGCCTACCATATGTGTGTGACCCTCTAGGCCCAATATCGAGCTGGCCGTGAGTCATACCTGTCAGAACTCCTTCTAACTCAGTGAATTATTATCTCTGTAATAATTCACTCGACTCATCGACTACGGAAGTACTAGGCCACTACGCCGTAGTCCCCAGACGATACAGGGGAATCCAATCCATTGGACCTGTCTGTCCTCAATTACCATGTACCTATAGTCCCTCATCCATCTAATATCCCAGAGACCGTATATCGAGCATGGTGCTGTCAGACCCATACGGTTTCTACTCGAGTCTCGCTCTAATCGGATTCTCCCGGAGAACTCTTTCTCTCTCAACCCGAATGACCCTGGCCAGGGATTTGTCTGAGCAAGAACACATGGGATATTCCTCTCATGATACCGAGAGTGGATGATCCTCTATCGACACTCAATAGCCCTCGTAAGGTCGACTACCACTCCCAATGACCAGCTGTACTAGATCTGGGAACAGCCAAACCTATAAGTCTGGTATCAAAGAGTGGAGCACTCATACAGGACATCCTTGGTATCTCAAGTCTAAGAACCAGATACACCACTAGGACTACGGAATCGTTGTCTGACAATAAGGCATCATCAACCATCCAGCATTCCGTAAGCGGATCAATCAGTGAACTCATTCTCCAATGAGCACCTGTACTGTATCCCTAGTGTCCCTACACGAGCAGCTATGAGACCAGCTGCATCCATCATATGGACGGGTATACAACACACCAGTCTATCCGGTTATCACGATGTCCCTCTCGAGTAACCTATGACCGGGATTATTTAGGATATATGTTTAAAGGTGAATCGATCTCATTATCGTGATCTCATCACGATCCGATTCCCATTGCACAAATCCAAGGACATCACAATATATATGCATTTATGCAATAGTTATAAAGTGATATACGCCAAAATATAATAAGCAAAAAGATTCTGTATCAAGTCACACGTGCCATCACTCACGTGATTGGCTTGCTGGGCACTTATGACTAGCACCAACTCCTGGTGCTACCTAGTGGCTTTCATTTGGGAGTGTCGGGGGGCCAGGATTGTACCATCTCGGTCTCTGTTTCTAGCTTGCTTTTGCTTGGGGAGGAGATCAGGTAGATATTACTTGGTCGCCTGCAGCAGTTTCAAGATTTGCGACGCACCCTCCAACAACAAAGGTTGGAAGAGGTGCTTCTTCTTCATCAATTGTGATCAAGAGTGGGGCTTTAGCACCGGGTGGGCTGTTCGGTCCATCGATAATGCCCTCCCGTCGCTCTCTACTGGTGACACAGCAGTGGTCGATCGTCTAAGGGGTATTTTGTCCTCTTCTCGGGTAATAAAAGAGATGACCGAGGAGTGGATGGTTGGAGCTGAGTCGAGCCCCGCCACCGAGGGTAAGGCTATTCATATACGAAGGCTCATTCGTTCATCCCATGCCGTCTGACCGCTGTCCATTCTTACAGAAATGGTGGACCTATGATCAATGAAGAAGATGACTAGTTCCAGGGTCATCAAGCCCCCGTCTCGAGACGGGGAGGACTCCGAAGGTGGGATTGTCCTGTTGGAGGATACACCGAAGAGAGTGCCAGCATCACCTATATCAGAGCACCCTCCGAAGAAAATGAAGATGACAGTTCGAAAGACGCCGACGAGTTGAGCCACTTGCTCGAGCGCCTCCCTGGCATCACCTAGGGCCCCTGCCTAGGGGGAGGGCTCGACGAGTAAGAAGGGGAAGGGGTCGGCCGGGTCGTCCAGTAGCGACCCTTCCAAGAGGGGGCTGGCATGCCCCTTGCCAGTTCGACAGCTATGTCACATCTTTTCCTAGCTCGAGGGTAGGCAGTTCCAAGCCCAACTTATGGCCGATCTTCTGGCCAGGGAGCCGGGAGCCCCCTACGCCGCCCGGTGGTCAACCCTAAAGGTCGACAGCTGGCCCTGGTGCGATGGGGAAATCGCCCAGAAGTTTGTCCGAGGGGCGCTGCACCCTTCGCTGACCAAGGACCTGTATTGCTTTGACTCGGAGGTGCTGGTAGAGCGGGCGGCCAAGTCGCTCGTTGTTAGAACCCTTGCAGTTTCTAAACTTGGGGTTGATCTCTTTAGGGGATTGGCCTCCTTGGAACTCTATAGGGGTTCCTCCCTCCAAGTTACTACTCAAAGGCTGTAGATAAGATTCATCTATTGCTTATGAAAAGAGGAGGAATACCTGGCTATTTATAGGGCTTCTAAACCCTAACTCTTAATAGGACTCCTACTTCTAACAAACTCCTAATAGGGATCCTACTTAAGACTCTTATTCTCTTATAACTCCTAATTCTTCTCTAAGAAACAACCTCCTAACCCTAGCCGGCCTCTTTACCTGTTTAATAAGGTCGGCTTAGGTAGGTTTTACATGAATGTCCCTCTCAATTAGGACTCTCCTAGCTAGAGTCCTAACAGACCCGCCCTCTTCAAATCAGCCTTGTCCTCAAGGCTGAGATTCCATAAACTCAGGGAACCGAGTCTTCAGCTCCTCATATAGTTCCCATGTGGCATCTTCAAGTGGTAAATTATTCCAATACACTAGTATTTCAGTAGAGGGATGTCGGCGATACATCACGATCCTACGATCGAGGATGGCTTGTGGTTGGGCTTGAATAACTCCATCCTCAGTGGTGTTGGGCAGTTGGATCTGGGGTGACTCATGTTCTCCCAACTTGGGGTTCAGGCATGACATGTGGAAGACAGGATGAATTTTGGCATCCTCAAGTAATTTAAATCTGTACGCTATGGCTCCAATACGCTCTATGATCTGATAGGGCCCATAAAAACATGGGGATAGCTTCATGGAGGCTCAAGTGTCGATAGAGAGTTGCTTGTATGGTTGTAGGCGAAGATAAACCAAATCTCCTACTGAAAATTCTCTTTCACTTCGTCGTGTGTCGGCTTGCTGCTTCATTCTGGCTTGAGCAGTAGAGAGATTATCTTTTAACAGTTGTAAGAGTTTGTCCCTATCAATTAATTCTTGGTCGACCTGGTCTACCTTGGCCAAGCCAATTACATACTTTGGAATCATAGGGGCCGGTCAACCATACAATGCTTCATAAGGGGTACATTTTGTAGATGAATGATATGTAGTATTATACCACCATTCGGCCCAGGGAAGTGATAAGACCCTAAAGTCTTATCGTAAAAAAGAAGAAGAGAAAGGGGATGATCACTTCGAGGGGATCGGCCTCTTGATCACTTCGAGGGGATCGGCCCTCGTTGATTGCTTCAAGGGGATCGGCTTCCTAGGGTTTGTCAAAAGATAGAATAATATTTTTCATAGATGATCGAAAAGAAGCAGTTACATCCCTATTTATAGAGTTACGACTTTGCTAAACTAAACAGACTTAATAAATACGCAGAAAATAAAAGGAAAGCACAGAAAATAAAAGGAAAAATAAAAGGATCATAACAATCCCGCCTCCTTTAATTCAGCCTTGTCCTCAAGGCTGAGCAGCATTAAATTCTGGAAACTTCTCCTTTAGCATGTTGTAGGACTCCCAAGTGACATCTTCCTTTGGTAAGTTGGCCCATTGCACCACCACTTCAGTTACAGGATGTCTGCGGTACATTGCAACTCGTCGATCAAGTATGACTTGTGGTTGAGCTTGAACTTCCCCAGTAGTAGAAGTGTCCGGCAAATGGCACTACACTATTGCATTTTCACCCAATTTCCTTTTAAGACATGCAACATGAAAGACTGGATGTATTTTAGAGCTAGCAGGAAAATCCAAGCGGTAGGCCATGTTAGGATTAAGAGCACTAAGAGGGAGGGGGTGGGGGGTGGGGGAGTGAATTAGTGCAGCGGAAAACTTTCGATGATTAAAACTATGTTTGTACTATAAAAGCGATTTTGATAGAAAACCTGATTCGTAAATCACTTTAACTTATGATCAAGTGAGATGTAGTTAAAACGAATCTATAAAGGCAGTTTGTAGTTATGATGGAAATCAGAATGTAAGCGCAAACTAAAATATGATGTTCGTACGATAAAACTGATTTACGTCTAAACAACGATTCAGAAAATACTGAACTTTGAAACATGATCGTAAATGCGTAGAAGGCAGTAAGCTATTGAGGAGGTTTGCAGTAAAGATAATATGCTCAAAGTAAATGCAAACCAGAGAGCACCGTAATTTTAGAGTGGTTCGGTCAATCTTGACCTACATCCACTTCTGGCTTCCTCCACCGACGAGGTCACCGACGTCCACCAGAGGCCTTTCTTCAATAAGCGAAGGCTAACCACTCTTTTATAGTTTCACTCCTTTTGACGGGCTTAGGAGACAACCCTTACAGAATTTTCTCTCCTCTCTTGAAAAATCAGAACTTGGAAGGAAAGAGGGAGGAGAACTTCTAACTCATACAACACTTTTGAGCTCTAAAAATCACAGAGTAAGATCAGGATTTCGATGGTTTTTGGTTACTCTGTCATTGCTGAAAGGGTGGGGTATTTATAGGCCCCAACCCAGTTTGAATTCCGAGCTCAAAACTGTCAATTCCCGGAATTTCGGGGTCTGGCGGTTGTATCGCCTGACTGGGGCAGTTACACCGCCTAGCAGAGCTCGAAGACTGAGCCTCCGGGCGGTGCCACCTCCTGTTAGGGGCGGTTGCACCTCCTGCCAGAGCTCAGAGACCGAGCTCAGGCGGTGCCACTGCTTGACTAGGGCGGTTGCACCGCCCAGCTAGAGCTCGGAGACCGAGCTCAAGCGGTTGCACCTCTGTCAAAGGCGGTTGCACCGCCCAGCCAGAGCTTGGAGACTAAGCCCTGGGCGGTGCCACCGCTAACCCAAGCGGTGCCACCTTTGTTCAAGAAATCTAGGTCCAAATGGGCTGATCCATTCGGCCCAATTTGGGTCTGTCAAGGGCCCAATTGCCCCAAGATTAAGTTAATGGGATCACCTCCCATTTCTAACTTAATCATTATGCTACGAATTTCTTAAGACATTTACTACAGCTTGCTTCTGGTGCGTCAATCGCTTCTTCCGGCGAGCTTCCGCGAACTTCCGGCGAACATTCGACGGACCTCCGGCGATGCTCCGATGGACTCCCGGCAAACTCCTGGACTTGCGACGATCCACTTGCCGAGTTCTGACGAGCTTCTTTGGTAAGCTCCTGGACTTCTCGGATTTGTCCCTGTAGAACCTCCGATGACCGTCCGGACTTCCGTCGAGCTCTCGAACTCCCAACGTGATCATAGTCTTTGACTCCGTCTCAACTCCTACTGCACGTCTTACTTTCATCGTAGTTAATCCTGCATACTTATCTCAACATATGGATTAGATAACAAATGACAATTGACTTCATCATCAAAATCCGAGATATAACAATCTCCCCCTTTTTGATGATGACAATCAATTGATAACGGAGTTAACCTTAACTCCCCCTATCTATATGCCATAATTGAGATAAGTCATTCTTGAATTCAAGGGACATATTGATAAGTTAAAATCATTTAACCTTATCAATACTCCCATTATGATTCCCATCATGATGTATCTCTCTGAAAATGATGTATGATATCAAGGCTCGACATCCATTTTCAAATTTTAAATGTGAATGATGGTAATGATAACAATTCATCATATGGTAAGATATCAACATGTAAAATTTCGAAGTAAAATTTGATATCTTAACATGATGCACACATTTCAAGTATTTTAGCAATCATAGCATTTCATCACATGGTAAGATATCAACACGTAGGACTACGATGCAAGTTCTTGATATCTTAGCATGATGCAAACATGGCATATTGCTAATATGGCAATCATAGTTATCATTAATTCATATATTTTCGATGATGCAAGCATGGCATAATCATAGCATCAATTCATATATCTGTTTTTTTCAACATAATATGGCATCAATTCATATATTTCTCACATGGTAAGATATCAACACGTAGGACTATGATACAAGTTCTTGATATCTTAACATGATGCAAACATGACATATTGCTAATATGGCAATCATAGTTATTATTAATTCATATATTTTCGATGATGCAAGCATGGCATAATCATAGCATCAATTCATATATTTCTCCCCCTTTGTCATCAACAAAAAGGATAATGATATAAACAACTTTTAAATATACGTGCGATGCCATAAGTAGGTTTATGTCATTTATCTACATAGAGTGATAGGATATAAATTATACAGACATCTCAAGAAAAACATGACATGGAGATTATTTATATAGAGTGAAAACTTCTTCCTTTTTATTTGTTATTATCTTTTTGCATGAAGGAGGAAGGCCATTTGTGTAGTTCAAATCGATAGGATATTAAGGCATGCTTTACAAGGATCAGGATATTTATGTGAATCAAATCCTTGCACATAAAAATATCTTCCTTTTATAAGAATCATCAAATCTATTTCTCAAAGGGAATATTTTTCACATGATAAGTCTAAAAAATATGCATTTGCTAGATGATTCTATTTGTCAAAAATCAATGATGTGAATCAAAGTCCGAAAGAGAATAATGTATTCATGAAATCCGATTGGAACTGAAAATTTAATTTAACACTTTCATGCAATATATGAAGACATGCTCATTGTTATAAAAATTTTGTATTAATTTCCAACATGTTATTTTAGGCATATAATGATAATTAAGTGATTTGATCATTCAATCAATAAAGTCCGAATAATTTTAATAAGTTTATGCATTTGGACACATCAACATTCCTAATTCTCTTCTTATGAAATCAAATTGTTCTTCACTTAGAGGTTTTGTAAAAATATCAGCTAGTTGATGCTTAGTATCTATGAACTCTATGATTACATCATGATTAGTAACATGATCTCGTATAAAGTGATGTCTAATATCAATATGTTTTATTCTTGAGTATTGAATGTGATTCTTTGTTAAACATATTGGACTCGTGTTATCACATTTAATGGGAATGTCTTTAAGATAGACTTTATAATCTTCTAAGGTGTTTTTCATCCACACAACTTGTGCACAGCATGCACTAGCTGTAATATATTCAGCTTCAGTTGTTGATAGAGCAACCGAGTTTTGTTTCTTAGATGACCAGGAAACAAGGGAATGTCCCAAAAATTGACATATTTCTGATGTGCTTTTTCTATCTAGTCTACACCTAGCAAAATCCGCATCAGCATAAGCAATTAACCCAAAATTTTTAGATTTTGGATACCATAATCCTAGATTTGTGGTACCTCTAAGAAATCTAAGTATTCTTTTAACCGCTTTGAGATGAGATATCTTAGGGTTCGATTAAAACCTTGCACAAAGTCCTACACTAAACATGATATCTGGTCTAGTTGTAGTGAGGTAAAGTAAACTTCCTATCATACCCCTATAAGTTTTTTTATCAAAACTTTCTCCACTCTCATCAACTTCTAACTTAGTGGAGGTGCTCATAGGGGTGTTAATAGCTTTTGAGCTATCCATATTAAATATTTTCAGTAGATCTAAAGCATATTTAGTTTGACTAATAAAGATGCTATTGCTTAGTTGCTTAATTTATAAGCATAAGAAAAAGGTTAATTCTCCCATCAAACTCATTTCAAATTTGAGAATCATTCGTAGAACCGAAAATAATATCATCAACATAAATCTGAACAATGAGAAAATTATTTTCAAAATTCTTAATAAACAATGTAGTATCATCCTTACCTTTTGTGAAATTATTTTCAATAAGAAAAGTACTTAGTCTATCATACCAAGCCCTTGGGGCTAGTTTTAAACCATAGAGAGCTTTGGTTAATTTAAGTACATGATTAGGGAGGCTATTATTTTTAAATCTGGGAGGCGGTTCAACATAAACTTCTTCAGAAATAAAGCCATTAAGAAAAGCGCTTTTAACATCCATTTGAAACAACGTAAAATTATTATAACTAGCATAGGCAAGGAGTGTTGAATCTCGTATTTTGATGATGAAATCACTTGATATGTGTTTATGTTTTAATCTACGTTTTGAGTGACGCAGGATGCTCCGATCAGGATGAGATAATTAAAGCAGGAAAATCATGTTGTGCCGGAGGAATATGTTAGAAGATTGGACGTCGGGCTGGTGGATCGGTCGACGTATCGATAGAAGGCTTCGAGCCATGGACTTAGGCATCGGGCCAAGAAGAGCGGGTATTACGCCAAGGATATCAGAGTTGTAGAGTCAATTGGCCGATTGGGTAATAGGCCGTAGGAGAGGACGATGCGCCGAAGAATCGGACGAAGCGTCGAGGGACCAATGACATGCCGGACAACTTGGTTAATTGCTTAGGATTAATTGTCTTGATCGAAGTTTTGTTTTAAGTGTGCAGGATTAACTACGATGGAAGAAAGACATGCAGCAGGAGTTATGCCGGAGTCAAGACTATGATCACGTTGGGAGTTCGAGAGCTCAACGGAAGTTCGGACGGTCGTCGGAGGTTCTGCGGGAATAAATCCGAGAAGTCTAAGAGCTTGCCAAAAGAAGCTCGTCGGAACTTGCCAAGTGGATCGTCGCAAGTCCAGGAGTTTGCCGGAAGTCCGTCAGAGCATCGCCAAAGGTTCGTCGGATGTTCATCGGAAGTTCGCCGGAAGCTCACCGGAAGAAGCGATTGACGCACCATAGCAAGCTGTAGTAAATGTCTTAAGAATTATCATAGTTAGCATGTAGATTAAGTTAGGAATGGGAGGTAATCCCATTAACTTAATCTGGGGGCAATTGGGCCCTTGATAGACCCAAATTGGGCCGAATGGATCAACCCATTCGGACCAGATTTCCTACTAGGCGGTGGCACCGCTAGGGTCGACGTTGGCACCGCCCAGGAGAGGGTCTCGCAGGAGAGCTGGGCGGTGCAACCGCCCCAAGCACGCGGTGGCACCGCGTGGGCTCAGTCTCCGAGCGAGACTGGGCAGTACAACCGCCTCTAACAGAGGTGGAACCACTTGAGCTCGATCTCTGAGCTCTAGTTGGGCGGTGCAACCGCCCCAGTCGGGCGGTGGCATCGCCTGAGCTCGGTCTCCGAGCTCTAGTAGGAGGTGCAACCGCCCCTGACAGGAGGTGGAACCGCCTAGAGGCTCAGTCTTCGAGCTCTGCCAAGCGGTGCAACCGCCCCAATCAGGCGGTGCAACCGCCAGACACCGGAATTCCGGGAGATGACAGTTTTGAGCTCCAAATTCAAACTGGGTTGGGGCCTATAAATACCCCACCCTTTCAGCAATGAAAGGGTAACCCAAAGCACCGAAAGCTTGATCTTACTCTGTGATTTTAGAGCTCAAAAGTGTTGTAAAGTCTAGAAGTTCTCCTCCCTCTTTTCTTCCAAGTTTTGATCTTTTAAGAGAGGAGAGAAAAGTTTATAAAGGTTGTCTCCTAAGCCCATCAAAAGGAGTGAAACTGTAAAAAGGTGGTTGGCCTTCGCCTATTGAAGGAAGGCCTCTAGTGGATGTCGGTGACCTCATCGGTGGAGGAAGACAGAAGTGGATGTCGGTCAAGATTGACCGAACCACTCTAAATCTCGGTTTGCATTTACTTTGAGCATATTTTATTTACTATAAACCTCCTCAATAGCTTACAGCCTTTTGCATTTTTATGATTATGCTTCAAAGTTCAGTATTTTCCGAATCGACGTTTAGACGTAAATCAGTTTTTTCGTACGAACATCATATTTTAGTTTACGCTTACATTATAATTTCCATCACAACTGCAAACTGTCTTCATAGACTTGCTTTAACTGCATCTTACTTGATCACAAGTTAAAGTGATTTACGAATCGAATTTTCTATCGAAATCGCTCTTATCGTACGAACGCAGTTTTAATCGTCGAAAGTTTTCCGCTGCACTAATTCACCCCCCCCTCCCCCCCTCTTAGTGCTTTTGATCCTAACAATTGGTATCAAAGCCCAGTATTTCTCATTTCGGATTTACACCCGAGAGAAATGGCTCTTCATGGCTTTCAAGAGGGCTTTTTGGTTGTTCGTCCACTGTTGTTTAACGGATTGGACTACACTTATTGGAAAACTCGAATGAGAGTTTTCATGATTTCTATGAATTTGGATTTATGGAATATTATTGAAAATAGTTTTCAACTTCCCTCTAAACCGATGAACGAATGGTCGGATTTGGAGAAGAAGTATTTTTCTTTAAACACAAAGGCTATGAGTGCCTTATTTTGCGCTTTGGATAAAAATGAGTTCAATCGGATTTCTACGTGCGAAACAGCTTTTGATATTTGGCGAACACTTGAAATCATGCACGAGGGAACTAGTAGAGTCAAATACTCGAAAGTTAACATTTTATTGCATGATTTTGAGCTTTTTCGAATGCAACCAAGCGAGACTATAGGCGACATGTACACCCGTTTCACGGATGTCGTCAATAATCTAAGAGCTCTTGGATAATGTTTTTCGGATTTTGAACTCGTAAACAAGATTTTGCGTTCTCTTTCTAAGAAGTGGAATTCAAAAGTAACTGCAATACAAGAAGCTAAAAACCTAAACAACTTACCACTTGAAGAACTAATTGGTTCCTTGATAACATATGAAATGGTGCACAATGCACATGATGAACAATTTCACCTTCCAAAGAACAGGAAAGATTTGGAACTCCGGACAAATGAATACCACTTAGCGATGACTCAAGTGATTAGGACAATGATGAACTTGAACTTCGAAATCTTAATAAGTTTATTAAACAAAAATCTAAAATAAACAATGAACTTGAACGGAGGAAGAGGCCAAAGAAGAGGAAGGCAACCAATGATGAATCAAAAACTTCCAAAGGTGAAATAGCGAATTGGGCTTTCACGAGCTTCGACTACAAGATAAGTAACTCAACTCTATTGAATTATTTTTAAATTACTTGAAGTATTTCATGAGTGCTTAATTTAAAATAGGAAATAAAAAAATTATTTTTCAAAAATTATATCATGTTTTTCTTTTTAGCATCTTTAAAAAATTAAAAATTTGATCATGAAAAGTATATTGCTAAAGTTTCATGCATGTTATGTTTTGAAATGTTGAATGATGTATGCAACATTAGGGATGATGATTATATGATATGTGATAGTGCTTAGGATTAATCCATGGCATATGTATCTTGATGATTTTACACTATTACATGCCTTAATAACATGTTAGAAATTATGTGTTTTGGATACAAAAATATCCACGATCATGAGCATTTTTAACTTCATGATTGAATTTGAAAATTTATAGCAAAACCATGTCCGAATGCTTGAAAGTGTTAAATTTTATTTTCGGATTTTCTTGATCCTAACAATTCATTTTTGAGAATCTATTGATCTTGATGGTTTTATGACGAAATTTATTTTTCGATCCTAAACGTTGATGCATGTTTTTATTTGGCATAAAAGAAAAGAACATGCATGTATGAAATAAATTACTTGAATTAAAACAACAAAAAGGTGGAAAGGTTTCTTCTTGATAAATTTATTTTTTTTCGACTTTATTGATTTTTCAAAAAGGGAAATTAATGAATCTATTTGTATAACTCTTGAAAATGATCTTGATTTGATGATTTAAATGAGCTTTATCTTGATTTTTTGAAATTTGTAAATTGAGATTTCTTATGCTTAAATCGAGATTTTATATGCATGAATTAATATCTTGTTCTCTTACAAGATTGAATGGATTCTATCCTTTTCATGATCTCCTAAGAATTCTTTATGCTATTTATTTAAGAGGAGATTTGTTAAAATGAATCATGGTCTCTCTTGATTTTTTGAAATTATAACTTGAGTATTCATTTTATAAATCAAAATTGTTTATATGTTCTTTCATGACATCTTTCAAGGCTTATGACTTGAATTTTGTTATGTAAAATTCTTTGAATGTATGAAATACATCTCATCACCTAATAATTCTTCTTGATATTTCTTATGTGATAATATGAATACATAAAATATTCATTAATTTGTTTTGATGTATATAAATAAGAAGTTTCGATCATGCATGATAGGATGTAATTTGACAAATTTGGTACCATCATGATGTAAAATAAATGATGATTAGGAATCATGCATTAATGATGATTGTATATTTTATGATTTGGTACGATGCATGCAATGATGAAATATTCATGAATTTGAAATGATGCATGTAATACTTATGACAATGATGTACATGATGTATTGCATATGATATGTATCATGAATGCTTTAAATGATGAATGTTTGGTATCATGATCAACATGTTGATAAATGCTTAAAAATTTTAATGTTTGAATATCATGTATGATATGCTCGTAATGATGATTGATTTATTTATATCATGCATGAAAAATGAAATGTATGATTTTAAAAATGTACATGTTTTAATTTGAAAATATAATGATAAGATTGATACTAAACCTTTGTCATGAGTTAGAAATTGATGCAAAGGGGGTCTTCCCTTCATTTTGACATTGACAAAGGGAGAGAAATATCGCTAGCTTGTGATCTAAAGAGAAGCAAAAAGTTGCTATCTCAAAAGAAGCAAATTGCACAATTCAAGACGAAAGCAAAAATTGCACTTCTCAAAAGAGAAGAAATTGCTATCTTGAACATCACCGAGAATTGCTAGCTTGAAACATCAAGAAAATGCAAAAATGTGCTATCGTGCCTATCTCAAGAAAAGCAAATATGCCAACTTACATATCTTTGAATTTGCTAGCTTGTAAAACTTGCATATTTCAAGAAGCAAGAGTTGCTTTCTTGAACATCTCTAAATTGCTAGCTTAAAATGTTGTAAAATTGCTAGAAAGCATGATGATAATTTAATATTATATTTTTCATGCAATGAGTTGAACTTATATTGCAAAGTACTTCTCCTTTTTGTTGATGACAAAGGGGGAGAAGTATGTTGATGACATGACATGTTAATGCATAAGTCTATGCATAAGTTCATGATGACGTGTTGCAAGTATTCATGATGAATATTGCAATGACTTGAATTCAATTTGAATTCAAGGTTATATAAATATGGCATATTGATAAGGGGAGTTTGTTTAAACTCCGGGAGTTAAGTTTAACTCCGTCATCAAGTGGTTGTCATCATAAAAAAGAGGGAGATTGTTGAATCTCGTATTTTGACGATGAAATCACTTGATATGTGTTTATGTTTTAATCTACGTTTTGAGTGACGCAGGATGCTCTGATTAGGATGAGACAATTAAAGCAGGAAAATCATGTTGTGCCGGAGGAACATGTCAGAAAATTGGATGCCGGGCCGGTGGATCGGTCGACATATCGACAGAAGGCTTCGGGGCATGGACTTCGGGCCAAGAAGAGCGGGTATTGCGCCAAGGATATTGGAGTTACGGAGTCAAC
Source organism: Musa acuminata AAA Group (assembly GCF_036884655.1). Taxonomy (NCBI): domain Eukaryota; kingdom Viridiplantae; phylum Streptophyta; class Magnoliopsida; order Zingiberales; family Musaceae; genus Musa; species Musa acuminata. Next base: position 29,503,305 of record NC_088343.1, on the reverse strand, counting down.
TGGCCGATTGGGCAATAGGCCGTAGGAGAGGACGAAGCGCCAAAGAATCGGACGAAGCGTCGAGGGACCAATGACATGCCGGACAACTTGGTTAATTGCTTAGGATTAATTGTCTCGATCGAAGTTTTGTTTTAAGAGTGCAGGATTAACTACGATGGAAGAAAGACATGTAGCAGGAGTTGCGTCGGAGTCAAGAATATGATCACATTGGGAGTTCGAGAGCTCGACGAAAGTTCGGACGGTCGTCGGAGGTTCTGTGGGAACAAATTCGAGAAGTCCAGGAGCTTGCCAAAAGAAGCTCGTTGGAACTCACCAAGTGGATCGTTGCAAGTCCAGGAGTTTGCCGGAAGTCCATCGGAGCATCACCGAAGGTTCGTCGGATGTTCGCCGGAAGCTCGCCGGAAGAAGCGATTGCGCACCGGAGCAAGCTATAGTAAATGTCTTAAGAATTGTTGTAGTTAGCATGTAGATTAAGTTAGGAATGGGAGGTGATCCCATTAACTTAATCTGGGGGCAATTAGGCCCTTGACAGACCCAAATTAGGTCGAACAGATCAACCCATTCGGACCAGATTTCCTACTAGGCGGTGGCACGGCCCAGGAGAGGGTTTCCCAGGAGAGCTGGGCGGTGCAATCGCCCCAGGCAAGCGGTGGCACCGTCTGGGCTCAGTCTCCGAGCGAGACTGGGCGGTGCAACCGCCTCTGATAGAGGTGGAACCGCTTGAGCTCGGTCTCCGAGCTCTAGCTGGGCGGTGCAACTGCACCAGTCAAGCAGTGGCACCGCCTGAGCTCGGTCTCCGAGCTTTGGCAGGAGGTGCAACCGCCCCTGACAGGAGGTGGCACCACCTAGAGGCTCAGTCTTTGAGCTCTGCCAGGTGGTGCAACCGCCCCAGTCAGGCGGTGCAACCGTCGACCCCGAAATTCCGGGAGATGACAGTTTTGAGCTCCAAATTCAAACTGGGTTGGGGCCTATAAATACCCCACCCTTTCAGCAATGAAATGGTAACCCAAAGCACCGAAAGCTTGATCTTACTCTGTGATTTTAGAGCTCAAATTTGTTGTAAAGTCTAGAAGTTCTCCTCCCTCTTTTCTTCCAAGTTTTTATCTGTCAAGAGAGTAGAGAAAAGTTTGTAAGGGTTGTCTCCTAAGCCCGTCAAAAGGAGTGAAACTATAAAAGGGTGGTTGGCCTTCGCCTATTGAAGGAAGGCCTCTAGTGGACGTCGGTGACCTCATCGATGGAGGAAGCCAGAAGTGGATGTAGGTCAAGATTGACCAAACCACTCTAAATCTCGGTTTACATTTACTTTGAGCATATTATCTTTACTACAAACCTCCTTAATAGCTTACTGCCTTCTGCATTTTTACGATCATGCTTCAAAGTTCAGTATTTTCCGAATCGACGTTTAGACGTAAATCAGTTTTTTTATATGAACATCATATTTCAGTTTATGCTTACATTCTAATTTCCATCACAACTGCAAACTGCCTTCATAGACTTGCTTTAACTGCATCTTGCTTGATTATAAGTTAAAGTGATTTACGAATCAGATTTTCTACAGAAATCGCTCTTATCGTACGAATGCAGTTTTAATCGTCGAAAGTTTTCCGCTGCACTAATTCACCCCCCCCTCCTCTTAGTGCTCTTGATCCTAACAAGGAACATCCTTATGGCTTCTAATCTAGCCACAGGAATGAAGGTTTCTTCGTAATTGATACCTTTTTCTTTGTTTAAACCTTTGGCCACTAATCTAGCCTTTTTTCTCACCACGATACCATATTCATCTTGCTTGTTTCTAAAGACCCATTTAGTACCAATAACTAAATGGTCATTTGGCCTAGGAACAAGCTTCCATACCTCATTTCTCTCAAATTGATTTAACTCATCTTGCATTGGGATAATCCATGAATCATCTTTCATGGCTTCGTCAATACATTTAGGTTCAATTTGGGAGAGAAAAGCGGCATTGACACAAAAATTTTTAAGAGATGAACGTTTTTGAACCCCCTTAGATGTGTCTCCTAGGATTAGCTCCTTAGGATGAGCATCTACATACTTCCAATCCTTGGGTAAGGATGTTTCGGAAGTGGATGCATCCAAGTTGCTAGTTGGAGAAGGGGTTTCATTTAAATTCAAAGAATCGAAATTAACATCATCATCAAAGTCATTTTTCTTGATTTTGGTAATCTCATTGAAAACAACATGAATGGATTCTTCTATAATTAAAGTCCTTTTATTGAAGATGCGAAAAACTTTAGAAACCGAAGAATAACCAAGAAAAATTCCTGTATCGGATTTAGCATCAAATTTTCCTAAGGCATCTTTTTCATTCAAGATAAAACACTTGCACCCAAAAACTTTAAAATATGAAACATTGGGTTTTTTATTGTTCCACAACTCATAGGGAGTTTTGGTGAGTAAGGGTCTTACTAAAACTCTATTCAAAATATAGCATGTAGAGTTTACAGCTTCGGCCCAAAAATATTTGGGTAGGCTATGTTCATTCAACATGGCTCTTACCATTTCTTGTAAATTTCTATTCTTTCTTTCTACTACTCCATTTTGTTGAGGATTTCTTGGAGTAGAGAAGTTGTGGTTGTATCCATTAGATTCACAAAATTCTTGGAAATCATGGTTTTGAAATTCACTACCGTGATCACTTCGAATTGTTAAAATCATAAAACCCTTTTCATTTTGAACAAGTTTGCAAAACTTGGTGAAATATCTAAAGTATTCATTTTTGTATTTCAAGAAATAAGTCCATGTGTATCTACTATAGTCATCTACAATGATGAAGGCGTATTTGCTACCTCCTAGGCTTGATGTAAAGATTGGTCCGAACAAGTCCATATGGATCAATTGTAAGGGCCTAGATGTGCTTATTTGATTCATAGATTTGAAACTACTCTTAATTTGTTTCCTAATTGACAAGCATCACACACATTATCTTTGATGAACTTGATGTGAGGAATTCCTCGTACAAGTTCTTTGGATGATATTTGAGTGATTAGTTTCATGCTAGCTTGACCTAATCTTCTATGCCAAAGCTAAGCATCCTCATTCAAAACTGAGAAACATACTTCATTGCAAAGATCATTGATGTTAATGGTGTATACGTTATTTTGTTTTAATGCAATCATAGATGTGTTTTTGTATGGTTTTTCAATGATGCAAGCATTAGATTCGAATTTGATGATATATCCTTTATCACATAATTGACTAATACTCAAGAAGTTATGTTTTAAACCATCAACTAACAAAACATCTTCAATAAAGAAGTTGGATTTGTTACCTATGGTTCCTTTGCCAATGATTTTACCCTTGTTGTTATCTCCGAAGGTGACATAGCCTTCGTCTATGTTAGTGAGCTTAGAGAATTGAGATGGATCTCTGGTCATATGCCTTGAGCATCCACTATCAAAGTACCATCTCTTGCTCCTAGCTTGTGATGGTGTATGTCTCTATAAGAAAGGATAATTTTTAGGTACCCATTTATTTTTGGGTGCCTCAAAAACTGATCTGCATTGTTTGTCATGTTGCATAGAGTTTATCATGGTTCCTTTAGGAACCCAAATTAATTTGTTCGGATAAATTTTTTTGAATGGACAATAATGCGTTTTGTGTCCATGTTTGCAACAAAAGTTGCATTTGCTTTGGTGCCGAACATGTAGGATGGGGCCTTTTATGAAGGTGGTTAGATTTTGGTGAGGATTTCTCACAAATCCGATTCCACTTCTTTTGGGAACATGACCCTTGTTTTTAAGGATCATGTTCAAAGACTTGCTACCAACCTCGAATTTCTTCAAGGTGTCCTTAAGTAGCAAGTTTTCCTTTTGGATAGTTTCTAGATCATGACATTTTATACAAGAACCTAAACTATCATGATATTCAGTTTTTAACTTATTGAAATTACAAGTAGGACTATCATGCTCCTTTTTTAGCAATTTGTATTTTCTACTAATAATCTTGCATTCATCAAATAAGTCATGGAAGGCATTTAATAATTCATCAAATGCTAAATCTGCATCAATTAAATTTGTTACCTCATCTCGAATGGCCATTAAGGCGTAATGAGCAACTTGCTCGGTGTTGGACTCCTCTTCTTCGGACGCGCTCGAGTCATCCCACGTTGCTTTGAGCGCCTTCTTCTTTGATGTTCTCTTCTTGGCTTGGGGACAATCACTTTTGTAGTGTCCTGGCTTTTTGCACTCATAGCAAATAACTTGGTCCTTTTTGGGTTCAAGTTTATTTTTTGTGTCATTTTTAAACTTGTTTCTCTTAATGAATTTTTTGAATTTTCTTGTTAGAAGTGCCAAGTCATCATCACAGTCCTCATCACTTGAGTTTTCTCTTAAGTGGTCATCTAAAGTTCTAAGTGTCATATCCTTCCTATTCTTTGGAAGCATGTCTTCTTGCTCTTCATGAGCCTTGCATGTCATTTCATAGGTCATTAATAACCCGATTAGTTCTTCAAGAGGGAAGTTGTTTAAATCTTTAGCCTCTTGAATAGCAGTGACTTTAGGGTCCCAACTCTTAGGAAGGGATCTTAGAATCTTATTTATGACTTCAAAATCTGAAAAACTTTTGCCGAGTCCTTTTAGACCATTGACGACATCCATGAAATGGGTGTACATGTCGCCAATAGTCTCGCTTGGTTTCATTCGGAAAAGTTCGAAAGAGTGTATCAAAAGATTGATTTTTGACTATTTCACTCTACTTGTGCCTTTGTGAGTCACTTCGAGTGTATGCCAAATATCAAACGTGGTTTCACAAACCGAAACACGATTAAACTCATTTTTATCAAGCGCACAAAATAAGGCATTCATAGCCTTTGCATTAAGAGCGAAAGTCTTCTTCTCCAATTCATTCCAATCGATCATTGGAAGAGAAGACTTAGAAAATCCATTTTCGATAATATTCCAAAGTTCAAAATCCATTGAAATAAGGAAGATCCTCATTCGGGTCTTCCAATAGGTGTAGTCCGTCCCATTGAACATGGGTGGACGTGTAATAGAATGGCCCTCTTGGTTTTCGGCGTATGCCATCTCTCTTGAGTTTTAATCCGTTTGAGAGTTAACCCCGCTCTGATACCAATTGTTAGGATCAAGAGCACTAAGAGGGGGGGAGTGAATTAGTGCAGCGGAAAACTTTCGACGATTAAAACTGCATTCGTACGATAAAAGCGATTTTGATAGAAAACCTGATTCGTAAATCACTTTAACTGTGACCAAGCGAGATGTAGTTAAAGCGAATCTATAAAGGCAGTTTGCAATTATGATGGAAATCAGAATGTAAGCGCAAACTGAAATATGATGTTCGTATGATAAAACTAATTTATGTCTAAACACCGATTCGGAAAATACTGAACTTTGAAACACGATCGAAAATGCGTAGAAGGCAGTAAGCTATTGAGAAGGTTTGCAGTAAAGATAATATGCTCAAAGTAAATGCAAACCAGAGAGCACCATAATTTTAGAGTAGTTCAGTCAATCTTAACCTACATCCACTTATGGCTTCCTCCACCAACGAGGTCACCGACGTCCACTAGAGGCCTTCCTTCAATAGGCGAAGGCCAACCACCCTTTTACAGTTTCACTCCTTTTGACAGGCTTAGGAGACAACTCTTACAGAATTTTCTCTCCTCTCTTGAAAGATCAGAACTTGGAAGAAAAGAGGGAGGAGAACTTCTAACTTATACAACACTTTTAAGCTCTAAAAATCATAGAGTAAGATCAGGATTTCGGAGGGTTTTAGTTACTCTGTCATTGCTGAAAGGGTTGGGTATTTATAGGCCCCAACCCAGTTTGAATTCCGAGCTCAAAACTGTCAATTCCTGGAATTCCGGGGTTTGGCGGTTGCACCACCTGACTGGGGTGGTTGCATCGCCTGGCAGAGCTCGAAGACTGAGCCTCTAAGCGGTGCCACCTCTTGTCAGGGGTGGTTGCACCTCCTACTAGAGCTCGGAGACCAAGCTCAGGCGGTTGCACCGCCCAGCAAGAGCTCGGAGACTGAGCCCTAGGCGGTGCCATCGCCAACCCAAGCGGTGCCACCTCTGGTCAAGAAATCTGGGTCCGAATGGGCTGATCCATTCGGCCCAATTTGGGTCTGTCAAGGGCCCAATTGCCCCAAGATTAAGTTAATGGGATCACCCCCCATTTCTAACTTAATCATCATGCTAACTATGAATTTCTTAAGACATTTACTATAGCTTGCTTCCGGTGCGTCAATCGCTTCTTCCGGTGAGCTTCCGGCGAACTTCCGGCGAACATCCGACGGACCTCCGGCGATGCTCCGACGGACTCCCAGCAAACTCCTGGACTTGCTACGATCCACTTGGCGAGTTCTGATGAGCTTCTTTGGCAAGCTCCTGAACTTCTCGGATTTGTCCCCGCAGAACCTCCGACTACCGTTTGGACTTCCGTCGGGCTCTCGAACTCCCAACGTGATCATAGTCTTTGACTCCGGCTCAACTCCTATTGCATATCTTACTTTCATCGTAGTTAATCCAGCATACTTATCTCAACATATGGATTAGATAACAAATGACAATTGACTTCATCATCAAAATCCGAGATATAACAGGCCACTGGTCCAATGCATTCTAATACCTTATAAGGCCCAAAAAACTGAGGAGACAGCTTCATGGAAGATCAGACCTTTATGGAAGTTTGCTTGTAGGGTTGAAGACGAAGGAAAACCCAATCACCCACAGTAAATTCTCGTTCAATTCGGTGTTTATCAGCTTGTTGTTTCATTCTTGCTTGTGCGGCTGTGAGGTTATCCTTTAAAAGCTAAATAATCTTATTTCTATCCATCAATTCCTTGTCCACGTGATCAACTTTAGAAGAACCGGGTACATACTTTGTAATTGTAGGTGGGGGTTGGCCATAAACTGCTTCAAATGGAGTCATTTTAATAGAAGAATGGTAAGAGGTATTATACCACCACTCTGCCCAGGGAAGCCATTTGACCCATTCCTTCGGCTTGTCGCTAATAAAGCATCAGAGGTAATTTTCTAGGCACCTATTTACCACTTCAGTTTGCCCATCTATTTGCGGATGATAAGCAGTGCTCATATTCAGCCGAGTACCTTGTAAACGAAAAAGTTCTGTCTAGAAGGAGCTAGTAAATATCTTGTCTCTGTCACTAACAATGGAACGGGGACTCCCATGCAATTTAGCTATATTTTCCACAAAAATATAAGCAATACTTGCAACAGTATAAGGATGTTGTAAAGCACAGAAATGAGTATATTTTGTAAGTTTATCCACGACTACAAGTATAGTACTCTTTCCTTGAGATGATGGGAGACTATCAATGAAATCCATAGATATGTCGGTCCAAGTAGCATCAGGAATAAGGAGGGGCTATAGTAAGCTTGGGGTGGCTATTGTCTCACTTTTGTGACATTGGCAAACATCATATTCAGTAACAAATTTTTTGATAAAATTTTTCATACCTTTCCAGTAAAAAAGTTATCGAACTCGCTTATAAGTACGGAGAAATCTCGAGTGACCAACAATTGGTGATGAATGGAACTCCTTCAGAATTATTGCCTAGCAAGAAGAATGTGGGGCAACCACTATTCGGTCTTTATAACGCAAGTCCACCAAATCCCAACTATAATTTGAGACAGAACTTGGGGCTTCTTATAATTTTTTAATGATGTTTTGGATCTTAGGATTATTTGCCCATTCCCTTCTGATAACTTCCAAAGTCTCGCAAATAGGAATAGAAATAGCTACTAGTTTATCTTGTTCTGGAAGGCGTGAGAGGGCATCTGCTAATAAAATCATTTTTGGAAACTTAGCTTGAAAGCGAGTTCGTAATGGAGTGCAGCAAAAGTAAATAGGAAGTAAAGCACATATGGAGGTTTGCAGTAAGGTAAGCAGCAAGAATAAATGCAAACCAGAGAGCACTGCAATTTTAGAGTGGTTTGGTCAATCTTGACCTACATCCACTTTTGGCTTCCTCGTCCGACGAGGTCACCGATGTCCACTAGAGGCCTTCCTTCAATAGGCGAAGGCCAACCACCCTTTTACAATTTCACTCCTTTTGATGGGCTTAGGAGACAACCCTTACAGAATTTTCTTTCCTCTCTTGATAGATCAAAACTTGGAAGAGAAGAGGAAGGAGAACTTTTAACTCATACAACACTTTTGAGCTCTAAAAATCACAGAGTTGTTGAATCTCAGATTTTGATGATGAAATCAATTGTCATTTGTTATCTAATCCATATATTGAGATAAGTGTGTAGGATTAACTACGATGAAAGTAAGACATGTAGCAGGAGTTGCGTTGGAGTCAAGACTATGATCACGTTGGGAGTTCGAGAGTTCGATGGAAGTTTGGACGGTCGTCGGAGGTTTTGCGAGAACAAATCCGAGAAGTCTAGGAGCTTGCCAAAAGAAGCTCGTCGGAACTCACCAAGTGGATCGTCGCAAGTCCAGGAGTTTGTCGGAAGTCCGTAGGAGCATCACCGAGGGTTCATCGGATGATCGACGGAAGTTCGCCGGAAGCTCGCCGGAAGCTCGCCGGAAGAAGCGATTGATGCACCGGAGCAAGTTGTAGTAAATGTCTTAAGAAATATCGTAGTTAGCACTATGATTAAGTTAGAAATGGGAGGTGATCCAATCAAGTGGTTGACGCCCCAGTCAGGCATTTGCACCGCTTGGCAGAGCTCGAAGATTGAGCTCAAGCGGTTCTACCGCTTGTCAAGGGCGGTTGCATGACCCAGTCTCGCTTGGAGACTGAGCCCAGGCGGTGCCACCGCCTGACTGGGGCGGTTGGACCGCCCAGCTTTCCTGGGAGACCATCTCCTGGGCGGTGCCACCACCGACCCTAGAGGTGCCAACGCCTAGTAGGAATTCTGGTCTGAATGTGTTGATCCATTTGGCCCAATTTGGGTCTATCAAGGGCCCAATTGCCCCCAGATTAAGTTAATAGGATCACCTCCCATTCCTAACTTAATCTATATGCTAACTACGATATTTCTTAAGACATTTACTGCAACTTGCTCTGGTGCATCAATCGCTTCTTCTGGCGAGCTTCCGGCGAACTTCCGGTGAACATCCGACGAACCTTCGGCGATGCTCCGGCGGACTTCCAGCAAACTCCTGGACTTGCGACGATCCACTTGGTGAGTTCCAACGAGCTTATATGGCAAGCTCCTGGACTTCTCAGATTTGTTCCCGCAGAACCTCCAACGACCGTCCAGACTTCCGTCGAACTCTCGAACTCCTAACGTGATCATAGTCTTGACTCCGGTGCAACTCCTGCTGCATGTCTTACTTCCATCGTAGTTAATCCTGCACATGTAAAACAAAACTTCAATCGAAACAATTAATCCTAAGCAATTAACCAAGTTTCCGGCATGTCATTGGTCCCTCGACGCTTCGTCCGATTCTTCGACGCATCATCCTCTCCTGCGGCCTATTGCCCAATTGGCCAGTTGACTCCACAACTCTGATATCCTTGGTGCAATACCCACTCTTCTTGGCCCAATACCCGAGTCCACGGCTCGAAGCCTTCTGTCGATACATCGACCGATCCACCGGCCCGACGTCCAATCTTCTGACATGTTCCTCCGGCACAACATGATTTTTCTGCTTTAATTGTCTTATCCTGATTGAAGCATCCTGCATCTCTCAAAACGCAGATTAAATCATAAACATATATCAAGTGGTTTCATCATCAAAATACGAGATTCAACAATCTCCCCCTTTTTGATGATGACAACCACTTGATGACGGAGTTAACCTTAACTCCCAGAGTTTAAACAAATATCCCCCCTATCAATATGCCATATTGATAGAACCTTGAATTCAAACTGAATCCAAGTCATTGTAATATTCATCATGAATACTTGCAACACGTCATCATGAACTTATGCATAAACTTATGCATAACATCATACTTCTCCCCCTTTGTCATCAACAAAAAGGAGAAGTTCCAACTCTAATGTGTTTGTAGTATTAATTCAACTTATTGCATGAAAAACATAGTATCAAGTTTTATCATCATGCAGTTTTGAAGCTAGAAAATTTAGTAAGTGTTACATCATGGTTAGAACATTCAAGCTATCAAGTTTTAGATATGCAAGTTTTACAAGATAGCACCTTTGCTTCTTTTGAGATAGTAACTTCTACATCATGCAAGCTAGCAAATTAGAGATGTTCAAGAAGGCAACTCTTGCTTCTTGAAATATGTAAATTTTGTCAACTTTGCTAGATGTGTATATTAGCATGTTTTGCTTCTTGAGATAGGCAAGATAGCACTTTTGTAATTTTTGTTTCTTAAGATGTTCAAGATAACAAGCTCTACATCTTGCATGCTAGCAATGTTACAACATTTTAGAACATGCAAGCTAGCAATTTAGAGATGTTTAAGAAAGCAACTCTTGCTTCTTGAAATATGCAAGTTTGCTAGATATGCATGTTAGCATGTTTTGCTTCTTCTTGAGATTTCAAACTAGCAATTATTGGTGATGTTCAAGATAGCAATTTCTTCTCTTTTGATAAGTGCAATTTTTGCTTTCGTCTTGAATTGTGCAAGCTAGCTAGTTTGCCTCATTTCATGATGTTCACACTAGAAATTCTTGCACCCCTTTGTCATTATCAAAAAGAAGGGAAGACCCTTATATCAATCTTATTTGTGCATTATTATATATTCAAATTAAAACATACACAATTTCAAAAACCTTATTTTTCATGCATAATACCAAAAAATAAATCAATCATCATTAATGAGCATATCATACATGATACTCAAACATTAAAATTTTTAGAATTTATTAGCATGTTGATCATGATACCAAAATTCATCATTTAAAGCATTCATGATACACATCATATGCAATACATCATGTACATCATTGTCATAAGTATTGCATGCATCATTTCAAATTCACGAATATTTAATCATTACATGCATCATACCAAATCATAAAATATAAAATCATTATTAATGCATGATTCCAAATCATTATTTATTTCACATTATGATGGTACCAATTTTGTCAAATTACATCCTACCATGCATGATCAAAACTTCTTATTTGTATACATCAAAACAAATTAATGAATATTCATGTATTCATATCATCACATAAGGAATAACAAGAAGAATTATTAGGTGATGAGATGTATTTCATTCATTCAAAGAATTTTACGTAACAAAATTCAAGTCATAAGCCTTAAAAGATGTCATGAGAGAACATATAAACAATCTTGATTTATAAAATGAATGCTCAAGTTATAATTTCAAAAAATCAAAAGAAACCATGATTCATTTTAACAAATCTCCTCTTAAATAAATAACATAAAGAATTCTTAGGAGATCATAAAAAAGATAGAATTTATTCAATTTTGTAAGAGAATAAGATATTAATTCATGCATATAAAATCTTGATTGAAGCATAAGAAATCTCAATTTATAAATTTCAAAAAATCAAGATAAAGCTCATTTAAATCATCAAATCAAGATCAATAAATTTTCAAAAATGAATTGTTAGGATCAAGAAAATCCGAAAATGAAATTTAACACTTTCATACATTCGGACATGGTTTTGCCATTTGTTTTTCAAATACACTCATGAAAATAACACATGCTTATCATCATGTATAACTTAAAATCTCATGCATAAAATTGTCAATCATGGTATCAAAATATTTAATATTACATCATTATGCATTTCTTCAAACATAATTATATTTAATCAAAATCGAGAAATAACAATGAAAATCAACATGATACACATTATTACTTCTTAACCACATATAGCATGATATTAAACTTCTTAATACTTTCATTAAGACATCATGGTTTTAATCAAAATCGAAAATAATCAAGATACACATTTTTTCTTCCTAAGAAAAACATACATATGATCATTAGATTTAAATTTAACATTTTATTCCATTAACATAAAACATGTAATTTTCATTATTATTTTCAAAATTATGAGCATGATCATATTCTTGCATTTTCAAAAAAAATTTTAATATATAAGTTTTAAGAAAAATAATTATTCTAAAAAAAATGCATCATGGAAAATATCAAGTAATTTCAAAATAAATTAAGGGGGTTTCGATCACCTCATCGTTGAATGTCGTTAAGGCGTAGTTTGCCACTTTGCTTTTCTTGATTTTCTCCTCGTCTTTGAAGGAGCTCGATTCATCTCAAGTTGTATTCTTTTTTCTTACGTTCAAAGCAAGTAGTTCGGTTCATTTTGCTTTTTAATTTTTGTTTTATGAACTTTTTAGATTTCATTTGTAATTCTTATTCACCATCACTTGAGCTTATGCTCGAGTGGTCTTTAAATGTTCTATGTCCCAAATCCTTCCTGTTCTTTGGAAGGTTGTTTTATTCATTATGTGCATTGTGCACCATTTCATATGTCATCAACGAACCAATTAGTTCTTCAAGTAGAAAAATATTTAAATCTTTTGTTTCTTTTATTGCCATTACTTTTGATTCCCAAGCTTTAGAAAGTGATCGTAAAACTTTACTAACAAGTTCAAAGTTCGAGAAACATTTGCCAAGAGCTTTTAAACCATTAACAACATCCGTAAAACGGGTGTACATGTCAATAATTTACTTTAGAATCTTTTACACTACTTGTGCCTTCGTGTGTGATTTTAAGAGTGCGCCAAATATTAAAAGTCGTTTAACATGTAAAAATCCGATTGAACTCATTTTTGTCCAAAGCACAAAATAATGCATTCATAGCCTTTGCGTTTAAAGAAAAATACTTCTTCTCCAAATCCGACCATTCGTTCATCGGTTTAGAGGGAAGTTAAAAACCGTTTTCAATAATATTCCATAAATCTAAATTCATAGAAATCAAGAAAACTCTCATTCGAGTTTTCCAATAAGTGTAGTCCAATCCGTTAAACAACGGTGGACGAACAACCGATAAGCCCTCTTGAAAGCCATGAAGAGCCATTTCTCTTGGGTATAAATCCGAAATGAGAAATACCAGGCTCTGATACCAATTGTTAGGATCAGGAGCAATAAGAGAGGGGGGGGGGTGAATTAGTGCAGCAGAAAACTTTCGACGATTAAAACTGCATTCGTACGATAAAAGCGATTTTGGTAAGAAAGCCGATTCGTAAATCACTTTAATTTGTGATCAAGCGAGATGCAGTTAAAGCAAAGATATAAAGGCAGTTTGCAGTTATGATAGAAATCAGAATGTAAGCGCAAACTGAAATATGATCTTCGTATGATAAAACTGATTTCCGTGTTAACGCTGATTCAGAAAATACTTAACTATGAAACACGTTTGTAAATGAGCAGAAGGCAATAAGCTATTAAGGAGGTTTGCAGTAAAGATAAGATTCTCCTTCCTCTTTTCTTCCAAGTTTTGATCTTTCAAGAGAGGAAAGAAAATTCTGTAAGGGTTGTCTCCTAAGCCCGTCAAAAGGAATGAAACTGTAAAAGGTTGGTTGGCCTTCGCCTATTGAAAGAAGGCCTCTAGTGGACGTTGGTGACCTCATCGGAGGAGGAAGCCAAAAGTGGATGTAGGGTAGGGTATTTATGGGCCCCAAACCAGTTTGAATTCTGAGCTCAAAACTGTCATCTCCCGGAATTCTGAGGTTTGGCGGTTGCACCGCTTAATTGGGGCGGCTGCACCGCCTGGTAGAGCTCGGAGACTAAGCCTTTGGGCGGTGCTACCTTCTGTCAGGGGTGGTTACACTGCTTGGCAGAGATCGGAGACTGAGTCTCTGGGCAGTGCCACCTCCTATCAGGGGCGGTTGCACCGCTTGGTAGAGCTCGGAGACCGAGCTCAGGCGATTCCACCGCTTGTCAAGGGCGGTTGCACCGCCCAGCCTCGCTCAAAGACTAAGCCCAGGCGGTGCCATCGCCTGACTGAGGCGCTTGCACCACCCAGCTTTCCTGGGAGGCCATCTCCTGGGCGGTGCCACTGCCTAGCAGGAATTCTGGTCCAAATGGGTTGATCCATTCAGCCCAATTTGGGTATGTCAACGGCCCAATTGCCCCCAGATTAAGTTAATGGGATCACCTCTCATTCCTAACTTAATCTACATGCTAACTACGATATTTCTTAAGACATTTACTACAACTTGCTCCGGTGCGTCAATCGCTTCTTCCGGTGAGCTTTCGGCGAATTTCCGACGAACATCCGACAAACCTTCGGCGATGCTCCGGCGGACTTCCTGTAATATTCCTCACTTTTGAAAATTATTAATAAGGATTTATATATAAATTGGAGGACCTATATGTAAATATAGAAATTTCAAGGACTAAACTGTTAAGTTACAAAAAAAAAAAAAATAAAGAAAATCAAAAATTTTGGTTTTATCCCATCGCCTCCCATGATCTCTATCTAGAACAGAGAGAGGAGCTGTGGGGCGTGGGGAGAAGAAGAAGAGAAGTAGAGGGAGACGAGAAGAAAAGAAGAAGTGGGAAAAGAAGAGAGGAAGAAGAGGGAGAAGAGAAGAAAAGAAGAAGAAGAAGAAGAGAGGGAAGAGGGAGAGGAAAGAGAGATAGCTGCAGTAGCTAGGGCTGCAGCACCTCTGTTTCGTGTAGGAGGAAACAGAGGAGTTCATGTGAGGGGCGTCGGGGAGGAGAAGAAGAGATGCAGAAGAAGAAGAAGAAGAAGAAGAAGAAGAAGAAGAAGAAGAAGAAGAAGAAAAGAGGAGGTGGCTGCGGCAAGGGCTGCAGCGAGGAGCTGTGGGGCATTGGGGAGGAGAAAGAAAGAAGAGGAGAAGAAGAAAAGAAGAAGAAGAGAAGGAGATGAAGAGAAGGTGAGGAAGAAGAGAAGAAGAAGAAAGGAAGGAGAAGGAAGAAGGAGAAGAAGAGGGAAAAGAGAGGGAAAAGGGAGAGGAGCGAGAGTGTTGAATCTCGTATTTTGATGATAAAACTACTTGATATATGTTTATGATTTGATCTGCGTTTTGAGTGACGCTAGATGCTTCGATTAGGATGAGATATTTAAAGCACGAAAATCATGTTGTGCCGGAGGAACATGTCAGAAGATTGGACGTCGGGCCGGTGGATCGGTCGACGTATCGACAGAAGGCTTCGGGCCGTGGACTCGGGCATCGGACCAAGAAGAGTGGGTATTGTGCCAAGGATATCGAAGTTGCAGAGTCAACTGGCCGATTGGGCAATAGGCTGCAAGAGAGGACGATGCGCTGAAGAATCGGACGAAGCATCGAGGGACCAATGACATGCCGGACAACTTGGTTAATTGCTTAGGATTAATTGTCTCGATCGAAGTTTTGTTTTACATGTGCAGGCTTAACTACGATGGAAGTAAGACATGCAGTAGGAGTTGCGCCGGAATCAAGATAACGATCACGTTGGGAGTTCGAGAGTTCGACGGAAGTTCGGACTGTCATCGGAGGTTTTACAGGAACAAATCCGAGAAGTCCATTAGCTTGCCAAAGAAGCTCGCCGGAACTCGCCAAGTGGATCGTCGCAAGTCCAGGAGTTTGCCGGAAGTCCGCAGGAGCATCACCGAGGGTTCATCGGATGATCAACGGAAGTTCGCTGGAAACTAGCTGGAAGAAGCAATTGACGCACCGGAGCAAGCTGCAGAAATTGTCTTAGGATTTATCATAGTTAGCACAATGATTAAGTTGGAAATGGGAGGTGATCCCATTAGCTTAATCTTGGGGCAATTGGGCCCCTGAAAAACCCAAATTGGGCCGAATGGATCTACCCATTCGGACCCTGATTGCTGTGGGAGGTGCAACCGCCCAAGCCAGGAGGTAGCACCGCCTGGGCTAAGTCTCCCAGGGAGACTGGGCGGTGCAACTGCCCCAGCCAGGAGGTAGCACCGCCTGGGCTCAATCTCCGAGCGAGATTGGGCGATGCAACTGCCCCTGACAAGAGGTGGCACCGCCTGAGCTCAGTCTTCAAGCTCTGGCAAGCGGTGCAACCACCTCAGTCAGGAGGTGCAACCACCTGAGCTCAGTCTTCGAGCTCTGGCAGGAGGTGCAACTGCCCCTAACAAGAGGTGGCACCACCTGGAGGCTCAGTCTTCGAGCTCTGCCAGGCGGTGCAACCGCTTGATCCCGGAATTTCGGGAATTGATAGTTTTGAGCTCCAAATTTGAACTGGGTTGGAGCCTATAAATACCCCACCCATTCAGCACTGAAAGGGCAGCAACTTACACCGAAATCTTGATCCTTTCTGTGATTCTTAGAGCTCAAAATTGTTGTAAAGGCCAAAAGTTCTTCTCCCTCTGTTCTTCAAAGTTCTGAGTTGCAAAGAGAGGAGAGAAAATTTCTGTAAGGGTTGTCTCCTAAGCCCGTCAAAAGGAGTGAAACTGTAAAAGGGTGGTTGGCCTTCGCCTATTGAAGGAAGGCCTCTAGTTGACGTCGGTGACCTCGTCGGTGGAGGAAGCCAAAAGTGGAGTAGGTCAAGATTGACCGAACCACTCTAAATCTCGGTTTGCATTTACTTTGAGCATTTTATCTTTACTGCAAACCTCCTAAATAGCTACTGCCTTCTGCGCTTTTATGAACGAGTTTCTAAGTTCAGAGCTTTCTGAATCTGCGTTTAGACGTAAATCGACTTTTTCGTATGATCATTACATTTCAGTTTACGTTTACGTTTATGTTTTGATTTCAATCATAACTGCAAACTACCTTCTATGCATTTATAAAACATATCTCAAAGTTCAGTATCTTCAAAATTGACATTTAGACGTAAACCGATTTTATCATATGAACGTTGCATTTCAGTTTGCGCTTGCATTCTGATTTTCATCATAAACTGCAAACTGCCTTTGTAGATTTACTTTAACGTCATCTCGCTTAATCTTCAGTTAAAGTAATCTTAGAATCGGCTTTTACATCGAAATCGTTTTTATCAAACGAACGCAGCTTTCGATTCTAATCGCTGAAATATTTTCGCTGCACTAATTCACCCCCCCCGCCTCTTAGTGCTCTTGATCCTAACAATTGGTATCAGAGCCCGGTATTTCTCATTTCAGATTTACACCCAAGAGAAATGGCTCTTCAAGAGGGCTTATTGGTTGTTCGTCCACCGTTGTTTAACGGATTGGACTATACTTATTGGAAAACTCGAATGAGAGTTTTCTCGATTTCTATGAATTTGGATTTATGGAATATCATTGAAAACAGTTTTCAACTTCCCTCTAAACCGATGAACAAATGGTCGGATTTGGAGAAGAAGTATTTTTCTTTAAACGCAAAGGCTATGAATGCCTTATTTTGCGCTTTGGACAAAAATGAGTTCAATCGGATTTCTACGTGCGAAACGGCTTTTGACATTTGGCGAACACTTGAAATCATGCACGAGGGAACTAGTAGAGTCAAAGACTCGAAAGTTAACATTTTATTGCATGATTTTGAGCTTCTTCGAATGCAACCAAGCGAGACTATAGGCGACATGTACACCCGTTTCACGGATGTCGTCAATAGTTTAAGAGCTCTTGGAAAATGTTTTTCGGATTTTGAACTCGTAAACAAGATTTTGCGTTCTCTTTCTAAGAAGTGGGATCCAAAAGTAACTGCAATACAAGAAGCAAAAAACCTAAACAACTTACCACTTGAAGAACTAATTGGTTCGTTGATGACATATGAAATGGTGCACAATGCACAAGATGAACAAAATCACCTTCTAAAGAACAGGAAGGATTTGGAACTCCGGACAAATGAATACCACTTGAGCGATGACTCAAGTGATGAGGACAATGATGAACTTGAACTTTGAACACTAAATCTGAATAAGTTTATTAAACAAAAATATAAAATAAACAATAAACTTGAACGAAGGAAGAGGCCAAAGAAGAAGAACACAAAGTGGGATGAATCGAGCTCCTCCGAAGACGAGGAGAAAATCAACAAAAGCGAGGTGGCAAACTACGCCTTAACCACTTTCAATGATGAAGTAATCGAAATCCCCCTAATTTATTTTAAAATTACTTGATGCTTTCATTTTCTTTTTTAGTTTAGAATTAATGTTTAAAAAAAAATATTATGATCATGCTAGTAATTTCGAAAATGATAATATTGCATATTTTATGATAAACAAACAAAATGATTTTGATTGAAAATAAGAAATCATGGTTAAGAAGTAATAATGTGTATCATGGTGATGTCCATTGTTATTTCTCGATTTTGAGTATATTAAATCATATTTAATTTGAAGTTATGATTAATGAGTATATATTTTTGAAATTATGTTTGATGATTCTTGATAATTATGGATTATCGATTTTCATGATAATAACAGTGGCTTTAAAAACTGATGCATGTTTGACATAAATGAAATAGGAATGGTTATATGAAATAGTGTAAGTGTCATGCTTGACGATTGTATACTCAATGATGCATAATGATACAAAACACTAAATGTTTGGATACCATGATTTATGATTTTATGCATGAGATTTTAAAGTTATACATGATGATTTTTGTGACTTATTGGTCTTGATGGTTTTATGATGAAATTCATTTTACGATCCTAAACGTTGATGCATATTTTCATTTGACATAAATGAAAAGGCATGCTTACATGAAATCGATCACTTAAAATGAAACACTTAAAAAAGGGGGAAAAATATATTATCAATGAAATCATGAATCTATTTATGTTATAAATTTTGTGAGCCATAAAAATGATTTTGATGATTTAAATTTGAAATGAGTTTTATCAAAATCATGATCATGATTTGTCAAATTGAATGAATTGAAAATGAATGATGATTTTTCTCTTTAATGATTGTGACCTGTATTCCTTGTATTCATCATATGATTTTTATGCAATTCTTTGTATTCATGAAGGGTTTATCTCATCACCTAATAATTCTTCTTGATATTCCTTATGTGATGAGAAGAATACATGAAATATTCATTAATTTGTTTTGATATATACAAATAAGAAGTTTCGATCATGTATGGTAAGATGTAATTTGACAAACTTGGTACCATCATGTTGCAAAATAAATGATGATTAGGAATCATGCATTAATGATGATTGATTTATTTTTCGGTATCGTGCATGAAAAATAAGGCTTTTGAAATTGTGTATGTTTTAATTTGAATATATAATGATGCACAAATAGAATGATTACTTACCTTTGTCATGATTTAGAAATTGATGTAAAGGGTTTTTCCCTTCTTTTTGACAATGACAAAGGGGGAGATAGATTGCTAGCACAATTCAAGAAAAAGGTAAAAAAAAAAAAAAATTACACTTCTCAAAAGAGAAGAAATTGCTATCTTGAACATCACCGATAATTGCTAGCTTGAAATGTCAAGAAAATGTAAAAACTTGTTTACCTTCTTGCACATCTAAAGAGAAGATGCAAATGTAACACTTGCCAAATTGTTTACTTGCCTCATGTAAAACATTATCTCTTGCTAGTTTGGCATTTTGCTAGCTTGCACTTTGCAAAGAAAGCAAAAATGACACTTCTCAAAAGAGAAGAAAGAGCTTGTTATCTTGAACATCACAAGCTTGCCAAACAAAAATTGCAAAAGTGCTATCTTGCCTATCTCAAGAAGCAAAACTTGCAACTTGCACATTGCAATAGGAAGCAAGAATCATAAGCTTACACAAGAAAGCTATCTTGCATTTGCTTTCGAAATTTTTGCTAGCTTTGTAGTAAAACTTGCATATCGTAAAATTTGCTAGCTTTTAGTATAAAGAGAAGCAAATAGTTGCTATCTCAAGAAAATTAAACATGCTAAACTTACACCTTGCAATGGAAGCAAAATTGCAAGCTCAAACATTGCAAAGGAAGCAAAAATTTGCTAGCTTGCAACTTGCTTATTTCAAGAAGCAAGAGTTGCCTTCTTGAACATCTCTAAATTGCTAGCTTGCATGTTCTAAAAGTGCTATCTTGTATGCTATAAAACCTGCATATCTAAAACTTGATAGTTTGAATGTTCTAAGCATGATGTAACACATTGCTAAATTTTCTGGCTTCAAAACTGCATGATGATAAAACTTGATATTATGTTTTTCATGCAATAAGTTGAACCAATATCACAAACACTTGATTGTGGTACTTCTCCTTTTTGTTGATGACAAAGGGGGAGAAGTATATTGATGACATGACATGTTATGCATAAGTTTATGCATAAGTTCATAATGACGTGTTGCAAGTATTCATGACGAATATTGCAATGCCTTGAATTCAGTTTGAATTCAAGATTCTATCAATGTGGCATATTGATAGGGGGAGTTTGTTTAAACTCTGGGAGTTAAGGTTAACTCCGTCATCAAGTAGTTGTCATCATAAAAAAGGGGGAGATTGTTGAATCTCGTATTTTGATGATGAAACTACTTGATATATGTTTATGATTTGATCTGCGTTTTGAGTGACACAGGATGCTTCGATCAGGATGAGACAATTAAAGCAGGAAAATCATGTTGTGCCGGAGGAACATGTCAGAAGATTGGACGTTGGGCCGGTGGATCGGTCGACGTATCGACAGAAGGCTTCAGGCCGTGGACTCGGGCATCGGGCCAAGAAGAGCGGGTATTGTGCCAAGGATATCGGAGTTGCGGAGTCAACTGGCCAATTGGGCAATAGGCTGCAGGAGAGGACGATGCGCTGAATAATCGGACGAAGCGTCGAGGGACCAATGACAAGCCGGACAACTTGGTTAATTGCTTAGGATTAATTGTCTCGATCGAAGTTTTGTTTTACATGTGCAGGATTAACTACGATGGAAGTAAGACATGCAGCAGGAGTTGGGCCGGAATCAAGATAACGATCACGTTGGGAGTTCGAGAGTTCGACGGAAGTTGCACCTCCTGGCTGACCCAAATTGGGCCCCTGAAAGACCCAAATTGGGCCGAATGAATCAACCCATTCGGACCCTGATTGTTGTCAGGAGAGGTTACACCGCCCAGTCTCGCTTGGAGATTGAGCCCAGGCGGTTGCACCTCCTGGCTGGGGCGATTGCACCGCCCAGTCTCCCTGGGAGACTTAGCCCAAGCGGTTGCACCTCCTGGCTTGGGCGGTTGCACCTCCCACAGCAATCAGGGTCCGAATAGGTTGATTCATTCGGCCCAATTTGGGTCTTTCAGGGGCCTGATTGCCCCAAGATTAAGTTAATGGGATCACCTCCCATTTCTAACTTAATCATTGTGCTAACTACGATTATTTCTTAAGATATTTACTGCAACTTGCTCCGGTGCGTCAATCGCTTCTTCCGGCGAGTTTCCGACGAACTTCCGTCGATCATCCGATGAACCCTCGGTGATGCTCCTGCGGACTACCGGCAAACTCCTGGACTTGCGACGATCCACTTGGCGAGTTCCGACGAGCTTCTTTGGCAAGCTAATGGACTTCTCGTATTTGTTCCCGCAGAACCTCCGACGACTGTCCTAACTTCCGTCAAGCTCTCGAACTCCCAACGTGATCATTGTCTTGACTCTGGCGTAACTCCTACTGCATGTCTTACTTTCATCGTAGTTAATCCTGCACATATAAACAAAACTTCGATCGAGACAATTAATCCTAAGCAATTAACCAAGTTGTCCGGCATGTCATTGGTCCCTCGACGCTTCGTCCGATTCTTCGGCGCATCATCCTTTCCTGCGGCCTATTGCCCAATCGGCCAGTTGGCTCCGTAACTCCAATATCCTTGGCACAATACCTGCTCTTCTTGGCCTGATGCCCGAGTCCATGGCCCGAAGCCTTCTGTCGATACGTTGACCGATCCACCGGCCCGACGTCCAATCTTCTGACATGTTCCTCCGGCACAACATGATTTTCTTGCTTTAATTGTCTCATCCTGATCGAAGCATCCTGCGTCACTCAAAACGTAGATTAAATCATAAACATATATCAAGTAGTTTCATCATCAAAATACGAGATTCAACAATCTCCCCCTTTTTGATGATGACAACCACTTGATGATGGAGTGAAACTTAACTCCCGGAGTTTAAACAAACTCCCCCTATCAATATGCCATATTGATAGAATC
Organism: Musa acuminata AAA Group; assembly: GCF_036884655.1. Taxonomy (NCBI): domain Eukaryota; kingdom Viridiplantae; phylum Streptophyta; class Magnoliopsida; order Zingiberales; family Musaceae; genus Musa; species Musa acuminata. The sequence goes on along the minus strand of NC_088343.1, from coordinate 29,481,364 downwards.
TTGAATTCAAACTGAACTCAAGTCATTACAATATTCATCATGAATACTTGTAACATGTCATCATGAACTTATGTATAAACTTATGCATAACATGTCATGTCATCAACATACTTCTCCCCCTTTATCATCAACAAAAAGGAGAAGTACCACAATCAAGTGTTTGTGATATTGGTTCAACTCATTGCATGAAAAACATAATATCAAGTTTTATCATCATGCAGTTTTGAAGCCAGAAAATTTAGCAAATGTTACATCATGCTTCGAACATTCAAGCTATCAAATTTTAGATATGCAAGTTTTGCAGCATACAAGATAGCACTTTTAGAACATGCAAGCTAGCAATGTTACAACATTTTAGAACTTGCAGGCTAGCAATTTAGAGATGTTCAAGAAGGAAACTATTGCTTCTTGAAATATGCAAGTTGCAAGCTAGCAAATTTTTACGATATACAAGTTTTGCTTCTTGAGATAGGCAAGATAGCACTTTTGCAATTTTTATTTGGCAAGCTTGTGATGTTCAAGATAACAAGCTCTTTCTTCTCTTTTAAGAAGTGTCATTTTTTGCTTTCTTTGCAAAGTGCAAGCTAGCAAAATGCCAAACTAGCAAGAGATAATGTTTTACATGAGGCAAGCAAACAATTTGGCAAGTGTTACATTTGCATCTTCTCTTTAGAGGAGTGTAATTTTTACTTTCATCTTGAATTGTGTAAGCTAGCTAGTTTGCCTCTTTTCATAATGTCCACACTAGAAATTCTTGCTCCCCCTTTGTCATTGTCAAAAAGAAGGGAAGACCCTTTACATCAATTTCTAAATCATGACAAAGGTAAGTAATCATTTTTATTTATGCATCATTATAGTTTCAATGCACAAATTCATTAACATTACATTTCATTTTTTTTTTTATGCATGATACCGAAAAATCAATCATCATCATGAGCATATCAAACATGATATTCAAGCATTCATGATATATCATTTTGGCAACATGATCATAGATATTCAAACGATGGTATCTAAATGTCAGAATTCATTACATCCTATTATGCATGATCATTAACTCCTCATTTGTATTTCATGCATTATTTCATTTCATCTCATAAGGAATATCAAGAAGAGTTATTGGATGATGAGATAAATATTTTATGAATACACGGAATTGTATAAAAATCATATCATATGTGTTTCATGTATTCTTATTATCACATGAAGCATATTATCATTTTTAAGATTCATAAAATGAATAACGTTATTACTATTTCATCAAAATCAATTTCGAGATTCACGCAATATCATGAAATCATTAATCTCGATAAGATGGGAAAAGCATTTTCTTTTTAAGTGATTCTTTTAACACATCATAAAAAAAACTCATTCATAATTCAAGTGATTTACAAGATATCATAAATGAATTTATCACTTGTATTTCATCAAAATCGAGAACTCTAGAGATAGAAAATGATTGAAGCATTTAACATGATTGAAGCATGATTCATATTTAAAGTGTATCTTATGTCGTAAATACGAATCAAGCATTTGTCAAATCTGAAATCATTCTAAAAAATTACATTCAATAAATTCATATATGACAAGCATAGATTTATTGAAAAATCAATAAGATAGAGGATTACATTTCAAGTGTTCATCAATGCGTAAAATTACGATACAAGTTCTTGATATCTTAACGTATGATGCAAACATGGCATAATGCAAATTTGGCAATCATAGCATCAATTCATATAAGCATTGCAAATATGACAATCATATCAATTCATATATCTCTTGATGATGCAAGCATGGGATAATCATAGCATAGTGTTTATAGCATCAATTCATATATTTCTCCCCTTTTTTAAGTGTTTCATCTAAGTGATCGATTTCATGTTAGCATGCCTTTTCATTTATGTCAAATGAAAACATGCATCAACGTTTAGGATCGTAAAATGAATTTCATCATATTTAACAAACAAAGACAATGAAAAATATCAAGCCTTCCAGACAAAAGCCATGTATCGTCATTGAAAAGCAATATGAAAATCATCAAAATATACATTCTTGCTTCTCAAGCACATAAATAAGATTAATCTCAGTGTACAATCATTAGATTTCTATCTTGCATTAACATAAGACATGCAATTTTCATTATCATTTTCAAAATTACAAGCATGATCATATTTTTGCATTTTCATTATTAAATTATTAAAAATGTAATTTTCAAGAAAATTTAAAGAAAAAGAAAAATGCATCATGAAAAGCATCATGTAATTTCGAAGTAAATTAAAGGCATTTTGATTACCTCAGCGTCGAAAGGCGTAAAGGCATAGTTTGCCACCTCGCATTTGTTGATTTTCTCCTCGTCTTCAGAGGAGCTCGATTCATCCCACTTTGTGTTCTTCTTCTTTGGCCTCTTCTTTCGTTCAAGTTTATTGTTTATTTTAGATTTTTGTTTAATAAACTTATTAAGATTTAGTGTTCGAAGTTCAAGTTCACCATTGTCCTCATCACTTGAGTCATCGCTCAAGTAGTATTCATTTGTCCGGAGTTCCAAATCCTTCCTGTTCTTTGGAAGGTGATTTTGTCCATCATGTTCATCATGTGCATTGTGCACCATTTCATATGTTATCAATGAACCAATTAGTTCTTCAAGTGGTAAGTTGTTTAGGTTTTTAGCTTCTTGTATTGCAGTTACTTTTGAATCCCACTTCTTAGAAAGAGAACGCAAAATCTTGTTTACGAGTTCAAAATTCGAAAAACATTTTCCAAGAGCTCTTAAACTATTGACGACATCCGTGAAACGGGTGTACATGTCGCCTATAGTCTCGCTTGGTTGCATTCGAAAAAGCTCAAAATCATGCAATAAAATGTTAACTTTCGAGTCTTTGACTCTACTAGTTCCCTCTTGCATGATTTCAAGTGTTCGCCAAATGTCAAAAGTCGTTTCGCACGTAGAAATCCGATTGAACTCATTTTTGTCCAAAGCGCAAAATAAGGTATTCATAGCTGTTAGGTTCGGAGCGGCACTAAGAGGGGGGGTGAATTAGTGTAGCGGATTAAAACTTCGGTTTTAACAAATCTTTCGTATGATAAGAAATCGAAATTGGAAGTGCTTAACTTAAAAGCGTATTCGTAAAGTTGTGCAGTAAATGTAATGAGGAAATAAAGCAGTAAGAGGGTTTGCAGTAATGTAAATAGCAGTAATGAAATGCAAACCAGAGATTACACTGTTTTTAAAGTGGTTCGGTCAAGTGACCTACATCCACTTGCGAGGCCCCTCTTCGATGAGGCTCCCACCTTCCACTAGCAAATCTCTTGAAAGGGAAGGGTGAATACCCCTCTTACAACTTTTACAAGCGGTTCACTCTCTTACAGATTTTCAGCAAGAAAGAAGGAGGTGAACACTAGCAAATGAAAACAAGAAAGGCAAAGACTCTTCTAAGACTTTTCTCTCAATTACTTGCTGCTCAAAAGTTGTAATCTCAGCTGAGATTTGAGGGGTATTTATAGGCCTCAAGAGGATTCAAATTTGGGCTCCAAAATTTGAATTCTCTTAGGGTTTCCGATGCTGGAGGTGCCACCGCCCAGCCAAGTGGTGCCACCGCCCAGTGCTCGGGTGCTGGACGGTGCAACCGCCCAGCCAAGGAGGTGTCACCGCCCAGCCAGGCGGTGCCACCGCCTGGCTCTCCGATTCATTGGTTTGGCTTAATTTTAGCCCAAACCAAATCTGACTTTGGGCCCAGTTGGCCCCTAACCAGGATATAGGATTATCTCTTAATCCTAATCCTAATTACAAGTGAACTACATAACACAAAAACATCCTAAGCAAGTTTTCAACCGCGAACGTCGAGTCTTGTTCCGGCGAGCTTTCCGACGAATTCCTTCCGACGGACTCCCTGCAAGCTCCCAATCTTTGTGATGACTTTAACGAGTAGCCGAGCCTTCTCGGTGATCTCCGCGAGCCTCCGACGATTTCTTCGGGGAACTTCCGACATGTTCCCGATTTCTTCTCGGTTGGTTCCGGCAGCATCTCTGATGATTCTTCGGTCTCTTAAACGTCCATCGAGCTCGACTCCGGTATCCTTGCTTTATGTTTTCTAGTTATCGTAGTTAATCCTACACACTTAACTCAATAATATGGATTAGATCAATTAACCCACCAATTGATTATATCATCAAAATCCGAGATTCAACAATCTCCCCCTTTTTGATGATGACAATCAATTGATGACGGAGTTAAACATAACTCCCCCTATCTATATGCCATATTATGAGAAGATAAAAAACACTTGAATTCCATCCCATTGGATTCAAGCATAACCCGATAAGTTCTAATCGTAGAGCTTATCGTTATCCTCATTAAACAATAGTAAGTACGAAACTTCGATGAAAATCATAAGTTAAATGATAAGGGACGAATTTTGCTACGACAGAAGATAAAGATTTTCAATATAAATTTCATGATATCAATCTTGTGATATTTTCAAGGATTTGCAAGGCATATAAGACATTCATATCACACAAGTTTTTGTAATTCATATAAGTCATGCTATGGTTATGGTGTAAGTCATCACTTAGTCATCACTTCTCCCCCTTTGTCATCAACAAAAAGAGACAAGCCAGCTAATTGATGATCATAGAAAAAGGTTTAGCATTTAACAAAGTTCATCATTCAAATTTGCCAGAAATAGTATATCCAAAAGACATCATCATTTATGCAGATTAAAACAGTAGTTATCTAAAAGGAAAGATCAGTTATCGTTCAATCGATGACAAACTTGAACTTGTTGTTAAAAGCAAACAGAACAGAATAAAAAGATACATCAATTTAATCCTTAGGAGGTAATCCACAGTGCTGATACATGATATCGATTTTTTCATTCATCTGTCATAGTGTCTTCAAAATTTCAACTTGTTGATTCTGAATTTGTTCTTGCTGTGATTTGATCTGAGATAGCTCCGCCATAATGATATCTTCAGAGGAGGAAACAGGAGCTGAAGGTGCTGCGCCAAAGGGACTAGGAGGAGGAGATTCATTTCCCATAAGAATTGGTGTTTCGGGTTGTTCTATTGGTGGAGGAATTGGATCCGTCCTTCTAGGTTGCCTAACCCATATGCCATTGCTAAAAGTGCACCTAAGTCTTTTCAGTAGGTTTTTATTTATTATGTTATATCGATCATTTTGAATAGATTCTTCATCGGGTGGAATGCAAATGTCATAGGCATGAAGAATTCTAGTGATTAACCTCCCATATGGCAATATAGTATCTTTAGTCATAATATCCTACATGTGTTGGCGAATTAAGTACCCAAAACAATTATGCTGACCGGTCATAATCCAATACATGGTTCCTATTTCTATTTGACTTATTTCGTCAAGATGAAATTGTTTGGGAAATATGATGCTTGTGATAATGTGATGAAGAATTTTAGAATTGAAAGACAGTAAGTGTTCACAGCTCTTGGGTAGGAAGTCAATGTTTGGATTTGCAAAAATTGTTTTCACGGCTTCGGTATAGGTTGCTCCTATTGTTTTGACGTCCCATTTACCTTTAAAATAGCATCCCCTATCTTTTTCAGTTATACCAATTAGCTCACAAATAGTGCTGTCAAATATTCTAATGGGTGTTCCTAGAAGGTAAGTGCTTAGGCTATCGTTGTCCTCATAAAGGTTGGCATAGAACAATCTAACTAATCGCGGATAGATTGGTTCATCTATTTGTAGTAGAGGTAGAGCTTCTAGGTGTGCAAACCACCTAATGGGTTCTAAGTCCTCTAGTTCATCTAGATCAACGTATTTTCCCTTATGGATACATCGTGTTTCAAATTTTGGAAAGCTAAGGGCTACCTCTTTTTATCTAAAAAGATCATGGTCAAATGAATCTCCTTCAATCCTTTTTCCTTTTGATCTCTTAGGAGCCATAATCTAGACAAGATGATGATGAAATTGTAAAAAAAAAATAAGCAAGGAAAAGAGGAAAGAAAAGAAGGAATGGGATACCAAAAAGAGGGATTTCAAGTGTTACTGTTAGAATCCTTGCAGATTCTAAACTTGGGGTTGATCTCTTTAGGGGATCGGCCTCCTTGGAACTCTATAGGGGTTCCTCCCTCCAAGTTGCTGCTCAAAGGTTGCAGTAAAGATTCATCTATTGCTTAAGAAAAGAGAAGGAATACATGGCTATTTATAGGGCTTCTAAACCCTAACTCCTAATAGGACTCCTACTTAAGACTCTTACTTCTAACCAACTCCTAATAGGACTCCTACTCAAGACTCCTATTCCCTTACAACTCCTAATTCTTCTCTAAGAAAAAACCTCCTACATGAATGCCCCTCTCAATTAGGACTCTCCTAGCTAGAGTCCTAATAGAATGTCCCTCTCAATTAGGACTCTCCTAGCTAGAGTCCTAACAGTTTTACATGAATGTCCCTCTCAATTAGGACTCTCCAAGCTAGAGTCCTAACAGACCCGCCCTCTTCAAATCAGCCTTGTCCTCGAGGCTGATGATTCGTGAATTCTGGAAATTTGATCTTCAAGTCGTCATAGTTCTCCCAAGTGGCATCTTCTGTTAGTAGGTTTGCCCACTGTATTAGTAATTCAGTAGTGGATCGTCGTCATCGAGTCATGATCCGTCGATCAATAATGGCACTTGGCTGAGTCTGAAGTTCTCCTTGGGTAGTCATATTTGGTGGGTGGCTTTAAGTTGTCTCCAAGCACCTATTTACAACTTCCGTCTGGCCGTCGGTTTGTGGGTGATATGCCATACACCTTTTCAATTTAGTACCCTGCATATGGAATAACTTTGTCCAAAATCTGCTCGTGAAAATGCAAATAGAATTTATCATAAGCATAATGCGTCCCTTATAGTGTAATTCTTTTGAGTCCCAATTATAATGAGCCACGGAGCTTAGTGCTTCCTCCATTTTTTTTTTTTTTTTTTCTTACTAGTCTCCGAATCTTCCTGCCATTCCATCTTAATATCCTCAAGGAAGTCGCTGGTTGGAAGTAAAACGACCAAAAATTCAGCTTGCTCAGGTAGCTGCGAAAGCGCATCTGCAACAACATTCTCTTTCCACATTTTGTAAGTTATTTCATAATCAAATCCAAGAAGTTTTGTTACCCATTTTTGCTGCTCGGGGGAAGATATCTTCTGCTCCAAGAGATATTTTAGGCTTTTATGGTCGGTCTTGATTTAAAAGTATCGCCTGATCAAGTACAATGTCCACCTCGTTGCTGCGCGCACAATGGCGAGCATCTCCTTATCATATGTTGACATATTTTGATAGGAGGGAGATAATGCCTTGCTAGTGTATGCGAGTGGTCAACCATCTTGCATGAGAATGGCTCCAATTCTGACTCCAGATGTGTCGGCCTCAATAATGAAGGGTCGGTTGAAATCTGGTAGTGTTAGCACCGGCGTCATCGTCATGGATGCCTTAAGTTTGTCGAAGGCAGCGGAGGCTCTGTACAACCATTGGAAGACATCTTTTTCTAGTAAGGAAGTAATTGGTGCACTAATCTTTCCATAGTTTTTCACGAACTTGCGGTAGTAGCCTGTTAAACCCAGAAAGCCATGTAGCAATTTTATGTTTCTCGAGGTCGACCAGTTTTGCATTGCTCCAATTTTGAAGGGGTCTACTGCCACACCTTCCTCTGATATGATATGCCCAAGATATTCCACCTTTTGTTGAAGAAAGCAAAAATTCATGGTTGTTGTGTGTTCAAAAGGTGGTTTTCCATATGTCTTCTTCGCATGCTCGTATTTGATGATACCCGGATCAAAGGTCCAGCTTTGTAAAGATTTGTGCTCCCTTTCATCTAGCAATTCATCTACTATTGGAATAAAGTATTTGTCCTTGATGATTATGCCATTGAGAGCTCGGTAATCAACACATATTCGTCTTGTTCCGTCCTTCTTACGTACAAGTAGCACCGGCGAAGAGTAGAGGTTGCAACTTGGCCGAATAACTCCTGTTTCGAGCATCTCTTTTATAATCCTTTCTATTTCATCCTTCTGGAGATGTGGATACTAATATGGCTGAGTATTTGCTGAAGATTTGCCTGAAAGAATCATTATACAATGATCATGCTGACGGGTAAGAGGTAGGTTGCGCGGTTCGTCAAATATATTTGAAAATTCAGCAAGCAAAGAAAGTAGATTTGGATCTTCAAATTCTATTGGCTCTCCCTTGGTTTGCTGCTCAAGTTGTACCAAAAAGCCGCTGCATGCTTTATGCAAAGCATTCTCCATTTGTTGTGTGCAAATCGTTGTTATGTCGCCCCCACGTTTCCCGTGCAATGTCACCTGTTTCTCCTTACTGTAAAATTTCATAATTAGTTTCATAAAATTCCAAGAAATATCACCTAATGTCGTAAACCATTTAATTATAAGCATGGCCTCATGATTGTTAAGAGGGAGAAGGAAGAAATCTGCAATTATCTCTTGGTCCTGCAGCAATAGTTTCTCCTGCAAGCGCCTATGATCACAATTCAAAATCCGTCCGTCGGTGACCTTAACATCAAACCTGCAGCGATTCTCGATAGGTAATGATATCCGAACAGCAAGCTTACTATTTAGGAAGTTAGTAGTACTGCCCGTGTCGATGAGAACAGTGATTGGTTGTTGTTTGAGAAGGCCTCCAATTTTTATCGTTTGCGGGTTTAAGTAGCCAGCTAGTGTATGTACCGTAACTTCGGTCGGTTGTGGCTCTTCTTCTGCATCTTCTTCTTCATGTTCAAGGCTCTCTTTTGGATGTTCAATGACCTCTTCTTCTATCGGTTCAATCATAGGAAGTCCCCCTTTACTACAGCGATGCTCACGGCTCCACGGCTCGTCACAATGCCAACATAACCCCTTCGCATATCTCTCCCGAAGCTCTTCTCTTGTTAACCTCTTTGGTGTAGGGACTTGGTCGACAGTAGGGGGGGCTAAGGGCTTCAATATTACTGGTTGAGGAGAGACCCTAGTCCTCCAAGCTTCATGGTTCAATTGCTCCTCTTGATGTCGTGCGAAAGAGATGGCTGCCATAAGCGTATACGGTTGTCGCGCTTTAACTTCTCCTCGGATCTCCGGCTTCAAGCCCACAATGAAGGTCCTCAATAGCTATTTTTGAGACCAATCATGAGTTTGATTAGATAACCTTTCAAACCTGGTTTGGTACTCCTGAATGGTGGAGGTTTGTTGGATCTTTGCTAGTTGTTCGTCAATATTCTCGTAATCGGTTGGTCTGAAGCGAATCAGCAGTCCTTCTTTGAATTGTCGCCATGAAAGGACTCCATAAGTATGTTCAAACCAGTGAAACCACTGTATAGCATCCCCTTCAAGATGTATAGCTGCAATTTTCACCATAGATACATCCGCGGTTTTGTGGTACCGAAAATATCGCTCCGCACGCGAGATCCAACCAATCGGGTCTCCTTCTTCCCATCTAGGGAAGTCCACTCTCATGCATGGATAGTTGGGGTTGGTCATAGAGCCTACCCTCCCTTGGAAGTCATCTCTTCGGGATTGGTGTGATTGGGTAAAGCTCTCTCCTTGATATGATTTCTTCGGGCTTAGTGGTCGGCCCAATCTGAGTTCGGCAAAGAGCGTCCGAATCTTATCCTCCATTCGCGCCTCCAATGCATCGAATTTAGCATTGATTGCCTCCTTAGATGCCATAGTATATGGCCCCAAATCAATAATGTTAAGATCTCTCTTTTGCTGTTGGGTTAAAGGCATGTATAGGTTGAGAGAAGTGATGGTCGAAAGTGTTGGTGGATTGGTGGATGTAGGCTGCGGTTTAGGCTTATTTTGTGGCTGTTTTGGGTGCAGTTTGAGGGTGTGGTTTGGTAGAGTTTTAGGGCTGTGGATGAAAGTTTTGGATCTGTGGTAGATGGTAGCAAAGGTTTGACAGAAATCCATGGAATTTGCAGCAAGTATGTGCTGTCTTGTAAGAGTAGAATTGTCGTCGAAGAAACAACGGTTTCTCGACGTAATTTCCACCAAAAACTTGAGAGAATTAAGGAGGGAATTGATAGCAAAATTACAGTTTATATGACAGCAAGGATATCTAATTTAATCAAGAAAATTTTGGCAGTATAACAGTAAGGAAATTGGTGCAAGTTGCAATTGCAGAATTATCGTCGAAAAATTTCAGCGGGCTACGATGAAAATTTGCAGCAACATAAAATCGTTTTTAGAGATGAATTTCTTAATAGATCAATCTTAGAAAGAAGCCAAGATGATCTATGAAGTGTATAAGAAATTTCATTCAAAAAAGATTGCAAATAGATGGGTTAAGGCAACGATATGCAGCTGAAATTTTCTGCAGCATAGATTTTCAAGTGCAGCAGATTGGACATAAAAGATTAGTAGTTTATATTGAGAATTTTTCGATGAAACCAAAGGGAAATCTACTGTTATAAAGTGTCAAAGATGTCATAAAAATTTTGTAGAAATTTGGATAGAAAAAGCATAGTAGCAAGATCAAACAGATGGTGCTATGCAGCTTGAATTCTGCAATTCAAGTGCAGCAGATTGGACATAAAAGATCAGTAGTTTATATTGAGAATTTTTTGATGAAACCAAAGGGAAATCCACTGTCAAGAAGTGTCAAAGATGTCATAAAAATTTCATAGAAATTTGGATAGAAAAAGCACAGTAGCAAGATCAAACAGATGGTGTTATGCGGCTGGAATTCTGCAATGTATCTTTCGTCGTAGAGATGAAAACTTTGTGACGAAAAGTTTATGCAGCAATATAGGAACGATTTTTTTTTTTTTTTTTGGATTTTCGAATAAGGATAACTAAATTGCAGCAGCAGTAAGGTAGGAAACTAGAACCTGTTGCAATTCACGAGGAGATCAAAGGATGATCCGTGGTGGTGGAGATGATGACGGAATTCGATGACGATCTTTTAAGCAATTGTGGGAATTGCTTTGGATGGTTGTAGAGGGTTGATGGATGGCTGTGGAAGGGCAGCGAGATGCCAAGAACGCTGCTCTGATACCAGTTGTTAGAATCCTTGCAGATTCTAAACTTGGGGTTGATCTCTTTAGGGGATCGGCCTCCTTGGAACTCTATAGGGGTTCCTCCCTCCAAGTTGCTGCTCAAAGGTTGCAGTAAAGATTCATCTATTGCTTAAGAAAAGAGAAGGAATACATGGCTATTTATAGGGCTTCTAAACCCTAACTCCTAATAGGACTCCTACTTAAGACTCTTACTTCTAACCAACTCCTAATAGGACTCCTACTCAAGACTCCTATTCCCTTACAACTCCTAATTCTTCTCTAAGAAAAAACCTCCTACATGAATGCCCCTCTCAATTAGGACTCTCCTAGCTAGAGTCCTAATAGAATGTCCCTCTCAATTAGGACTCTCCTAGCTAGAGTCCTAACAGTTTTACATGAATGTCCCTCTCAATTAGGACTCTCCAAGCTAGAGTCCTAATAGTTACCTTATGGAGATTATGTTGAGAGATGGAAAGCTTGGACCACCAAGAATCCTTCTCCAATGCTTCTAAGAGTTAGAATGAGGGTTAGAGGGAATGGGAGAGGGTTTTGAGAGTGATACCAGGAGATTGTTTTTTTCGGGTTGGGGGCGGTGTCACCGCCGGCCCTAACCCCTCGGGTTAGTAAGGCTCGCTTGGTCGGTGTCACCGCCAAACCGGTCGGTGTCACCGCCTGGCGCCCGAGCGCCAAGCGGTGCAACCGCCGGTGCCACCGCTGGCATCCCGCGGAGGAAAGAAAAAAATTTTTCTTCCTCCCTTTTGTTTAGCTTCTTCCCTTAAGATCATAAGTTATACTTTAATGGATCATTTTGAATTGAAGAAGAAGGAAGAAATCAAATCCACAGAAGAAAGGAAAAGGACGAGTCATTTTTCGTGAAGCTCATTTTAGGGACAATTTAACATGCCTAATTCCCTTCTAATGAATTCAAATTGATCTTCGTTCAAAGCTTTTGTAAATATATCTGCTAATTGATGCTTTGTGTCAATGAATTCTAGAACAACATCATTGTTAAGGACATGATCGCGTATGAAATGATGCCTAACGTCGATGTGCTTAGTTCTAGAGTGCAGAATCGGATTTTTAGTTAGACATATGGCACTAGTATTATCACATTTTATGGGAATGTTTTTAAAGTGAATTCCATAGTCTTCTAATGTATTTTTCATCCAAATGACTTGTGCACAACATGCACTTGCAGCAATGTATTCGGCTTCCGCCGTAGATAGTGCAACTGAATTTTGTTTCTTGGAAGTCCAAGAAACAAGTGCATGTCCTAAAAATTGGTATGTTCCGGATGTACTTTTTCTATCGATCCTGCATCCGCCAAAATCGACGTCTATATAAGCTATTAGATCAAATTTTTCAGATTTTGGATACCACAATCCTAAATTTGGAGTTCCTTTAAGATACCTGAATATTCTTTTAACACTCTTCAGATGAGATAATTTAGGATTAGATTGAAACCTAGCGCAAAATCCTACACTAAACATAATATCTAGTCTAGTCGCGGTGAGGTAGAGTAGACTACCTATCATTCCCCTATATGTTTTTTGATCGAAATTTTTACTATTTTTATCCATATCTAACTTAGTCGCAGTACTCATAGGGGTGTTTATTGCTTTTGAATTATCCATGTTAAATCGTTTTAACAATTCTAATGTATATTTAGATTGGTTAAGAAATATACCATCACTGAGTTGTTTGATTTGTAATCCCAAAAAGAAAGTTAATTCACCCATTAAACTCATTTCAAATTCATGACTCATACATTTGGCAAATGATTCACATAGTGATTCATCCGAAGAGCCAAAAATAATATCGTCAACATAAATTTGCACAATAACAAAATTATTTTTAAAATGTTTAATAAACAATGTAGTATCAACCTTGCCTTTGGTAAAATTATTTAAAATAAGAAAGGAACTAAGCCTTTCATACCAAGCTCTAGGAGCTTGTTTCAAGCCATAGAGAGCTTTAGTCAATTTGAATACATGATTAGGAAGAAGAGAATTTTCAAATCCGGGAGGTTGTTCGACATATACTTCTTCGGAAATAAAACCATTCAAGAAAGCACTTTTGACATCCATTTGAAATAGTTTAAAATTATTACTACTAGCATAGGCAAGGAGCATCCTTATGGCTTCTAATCGAGCCACGGGAGCGAAGGTTTCTTCGTAATCAATACCTTCTTCTTGATTGAAACATTTGGCCACTAATCTAGCCTTGTTTCTAACCACGATACCATTTTCGTCTTCTTGTTTCTAAAGACCCACTTAGTACCTATGACTAAGTGGTCACTTGGTCTAGGAACAAGCTTCCATACCTCATTCCTCTCAAATTGGTTCAATTCTCCTTGCATTGCAATGACCCAAAAATCATTTTTTAAGGCTTCGTCAATGCATTTAGGTTCAATTTGAGAAAGGAAAGCGGCGTTAGCACAAAAATTCTTGAAAGAAGAACGAGTTTGAACCCCTTTTGTTGTATCTCCTATAATTAGCTCCTTTGGATGAGCATCTACATACTTCCATTCTTTGGGTATAGAAATTTCGGAAGAAGATGCATTCAAATGGCTATTTTGAGGAGGGGGTTCATTTAAATTCAGATTATCAAAACCAAGATCATCATCAAAATCATTTTTCTTTAAATCAGAAATTTCATTAAAAACTACATGAATAGACTCTTCTATTACTAAGGTCCTTTTGTTAAAGACATGAAAGGCCTTAGAAACGGAGGAGTAACCAAGAAAAATGCCTTCATCGGATTTAGCATCAAATTTACCTAGGGCATCCTTTTCATTTAAGATGAAGCATTTACAACCAAAAACTTTAAAATAAGAAATGTTTGGTTTTTTGTTATTCCATAATTCATAGGAAGTTTTTGATAGAGATGGTCTTATTAGGACTCTATTCATGATGTAACAAGTCATATTTACGACTTCGGCCCAAAAATATTTGGGTAAACTATGTTCATTTAACATAGTTCTTGCCATTTCTTGTAAGTTTCTATTTTTCCTTTCAACTACTCCATTTTGTTGAGGATTTCTTGGAGTTGAGAAGTTGTGATTGTACCCATTAACTTCGCAAAAATTTTGAAAGTCACGGTTTTGGAATTCACCACCATGATCACTCCGAATTGATGAAATCATGAAGCCTTTTTCGTTTTGAGTGAGTTTACAAAATTTAGAGAAACACTTGAAGCAATCACTTTTGTGAGCTAAGAAATAGGTCCAAGTGTATCTAGAGTAGTCATCCACAATCACAAAAGCATATTTGCTTCCACTTAGACTTGTTGTATCAATTGGTCCAAATAAGTCCAAATGGATCAATTGTAATGGTCTAGTGGTGCTAATTTGATTTTTTGGTTTGAAGCTTGTTTTTATTTGTTTGCCTAGTTGACATGCATCGCATACCTTATCCTTAATAAACTTTATATTCGGAATCCCTCGTACTAGTTCTGGAGATGAGATTTTAGATATTGTTTTCATGCTTGCATGACCTAATCTCCTATGCCAAAGCCAAGCATCATCATTTACGGCGGAGAAACACATTTCATTACTTAGTTCATCAAGATTGATGGTATAGACATTATTTTGTTTTAAAGCAATCATAGTCATGTTATGATTTGGATTTTCAATAATGCACATATTTGATTCAAATCTAACGATATAACCTTTATCGCATAGTTGACTAATACTCAAGAGATTATGTTTCAATCCATCAACTAGTAAAACATCATCAATGGAAAGACTAAATTTGTTACCAATAGTTCCCTTGCCAATGATTTTGCCTTTGTTGTTGTCTCCGAAGGTGACGTACCCTTCTTCTTTGCTAGTGAGCATAGAGAAATGAGATGGATCTCTAGTCATATGTCTTGAGCATCCACTATCGAGATACCATCTCTTGCTCCTAGCTTGTGGGTTTGTCTACAAAAGAGGATGATTTTTAGGTACCCATTTGATTTTGGGTGCCTCAAAAATTGACCCACTAACCTTGTTATTTATTTTTGAATCCTTTATAGTTCCTTTAGGAACCCATATTAATTTTTGTGAACTAATTTTCCTAAATGGACATTTGTAGGCAATATGTCCGGATTTGCAACAGAAGTTGCATTTCATATAGGAGGAAACATGTAATGTAGGTCCTTTTATGAAAGTGGTAGGATTTTGATGTAATCATTTTACAAATCCAATTCCATTTCTATTTACGATGTGACCCTTGTGTGCAAGGATCATATCTAATCCTTTGCTACCAACCTTAAATTGTTTAAGGTTTCCTTAAGAATTAAATTTTTATTTTTTATTGCTTCTAAATGCTCACACTTAGAGCATGGAGAAGTTTGAAGACTATCAAACTTATCTTGTAGCAAAGCATGCTCTTTCTTTAAGATACTTAACTTCTTGCTAACAGTTCTACATTCATCAAATAATTCATGAAAAGCGATAGAGAGTTCTTCAAAAGATAAATCTTCATTAAGTAAATCACATACCTCTTCTCCTAAAGCCATAAGCGCGTAATGAGCAACTTGCTCGGTGTTAGACTCCTCTTCTTCGGACGCGCTTGAATCATCCCATGTTGCCTTGAGCGCCTTCTTTGATGTCCTCTTTTTGGCTTGAGGACAATCGTTCTTGTAGTGTCCCGGTTTTTTGCATTCATAGCAAATCACTTGGTCCTTCTTTTGTTCAAATTTATTTTTTATATTATTTTTAAATTTATTCTTTCTTAAATATTTTTTAAATTTTTGAGTCAAAAGTGCAATGTCATTGTCACTGTCCTCATCACTTGATGTTCCTTTCAAGTGGTCTTCTTGTGATTTGAGTGCCATATCCTTCCTGTTCTTTGGAAGGGGGTTCTCGAGCTCATCATGAGCTTGACATGTCATTTCGTAGGTCATTAGAGACCCAATGAGCTCTTCAAGAGGGAATGCTTTAAGGTCTTTGGCCTCTTGAATGGCCGTAACTTTTGGATCCCAACTTTTAGGGAGGGATCTTAAGATTTTAGTTACTAATTCAAAGTTAGTAAAATCTTTACCAAGAGCTTTGAGTCCATTGATGACATCCGTAAACCGGGTGTACATGTCTCCGATGGACTCACTTGGTTTCATTCGGAAAAGTTCGTAAGAGTGCACAAGGATGTTGATTTTGGACTCTTTCACTCGGCTAGTGCCTTCATGAGTGACCTCAAGAGTTCTCCAAATATCAAAAGCTGAATCACACATTGAAACACGATTAAATTCGTTTTTGTCTAATGCACAAAACAAGGCATTCATAGCCTTTGCATTTAAAGCAAAAACCTTCTTCTCCGATTCATTCCATTCGCTCATCGGAAGAGAAGATTTTTGAAATCCATTCTCGACAATAGACCAAAGCTCAAAGTCCATAGAAATGAGGAAGATCCTCATGCGAGTCTTCCAATATGTGTAATCCGACCCATTAAACAAAGGTGGTCGTGCAATAGAATGGCCCTCTTGCATGCCGGAGTAAGCCATCTCTCTTGGGTATTAAACCAAATATGAGAGATAACCTCGCTCTGATACCACTTGTTAGGTTCGGAGCGGCACTAAGAGGGGGGTGAATTAGTGTAGCGGATTAAAACTTCAGTTTTAGACAAATCTTTCGTACGATAAGAAATCGGAATTGGAAGTGCTTAACTTAAAAGCGTATTCGCAAAGTTGTGCAGTAAATGTAATGAGGAAATAAAGCAGTAAGAGGGTTTGCAGTAATGTAAATAGCAGTAATGAAATGCAAACCAGAGATTACGTTGTTTTTAAAGTGGTTCGGTCAAGTGACCTACATACACTTGCGAGGCCCCTCTTCGATGAGGCTCCCACCTTCCACTAGCAAATCTCTCGAAAGGGAAGGGTGAATACCCCTCTTACAACTTTTACAAGCGGTTCACTCTCTTACAGATTTTCAGCAAGAAAGAAGGAGGTGAACACTAGCAAATGAAAACAAGAAAGGCAAAGACTCTTCTAAGACTTTTCTCTCAATTACTTGCTGCTCAAAAGTTGTAATCTCAGTTGAGATTTGAGAGGTATTTATAGGCCTCAAGAGGATTCAAATTTGGGCTCCAAAATTTGAATTCTCTTAGGGTTTCCGATGTTGGATGTGCCACCGCCCAGCCAAGCGGTGCCACCGCCCAGCGCTCGGGTGCTGGATGGTGCAACCGCCCAGCCAAGGAGGTGTCATCGCCCAGCCAGGCGGTGCCACCGCCTGGCTCTCCGATTCATTGGTTTGGCTTAATTTTAGCCCAAACCAAATCTGACTTTGGGCCCAGTTGGCCCCTAACCAGGATATAGGATTATCTCTTAATCCTAATCCTAATTACAAGTGAACTACATAACACAAAAACATCCTAAGCAAGTTTTCAACCGCGAATGTCGAGTCTTGTTCCGGCGAGCTTTCCGACGAATTCCTTCCGACGGACTCCTTGCAAGCTCCCAATCTTTGTGATGACTTTAACGAGTAGCCGAGCCTTCTCGGTGATCTCCACGAGCCTCCGACGATTTCTTCGGGGAACTTCCGACACGTTCCCGATTTCTTCTCGGTTGGTTCCGGCAACATCTCCGATGATTCTTCGGTCTCTTAAACGTCCATCGAGCTCGACTCCGGTATCCTTGCTTTATGTTTTCTGGTTATCGTAGTTAATCCTGCACACTTAACTCAATAATATGGATTAGATCAATTAACCCACCAATTGATTATATCATCAAAATCTGAGATTCAACAATAGCCTTTGCATTTAAAGAAAAATACTTCTTCTCCAAATCCGACCATTCGTTCATCGGTTTAGAGGGAAGTTGAAAATCGTTTTTAACGATATTTCATAAATCCAAATTCATAGAAGTCAACAAAACTCTCATTCGAGTTTTCCAATAAGTGTAGTCCAATCCGTTAAACAACGGTGGACGAAAAACCGATAAGCCCTCTTGAAAGCCATGAAGAGCCATTTCTCTCGGGTGTAAATCCGAAATGAGAAATACCCCGCTCTGATACCAATTGTTAGGATCGAGAGCACTAAGAGGGGGGGTGAATTAGTGCAGCGGAAAACTTTCTGCGATTAAAACGAAACTGCGTTCGAATGATAAAAACAATTTCTGTGTAAAATCCAATTCTAAGCAAGATGATATTAAAGTTAATCTATGCAGGCAGTTTGCAGCTATGGTAAAGCTCAAAACGTAAACGCAATCTGAAATATGATAATCGTACGAAAAAGCAGATTTACGTCTAAACGCTGATTCGGAAAGTAAAAGGATTGAAACCCAATCGTAAAAGCGCAGAAGGCAGTAAGCTTCAGAGGAGGTTTGCAGTAAAGATAATATGCTCAAAGTAAATGCAAATCGAGATTTAGAGTAGTTCGGTCAATCTTGACCTACTCCACTTTTGGCTTCCTCCACCGACAAGGTCACCGACGTCAACTAGAGGCCATCCTTCAATAGGCGGAGGCCAACCACCCTTTTATAGTTTCACTCTTTTTGACGGGCTTAGGAGACAACCCTTACAGAATTTTCTCTCCTCTCTTTACAACTCAGAACTTGGAAGAATAGAGGGAGAAGAACTTTTGGCCTTTACAACAATTTTGAGCTCTAAGAATCACAGAAAAGGATCAAGATTTCGGTGTATGTCTGTACTCTTTCAGTGCTGAATGGGTGGGGTATTTATAGGCTCCAACCCAGTTCAAATTTGGAGCTCAAAACTGTCAATTCCTGGAATTCCGGGATCAGGCGGTTGCACCTCCTGACTGGGGCGGTTGCATCGCCTAGCAAAGCTCGAAGACTGAGCCTTTGGGCGGTGCCACCTCAGTCAGGGGCGGTTGCACCTCTCTGCCAGAGCTCGAAGATCGAGCTCAGGCGGTTGCACCTCCTGACTGGGGCGGTTGCACCGCCTACCAGAGCTCGAAGACCGAGCTCAGGTGGTGCTACCTCCTGTCAGGAGAGGTTGCTCCGCCCAGTCTCGCTTGGAGACTAAGCTCAGGCGGTTGCACCTCCTGGCTAGGGCGGTTGCACCGCCCAGTCTCCCTGGGAGACTTAGCCCAAGCGGTTGCACCTCCTGGCTTGGGCGGTTGCACCTCCCACAGCAATCAGGGTCCGAATGGGTTGATTCATTCGGCCCAATTTGGGTCTTTCAGGGGCCCGATTGCCCCAAGATTAAGTTAATGGGATCACCTCCCATTTCTAACTTAATCATTCTGCTAACTACGATTATTTCCTAAGACATTTACTGCAACTTGCTCCGGTGCGTCAATCGCTTCTTCCGGCGAGTTTCCGGCAAACTTCCGTCGATCATCCGATGAACCCTCGGTGATGCTCCTACGGACTTCCGGCAAACTCCTAGACTTGCGATGATCCACTTGGTGTGTTCCGACGAGCTTCTTTGGCAAGCTAATGGACTTCTCGGATTTGTTCCCGTAGAACCTCCGACGACTATCCTAACTTCCGTCAAGCTCTCGAACTCCCAACGTGATCATTGTCTTGACTCCGGCGCAACTCTTACTACATGTCTTACTTTTATCGTAGTTAATCCTGCACATGTAAACAAAACTTTGATCGAGACAATTAATCCTAAGCAATTAACCAAGTTGTCCGGCATGTCATTGGTCCCTCGACGCTTCGTCCGATTCTTCGGCGCATCGTCCTTTCCTGCGGCCTATTGCCCAATCGGCCAGTTGGCTCCGCAACTCCGATATCCTTGGCACAATACCAGCTCTTCTTGGCCCGATGCCCGAGTCCACGGCCCGAAGCCTTCTGTCGATACGTCGACCGATCCACCGGCCCGACGTCCAATCTTCTGACATGTTCCTCCGGCACAACATGATTTTCCTACTTTAATTGTCTCATCCTGATCGAAGCATCCTGCGTCACTCAAAACGCAGATTAAATCATAAATATATATCAAGTAGTTTCATCATCAAAATACGAGATTCAACAATCCTCTTGTCTGATTCTTATTGGAGAACTTAAACTTTTTGCTGATTTAGTTCTCCTAGAGATTTGGAGTTTTGATATTATACTTGGTATGAATTGGCTATCTTCCTATCATACCAGTATGGATTGGTATATAACAAATGATCATTTTTTTGCATATTACATCAGCCCATCTTTTATTTTGAGAGTATTAGACATGATTTATCTCCTTGCCTAATGTATCCTAGGATGACTTGCTTGGATTACCTTCAAATGTGACTTTGCTTTTGATTTGGTCATTGGGACAATCCTAAAATCTAAGCCTCTCTACAGAATGATATCATTTGAGTAAGCGGAATTAGTAAAGCAACTACAAGGACTATTAAATGAGGATTTTATTTGGCTTAATATTTCATCATGGGGTGTTCCGGTGTTAGTTAAAAAGATGGATGGAACATTGAGACTTTATATTAATTTTAGATAATTTAATCAGGTGACCATAAAAAATAAGTATTATCTAAAGTGACGACTTGTTTGATCAACTGTAGAGTGCACAAGTATTTTCAAAGATTGATTGAAGGTCGGGTTACCATCTATTGAGGATCAAGGAGGAGAATATTTCGGTCACTCTTGGATAATTATGTAATTGTATTGTATTGATGAAACTATTTGAGAGCAGGAGGAGGAAATAAAGAAATCATAATCCTCGTCTTTTCATCGATTGAGCTATGATCAATTTAGAGGACTAAATTTTTTTTTAAGGAGGGGAGAGTGTAATATCCCTCACTTTTAAAAATTATTAATAAGGATTTATATGTAAATTGTAGGATCTATAAGTAAATATAGAAATTTCAAGGACTAAACTGTTAAGTTACAAAAATAAAAAAAATAAAGAAAATCGAAAATTTTAGTTTTATCCCACCGCCTCCCGAACGGAGAGAGGAGTTGTGGGGGCGTGGGGAGAAGAAGAAGAGAAGTAGAGGGAGAAGAGAAGAAAAGAAGAAGAAGAGGGAAAAGAAGAGAGGAAGAAGAGGGAGAAGAGAAGAAAAGAAGAAGAAGAGAGGGAAGAGGGAGAGGAAAGAGAGATAGCTGCAGCAGCTAGGGCTGCAGGACCTCTGTTGCATGTAGGAGGAAACAAAGGAGTTCATGTGTGGGGCATCGGGGAGGAGAAGGGAAGAAGAGGAGAAGAAGAGGAGAAGAAGAGAAGTAGAAGAAGAGAAGAAGAAGAAGAAGAAGAAGAAGAAGAAAAGAGGAGGTGGCTGCGGCAAGGGCTGCAGCGAGGAGCTGTGGGGCGTTGGGGAGGAGAAAGAAAGAAGAGGAGAAGAAGAAAAAAAGAAGAAGAGAAGGAGACGAAGAGAAGGTGAGGAAGAAGAGAAGAAGAAGAAAGGAAGGAGAAGGAAGAAGGAGAAGAAGAGGGAAAAGAGAGGGAAGAGGGAGAGGAGCGAGAGGTGGCAGCAGCTAGGGCTGCAGCACCTCTGTTTCCTGCAAATGGAAACAGAGGAGAGGTGTGGGGCGTTTGAAGAGGAGAAGAAGAAGAAGAGGAAGAGAAGAAGAAGAGGAAGCAGGAAAAGAGGTTGTGATACCTCTGTTTCCTGCAGAGGAAACAAAGGAGAGGGTGTGTGTGACGAGGAGGAGGAGGAGGGAAGAAGAAGAGGAGAAGAAGAAGAGAAGGGAAAGGAGGAGCTACGGCTGCAGCGGTGGCAGCTGCAGTTGGAAGAGAAGGAGAGGAAGAGAAGGTGAGGAAGAAGAGAAGAAGAAGAAAGAAAGGAGAAGGAAGAGGAGAAGGAAAAGAAGCAGCTACGGTTGCGGCTGTGGCAGCTGCAGCTATGGCAGGGAAAGAGGAAGAGGAAGGAAGAAGGGAAGGAGAGGAAGAAGAGAAGGGGAAGAAGGGGCTGCGGCTGCGGCGATGGCAGTTGCAGCTGGAAGAGAAGAAAGAGGAGAAGATAAGCAGGGGAGGAAGAAGAGGCTGTGGTTGTGGTGGCTGCGGCCATGGCTGCGATTGCGACTGCGGCAGTTGCAGCTGGGAAAGAAAAGAAAGGAAAGGGGGAAAAAGGGGCTGTGGACGGGATTGCGGCCGCGGCGGCAGCGACTGCGTATGCAGCAGCTGTGTCTACGAAAGAAGGGGAGGAAGAAGATAGTGCGGTGGAAGGGGCTGCGACTAGGGCAGCGACAGCGGCGGTGGCTGTGCCAGCTGCGTTTGGGAAAGAAAACGAAGGAATAAGAGTAAGAGAGAGTAGGTGACTATGCCTCTATATTCTGCATAAGCTGCAGTTGTGGAGGAAAAAGAGAAGACATGTAGAAAACGAAACAGGGAGAGGACACGGAGGAAAAGTAGAAGAATTTGAGCTGACACCTTCTTTGGATCTTCGGATCAAAATCTTTGAAAGGCATGTGTTTCGATCCTTTCTATTGCAAGCATTCTAATCTTTTCTCTTGCAAGTGTTCTGATCCTTCCTATTGCAAACTTTCTAATCTTTCCTATTGCAAATGTCATGATCTTTTCTTACTACAATTTTATCTCTACATTTGCTTTGAATACGAGGAACTTTGAATTGTTCTAGCCTTGCATTTGATATATCTCTTATTTAGACATAACAATTCGAATCTATGCAACTTCTGAGATTCTGACCTTTCTACCTTGTTATGGTTATAACTTCATGTATTGACCTCTGATTTGGACAAAACTTATTTGATCAGAATATAGACTCATAAACTTTCTTTTGATAGCTTATTTTAAGAATTCAGAGTAAGTTTGCCTACCCAAACTTCTATTTTCAAATGAGCCTACAGATTCTGCAAAACAGTAATTTTGTTTTTGACCTTTGATTACTAAATCAATGATAACTCCTTGTTGGAAACCTTGATTCATAAGAAACTTATTTCATCAGAAACTAGATTAAAATATCTTTCTAATGATATATTTTTTGAGTAAAATTGGAGCACGATTGATAGTTTGAATCATTTGTTCAATGTGCCTCTTGAATTCTGTCAAAAATCGAGCTTTGTTCGATTTCGCATATTCTGGTTTCATTCCTTTGGAAATTGATATCCATTAGCTTTCTTATTCATTTGAGCTTTATATTACTGCTTTGAATTCTTGTATACTCTTGTCCTACATGTATTTGGATACCTAAATATGTTATGTAAACTTCATGTTTGTATCGTAATGTTTCATATAGACATATGCATTCCGTTGTTCCGCATGTGATTCTGATATGTCCCAATTTATTGTTCACAATACCCTTTTATACTCTGGTGTTTGTGGGATTATTTGGACCTTTGCCAGAATGGTAAAGGGTATGTGCTTAGAGCCCGCGATGCTCTAGATTATGTTTGGTGGTCATTCAGAAATGGCTGGACCATATTATGTTTGGAATCCCACTTCATCATCTATCTGTTCGATATGAAATTCAGAGCCGACCTAGTACTTGGGTAGGGTGAGAGGGCTCGAGTAGGAAAGGGCTACCCGTGGATGGAGTCGAGAACACATCATGGCGTAGAGCCACTACTGAGTTAAACCTCACATGCACTATGCTAGGGTACGACATCTGAGCTTCTGTTTCGTATTTTGTATTGATATGCCCCAAAATGTTTCCTATGTCATTGATATACTTCAAAATGCTTCACATACTATTGATATATTTCGAAGTGTTTCATTTGTCATTGATATGCTCTGAAACATTTCATACGCCTTTGATATGCTTTGAAATGTTTCATTTGTTATTGTTACGCTTCGAAATGTTCCATATGTCATTGATATGCTCTAGAACATTTCATACGCTATTGATATGCTCCAGTTACTCTGTGCTCCATTTGCTATGAACTGATATGTTCTGAAATGTCTTATCTGCCATTGATATGCTTCGGAACATCTCGTACGCTATTGATATGCTCCAATTACTCTATGCTCCATTTGTTATGAACCAAATATGTTTTGAATGACATGACACATATGATTTTGTATCTAATGAGATGGTATCCTTGAGAAATCTTGTATTCTGCCTTGCATTATGATATCTTACTTGTTTGAAATCATTCCTTTTGTTCTGAATATACTTTGTCACTTGCTGAGCTATTTTTAGCTCTCTCCGTTGTTATATAAAATCTTTCAGGTCAGCTTGTCGCTCTTTGAGATGTTTGAATTGGGCTGAGGCAGTAGAGAGCTATTCAGAATTATGGGTTAGGTTTGTTGGTTATTATGTTTTTGTTGTATAAGTATATTTTGTATGTAATGAAATGTTGTCGATGAACCGAAATGGATATACTTTGTAAAAGTGTTAGAAGATCTCTCTTATTTGGAATTTCGGAATGTTAAATCTAGTTTACGATGATATGAACTTATGGTAAATGGTTGAAATTATGATTGTATAAATTACATAGCTTGTGGATTTATAAATGTTGTTCATGTTTGTTAAGTTGGCTTGAGTTGTCATAAATATGAATTATCGAGTGATGTGATATATGATTATAAACTGCATAGGTTTTATAGATATGAATTTGATAGAATGTTTTTCAGTATCCTCAAATGTTAGTTTGGATCCTGGATTAGTTTGTGATGAAAAATTTTAATATTATCGATATTTTTGAGGGGCGTGACACTTCCGGCAAACTCCTGGACTTGCGACGATCCACTTGGCGAGTTCCGATGAGCTTCTTGGGCAAGCTCCTAGACTTCTTGGATTTGATCCCGTAGAACCTCCGATGACCGTCCAAACTTCTGTCGAACTCTCGAACTCCCAACATGATCATAGTCTTGACTCCGGTGCAACTCCTACTACATGTCTTACTTCCATCGTAGTGAATCCTGCATATGTAAAACAAAACTTCAATCGAGACAATTAATCCTAAGCAATAAACTAAGTTGTCCGGCATGTCATTGGTCCCTCGACGCTTCGTCCGATTCTTCGGCGCATCGTCCTCTCCTTCGGTTTATTGCCCAATCGGCCAGTTGACTCCGCAACTCCGATATCCTTGGTGCAATACTCGCTCTTCTTGGCCCGATGCCTGAGTCCACGACCCGAAGCCTTTTATCGATACGTCGACTGATTCACCGGCCCGACATCCAATCTTCTGACATGTTCCTCCGGCACAACATGATTTTTCCTGCTTTAATTGTCTCATCCTGATCGAAGCATCCTGCGTCATTCAAAACACTGATTAAATCATAAACATATATCAAGTGGTTTCATCATCAAAATATGAGATTCAACAGATAAGTGTTTATGACTTGATCTGCGGTTTGAGTGACGCAGGATGCTTTGATCAGGATGAGAAAATTAAAGCAGGAAGAATCATGTTGGGCTAGTGAAAGACATGTCAGAAGATTGGACGTCGAGCCGAAAGATCAATCGACATATCGATAGAAGGCTTCGGGCCATGGATTTGGGCATCGGGCCAAGAAGAGCAGATATTGCACCAAGGAAATCGGAGTTCTGGAGGTCAACTGGCCGATTAGGCAATAGGCCGTAAGAGAGGACGATGCGCCAAAGAATCGAATGAAGCGTCGATGAACCAATGACATGCCGGACAACATGATTCATGCTTAGTAATAATTGTCTAGATCGAAGTATATTTTATATGTGCAGGATTAACTACGATAGAAGGCATAAAGCAAAATGAAGTCCTAGAGTCAAGAAAGCGATTTTGTTGGGAGTTCGAGAGTTTATCAGAAGTCCGGACGTTCGTCGGAAGTCCTATAGGAATTGACTGAGAAGTCCAGGAGCTTGCTAAAGAAGCTCATTAGAACTCACTAAGAAGATCATCATGAAGTTCAGGAGCTTACCGGGAGTCCACAGGAACATTGCTTAGAGACCGTCGGAAGATCGACGGAAGTTTGCCGGAAGAAACCTAGACTTACGGACTATATTTAGCTTAGTAAATGTCTTAAAATTCATAGTTAGCACATTATTAGGATTAGAAATGAGCCCAATTAAGGGACAGTTGGGCTAAGTTTAGGCTATGTTGGGTCAAGAGAAAGGCCCAAACAGTGACCAAACAGGTGAAACCATTGTGGCACAATCTCCGATATTAGTGCAGCGAAAAACTTTCGACGATTAAAACTGCATTCGTACGATAAGAGCGATTTTGGTAGAAAAGCCGATTCGTAAATCACTTTAACTTTTGATCAAGTAAGATACAGTTAAAGTGAATCTATAAGGGCAGTTTGCAGGTATGATGGAAATCAGAATGTAAGCGCAAACTGAAATATGATGTTCGTATGATAAAAGTGATTTACATCTAAACACCGATTCGGAAAATATTGAACTTTGAAACACGATCGTAAATTCGCAGAAGGTAGTAAGCTATTGAGGAGGTTTGCAGTAAAGATAATATGCTCAAAGTAAATGCAAACCAGAGAGCACCGTGATTTTAGAGTGGTTCGGTCAATCTTGACCTACATTCACTTCTGGCTTCCTCCACCGACGAGGTCACCGACGTCCACTAGAGGCCTTCCTTCAATAGGCGAAGGCCAACCACTCTTTTATAGTTTCACTCCTTTTGATGGGCTTAGGAGACAACCCTTGCAAAATTTTCTCTCCTTGTTTGAAAGATCAAAACTTGGAATAAAAGAGGGAGAAGAACTTTTAACTCATACAACACTTTTGGGCTCTAAAATCACAGAGTAAGATCGGGATTTCGGTGGTTTTTGGTTACTCTATCATTGCTGAAAGGGTGGGGTATTTATAGGCCCCAACCCAATTTGAATTCCGAGCTCAAAATTGTTAATTCCCGAAATTCCGGGGTCTGGCGGTTGCACCGTCTGACTAGGGCGGTTGCACCGCCTGGCAGAGCTCGAAGACTGAGCCTCTAGGCGGTGCCGCCTCCTGTCAAGGGCGGTTGTGCCTCCTACTAGAGGTCGGAGACCGAGCTTAGGCGGTGCCACTACCTAACTGGGGCGGTTGCACCGTCCAGCCAGAGCTCGGAGACTAAGCCCTGGGCGGTGCCACCGCCGACCCAGGCGGTGCCACCTCTAGCCAAGAAATCTGGGTCCGAATGGGCTGATCCATTCGGCCCAATTTGGGTCTGTCAAGGGCCCGATTGCCCCAAGATTAAGTTAATGGGATCACCTCCCATTTCTAACTTAATCATCGTGCTAACTACGAATTTCGTAAGACATTTACTATAGCTTGCTTCCAATGCGTCAATCGCTTCTTTCGGCGAGCTTCCGGTGAACTTTCGACGAACATCCGACGAACCTCCGGCGATGCTCTGACGGACTTCCGGCAAACTCCTAGACTTGTGACGATCCACTTGGCGAGTTCTGACGAGCTTCTTTTGGCATGCTCTTGGACTTCTCGGATTTGTTCCCGTAGAACCTCCGACGACCGTCCGGACTTTCGTCGTGCTCTCGAACTCCCAACGTGATCATAGTCTTGACTCCGGCGCAACTCCTGCTCCATATCTTACTTTCATCGTAGTTAATCCTACACACTTATCTCAACATATGGATTAGATAACAAATGACAATTGACGTCATCATCTAAATCCGAGATTCAACAATCTCCCCTTTTTTGATGATGATAATCAATTGATAACAGAGTTAACCTTAACTCCCCCTATCTATGTGCCCTAATTGAGATAAGTCATTTTTGAATTCAAAGCCTTTGAATTAAAGAGACATATTGATAAGTTAAAATCATTTAACCTTATCAATACTCCCATCATTATTCTCATCATGATGTATCTCTCTGAAAATGATGTCAAAGCTTGACGTCCATTTTCAAATTTCAAAAGTGAATGATGGTAATGGTAGCAATTCATCATATGGTAAGATATCAATATGTAAAATTTTGAAGTAAGATTTTGATATCTTAACATGATGCACACATTTCAAGTGTTTTAGCAATCATAGCATTTCATCACATGGTAAGATATCAACACGTAAAATTACGATGTAAGTTCTTGATATCTTAACATAATGCAAATATGGCAATCATAGCAAACATGGCATAATGCAAATATGGCTATCATAGTTATCATCAATTCATATATTTTGGATGATGCAGTCATAGCATAATCATAGCATCAATACTCATATATCTACTTCTTTCAACATAATATGATATTTATAGCATCAATTCATATATTTCTCCCCCTTTGTCATCAACAAAAAGGAGAACGATATAAACAACTTTTAAATATACGTGCGATGCCATAAGTAGGTTCATGTCATTTATAGGATACAAACATCTCAAGAAAAATATGACATGGAGATTATTTACATAGAGTGAAAACTTCTTCCTTTTTATTTGTTATTATCTTTTTTGCATCAAGGAGGAAAGTCATTTGTGTAGTTCAAATCGATAGGATATTAAGGCATGCTTTACAAGGATCAGGATATTTATATGAATCAAATCCTTGCACAAAAAAATATCTTCCTTTTATAAGAAGGAATCATCAAATATATTTCTCAAAGGGAATATTTTTCACATGATAAGTCTAAAAGATATGCATTTGCTAGATTATGTGAATCAAAGTCCGAAAGAGAATAATGTATTCATGAAATCCGATTGGAACTGAAAATTTAATTTAATACTTTCATGCAATCGGACACGACTATACAATCATGAAGACATGCTCATTGTTATGAAAATTTTTGTATTAATTTCCAACATGTTATTTTAGGCATGTAATGGCAATTAAGTGATTTGATCATTCAATCAATAAAGTCCGAATAATTTTAACAAGTTTATGCATTCGGACACATCAACATTCCTAATTCTCTTCTTATGAAATCAAATTGTTCTTCACTTAGAGGTTTTGTAAAAATATCAGCTAGTTGATGCTTAGTATCTATGAACTCTATAATTACATCATGATTAGTAACATGATCTCGTATAAAGTAATGTCTAATATCAATATGTTTTGTTCTTGAGTGTTGAATGAGATTCTTTGTTAACTATATTGCACTCGTGTTATCACATTTAATGGGAATGTTTTTAAGATAGACTTTATAGTCTTCTAAGGTGTTTTTCATCGACATAATTTGTGCATAGCATGCACTAGCTGCAATATATTCAGCTTCAGTTGTTGATAGAGCAACCGAGTTTTGTTTCTTAGATGACTAGGAAATAAGGGAATGTCCCAAAAATTGACATGTTCCTGATGTGCTTTTTTTATCTAGTCTACACCCAGCAAAATCCGTATCAACATAAGCAATTAACTCAAAAATTTTGGATTTTGGATACCATAATCCTAGATTTGTGGTACCTTTAAGATATCTAAGTATTCTTTTAACCGCTTTGAGATGAGATATCTTAGGGTTCGATTGAAACCTAGCACAAAGTCCTACACTGAACATGATATCTGGTCTAGTTGCAGTGAGGTAAAGTAAACTTCCTATCATACCCCTATAAGTTTTTTGATCAAAGCTGTCTCCACTCTCATCAACTTCTAACTTAGTGGAGGTGCTCATAGGGGTGTTAATAGCTTTTGAGCTATCCATATTAAATCTTTTCAGTAGGTCTAAAGCATATTTAGTTTGACTAATAAAGATGTCATTGCTTAGTTGCTTAATTTGTAAGCCTAAGAAAAACGTTAATTCTCCTATCAAACTCATTTCAAATTCGAGACTAATGGTTTTAGCAAAAGATTCACAAAGAGATTTATTCATAGAACCGAAGATAATATCATCAACATAAATCTGAACAATGAGAAAATTATTTTCAAAATTCTTGATAAACAATGTAGTATCGACCTTGCCTTTTGTGAAATTATTTTCAATAAGAAAAGTACTTAGTCTATCATACCAAGCCCTTAGGGCTTGTTTTAAACCATAGAGAGCTTTGGTTAATTTAAATACATGATTAGGGAGGCTTTTATTTTCAAATCCGGGAGGCTGTTCAACATAAACTTCTTCAGAAATAAATCCATTAAGAAAAGCGCTTTTAACATCCATTTGAAACAACTTAAAATTATTATTACTAGCATAGGCAAGGAGCATCCTTATGGCTTCTAATCTAGCCACAGGAGTGAAGGTTTCTTCGTAAATGATACTTTCTTCTTGGTTGAAACCTTTGGTCACTAATCTAGCCTTGTTTCGCACCACGATACCATATTCATCTTACTTGTTTCTAAAGACCCATTTAGTACCAATAACTAAATGGTCATTTGGCCTAGGAACAAGCTTCTACACCTTATTTCTCTCAAATTGATTTAACTCATCTTGCATTGCGATAATCCATGAATCATCTTTCATGGCTTCATCAATACATTTAGGTTCAATTTGGCAGAGAAAAGCGACGTTGGCACAAAAATTTTTAAGAGATGAACGTGTTTGAACCCCCTTAGATGTGTCTCCTAGGATTAGCTCCTTAGGATGAGCATCTACATACTTCCAATCCTTGGGTAAGGATGTTTCCGAAGTGGATGCATCCAAGTTGCTAGTTGGAGAAGGGGTTTCATTTAAATTCAAAGAATCGAAATTAACATCATCATCAAAGTCATTTTTCTTGATTTTGGAAATCTTATTAAAAACAACATGAATGGATTCTTCTATAATTAAAGTCCTTTTATTGAAGATACGAAAAGCTTTAGAAACCGAAGAATAAGCAAGAAAAATTCCTTCATCGGATTTAGCATCAAATTTTCCTAAGGCATCTTTTTCATTCAAGATAAAACAGTTACACCAAAAAACTTTAAAATATGAAACATTGGGTTTTTTTATTGTTCCACAACTCATAGGGAGTTTTGGTGAGTAAGGGTCTTACTAAAACTCTATTCAAAATATAGCATGCAGTGTTTACAATTTTGGCCCAAAAATATTTGGGTAGGCTATGTTCATTCAACATGGTTCTTGCCATTTCTTATAAATTTCTATTCTTTCTTTCTACTACTCCATTTTATTGAGGATTTCTTGGAATAGAGAAGTTGTGATTATATCCATTAGATTCACAAAATTATTGGAAATCACGGTTTTGAAATTCACCACAGTGATCACTTCGAATTGATGAAATCATAAAACCCTTTTCATTTTGAACAAGTTTGTAAAACTTGGTTAAATATCTAAAGCATTCATTTTTGTGTTTCAAGAAATAAGTCCATGTGTATCTACTATAGTCATCTATAATGACGAAGGCGTATTTGCTATCTCCTAGGCTTGATATAGAGATTGGTCCGAACAAGTCCATATGGATCAATTGTAAGGGCCTAGATGTGCTTATTTGATTCTTAGATTTGAAACTACTCTTAATTTATTTTCCTAATTGACAAGCATCACACACATTATCTTTGATGAACTTGATGTGAGGAATTCCTCGTACAAGTTCTTTGGATGATATTTGAGTGATTAGTTTCATGCTAGCATGACCTAATCTCCTATGCCAAAGCCAAGCATTCTCATTCAAAACTGAGAAACATACTTCATTGCAAAGATCATTGATGTTAATGGTGTATACGTTATTCTATTTTAATGCAATCATAGATGTGTTTTTGTGTGGTTTTTCAATGATGTAAGCATTAGATTCGAATTTGATGATATATCCTTTATCACATAATTGACTAATACTCAAGAGGTTATGTTTTAAACCTTTAACTAATAAAACATCTTCAATAAAGAAGTTGGATTTGTTACCTATGGTTCCTTTGCCAATGATTTTACCCTTGTTGTCTTCGAAGGTGACATAGCCTTCGTCTATGCTAGTGAGCTTAGAGAATTGAGATGGGTCTCCGTTCATATACCTTGAGCATCCACTATCAAGGTACCATCTCTTGCTCCTAGCTTGTGATGGTGTATGTCTCTACAAGAAAGGATAATTTTTTAGGTACCCATTTACTTTTGGGTGCCTCAAAAACTGATCTACATTATTTGTCATGTTGCATAGAGTTTATCATGGTTCCTTTAGGAACCCAAATTAATTTATTCGGACTTATTTTCTTGAATGGACAATAATGTGTTTTGCGTCCATGTTTGCAACAAAAGTTGCATTTGCTTTGGTGTTGAACATGTAGGATGGAGCCTTTTATGAAGGTGGTTAGATTTTGGTGAGGATTTCTCACAAATCCGATTCCACTTCTTCTTGGAACGTGACCCTTGTTTGTAAGGATCATGTTCAAAGACTTGCTACCAACTTCGAATTTCTTCAAGGTGTCCTTAAGTAGCAAGTTTTCCTTTTGAATAGTTTCTAAATCATGACATTTTATACAAGAACCTAAACTATCATGATATTCAGTTTTTAACTTATCGAAATTACAAGTAAGACTATCATGCTCCTCTTTTAGCAATTTATATTTTCTACTAATAATCTTACATTCATCAAATAAGTCATGGAAAGCATTTAATAACTTATCAAACGATAAATCTGCATCAATTAAATTTGTTACCTCCTCTCCGATGGCCATTAAGGCGTAATGAGCAACTTGCTCGGTGTTGGACTCCTCTTCTTCGGACGCGCTCGAGTCATCCCATGTTGCTTTGAGCGCCTTCTTCTTTGATGTTCTCTTTTTGGCTTGGAGACAATCACTTTTGTAGTGTCCCGGCTTTTTGCACTCGTAGCAAATAACTTGGTCCTTTTTGGGTTCAAGTTTATTTTTTGTGTCATTTTTAAACTTGTTTCTCTTAATGAATTTTTTGAATTTCCTTGTTAGAAGTGCCAAGTTATCATCACAGTCCTCATCACTTGAGTTTTCTCTCAAGTGGTCATCTAAAGTTCTAAGTGTCATATCCTTCCTATTCTTTGGAAGGATGTCTTCTTGCTCTTCATGAGCCTTGCATGTCATTTCATAGGTCATTAATGACCCGATTAGTTCTTCAAGAGGGAAGTTGTTTAAATCTTTAGCCTCTTGAATAGCAGTGACTTTAGGGTCCCAACTCTTAGGAAGGGATCTTAGAATCTTATTTACGAGCTCAAAATCTCAAAAAATTTTTGCCTAGTCCTTTTAGACCATTGACGACATCCGTGAAACGGGTGTACATGTCGCCAATAGTCTCGCTCGGTTTCATTCAGAAAAGTTCGAAAGAGTGTATCAAAAGATTGATTTTTGACTCTTTCACTCTATTTGTGCCTTCGTGAGTCACTTTGAGTGTATGCCAAATATCAAATGCGGTTTCACAAACCGAAACACGATTAAACTCATTTTTATCAAGCACACAAAATAAGGCATTCATAGCCTTTGCATTAAGAGCGAAAGTCTTCATCTCCAATTCATTCCAATCGATCATTGGAAGAGAAGACTTCGAAAATCCATTTTTGACAAGATTTCATAGTTTAAAATCCATTGAAATAAGGAAGATCCTCATTCGGGTCTTCCAATAGGTGTAGTCTGTCCCATTGAACTTGGGTGGACGTGTAATAGAATGGCCCTCTTAGTTTCCGGCGTATGCCATCTCTCTTGGGTTTTAATCCGTTTGAGAGTTAACCCCGCTCTGATATCAATTGTTAGGATCAAGAGCACTAAGAGGGGGGGGGGGGGTGAATTAGTGCAGCGAAAAACTTTCGACAATTAAAACTGAGTTCGTACGATAAGAGCGATTTCGATAGAAAAGCCGATTCTTAAATCATTTTAACTTGTGATCAAGCAAGATGCAGTTAAAGCGAATCTATAAGGGCAGTTTACAGTTATGATGGAAATCAGAATGTAAGCGCAAACTAAAATATAATGTTCGTACGATAAAACTGATTTACATCTAAACACTGATTCGGAAAATACTGAACTTTGAAACACGATCGTAAATTCGCAGAAGGCAATAAGCTATTGAGGAGATTTGTAGTAAAGATAATATGCTCAAAGTAAATGCAAACCAGAGAGCACCGTGATTTTAGAGTGGTTCGATCAATCTTGACCTACATTCACTTCTGGCTTCCTCCACCGACGAGGTCACCGACGTCCATTAGAGGCCTTCCTTCAATAGGCGAAGGCCAACCACTCTTTTATAGTTTCACTCCTTTTGATGGGCTTAGGAGACAACCCTTACAAAATTTTCTCTCCTTTTTTGAAAGATCAAAACTTGGAATAAAAGAGGGAGAAGAACTTTTAACTCATACAACACTTTTGGGCTCTAAAATCACAGAGTAAGATCGGGATTTCGGTGGTTTTTGGTTACTCTGTCATTGCTGAAAGGGTGGGGTATTTATAGGCCCCAACCCAATTTGAATTCCGAGCTCAAAATTGTCAATTCCCGAAATTCTAGGGTCTGGCGGTTGCATCGTCTGACTAGGGTGGTTGCACCGCCTGGCAAAGCTCGAAGACTGAGCCTCTGAGCGGTGCCACCTCCTGTTAGGGGCGGTTGCACCTCCTGCCAGAGCTCGGAGACCGAGCTCAAGCGGTGCCACCGCTTGATTGGGGCGGTTGCACCTCTGTCAGAGGCGGTTGCACCGCCCAGCCAGAGCTCGGAGACTGAGCCCTGGGCGGTGCCACCATTGACCTAGGTGGTGCCATCTCTAGCCAAGAAATCTGGGTTCGAATGGGTTGATCCATTCGGCCCAATTTAGGTCTGTCAAGGGCCCAATTGCCCCAAGATTAACTTAATGGGATCACCTCCTATTTGTAACTTAATCATCGTGCTAACTAAAAATTTCTTAAGAGATTTACTACAGCTTACTTCCGGTGCGTCAATTGCTTCTTCCGGCGAGCTTCCGGTGAACTTCCAGTGAACATCCGACGAACCTCCGGCGATGCTCCGACGGACTTCCGGCAAACTCCTGGACTTACGACGATCCACTTGGCGAGTTCCGATGAGCTTCTTTTGGCAAGCTCTTGGACTTCTCGGATTTGTTCCTGTAGAACCTTCGATGACCGTCCGGACTTCTATCGAGCTCTCGAACTCCCAACGTGATCATAGTCTTGACTCCGACGCAACTCCTGCTGCATGTCTTACTCTCATCGTAGTTAATCCTGCACACTTATCTCAACATATGGATTAGATAACAAATGACAATTGACGTCATCATCAAAATCCGAGATTCAACAAGTACCACCCATACTCAGTCTATGAGACTGTCTAGGTAGTGGTACCACTAGTCCGTGTAGTGGTACCACCAGTTTGGGTGGTGGTACTGCCCATACCCTTAAATTTTGAGAGTTTAAATTTTGAGCTCCAAATTTGAATCTATTTAGGGCCTTTAAATGTCCCAGTTATTACTGCATGGATAAGAAAGAAATATTGAGCAAAACCCTATGATTCTAAAGTTGTAAACCTTAGAAAGTTGAGTTCCCTCCTCCTAAAGCTTAGAGAGAGTTCTAAGGGAGGAGTGAGAGGGATATCTTATAAAAGAGGGTTGTAAAAGGTTGTCTCCTAAACCTGTGAAAATGAGAAGAGGGGTATAAAATGGTAGTTAGTCTTTACCCATTGAAAGAAGACCGATAGTGGATGCCGGTGGCCTCAACGGAAGAGGAATCAGCAAAGTGGATGTAGGTCACGACGATAGAACTACTATAAAAATCCGGTTTGCATTTCTCTTATGCAATTTATTTTACTACAAATCACTTTACTTGCTTTACATCCACTATGCTCTTCCATATGCATTCAAAGTTAATACCTTTACGAAATGGTTTTTCGTCAGAAACAGATTTAATCACA
The DNA here is from genome assembly GCF_036884655.1 of Musa acuminata AAA Group. NCBI lineage: Eukaryota > Viridiplantae > Streptophyta > Magnoliopsida > Zingiberales > Musaceae > Musa > Musa acuminata. Next base: position 29,445,967 of record NC_088343.1, on the reverse strand, counting down.
ACGAAATTTTGAACTGATGTAATTTTTTTCGCTACACTATTTCACCCCCCCCTCTTAGTGCCGACTCTTTTCCTAACAATTGGTATCAGAACCTTGTATTTCTCATTTAGTTTAACACCTAAGAGAAATGACTCTTTTTGGCTTTCAAGAGCGTCACTCTCTCATTCGTCCTCCATTGTTCAATAGGATGGACTACACTTATTGGAAAACTTGTATGAGAGTTTTCTTGCTTTCATTAAACGTTGATTTATGAAATATTATTGAAAATGGTTTTCGAAGGTTTTCTCTTCAAATGAACCATTGGAATGATTTGGAGAAGAAGACTTTTTCTTTAAATGCTAGAGCAATGAATGCTCTATTTTGTACCTTAGACAAAACTGAGTTCAATCGGGTTTCTACTTGCGAAATGGCTTTCGATATTTGGCACATCCTTGAAACCACACACGAAGGCACTAGTAGAGTAAAAGTCTCTAAGATTAATATTTTAATGCATGATTTTGAATTGTTTCATATGAAACCAAGCGAAACCATTAGAGATATGTACACCCGTTTTACGGATGTTGTCAATGGTTTAAAAGCACTTGGGAAAAGTTTTTCAGATTTTGAACTCGTTAAAAAGATCTTAAGATCACTTTCTAATACTTGGGATTCAAAAGTGACAGCTATTCAAGAATAAAAAAACTTGAACTATTTCCCTCTCGAAGAACTTATCGGGTCTTTGATGACCTATGAAATGACTAATGTGGCACTTGATGAACATGAGAACCACCTTCCAAAGAACAGTAAGGATTTAACACTTCGAACAAAAGAAGATCACTCGAGTATAAGCTTAAGTGATTGTGAACTTGAACTCCTCACTAAGAAATTTAAAAAGTTCATGAAATAAAAATTAAAAAATAAAAATAATGCAACTACTTGTTATGAATGCAAGAAGAGGGAAGTACATTGGGATGAATCGAGCTAATTAAAGGACGAAGAGAAAATCAACAAAGGCGAGGTGACAAACGACGCCTTAACGGCTTTTGACGATGAGGTAATCAAAATGCCCTTAGTTTACTTTAAAATTATATAATACTTTTCATGTGTTATTTTTAATTTAGTTTAGAAAAAATATTTTTCTTGAAAATTACATATTTAATAATGTAATGAAAATACAAAAAAATTAGGAATCATGCTTATCCTTCTAGTAATTTTTTGATAATGGTCATGAAAATTATATGTTTTATGAAAATATAATAAAATATTAATCTTATGCTTGCACACTAAATATGATTAATCTTATATATGTGTTTAAGAAGCAATAATATATATCTTAATGATTTTCATATTGCCTTTCGATTATAAATGATGATGCATGGCTTTTGTTTGGAAACAAAGTATGAAAAGTTAGATTCACCTATAAAGAAAAATGCATAGCTACAACAAACAAAATGATCTCGATGGAAAATGCTTTATTTTTGATGAAATCAATTTCGATGATGCATAATGATGTAATTATGTAATGAAAATATTAAAAGTTTTGGTACCATGCTTGGTGATATGATACTATACATGAGATTTAGAAATGATGCATGATGATTTTTATGATTTATGCCTTATTGATCTTTGAAGTAATAAATCTTGCACTTTCGGTTTTAAATGTTGATGTATGTATTTACGTAGCATAAATTGTTAGGATCAAAAGTGACACTAAAAGGGGGGATGATTTAGTGCAGCGAAAAACTTTCGTTATTTCAAAAAAACTTGTTTCGATTAAAACCGATTCCAACGAGAATGGTTTCGATTCAATTTGGAAAGAATTTAAACTTAAGCTTTCGTAAAAGTGCAAGAGAAGACTAAGGTGATTTGTAGTAATGTAAATTGCACAAATGAAAAGCATTGGTTTTGTAAAGTCTTCGTACGATTATAGCCGATCTCGGAAGGTATTTACTTGAAAGCATATGTAAACGTAATTAAAGCACAGTAAGGAGGAGAGGCAGTTTGCTATAAAAGAAAGTTGCTCAAAGTAAATATAAATCGAGTTTTAGAGTGGTTTGGTCAATGTGACCTACATCCACTTTCGGATTCCTCCTCAGACAAGGTCACCGGGGTCCACTAAAGGCCTTCTTTCAATAAGCGAAGGCTAACCACCTTTTACATCTTTTCTCCTTTTGTTGGGTTCAAGAGACAACCCTTACAAGTTTCACTCCTCTCTTGAATGATCTCAACACATAGAAAGGGAGGAGGAGAACTCTAGCACTTTTATAACTTTTTAACACTTCAAAGATTCAAGAATATATCAAGATTTCATTACCCTTTCATGCAGAAAAGGGTGGGGTATTTATAGGCCCCAATGGCTTTCAAAAATAGAGCCAAGAAGTGTCTCATCCTATATTTCTGGGATACTAGTGGTACCACCGTCATTACTGGATAGTACTATCACCTGACATCTGACATTGGGTGGTACTACCACTCAGTCTGGGCTGTACCACCACTAGCAGCAATAACTGTCGGTGGTGCCCCCGCTTGACAAGGGCAGTACCACCGCTCAGAATTCCTGAGAGACCGAGTCTCCTAAGCGGTGCCACCGCCGACCCTGTTAGGATCGGAGCGGCACTAAGAGGGGGGGGGTGAATTAGTGCAGCGGATTAAAACTTCGATTTTAACAAAATCTTTCGTACGATAAGAACGAAACTTGAAAAGTTTAACTTGAAGGCGTATTCTTAAAGTTGCGCAGCAAAGGTAATAAGGAACTAAAGCAATAAGAAGATTTGCAGTAATGTAAATGACAATAATAAAATGCAAACCAGAGATTACGCCGATTTTTAGAGTGGTTCGGTCAAATGACCTACTCCACTTGCGAGGCCCCTCTTCGATGAGGCTCCCACCTTCCACTAGCAAGTCTCTTGAAATGGAAGGGTAAACACCCCTCTTACAACCTTTTACAAGCAGCTCAACCTCTTACAAATTTTCAATAAGAAAGAAGGAGGAGAACTCTCTAGCAAATTGAAAACAAGACTTGCTAAGACTTTCTAAGACTTTTCTCTCAATCAAAATGCTTCTCAAAAGTTGTTATCTCAGCTGAGATTTGAGGGGTATTTATAGGCCTCAAGAGGATTCAAATTTTGGGCTCCAAAATTTGAATTCTCTTAGGGTTCCCGGTGCTGGAGGTGCCACCGCCCAGCGCTCGAGTGCTGGACGGTGCAACCGCCCAGCCAAGGAGGTGTCACCGCCCAGCCAGGCGGTGCCACCGCCTGGCTCTCCAATTCATTTGTTTGGCTTAATTTTAGCCCAAACCAAATCTAACTTTGGGCCTAGTTGGCCCCTAACCAGGATATAGGATTATCTCTTAATCCTAATCCTAATTACAGGTGAACTACATAACGCAAAAAAAACATCCTAAGCAAGTTTTTTAACCGTGAACGTCGAGTCTTGTTCCGGCGAGCTTTCCGACGAACTTCTTCCGACGGACTCCCTGCAAGCTCCCAATCTTTGTGATGACTTTAACGAGTAGCCGAGCCTTCTCGGTGATCTCCGCGAGCCTCCGACGATTTCTTCGGCGAACTTCCGACACATTCCCGATTTCTTCTCGGTTGGTTCCGGCAACATCTCCGATGATTCTTCGGTCTCTTAAACGTCCATCGAGCTCGACTCTGGTATCCTTGCTTTATGTTTTCTGGTTATCGTAGTTAATCCTGCACACTTAACTCAATAATATGGATTAGATCAATTAACCCACCAATTGATTATATCATCAAAATCCGAGATTCAACAATCTCCCCCTTTTTGATGATGACAATTAATTGATGACGGAGTTAAACATAACTCCCCCTATCTATATGCCATATTATGAGAAGATAAAAAACACTTGAATTCCATCCCATTGGATTCAAGCATAACCCGATAAGTTCTAATCGTAGAACTTATCGTTATCCTCATTAAACAATAGTAAGTACGAAACTTCGATGAAAATCATAAGTTAAATGATACGGAACGAATTTTGCTACGACAGAAGATAAAGATTTTCAATATAAATTTCATGATATCAATCTTGTGATATTTTCAAGGATTTGCAAGTCATATAAGACATTCATATCACACAAGTTTTTGTAATTCATATTAGTCATGCTATCGTTCTGGTGTAAGTCATCACTTCTCCCCCTTTGTCATCAATAAAAAGAGACAAGCCAGCTAATTGATGATTATAGAAAAAGGTTTAGCATTTATCAAAGTTCATCATTCAAATTTGCCAGAAATAGTTTATCCAAAAGACATCATCATCTATGCAGATTAAGACAGTAGTTATCTAAAAGGAAAGATCAGTTACCGTTCAATCGATGACAAACTTGAACTTATTGTTAAAAGCAAACAGAACAAAATAAAAAGATACATCAATTTAATCCTTAGGAGGTAGTCCACAGTGCTGATACATGATATCTATTTTTTCATTCATCTGTCGTAGTGTCTTCAAAATTTCAACTTGTTGATTCTGAATTTGTTCTTGCTGTGATTTTATCTGAGATAGCTCCGCCATAATGATATCTTCAGAGGAGGAAACAGGAGCTGAAGGTGTTGCGCCAAAGGGATTAGGAGGAGGAGATTCATTTCCCATAAGAATTGGTGTTTCGGGTTGTTCTATTGGTGTAAGAATTGGATCCGTCCTTCTAGGCTGCCTAACCCATATGCCATTGCTAAAAGTGCACCTAAGTCTTTTCAGCAGGTTTTTGTTTATTATGTTATATCGATCATTTTGAATAGATTCTTCATCGGGTGGAATGCAAATGTCATAGGCATGAAGAATTCTAGTGATTAACCTCCCATATGGCAATATAGTATCTTTAGTCATAATATCCTGCATGTGTTGGCGAATTAAGTACTCAAAACAATTATGTTGACCGGTCATAATCCAATACATGGTTCCTATCTCTATTTAACTTATTTCGTCAAGATGAAATTGTTTGGGGAATATGATGCTTGTGATAATTGGATGAAGAATTTTAGAGTTGAAAGGCAGTAAGTGTTCACAGCTCTTGGGTAGGAAGTCAAGGTTTGGATTTGCAAAAATTGTTTTCACGGCTTCGGTATAGGTTGCTCCTATGGTTTTGACGTCCCATTTACCTTTAAAATAGCATCCCCTATCTTTTTCAGTTATGCCAATTAGCTCACAAATGGTGTTGTCAAATATTCTAATGGGTGTTCCTAGAATGTAAGTGCTTAGGCTATCATTGTCCTCATATAGGTTGGCATAGAACAATCTCACTAACCGTGGATAGATTGGTTCCTCTATTTGTAGTAGAGGTAGAGCTTCTAGGTGTGCAAACCACCTAATGGGATCTAAGTCCTCTAGTTCATCCAAATCAACGTATTTTCCCTTATGGACACATCGTGTTTCAAATTTTGGAAAGCTAAGGGCTACCTCTTTTGATCTAAAAAGGTCATGGTTATATGAATCTCCTTCAATCCTTATTCCTTTTGATCTCTTAGGAGCCATTTTCTAGACAAGATGATGATGAAATTGTGAAAAATAAGCAAGAGAAAGAGAAAAGAAAAGAGGGATTTCAAGTGTTACCTTGTGGAGATTATGTTGAGAGATGGAAAGTTTGGACCACCAAGAATCCTTCTCCAATGTTTCTAAGAGTTAGAATGAGGGTTAGAGGGAATGGGAGAGGGTTTTTGAGAGGTTTTGTTTCGGGTTGGGGGCGGTGTCACCGCCGGCCCTAACCCCTCGAGTTAAAAGGGTGACTCGGTCGGTGTCACCGCCAAACTGGTCGGTGTCACCGCCTGGCGCCCGAGCGCCAGGCGGTGCCACCGCTGGCATCACGCGGAGGAAAGAAGAAAAAAAAAATTTTCTTCCTTCCTTTTGTTTAGCTTCTTCCCTCAAGATCATAAGTTATACTTTAATGGATCATTTTAAATTGAAGAGGAAGGAAGAATTCAAATTCATAAACGAAGGGAAAATAACGAGTCCTTTTTGTGAAGTTCATTTTAGGGACAATTTAGCATGCCTAATTCCCTTCGGATGAATTCAAATTGGTCTTCATTCAAAGCTTTTGTAAATATATCTGCTAATTGATGCTTTGTGTCAATGAATTCTAGAACAACATCATTGTTAAGGACATGATCGCATATGAAATGATGCCTAACGTCGATGTGCTTAGTTCTAGAGTGCTGAATTGGATTTTTAGTAAGGCATATGGCACTAGTATTATCGCATTTTATGAGAATATTTTCAAAGTGAATTCCAAAGTCTTCTAATGTATTTTTCATCCAAATTACTTGTGCATAACATGCACTTGCAGCAATATATTCGGCTTCCGCCTTAGATAGTGCAATTGAATTTTGTTTCTTGGAAGTCCAAGAAACAAGTGCATGTCCTAAAAATTGACATGTTCCGGATGTATTTTTTCTATCTATCCTGCATCCGCCAAAATCGGCATCTACATAAGCTATTAGATCGAATTTTTCAGATTTTGGATACCACAATCCTAAATTTGGAGTTCCTTTAAGATACCTAAATATTCTTTTAACACTCTTAAGATGAGATAATTTAGGATTAGATTGAAACCTAGCGCAAAGTCCTACACTAAACATAATATCCGGTCTAGTCGCGGTGAGGTAGAGTAGACTGTTAGGACTCTAGCCAGGAGAGTCCTAATTGAGAGGGACATCCATGTAAAACTGTTAGGACTCTAGCTAGGAGAGTCCTAATTGAGAGGGACATTCTGTTAGGACTCTAGCTAGGAGAGTCCTAATTGAGAGGGGCATTCATGTAGGAGGTTTTTTCTTAGAGAAGAATTAGGAGTTGTAAGGGAATAGGAATTTTGAGTAGGAGTCCTATTAGGAGTTGGTTAGAAGTAAGAGTCTTAAGTAGGAGTCCTATTAGGAGTTAGGGTTTAGAAGCCCTATAAATAGCCATGTATTCCTTCTCTTTTCTTAAGCAATAGATGAATCTTTTCTGCAGCCTTTGAGCAGCAACTTGGAGGGAGGAACCCCTATAGAGTTCCAAGGAGGCCGATCCCCTAAAGAGATCAACCCCAAGTTTAGAATCTGCAAGGGTTCTAACACCTGGTATCAGAGCAGCGTTCTTGGCGTCTCGCTGCCCTTCCACAGCCATCCATCAACCCTCCACAACCACCCAAAGCAATTCCCACAATTGCTTAAAAGATTGTCACCGAATTCCGCCATCATCTCTACCACCGCGGATCATTCTTTGATCTCCCCGTAAATTGCAACAAGTTCTGGTTTCCTACCTTACTGTTGCTGCAATTTAGTTATCCTTATTCGAAAATCTAAAAAAAAAAAAAAATTGTTCCTATATTGCTGCATAAACTTTTCGTCACAAAGTTTTCATCTCTACGACGAAAGATACATTGCAAAATTCCAGCCGCATAGCACAATCTGTTTGATCTTGCTACTATGCTTTTTCTATCCAAATTTCTACGAAATTTTTATGACATCTTTGACACTTCCTAACAGTGGATTTCCCTTTGGTTTCATTAAAAAATTCTCAATATAAACTGTTGATCTTTTATGTCCCATCTGCTGCACTTGAATTGCAGAATTCAAGCCGCATAGCACCATCTGTTTGATCTTGCTACTATGCTTTTTCTATCCAAATTTCTACGAAATTTTTATAACATCTTTGACACTTCCTAACAGTAGATTTCCCTTTGGTTTCATCGAAAAATTCTCAATATAAACTACTGATCTTTTATGTCCAATCTGTTGCACTTGAAAATCTATGCTGCAGAAAATTTCAGTCGCATATTGTTGCCTTAACCCATATATTTGCAATCTTTTTTGAATGAAATTTCTTATACACTTTATAGATCATCTTGGCTTCCATATAAGATTGATTTATTAAGAAATTCATCTCAAAAAATGATTTTGGGTTGCTGCAAATTTTCATCGTTACCCGCTGAAATTTCTCGATGAGAATTCTGCAAGCGCAACTTGCACCAATTTCCTTGCTGTTATACTGCCAAAATTTTCTTGATTAAATTAGATATCCTTGCTGTCATATAAACTGTGATTTTTCTATCAATTTCCTCCTTAATTCTCTCAAGTTTTTGTTGGAAATTACGTCGAGAAACCGTTGTTTCTTCGACGACAATTCTACTCTTACAAGACAGCACATACTTGCTGCAACTTCCACTTATTTCTATCAAACCTTTGCTACCATCTACCACAGATCCAAAAATTTCATCTACAGCCCTAAAACTCCACCAAACCACACCCTCAAACTGCACCCAAAATAGCCACAAAACAAACCTAAATCGCAGCCTACATCCACCAATCCACCAACCCTTTCGACCATCACTTCTTTCAACCTATACATGCCTTTAACCCAACAACAAAAGAGAGATCTTAACATCATAGATTTGGGGGCATATACTATGGCATCTAAGGAGGCAATCAATGCTAAATTCGAAGCCTTGGAGGCGCGAATGGAGGATAAGATTCGGACGCTCTTTACCGAACTCAGATTGGGCCGACCACTAAGCCCAAAGAAATCATATCAAGGAGAGAGCTTTGCCCAATCACACCAAGCCCGAAGAGATAACTTCCAAGGGAGGAGAGGCTCTATGATCGACCCCAACTATCCATGCATGAGAGTGGACTTCCCTAGATGGGAAGAAGGAGACCCGATTGGTTGGATCTCACGCGCGGAGCGATATTTTCGGTACCACAAAATCGTAGATGCATCTATGGTGAAAATTGCAGCTATACATCTTGAAGGGGATGCTATACAGTGGTTTAAACAGTTTGAACATACTTACGGAGTTCTTTCATGGCAACAATTCAATGAAGGACTGCTGATCCGCTTCAGACCAACCGATTACGAGAATATTGACGAACAACTTGCAAAGATCCAACAAACCTCCACCATTCAGGAGTACCAAACCAGGTTTGAAAAGTTATCTAATCAAAATCATGATTGGTCTCAAAAACAGCTATTGAGGACCTTCATTGAGGGCTTAAAGCCGGAGATCCGAGGAGAAGTTAAAGCGCGACAACCGTACACGCTTATGGCAGCCATCTGTTTCGCACGACATAAAGAGGAGCAATTGAACCATGAAGCTCAGAGGACTAGGGTCGTTCCTCAACTAGTAATATTGAAGCCCTCAGCCCCCCCTACTGTCGACCAAGTCCCTACACCAAAGAGGTTAACAGGAGAAGAGCTTCGGGAGCGATATGCGAAGGGGTTATGTTGGCATTGTGACGAGCCGTGGAGCCGTGAGCATCGCTGTAGTAAAGGAGGACTTATTATGATTGAACCGATAGAAGAAGAGGTCATTGAACATTCAGAAGAAAGCCTTGAACATGAAGAAAAAGATGCAGAAGAAGAGCCACAACCGACCGAAGTTACGGTACAAACACTAGCTGGCTACTCAAACCCTCAAACGATGAAAGTTGGAGGCCTTCTCAAACAACAACCGATCACTGTTCTCATCGAGACGGGCAGCACTAATAACTTCCTAAACAGTAAGGTTGCTGTCCATATGAACTTACCTATTGAGAATTGCAGCAGGTTTGTCGTTAAGGTCGCCAACGGACGAATTTCGAAGTTTGATCATAGGTGCCCGTAGGTGAAACTATTGCTGCAGGACCAAGAGATAATTGCAGATTTCTTCCTCCTCCCTTTTGATGATTATGAGGCCATACTCAAAATTAAATGGTTGATGACATTAGGTGATATTTCTTGGAATTTTATGCAACTAATTATAAAATTTTACAGTAAGGAGAAACAGGTGATACTGCACGGGAAACGTGAGGGCGACGTAACGACAATTTGCACACAACAAATGAAGAAGGTTTTGCATAAAGCATGCAGCGGCTTTTTGGTACAACTTGAGCAGCAAACTAAAGGAGAGCCAACAAAATTTGAAGATCCAAATCTACTTCCTTTGCTTGCTGAATTTTCAGATATATTTGACGAACCGCGCAACCTACCTCTTACCCGTCGGCATGATCATTATATAATGATTCTTCCAGGCAAATCTTCAACAAATACTTGGCCATATCAGTATCTACATCTCCAGAAGGATGAAATAGAAGGGATTGTAAAAGTGATGCTCGAAACAGGAGTTATTCGGCCGAGTTACAACCTCTACTCTTCACCGGTGCTACTTGTACACAAGAAGGACGGAACATGGCAAATATGCGTTGATTACCGAGCTCTCAATGGCATAACCATTAAGGATAAATACCCTATTCTAGTAGTAGATGAATTGATAGATAAAAGGGAGCACAAATCTTTACAAAGATGGACCTTCGATCCGGGTATTATCAAATACGAGCGTACGAAAAAGTCATACCGAAAACCGCCTTTCGAATACACAGCGGCCACTACGAATTTTTACTTTCTTCAACAAAAGGTGGGATATCTTGGGCATTTCATATCAGAGGAAGGTGTGACAGTGGACCCCTTCAAAATTAAAGTAATGCAAAACTGGCCGACCCCGAGAAACATAAAATTGCTACATGGCTTTCTGGGTTTAACAAGCTACTACTACAAGTTCGTGAAAAACTATGGAGAGACTAGTGCACCAGTTACTTCCTTACTAAAAAAAGATGTCTTCCAATGGTCGGACAGAGCCTCTGCTGCCTTCAAGAAACTTAAGGCAGCCATGACGACGACGTCGGTGCTAACACTACCAGATTTCAACCGACCCTTCATTATTGAGGCCGACACATTTGGAGTCGAAATTGGAGCCATTCTCATGCAAGATGGTCAACCACTCACATACACTAGCAAGACATTATCTCCCTCCCATCAAAATAAGTCAACATATGATAAGGAGATGCTTGCCATTGTGCGCGTAGCAACGAGGTGGAGACCCTACTTGATTGGTCGACGATTTCAAATTAAAATTGACCATAAAAGCCTCAAGCACTTTTTAGAGCGAAAGATATCATCCCCTAAGCAGCAAAAATGGGTAACAAAACTTCTTAGATTTGATTATGAAATAACTTACAAAAAGGGGAAAGAGAATGTTCTTGCAGATGTGCTTTCGTAGCTACCCGAGCAAGTTGAAGTTCCGGCCATTTCCCTTCCAACCAGCAACTTTCTTAAGGATATTAAGATGGAATGGCAGGAAGATTCAGAGACTAGTAAGATTATAAAAAAATTGGAGGAAGCACCAAGCTCCGTGGCTCATTACAATTGGGACTCAAAAGAATTACACTATAAGGGTACTAAATTGAAAAGGAGTATGGCATATCACCCACAAATTGACGGCGAGACAGTTGTAAATAGGTGCTTGGAGACAGCCCAAAGCCACCCACCAAATATGACTACCCAAAGAGAACTCCAGACCCAGCGAAGTGCCATTATTGATCGACGGATCGTGACTCGACGACGACGACCCACTAATGAAGTTCTAACACAGTGGGCGAACCTACCAATAGAAGATGCCACTTGGGAGAACTATGATGACTTGAAGACCAAATTCCCAGAATTCATGAATCATCAGCCTCGAGGACAAGGCTGATTTGAAGAGGACGGGTCTATTAGGACTCTAGCTAGGAGAGTCCTAATTGAGAGGGACATCCATGTAAAACTGTTAGGACTCTAGCTAGGAGATGTTGGGAAATCATAGGGGGGGCGACATCATATGCGCAGCGGAAGAACAAGAAAACAAAAATCCCTGATTCCCAAAAAGATGTTCATCGTCGTGCGAAGATTGGTGCGCAAAATCCGCAAAAACACAAAACTGCGTATAGAGATTGTGTTACCTAGGGAGATCATATATCCCTGTTTCCTTGCAGATCCTTAGGAGAGGGTGAAGGAGGTCAAGCGTCCTCCTCTCTAGCGGTGATCCACACAGCAGGGTTGCGACGACGCTCCTCAAAACTCCAGGCCTACTCTGAGGTGGAGAGGGAGAGGAGAATAGGAAGGGCAAGTAAAGACTCTAGCCTATGAGGCTGTGAATCCCTCCTATTTATAGAGATCCCGTGTCAAAACCCTAATGGGTCCTTTCCCTAGTGGATATTGGATCTGCATCCAATAAGACAAGGGCTCCGTCGGATATCTCATATCCGAACCTCTACTCATCGCAATGCCTACCATATGTGTGTGACCCTCTAGGCCCAATATCGAGCTGGCCGTGAGTCATACCTGTCAGAACTCCTTCTAACTCAGTGAATTATTATCTCTGTAATAATTCACTCGACTCATCGACTACGGAAGTACTAGGCCACTACGCCGTAGTCCCCAGACGATACAGGGGAATCCAATCCATTGGACCTGTCTGTCCTCAGTTACCATGTACCTATAGTCCCTCATCCATCTAATATCCCAGAGACCGTATATCGAGCATGGTGCTGTAAGACCCATACGGTTTCTACTCGAGTCTCGCTCTAATCGGATTCTCCCGGAGAACTCTTTCTCTCTCAACCCGAATGACCCTGGCCAGGGATTTGTCTGAGCAAGAACACATGGGATATTCCTCTCATGATACCGAGAGTGGATGATCCTCTATCGACACTCAATAGCCCTCGTAAGGTCGACTACCACTCCCAATGACCAGCTGTACTAGATCTGGGAACAGCCAAACCTATAAGTCTGGTATCAAAGAGTGGAGCACTCATACAGGACATCCTTGGTGTCTCAAGTCTAAGAACCAGATACACCACTAGGACTACGGAATCGTTGTCTGACAATAAGGCATCATCAACCATCCAGCATTCCGTAAGCGGATCAATCAGTGAACTCATTCTCCAATGAGCACCTGTACTGTATCCCTAGTGTCCCTACACGAGCAGCTATGAGACCAGCTGCATCCATCATATGGACGGGTATACAGCACACCAGTCTATCCGGTTATCACGATGTCCCTCTCGAGTAACCTATGACCGGGATTATTTAGGATATGTGTTTAAAGGTGAATCGATCTCATTATCGTGATCTCATCACGATCCGATTCCCATTGCACAAATCCAAGGACATCACAATATATATGCATTTATGCAATAGTTATAAAGTGATATACGCCAAAATATAATAAGCAAAAAGATTCTGTATCAAGTCACACGTGCCATCACTCACGTGATTGGCTTGCTGGGCACTTATGACTAGCAGGAGAGTCCTAATTGAGAGGGACATTCTGTTAGGACTCTAGCTAGGAGAGTCCTAATTGAGAGGGGCATTCATGTAGGAGGTTTTTTCTTAGAGAAGAATTAGGAGTTGTAAGGGAATAGGAATCTTGAGTAGGAGTCCTATTAGGAGTTGGTTAGAAGTAAGAGTCTTAAGTAGGAGTCCTATTAGGAGTTAGGGTTTAGAAGCCCTATAAATAGCCATATATTCCTTCTCTTTTCTTAAGCAATAGATGAATCTTTTCTGCAGCCTTTGAGCAGCAACTTGGAGGGAGGAACCCCTATAGAGTTCCAAGGAGGCCGATCCCCTAAAGAGATCAACCCCAAGTTTAGAATCTGCAAGGGTTCTAACATAGACTACCTATCATTCCCCTATATGTTTTTTGATCGAAACTTTCACCATTTTCATCTATATCTAACTTAGTCGCAGTACTCATAGGGGTGTTTATTACTTTTGAATTATCCATGTTAAATCGTTTTAACAATTCTAATGTATATTTAGATTGGTTAAGAAATATACCATCACTAAGTTGTTTGATTTGTAATCCCAAAAAGAAAGTTAATTCACCCATTAAACTCATTTCAAATTCAAGACTCATACATTTGGCAAATGATTCACATAGTGATTCATCCGAAGAGCCAAAAATAATATCATCAACATAAATTTGCACAATAAGAAAATTATTTTCAAAATGTTTAATAAACAATGTAGTATCAACCTTGCCTTTAGTAAAATTATTCAAAATAAGAAAGGAACTAAGCCTTTCGTACCAAGCTCTGGGAGCTTGTTTCAAGCCATAGAGGGCCTTGGTCAATTTGAATACATGATTAGGAAGAAGAGAATTTTCAAATCTGGGAGGTTGTTCGACAAATACTTCTTCGGAAATAAAGCCATTCAAGAAAGCACTTTTAACATCCATTTGAAATAGTTTAAAATTATTACTACTAGCATAGGCAAGGAGCATCTTTATGGCTTCTAATCGAGCCACGGGAGCGAAGGTTTCTTTGTAATCGATACCTTCTTCTTGGTTGAAACCTTTGGCCACTAATCTAGCCTTGTTTCTAACCACGATACCATTTTCATCTTGCTTGTTTCTAAAGACCCACTTAGTACCTATGACTAAGTGGTCACTTGGTCTAGGAACAAGCTTCCATACCTCATTCCTCTCAAATTGGTTCAATTCTTCTTGCATTGCAATGACCCAAAAATCATCTTTTAAGGCTTCGTCAATGCATTTAGGTTCAATTTGAGAAAGGAAAGCGGCGTTAGCACAGAAATTTTTGAAAGAAGAACGAGTTTGAACCCCTTTTGATGTATCTCCTATAATTTGCTCTTTTGGATGAGCATCTACATACTTCCATTCTTTTGGTAAAGAAATTTCGGAAGAAGATGCATTCAAATGGCTATTTTGAGGAGAGGGTTCATTTAAATTCAAATTATCAAAACCAAGATCATCATCAAAATAATTTTTCTTTAAATCAGAAATTTCATTAAAAACTACATGAATAGACTCTTCTATTACTAAGGTTCTTTTATTAAAAATCCGAAAAGCCTTAGAAACGGAAGAGTAGCCAAGATAGATGCCTTCATCGGATTTAGCATCAAATTTTCCTAAGGCATCCCTTTCATTTAAAATAAAGCATTTACAACCAAAAACTTTAAAATAGGAGATGTTTGGTTTTTTGTTATTCCATAATTTATAGGGAGTTTCGGATAAGGATGGTCTTATTAGGACTCTATTCATGATGTAGCAAGCCGTATTTACGGCTTCGGCCCAAAAGTACTTAGGTAAACTATGTTCATTCAACTTTGTTGAGGATTTCTTGGAGTTGAGAAGTTGTGATTGTACCCATTACTTTCGCAAAAATTTTGAAAGTCACGGTTTTGGAATTCACCACCGTGATCACTCCGAATTGATGAAATCATGAAGCCTTTTTCGTTTTGAGTGAGTTTACAAAATTTAGAGAAACACTTGAAGCAATCACTTTTGTGAGCTAAGAAATAGGTCCAAGTGTATCTAGAGTAGTCATCCACAATCACAAAAGCATATTTGCTTCCACCTAGACTTGTTGTATCAATTGGTCCAAATAAGTCCAAATGGATCAATTGTAATGGTCTAGTGGTGCTAATTTGATTTTTTGGTTTGAAGCTTGTTTTTATTTGTTTGCCTAGTTGACATGCATTACATACTTTGTCCTTAATAAACTTTATATTTGGAATTCCTCATACTAATTCTTGAGATGAGATCTTAGATATTGTTTTCATGCTTGCATGGCCTAATCTCCTATGCCAAAGCCAAGCATCATCATTTACGGCGGAGAAACACATTTCATTACTTAGTTCATCAAGATTGATGGTATAGACATTATTTTGTTTTAAAGCAATCATAGTCATGTTATGATTTGGTTTTTCAATAATGCACATATTTGATTCAAATCTAACGATGTAACCTTTATCGCATAGTTGACTAATACTCAAGAGATTATGTTTCAATCCATCAACTAGTAAGACATCATCAATGGAAAAATTAAATTTGTTACCAATAGTTCCCTTGCCAATGATTTTGCCCTTGTTGTTGTCTCCGAAGGTAACGTACCCTTCTTCTTTGCTAGTGAGCATAGAGAAATGAGATGGATCTCTAGTCATATGTCTTGAGCATCCACTATCGAGATACCATCTCTTGCTCCTAGCTTGTGGGTTTGTCTACAAAAGAGGATGATTTTTAGGTACCCATTTGATTTTGGGTGCCTCAAAAATTGACCCACTAACTTTGTTATTTATTATTAAATTCTTTATAGTTCCTTTAGGAACCCATATTAATTTTTGTGAACTAATTTTTCTAAATGGGCATTTGTAGGCAATATGTCCGGATTTGCAACAAAAGTTGCATTTCATATAAGAGGAAACATGTAATGTAGGTCCTTTTATGAAAGTGGTAGGATTTTGATGTAATCCTTTTACAAATCCAATTCCATTTCTATTTGCGATGTGACCCTTGTGTGCAAGGATCATATCTAATCCTTTGCTACCAACCTTAAACTTGTTTAAGGTTTCCTTAAGAAGCAAATTTTCATTTTTTAATGCTTCTAAGTGCTCACACTTAGAGCATGGAGGAGTTTGAAGACTATCAAACTTATCTTGTAGCAAAGCATGCTCTTTCTTTAAGATACTTAACTTCTTGCTAACAGTTCTACATTCATCAAATAATTCATGAAAAGCGATAGATTGTTCTTCAAAAGATAAATCTTCATTAAATAAATCACATACCTCTTCTCCTAACGCCATTAACGCGTAATGAGCAACTTGCTCGGTGTTGGACTCCTCTTCTTCGGATGCGCTTGAATCATCCCACGTTGCCTTGAACGCCTTCTTCTTTGATGTTCTCTTTTTGGCTTGAGGACAATCGTTCTTATAGTGTCCCGGTTTTTTGCATTCATAGCAAATCATTTGGTCCTTCTTTTGTTCAAATTTATTTTTTGTATTATTTTTAAATTTGTTCTTTCTTAAATATTTTTTAAATTTTTGAGTCAAAAGTGCAATGTCATTGTCACTGTCCTCATCACTTGATGTTCCTTTCAAGTGGTCTTCTTGTGATTTGAGTGCCATATCCTTCCTGTTCTTTGGAAGGGGGTTCTCGAGCTCGTCATGAGCTTGACATGTCATTTCATAGGTCATTAGAGACCCAATGAGTTCTTCAAGAGGGAATGCTTTAAGGTCTTTGGCCTCTTGAATGGCCGTAACTTTTGGATCCCAACTTTTAGGGAGGGATCTTAAGATTTTAGTTACTAGTTCAAAGTTAGTAAAATCTTTACCAAGAGCTTTGAGTCCATTGATGACATCCGTAAACCGGGTGTACATGTCTCCGATGGACTCACTTGGTTTCATTCGGAAAAGTTCGTAAGAGTGCACAAGGATGTTGATTTTGGACTCTTTCACTCGGCTAGTGCCTTCATGAGTGACCTCAAGAGTTCTCCAAATATCAAAAGCCGAATAACACATTGAAACACGATTAAATTCGTTTTTGTCTAGTGCACAAAACAAGGCATTCATAGCCTTTGCATTTAAAGCAAAAACCTTCTTTTCCGATTCATCCCATTCGCTCATCGGAAGAGAAGATTTTTGAAATCCATTCTCGACAATAGACCAAAGCTCAAAGTCCATAGAAATGAGGAAGATTCTCATGCGAGTCTTCCAATATGTGTAATCCGACCCATTAAACAAAGGTGGTCGTGCAATAGAATGGCCCTCTTGCATGCCGGAGTAAGCCATCTCTCTTGGGTATTAAACCAAATATGAGAGATAACCTTGCTCTGATACCACTTGTTAGGATCGGAGCGGCACTAAGAGGGGGGGGGGTGAATTAGTGTAGCGGATTAAAACTTTGATTTTAACAAAATCTTTCGTACGATAAGAACGAAACTTGAAAAGTTTAACTTGAAGGCGTATTCTTAAAGTTGCGCAGCAAGGGTAATAAGGAACTAAAGCAGTAAGAAGATTTGTAGTAATGTAAATGACAATAATAAAATGCAAACCAGAGATTACGCCGATTTTTAGAGTGGTTCGGTCAAATGACCTACTCCACTTGCGAGGCCCCTCTTCGATGAGGCTCCCACCTTCCACTAGCAAGTCTCTTGAAATGGAAGGGTAAACACCCCTCTTACAACCTTTTACAAGCAGCTCAACCTCTTACAAATTTTCAATAAGAAAGAAGGAGGAGAACTCTCTAGCAAATTGAAAACAAGACTTGCTAAGACTTTCTAAGACTTTTCTCTCGATCAAAATGCTTCTCAATAGTTGTTATCTCAGCTGAGATTTGAGGGGTATTTATAGGCCTCAAGAGGATTCAAATTTTGGGCTCCAAAATTTGAATTCTCTTAGGGTTCCCGGTGCTGGAGGTGCCACCGCCCAGCCAGGCGGTGCCACCGCCCAGCGCTCGGGTGCTGGACGGTGCAACTGCCCAGCCAAGGAGGTGTCACCGCCTAGCACTCCAATTCATTTGTTTGGCTTAATTTTAGCCCAAACCAAATCTGACTTTGGGCCCAATTGGCCCCTAACCAGGATATAGGATTATCTCTTAATCCTAATCCTAATTACAGGTAAACTACATAACACAAAAAAAACATCCTAAGCAAGTTTTTTAACCGCGAACGTCGAGTCTTGTTCCGGCGAGCTTTCCGACGAACTTCTTCCGACGGACTCCCTACAAGCTCCCAATCTTTGTGATGACTTTAACGAGTAGCCGAGCCTTCTCGGTGATCTCCGCGAGCCTCCGACGATTTCTTCGGCGAACTTCCGACACGTTCCAGATTTCTTCTCGGTTGGTTCCGGCAGCATCTCCGATGATTCTTCGGTCTCTTAAACGTCCATCGAGCTCGACTCCGGTATCCTTGCTTTATGTTTTCTGGTTATCGTAGTTAATCCTGCACACTTAACTCAATAATATGGATTAGATCAATTAACCCACCAATTGATTATATCATCAAAATCCAAGATTCAACAGACCCTAGCGGTGCCATCGCTTGCTAGGAATTCAGGGTCCTGGTTGGGCCTTGAATCCATCCCAAACCAGCCCAAGTTAGGACCCAATTGGCACCTAATTAAATTAGTGGGATTACCTCCCAAACCTAACTTAATTTATGCTCTAACTATGATAATTAAGATATGATTACTACACTTCATTTTCTGGTACATCAATTGCTCTTCCGGTGAGCTTCCGGCGATCTTCCAGCGAACATCCGATGAACTCTCGGCAATGCTCCGGTGGACTCCCAATAAGCTCCCGGACTTTACGATGATCTTCTTGACGAGTTCCAACGAGCTTCTATGGTAAGCTCCTGGACTTCTCGATTGGTTCTGTAATATCTCTCACTTTTGAAATTTATTAATAAGGATTTATTTGTAAATCTGAGGACCTATATATAAACCCTGAGGACCTAATCGTAAATATAATAATGCAAGGACTAGACTATAAAATGTATAAAATTACAAATCCCATCACTTAAGCCTATCTGCCTTTGTTCTGAAGGAACCAGAGAAGGCAGCTACGTGGAAGAATAGAAGAAGAGAGAAAGAAGAAGAAAAAAAAAAGGGGGAAGAAGAAGAAGAGAAGAGGAAGAAGAAGAAGAAGAAGAAGAAGAAAAGAGGAGGGTGGCTGCGGCAAGGGCTACAACGAGGAGCTGTGGGGCATTGGGGAGGAGAAAGGAAGAGGAGGAGAAGAAGAGAAGAAGAAGAAGAGAGAGGAGGGTGGCTGCGGCAAGGGTTGCAGCGAGGAGGTGTGGGGCATCGGGGAGGAGAAGGGAAGAAGAGGAGAAGAAGAGAAGGAGAAGAAGAAGAAGAGGAAGAGAAGAAGGAGAAGTGGGAGAAGAGGTTGTGACACCACTGTTTCCTGCAGGAGGAAAATGAGGAGAGGGTGTGTGTGGCGCCGGGGAGGAGAAGGGAAGGAGAGGAGAAGAAGAGAAGAAGAAGAGTAGGGGAGGAAGAAGAGGCTGCGGCTGCGGCGGTGGCAGCTGCAACTGGAAGAGAAGAACGAGAGGGAAGAAGAGGAAGAGGGGAAGGTAGCTGTGGCTGCAGCTATGGTAGCAGTTGTGGTGGCAGCGGTGGCTGCGGTAGCTGTGGCAGCAGTGGTGGCTGCAGCAGCTGCTTTTGGGAAAGAGAAAGAAAGGAAAGGGAAAAAAAAAGGGGGCTGCTGTTAAATCTCATATTTTGATGATGAAACCACTTGATATGTGTTTATAATTTAAACTGCATTTTGAGTGATGCAGGTCTACTTGATCAGGATTAGATAGTTAACGCAATAGGAATTGACGTTGCGCTAGAGGAGATCACGTTAGGATATTGGATGGCAGAAGATTCGGACGTCGGGCATCGGGCCAAGAGTGAAATTGCGCTAAGGATATCAGGGTTGCGGAGGTCAACCGCCAATTGGGCAACAAGCCGTAAGAGAGGACGATGCACCGAAGAATCGGACGAAGCGCTAACCAATGATGTGCCGGGCAACAAAATGTCAATTCACGTTGTAATAATTGTCTAGATCGGAGTAGAGTTTTAGCTTGTGTGTTCAGGATTAACTACGATACCGACAAAGACATAAAGCAAAACAAAGTGTTGGAGTCAAGCACAAAGGATTCATTGCGAGTTCGAGAGTTCGACGGAAGTCCGAAGATTCGTCGGGAATGCTACCGGAACTAGCCGAGAATGAGTCGGGAATGCTACCGGAACTAGCCGAGAATGAGTAGGGAGCTTGCCGAAGGGGTTTTCGGAAGCTCGCCGGAAGGTTCGTTGGAAGTTCGCGAAGCTCACCGAGAAAGATCGGAGCTTGCCGAAGAAGCTCATTGGAACTCGTCAAGATCAAATCGTGAAGTCTAGGAGCTTGCCGGGAGTCCGCATAATGGTTTCCGAGAGTTTATCGGAAAACCGTCGGAAGTTCGCCGGAAGCTCGCTGGAAGAAGTCTTGAATTACGGACTTTGTAATAGCTTAGAAAATGTCTTTAAATTTGTAGTTAGCACGTTACTTAGGGTTAGGATTAGGTGTTAATCCTATAAACCAAGTAGGGGCCAATTGGGCTCTAGTTCGGACTAGTTTGGGCCAATTTTGGAGCCCAACCAATGAGCTGAAATAGTGTAGGCGGTGGCACCGCTAGATTTGACGGTGGCACCGCCTAGCACCCGAGAGCCAGGTGGTGGCACCGCCCAGCACTCGAGAGCTGGGCGGTGCCACCGCTTGGCTGGGCGGTGGCACCGCCAGCATCGGGAACCAAAGAGAATTCAAATTTTGGAGCCGAAATTTGAATCCTCTTGAGGCCTATAAATACCCCTCAAATCTCAGCTGAGATTACAACCTTTTGAAAAGCAATAGTTTGAGTTAAGAGCCTTAGAATAGTCTTTGCAAGCCTTGTTTTTCATATTGCTTAAGTGTTCACCTCCTCCCATCTTGTTGAAAAGAATTGTAAGAGTGTGAACCACTTGTAGTATTAGTCCTTCCCCTACAAGAAATTTGCTAGTGGAAGTTGGAAGGCTCTTCGAGGAAGGCTTCGCAAGTGGATGTAGGTCATTTTGACCAAACCACTTTAAAAACTGTTGCGTTATCTGGTTTGCATCCTACTCTTGCCATTTACATACTGCAAACTTCTCTACTTAGTTACTATGCTTCCATACATTTCTAAGTTATCAAGCTTCTAAAATCGATTTCCATTGATATTGCTTTTCATCGTACGAAAGATTTACCAAAACCGAAGTTTTAATCCGCTGCACTAATTCACCCTATTGAATCTCGGATTTTGATGATAAAATCAATTGATGGGTTAATTGATCTAATCCATATTATTGAGTTAAGTGTGCAGGAGTAACTATGATAACCAGAAAACATAAAGCAAGAATACCGGAGTCAAGTTCGATGGACGTTTAAGAGTCCGAAGAATCGTCGGAGATGCTGCCGGAACCAACCGAGAAGAAATCGGGAACCTGTCGGAATTTTCGGAAGTTCGCCGAAGAGATCGTCGGAGGTTCACGGAGATCACCGAGAAGGCTCGGCTACTCGTTAAAGTCATCACAAGTTCGGGAGCTTGCTGGGAGTCCGTCGGAAGAAGTTCGTCGGAAAGCTCGCCAGAACAAGACTCGACGTTCGCGGTTGAAAACTTGCTTAGGATGTGTTTTGTTATGTAGTTCACTTGTAATTAGGATTAGGATTAAGAGATAATCCTATATCCTGGTTAGGGGCCAACTGGGCCCAAAATTAGACTTGATTTGGGCTAAATTTGAAGCCCAATAAGTGAATCGAAGGGTCTGGCGGTGGCACCGCCAGACTGGGCGGTTGCACCGCCCAACACCCGAGAGCTGGGCGGTGGCACCACCTGGGCTGGGCGGTGGCACCACCTGGGCTGGGCGGTGGCACCGCCCAGCACTGTCAATGTTTGACAATGACAGGCGGTGGCACCGCCAGCATCGGGAACCCAAAGAGAATTCAAATTTTGGAGCCCAAATTTGAATCCTCTTGAGGCCTATAAATACCCCTCAAATCTCAGCTGAGATTATAACTTTTTGAGCAGCAAGTGATTGAGAGAAAAGTCTTAGAAGAGTCTTTGCTAGTCTTGTTTTCAATTTGCTAGTGTTCACCTCCTTCTTTCTTGTTGAAAATCTGTAAGAGAGTGAACCGCTTGTAAAAGTTGTAAGAGGGGTATTTACCCTTCCCTTTCAAGAGATTTGCTAGTGGAAGGTGGGAGCCTCATCAAAGAGGGGCCTTGTAAGTGGATGTAGGTCATTTGACCGAACCGCTGTAAAATCGGCGTAATTTTACTTATTGTCATTTATATTACTGCAAACCATTTGCACTTTAATGCTATACTGCTTTGTCTCCGTCTTACTTATCTCTTCAAGTTAAAACACAATCGAAACGGTTTTAAACGAAAACGTTGCTTTTATCATACGAAGTTTTCGAAAAGTGTTTAAATCGTGAAAAGTTTATCACACTTCACCGCTGCACTAATTCACCCCCCCCCCTCTTAGTGCCGCTCCGATCCTAACAGCTGCGGCCATGATTGCGGCTACAGCGGTGGTGGCTGCATTTGCAGCAGCTATGTCTG
Organism: Musa acuminata AAA Group; assembly: GCF_036884655.1. Taxonomy (NCBI): domain Eukaryota; kingdom Viridiplantae; phylum Streptophyta; class Magnoliopsida; order Zingiberales; family Musaceae; genus Musa; species Musa acuminata. The sequence goes on along the minus strand of NC_088343.1, from coordinate 29,423,311 downwards.
CGAAAGAAGAGGAGGAAGAAGGTAGTGCAGTGGAAGGGGCTGCGACTGTGGCAGCGGTAGCGGTGGTTGCTGCGGCAGCTATGTTTGGGAAAGAAAAAAAAAGAAGGAACGAGAGTAAGGGAGAGCAGATGAATATGCCCCTATGTTTTGCACGAGCTGCAGTTGTGGAGGAAGAAAGAAGATTGGTGCAGAAAACAAAAACAGAGAGAGGAGATAGAGAAAAATAGAAGAAGGATTCGGGCATATACCTTTTTCGGATCTTCGGATCAAAATCTTCGAAAGGCAAGTGTTTCGATCTTTCCTATTACAAGCTTTCTAATCTTTTCTATTGCAAGTGTTTTGATCCTTCCTATTGCAAGCTTTCTAATTTTTTCTATTGCAAGTGTCCCAATCTTTTCTCCTACAAGTGTTATCCTTTCTATTGCAAATGTTCCGATCCTTCCTATTGCAAGTGTCCCGATCTTTTCTCCTGCAAGTGTTCCGATCCTTCTTATTATAAGCTTTCTAATCTTTCGTATTGCAAGTGTCTCGATCTTTTCTCCTGCAAGTGTTCTAATCCCATCTTATATAGATATTAGTCTCTGTTCTCATATTAATTCTAAATAATCTGAAAGATTTCTGCTTAGAACCTGATATTTCTCTTGTTAGACACAAAACCATGGATCTGGAATTTTTTAGTAAACTGACCCCTATAGATTGTTTTAGCCATAATTTTTAGCACCAAATATGGATTTAGACAGGACCTAATTCATTTGAAATTAGACTCTTATATCTTTCTTTTAACACTGTATTGAAAATTTTGGACACCAAATACTTACCCAAACTTCTATTTCAAATGAGCCTATGGAATCTGCAAAACAGGGATCGAAATTTCTGACCTTTTGATACTAAAATGCCTATAAGTCCCTGTTGAAAATTCTGATTTATACCAAACTAGCTTCATTTAAGACTAGACTTGTAGATCTTTTTTTTGATATATAGATTGAAAAATTTAGTATTCAAATGCCTATCCTGTTATCAATTGAATCCGACCCTATGAATTCTACAAAACAGTGATTTTGTTTTTGACCTTTGGTTACTAAATCAATGATAACTCCTTGTTGGAAACCTTGATTCATACGAAACTTATTTCATCAGAAAATAGATTGATATATCTTTTGATAATAGCTTTCTTGAGGGTATTGGAGTATAATTAATAATATGAAGTATTTGTTCAATGTGCCTCTCGAACTCTGTCAAAAATCGAGCTTTGGTCGATTTCACATATTCTGTTTTCATTCGTTTGGAAATAGATTTCATTCAGTTTCTTTCACTCAATTGAGGTTTATATTAATGCTTAAATTCTGGTCTGCTCTTGTCTATAAGTTATTTACATTCTTGAAATATATTGTGTAACGTTTATGCTATATCGTATTGACTCATATAGGTATATGTATATCTCATTGTTCCACATTTGCTTTCGATATGTGCCTATTCCAATTTTATTCCTTTGGATATTGAATTCATCTAACCTTCTTATTTGAATTTAGTTATATATGATTGTTTGGAATCTGTGTGTACTCTTGCTTTCATTCCCTGTTAAATCTGAATACATTTGTGAAAGATTATTGCTTGCATCGTATTGACTCATAAAGGCACATGTATGTTTTGTTATTCTGTGTGTGCTTCCGATATGTACTATTTATTGTTCATACTACCCTTTTGTACTCTGGTGTTGTGGGATAATGTGAACCTTTACCATAAATGGAGGGAGTTATGCATAGAGCCTGCGATGCTCTATCGGCCCCCTCTGACTTCACCTAGACGTGGGTGGATGGAGCTCCCAAATGTGAGAAACTTCTATCTGGTAGTCATTCAGAAATGGATGAATCACATTCTATTTGTGGTCTCATTACACCTTCTGTATGTTTGATATGATATCTAGAGCTTTGGTTATGTATTTATGTATGCACTTTGGATAAGAAAGATATGAATGCAACGTCAAATATGACATTTCAGCTTCTGTTTCGTATTCGTTCTTTGATATGCTTTGAAATGGTTCATATGCCGTTGATATACTCTAAAATATTTCCTACGCTATTGATATGTTTCGAAATGCTCCCTATGCCTCTGAAATGTTCCTACACCATTGATATGCTTTGAAATATTCCATATGTTATTGATATATTCCAAAATGTTCCATTTGTCATTGATATGCTCCAAAATATTTCATACATTGTTGATAAGCTCCGAAATGTTCCATTCATTATTGATATGCTCCGAAATGTTTCATCTGTTATTGGGATGCTCTGAAATATTCAATATGCCGTTGATATGCTCCGGAACATTTCCTACGCTATTGATATGCTCCAATTACTCTATGCTTCATTCGTTATGAACCAAATATATTTTGAATGACATGACATATATGATTTTGTATCTAATGAGATGGTATCCATGAGAATTCTTGTATTCTGTCTTGCATTATGATACCTTTTTTGAAATCGTTCATTTTGTTCTGAATATGCTTTGTCACTTGCTGAGCTATTTTTAGCTCACTCCGTTGTTATATAAAATCTTTCAGGTCAGCGTGCCACTCTTTGAGATGTTTGAATTGGGCTAAGGCAGTAGAGAGCTATTTAGAATTATGGGCAAGTCTTGTTGGTTATTATGTTATTGTTGTATAAGCATATTTTGTATGTAATGAAATGTTGTAGATGAACCGAAATGGATATACCTTGTAAAAGTATTAGAAGATCTCTCTTATTTGGAATTTCGGAATGTTAAGTCTAGGTTACGATGATATGAACTTATGGTAAATGGTTGGAGTTATGATTGTATAAATTACTTAGCTTGTGGATTTATAAATGTTATTTATGTTTGTTAAGTTAGCTTGGGTTGCCATAAATGTGAATTATCGAGTGATGTGATATATGATTATAAACTAGACAGGTTTTATAGATATGAATTTGATAGAATGTTTTTCAGTGTCCTCAAATATTAGTTTGGATCCTGGATTAGTTTGTGGTGAAACTTTTAATATTATTGATCTTTTTTGAGGGGCGTGACTGGTTCCCGTAGAACTTCCGATAAATGTCCAGACTCCCGTCGAACCCTCGAACTCCCAATGTGATCTCGATCTTGACTCCGGCACAACACTTGCTTTATGTCTTACTGTTATCGTAGTTATCCTGCACACTTTTCTCAACATATAGATTAGATCAAACAAATTACAATTGACTTTATCATCAAAATTCGAGATTCAACAATCTCCTTTTTTTTTATGATGACAATCAATTGATGACGGAGTTAACTTTAACTCCCCCTATCTATATATCATACTTAAGAAAAGACATTCTTGAATTCAAGGCCATTGAATTCAAGAGATATTTTGATAAGTTAAGTTCATTTAAACTTATCAATACTCACATCATGATTCATATCATGATCTAACATTCTCAAAATGATGTCAAGGCATGACATCCATTTTCAAGATGATATTTCAAATATGAAAGATGACAAAGATAGTAATTCATCATTCTATTGCAAGATATCAATTTGTAAAATTGTAAGTTAAGCTCTAGATATCTTATCATAATGAAGAAAATTTATCAAGCAAACATTTCAAGTATATATGATGAAATATATTGCATACATCAATTTACCATATTTTGGTATTATTTCTCCCCCTTTGTCATCAACAAAAAGGAGAATGATTCAACAATTCAAGTATGGTAAAAATTCATACCATATTTCAACTTGTAAAAATTCTTACTAATCATATTTCAAGCATTCATGACATGGTATTATTCAAAAGTTCTCAACATTAAAAGTTATAAACATTAAAGAGATAGCTTGCATCAACTTCTCCCCTTTTATTTTTTCATTAAAACTTTGTATAAAGAAGGAAAGTAAGGAAGAAATCCATTGAGAACCAACTTTGTGAAATGATTTGAATCAAATAAAAATTGATAAAAGAGTTTTATTTAATCATGCTTCAATTTTCACAAGGATCAAGAGATTCATGTGAAATCAAATCCTTATTCTCGCAAGTGTTCATCTCATAAAATGAATAAGCCTTCAAAATGAGAGGAGCATCATATCAAATCTATTTCTCAATAAAAATTCATAAGAGTGAAATCCGTGATAGATGTATTTGTCAATGACTTTCATGAATTAAACATTAAGATATGTATAAATACATGCATTTATAAAATATTTTGTTATAGCTTTTCATCACTACTTGCATGAGGTAATAACATTAGTAATGTATAGTTCTCAAAGATTAAGAATCCGATGTATGATTAAAACTACTCAAGATTCAATAGAAATCATAATCATCAAAGTAAACATGATATTGCATCATTGTATGATAACATGCTCATCATCATAGAGACTTTTAGCATCAAAGCACAAAATTTTCACATCAAAGTAAATATGTTATTGAAGCATACAACCTTATCATCATGTAAAATTCGCATCATAAAATTATCAGCACAGAATTTAAGTGAGTGATCACAAAATCAAGAAAGTCCAAAAATAAAATTTAACAAATTCATGCATTCGGACACATTAACATTCCTAACTCCGCAAATGCTCATCAAATAATACATCAAGTTGTAGATACCAATAGTTAAATATATCAAGGACTTTATCTATTCAAAAGATATATCAACTCTAATTCTTAGAGTAATATATTCATTAAAGGAAGCTTAGATTTTAACCATTAAGGTAGTTAGCACAGAATTTTACTATAAGTAGCAGAAAAGCACAACATTACGATCATCAAAGTGAGTAGCATTTTAAGTTTACAATATTAAGGTAAACAATATAGTATTACAACATAACAAAGAGGAATTGTGTCCACTTTTTCCCAAATACATACACAGCTTATTTAGGTGGTGGAAAGTTAAAATGTCTAAACAAGGTATCAAACTATCGGTGAATCTGCTGCAACTCAGTTAAGATTTGATCTTGGCATTGTTTAAGTCAATCTTGTCGTTGTTCAAAACGATCCATCCGAATCCCTATGTCTTCAATAGATGAAGGAGGTGCTTGCCCTACTAGAAGTGATTCCTCAAAGGGACCAGTTGGAGAAGATTGATTACCCCTAAATATTGGTGTTTCCGGTTCTGGTTCAGGTGGGAGGGGATCGATCCTTCTAGGTAGTATAATCCACATACCATTTCTGAATGTACATCTCATCCGTCGAAGTAGATTTTTATTTATGATACTAAATCTATCTAGTTTTATAACTTCTTCGTCAGGTGGAATAACAATATCGTAGGCATGGAGTATTCTTGTGATTAAGCCACTATATGGAAGCATCATGTCCTTTTTTGATATTTCAATCATGTTTTATTGGATTAGGTAACCAAAACAATTGTTATATCCCTTCATGATCCAATACATGGTACCTAGTTCTATTTGGCTTACTTCATCATGATGATATTGCTTTGGGAGAATGATACTAATCAAGATGTGATGAAGTATTTTGGTGCTTAAAGGTAGTAAATATTCACAGCTTTTTGGAAGTATCATTAAGTTAGGATTGCCAAAAATTATTCCTAAGGCATCAACGTAAGTGGTCCCAACTGTTTCATCATCTCATTGTCCTCTAAAATAACAACCTCTTTCTTTTACCGGGATTCCTATAATGTCACAAATTGATCTATCCGTAATGGATATATGACGTCCTAATAGATAGGTCGATACCCTTTCTTCTTCACCTACATGTAGATTATTGTAAAATAACCTAACAAGTCTAAGGTAGATAGGTTCACTTATTTGAAGAATTGGGAGAATGTCTAGATTTGCAAACCATTGAATAGGTTCCAAATCACTTAGTACATCTAAATCAACATATTTTCCCTTATGAATATATCTAGATTCTATGGATGCAAATTTTAGGGCATGTTGATTAGAATCAAAAAGTAGGGAGCCATAATTTTCTTCTAATCTCCTCTTCCCTTTGTCCCTAGAGGATCTTCTAGAACCCATAAAGACTACTATTATGAAGACAGATAATGAGCAAGAGTAGATAATACAAAAGAGAAATTAATGCTATTTAGAGAATACCTTAGTTGTGATCTTCAAGAGAATGTAGGAGATTGATCCTTGATCTAGTAGGAAATAGGGATTTTTTGGGTAGCTAGAGGGAGAGAATGGTGTTTAAAGTGGGTTTGGAGCTATTTGGGGGAGTGGAGAATGAGTTGGGGTCGTTTCTATCGTCGGCCCTAGCTTGGATTTTTAAGGGCGCAGGTTGCGAGCGGTGGCACCGCTGGCTGGGTGGTGCTACCGCCTGTCACCCATGACAGTTGGCTGTGTTACTGCCAGTTGGGTGGTGCCACCACATACAGGCAATGAGCACTGCTCACAAGGTTGTGTGGGGCTGATGTGGGTGATTTCAATTTGAAGGAAGTTTTTGTTTGTGAAGCATACAACCTTATTTACATCGTTATGTAAAAATTCACATCATAAGAGGAGAAGATTCATACGTTCATGATTGATCACATATAATGCATGCCATACCCAAACATTATATAGAACTCATATGTTTACAATAAGTTCATGGTTCATCATGTAAAATTTATACACTAGCATCGTAAAACTCGTATGGAAAAATGCATATGGCTCATTGTGCACACTATAAGATCATGATTCATATGAATGATCCAAAGAAGGTCCGAACATAGATTCATGATCTTATTAGATAGAATTCGATCCGAAAAAAAATTAAGGAAGGAATGTATCTGATAAATTTAGAAATCCGGAAGATGTGAGAAGGGGAATTCATGCATAAGAGTTCACAAGTTTCAAAATTTGAGAGATCAATGTTAAGTGTTTATCACATAAGATTGCATCATGAACTTATAAGTATCATTTTGTAATTGATAGTTTTAATTCTAATGATCCCCTTTTCTGTTATTTTGGCTAGAGAGCTTTATGAGTTATTTTGGATCTTTGGTCATAAACCTTGAGCACCCAAAAACAAGATCCCATCTCTTGCTCCTAGCTTGTGATGGTATACGTTTTTATAAAAGAGGATGATTTTTAGGTACCCATTTGACCTTGGGTGCCTCAAAAATCGATCTAAATTGCTTATCATGTTGCATTGAGTCATTTGAGATTCTTTAGGAACCCAAATCAATTTATGTGGACTATATTTCTTGAATGGACATTTGTACGCAACATGTCCAGGTTTGCAACAAAAGTTGCATTTGGTGTGAGGTGATACATGCAAGGTAGGGCCTTTAATAAAGGTGGTTGGATTTTGATGAGAGCTACTCATGAATCCAATTCCGCCTTTTCTATGAACGTGACCCTTGTTGGCAAGGATAATGTTCAAATACTTGCTACCAAACTCAAATTTCTTCAAGATATCTTTTAGTAGCAAGTTTTCCTTTTAAAGTATTTCTAAATCATGGCATTTTGTACAGGGAGCCAAGCTATTTTCATGCTCGATCTTTACTCTATCAAAATTGCTAATAAGAGAAGCATGTTCCTTTTTTCAAAGAATTATACTTTTTACTCAAAATTTGACATTCATCAAATAATTCATGAAAGAGATTTGAAAGCTCATCGAAAGTTAAATTTGCATCTAATGAACTTGTTACCTCATCTCCAATAGCCATTAGTGCATAGTGAGCAACTTGCTCGGTTTTGGTGGGCTCCTCTTATTCGGAAGTACTTGAGTTGTCCCATGTAGTTTTGAGCGCCTTCTTCTTTGGTTGCCTCCTCTTTGCTTAGGGACATTTACTCTTGAAGTGTCTTGGCTTCTTGCATTCATAGCATATTACTTGTTCTTTCTTTGGTTCAAATTTATTTTTAGTATCATTTTAGAATTTATTTCTTTTTATAATTTTTTTAAATTTTCTTGTTAATAGTGCCAAGTCTTCATCAAAGTTCTCATCACTTGAGTTTTCTTTCAAGTAGTCTTCTTGAGTTCACAATGCTATGTCCTTCCTGTTCTTTGGAAGGGTGTCCTCAAGCTCTTTATGACTTTACATGTCATTTTATAGGTTATCAGCGACCCAATTAGTTCTTCAAGAGAAAAATTATTTAGATCTTTGGCCTCTTGAATGACCTTTACTTTAGGATCCAACTTTTTGGAAGGGATCTTAAAATCTTATTAACCAGTTCAAAATCTGAGAAACCTTTACCAAATCCTTTTAGACCATTGATGATATCCGTAAATCTGGTATACATGTCTCCAATGGTTTCACTCGGTTTCATTCGAAACAAGAATGCACTAAAAGATTAATTTTTAACTCCTTCACTCTACTAGTGCTTTCATGAGTCACTTCGAGTGTGTGCCAAATGTCAAAAGTCGTTTCACAAACTAATACTCGAATAAACTCGTTTTTATCTAATGCACAAAACAAGACATTCATAGCCTTGGCATTTAAAGTAAAAGTCTTCTTCTCCAACTCATTCCAATCATTCATTGGAAGAGAAGACTTTCGAAAACCATTTTCGATAACGTTTCAAAGCTCAAAATCCATTGAAATTAGGAAGATCCTCAATCTAGTCTTTCAATATGTGTAATCTGTCCTATTGAACATGGGTGGACGTATAATTGAATGACCCTCTAAGTTGCCGGTAAATGCCATCTCTCTTGGGTTTAAAACCAAATGAGAGTGAACCTTGCTCTAATACCAATTGTTAGGATCAAGAGCGGCACTCAAAGGGGGGGGGGGTGGTGAATTAGTATAGTAAAAAACTTTCGTTATTTCAAAAAAACTTGTTTCGATTAAAACTGATTCCGACGAGAATGGTTTCGATTCAATCCGGAAAGAATTTGAACTTGAAAGCTTTCGTGAAAGTGCAAGAGAAGACTAAGGTGATTTGTAGTAATGTAAATTGCACAAATGAAAAGCATCGGTTTCGTAAAGTCTTCATATGATTAAAGTCGATCTCGAAAGATGTTTACTTGAAAGCATATGTAAATGTAGTTAAAGTATAGTAAGGAGGAGAGGCAGTTTGCTATAAAAGAAAGTTGCTCAAAGTAAATGCAAATCGAGTTTTAGAGTGGTTCGGTCAATGTGACCTACATCCACTTTCAGATTCCTCCTTCGACGAGGTTACCGATGTCCACTAAAGGCCTTCCTTCAATAGGCAAAGGCTAACCACCTTTTACAGCTTTTCTCCTTTTACCGGGTTTAGAAGATAACCCTTATAAGTTTCACTCCTCTCTTGAATGATCTCAAAACTTAGAAAGGGAGGAGGAGAACTCCAGCACTTTTACAACTCTTTAACACTTCAAAGACTCAAGAATATATCAAGATTTTGTTGCCCTTTCATGCAGAAAAGGGTGGGGTATTTATAGACCCCAATGTCTTTCAAAAATGGAGCCAAGAAGTGTCTCATCCTAGATTTCTAGGGTACTGGCAGTACCACTGCCATTACTGGGTAGTACTACCACCTAACATCTAATACTGGGCGATACTACCACTCAGTTTGGGCGGTATCACTGCCTGACAGAGCTCGGAGACTAAGTTCTAGCGATACCACTGCCTGATAGGGGCGATACCACCGCCTGGAATTCTTGGGAGACCAAGTCTCCTAGGCGGTGCCACTACCGGCCAGGAATTCAGGGTCCTGGTTGGGCCTTGAATCCATCCTAAACCAGCCCAACTTAGGGCCTAGTTGGCCCATAATTAAGTTAGGAGGATTACCTCCCAAACTTAACTTAATTTATGCTCTAACTACGATAATTAAGATATGATTACTGCACTTCATGTTTCGGTGCATCAATGGCTCTTCCGGTGATCTTCCGATGAACATCCGACGAACTCTCGGCAATGCTTCGGCAGAGAGTTTACCAAAAGTCTGGGAGGTAACTGGGCAGCAGAAGTTGTGCCGGAGTCAAGACTATAATCACGTTGGGAGTTCGAGAGTTCGACGGAAGTTCTGACGGTCGTTGGAGGTTCTACGGGAACAAATCCGAGAAGTCCAGGAGCTTGCCAAAAGAAGCTCGTCGGAACTTGCCAAGTGGATCGTCGCAAGTCCAGGAGTTTGTTGGAAGTCCATCGGAGCATCACCGAAGGTTCGTCGGATGTTCGCCGAAAGCTCGCCGGAAGAAGCGATTGATGCACCGGAGGAAGTTGTAGTAAATGTCTTAAGAAATGTCATAGTTATCATGTAGATTAAGTTAGGAATGGGAGGTGATCTCATTAACTTAATCTGGGGGCAATTGGGCCCTTGACAGACCCAAATTGGGCCGAATGGATCAACCCATTCAGACCAGAATTCCTGCTAGGCGGTGGCACCGCTAGGGTCGGCGGTGGCACCGCTTGGGCTCAGTCTCCGAGTGAGACTAGGCGGTGCAACCACCCCTGACAGGCGGTGGAACCGCTTGAGCTCGATCTCCGAGCTCTGCCTAGCGGTGCAACCGCCCCAGTCAGGTGGTGGCATTACCAAGGCTCAGTCTCCGAGCGAGACTGGGTGGTGCAACCAGCCCTGTTAGGCGGTGGCACCACCCAAAGGCTTAGTCTCCGAGCTACCAGGCAGTTGTACCGCCCCAGTCAGGAGATGGTACCGCTAGGACCTCGGAAATCCGGGAAAATATATTTTTGAGCTCCAAATTCAAACTAGTTTGGGGCCTATATATACGCCACCCTTTCCTGTATGAAAGGGCACCGAAAATCCAATCTTACTCTGTGATTTTTAGAGCTCAAAAGTATTGTAAATGCTAGAAGTTCTCCTCCCTCTTTTTCTAAGTTTTTATCTTTCAAGAGAGAGAGAAAAGTTTATAAGGGTTGTCTCCTAAGTCTGTCAAAAGGAGTGAAACTGTAAAAAGGTGATTGGCCTTCGCCTATTGAAGGAAGGCCTCTAGTGGACGTCGATTATCTCATTGGTGGAGGAAGCCAAAAGTGGATGTAGGTCAAGATTGACTGAACCACTCTAAATCTCGGTTTGCATTTACTTTGAGCATCTTATCTTTACTGCAAACATCCTTAATAGCTTACTGCCTTCTACTCATTTATGAACGTGTTTCTTAGTTAAGTATTTTTCGAATCGACGTTAAGACGGAAATCGATTTTATCGTACAAACATCATATTACAGTTTGCGCTTACATTCTAAGTTCTATCTTAACTACAAACTGCTGTTAGGACCCAATTTCTGAGCTTTTGAATAATATTTATTGAGTCTGTTTTGTCCAGTTGTTTATTGAGTCGGTTTGGTTCAGTTAGAGTCAAGTAGAGGTTTATTTAATATTTATTTATTATTAGAGTTCAAGTCCTGATGGACTCTGGGTGGAACTCTATAAATAGGGATGTAACTGCTTCTTTTCAATAATCTATGAAAAATATTATTCTGTCTTTTGACAAACCCTAGGAGGTCGATCCCCTCGAAGTGATCAAGGAGGGCCGATCCCCTCTAAGCGATCAAGGAGGGCCGATCCCCTCGAAGCGATCAAGGAGACCGATCCCCTCGAAGTGATCATTATCATCCCCATTTCTCCCCTTTCTTCGACGATAAGGCTTTAGGGTCTTATCAATTGGTATCAGAGCGATAATAAGACTTTAGGTCTTATCATTTGCTATCAGAACCTACGATAAGACCTTTAGGGTCTTATCATTTGGTATCAAAGCCTACGATAAGAATTTAGAGTCTTATCATTTGGTATCAGAGTGGCGATCCTCGGTGTTCTCGCTGTAGTTCGTTATTAAAAAAAAAAAAAATTGTGAGTGCGAAGCCAGCAGCCACTCATGCTATTCCTTCTCAACCAAGAAGGAACATTTGCTTCCCGATGCCGACCACCCCCGCTTCCCTTCTCCTCCACCACCGGTGCTGCTCCCCGGCCAACGCCTTCGACCACCGCTCGACCTCCTCACTGCCCCATCTCGTTCAAAAAAAAAAAAAAAAAAAAAAACACGAGAGGAAGAAAAGCTGCAGCCACCCTTGCGTCCCCTGCTTCCGGCCAGCCCACCCACCGCTGCTGCTCTCCGGCCAGCGCCCACCATCGCCCCGCTTCCTGGCCAGGTACCACCGCCGTCGCTGTTCCCCGGCCAGGAGATGACGCTGCCAGCGTCCATCCCAGCTCTACTGCCGCCGGCCGAGCAAGTTGCTCATTATGCCCTAATGGCCATCGGAGAAGAGGTAACGGATTTAATTGATGCAGATTTACCTTATCATGAATTATTAAATGCTTTACATGAGTTATTTGATTAATGTAAGACAATTAGTAGAAAATACAAATTGCTCAAAAAGGAGCATGATAGTCTCACTTGTGATATCGATAAATTAAAAACTAAATATCATGATAGTTTAGCTCCATGTATAAAATGCCATGATCTAGAATCTCTCCAAAAGGAGAACTTGCTACTTAAGGATACCTTGAAGAAATTCGATGTTGGTAGCAAATCTTTGAACATGATCCTTACAAATAAGGGTCACGTTCCTAAAAGGCCCCGACTTACATGTTCGGCACTAAAGCAATTGCAACTTTTGTTGCAAATATGGACATAAAACTTATAAATGTCCATTCAAGAAAATTAGTCCGAACAAACTAATTTGGGTTCCTAAAGGAACCATGATCAATTCTATGCAATATGATGAACAAGTTAAATCAGTTTTTAAGGCACCCAAAAGAAAATGGGTACCTAAAAATAATCCCTTCTTGTAGAAACATACACCATCACAAGCTAGGAGCAAGAGATAGTATCTAGATAGTGGATGCTCAAGACATATGACTGGAGATCCATCTCATTTCTCTATGCTCACTAGCAAAGAAGAAGGGTACGTCACCTTCGGAGACAATAACCAAGGCAAAATCATTAGCAAGGGAACCATAGGTAACAAATTAAAATTTTCTATTGATGATGTCTTACTAGCTGATGGATTGAAACGTAATCTCTTGAGTGTTAATCAATTATGTGATAAAGGTTATATCGTTAGATTTGAATCAAATGTGTGTATTATTGAAAAACCAAACCATAACATAACTATGATTACATTAAAACAAAATAATGTCTACACTATCAACCTTGATGAACTGAGTAATGAAATGTGCTTCTCCGCTTTAAATGATGATGCTTGGCTTTGGTATAGGAGACTAGGCCATGCAAGCATGAAACTAATATCTAAGATCTCATCTAGAGAATTAGTGCGAGGAATTCTAAATATAAAGTTTATTAAGGACAAAGTATGCGATGCATGTCAACCAGGTAAACAAATAAAAACTAGTTTCAAACCAAAAACTCAAATTAGCACCACTAGACCATTACAATTGATTCATTTGGACTTATTTGGACCAATTGACATGACAAGTCTAGGAGGAAGCAAATATGCGTTTGTAATTGTGGATGACTATACTAGATACACTTTGACCTTTTTCTTAGCTCATAAAAGTGATTGTTTCACGTCTTTTTCTATATTTTGTAAACTCACTCAAAACGAAAAAGGTTTCATGATTTCATCAATTCGGAGTGATCACGGTGGCGAATTTCAAAACCGTGACTTTCAAAATTTTTGTGAAGTTAATGGATACAATCACAACTTATCCACTCCGAGGAATCCCCAACAAAATGGAGTAGTTAAAAAAAAAAATAAAAACCTACAAGAAATGGCAAGAACGATGTTAAATGAACATAGTCTACCCAAGTATTTTTGGGCCGAAGCCGTAAATACGGCTTGCTACATCATGAATAGGGTCCTAATAAGACCATCCCTATCAAAAACTCCCTATGAATTATGGAATAACAAAAAACCAAATATTTCCTATTTTAAAGTTTTCGGTTGTAAATGCTTTATTTTGAATGAAAGGGATGCCTTAGGAAAATTTGATGCTAAATCCGATGAAGGCATCTTTCTTGGTTACTCCGTTTCTAAGGTTTTTCGGGTTTTTAACAAAAGAACCTTAGTAATAGAAGAGTCTATTCATGTAGTTTTTAATGAAATTTCTAATTTAAAGGAAAATAATTTTGATGATGATCTTGGTTTTGATAATTTGAATTTAAATGAACCCCCTCCTCAAAATAGCAACTTGGATGCACCTTCTTCCGAAATTTCCTTACCCAAGGAATAGAAGTATATAGATACTCGTCCAAATGAGCTAATTATAGGAGATACATCAAAAGGGGTTCAAACTCGTTCCTCTTTCAAGAATTTTTGTGCTAACGCCGCCTTCCTTTCTCAAATCGAACCTAAATGCATTGACGAAGCCATAAAAGATGATTTTTGGGTTATTGCAATGCAAGAGGAATTGAATCAATTTGAGAGGAATAAGGTATGGAAGCTTGTTCCTAGACCTAATGACCATTTAGTCATTGGTACTAAATGGGTCTTTAGAAACAAGCAAGACGAAAATGGTATCGTGGTTAGAAACAAGGCGAGATTAGTGGCCAAAGCTTTCAACCAAGAAGAAGGTATCGATTACGAAGAAACCTTTGCTCCCATGGCTCAATTAGAAGCCATAAGGATGCTCCTTGCCTATGCTAGTAGTAATAATTTTAAACTATTTCAAATGGATGTCAAAAGTGCTTTCTTGAATGGTTTTATTTCCGAAGAAGTATATGTCGAACAACCTCCCGGATTTGAAAATTCTCTTCTTCCTAATCATGTATTCAAATTGACTAAGGCTCTCTATGACTTGAAACAAGCTCCTAGAGCTTGGTATGAAAGGCTTAGTTCCTTTCCTATTTTAAATAATTTTACCAAAGGCAAGGTTGATACTACATTGTTTATTAAATATTTTGAAAATAATTTTCTTATTGTGCAAATTTATGTTGACGATATTATTTTTGGCTCTTCGGATGAATCACTATGTGAATTATTTGCTAAATGTATGAGTCATGAATTTGAAATGAGTCTAATGGGTGAATTAACCTTTTTTTAGGATTATAAATCAAACAACTTAGTGATGGTATATTTCTTAACCAATCTAAACATACATTAGAATTGTTAAAACGATTTAACATGGATAATTCAAAAGCAATAAACACCCCTATGAGTACTGCGACTAAGTTAGATATGGATGAAAATAGTAAAAATTTCGATCAAAAACTATATAGGGGAATGATAGGTAGGCCGGTTCGATGGCTTTATACGAATTAGCGGTTTTTGATCCCTCTGACCCCGCTCTTGATCCAATGTGGAGACAAGGTATGTTCGTTATACCCTTCATGACTCGTTTAGGAATAACCAATTCGTGGGGTGGTTGGAGTATTTCAGGAGGAACTGTAACGAATCCCGGTATTTGGAGTTATGAAGGTGTGGCAGGGGCACATATTGTGTTTTCTGGCTTGTGCTTCTTGGCAGCTATCTGGCATTAGGTGTATTGGGACCTAGAAATATTCTGTGATGAACGTACGGGCAAACCATCTTTGGATTTGCCTAAGATCTTTGGAATTCATTTATTTCTCTCAGGGTTGGCTTGCTTTGGCTTTGACACATTTCATGTAACAGGTTTGTACTCTACCTCACTGCGACTAGACCAGATATTATGTTTAGTATAGGACTTTATGCTAGGTTTCAATCAAATCCTAAATTATCTCATCTTAAAAGTGTTAAAAGAATATTTAGGTATCTTAAAGGAACTCCAAATCTAGGATTGTGGTATCCAAAATCTGAAAAATTTGATTTAATAGCTTTTGCAGATGTCGATTTTGGCGGATGTAGGATAGATAGAAAAAGTACATCCAAAACATGCCAATTTTTAGGACATGCACTTGTTTCTTGGACTTCCAAGAAATAAAATTCAGTTGCACTATCTACGGCGGAAGCCGAATACATTGCTGTAAGTGCATGCTGTGCACAAGTTGTTTGGATGAAAAATACATTAGAAGACTATGAAATTCACTTTAAAAATATTCCCATAAAATGTGATAATACTAGTGCCATATGTCTTACTAAAAATCCAATTCAGCACTCTAGAACTAAGCACATCGACGTTAGGCATCATTTCATACGCGATCATGTCCTTAACAATGATGTTGTTCTAGAATTCATTGACACAAAGCATCAATTAGCAGATATATTTACAAAAGCTTTGAATGAAGACCAATTTGAATTCATTAGAAGGGAATTCGGTATGTTAAATTATCCCTAAGAATAAACTTGTTTGAATGGATTTTCCGTAAAGTTTTTCATCCTCTCTCCGTTCTTCGGTAAATTTGATCATTCTCTTTCGATTCTAAATGACATGTTAAATTATCTTATCCTATCTTGAGTCAAACACCGCTCCCATCTGATCAAGATTAATGATTTTATGATATTTTGTGAATCTCGAAATTGATTTTGATGGCTTGATTATGAGTTTCAAGTTTACAAATTGAATTTGAATGGATTTGTATTCAAATTATGATCTTGACTTATTGGAGTTACTACTTGAAATTTTTTTTAATCATAATCTCTTCCTTGTACAACTACAATTTTTGTTATTTATAGAGAGAAGAGATTTGATAAAATGGATGAATGCTGAATTTTCCTTTAAGATGAACTCTGCGTAAATGTTTTAGCATACTTAATTTTGAATGATAAAATTTTTGTATGATGAATGCTGAATTCCTGATGTTATAATCACAAATTATGTGCTTCAAGTCTCATTCCCTTTTTGTTGATGACAAAGGGGGAGAAAAGTGATGACTTGTACCATTTTGATAGCATGACTTATATGAATTACAAAAGCTTGTGTGATATGAATATCTTATATGCCTTGCAAAATCCTTGAGAATATCACAAGATTGATTGATAATATTGAAAGCATGCCTTACATCTATATCATGAAATTCATGTTGAAAATTTTTATCTCCTATCGTAGTAAAAATCATCCCTTATCATTTGGCTTATGATTTTCATCGAAGTTTCATATTTACTATTGCTTAATGAGAATAACGATAAGTTCTACGGTTAGAACTTATCGGTTTATGCTTGAATTCAATGGATGGAATTCAAGTGTTTTCATTTTCTCATAATATGGCATATAGATAGGGGGAGTTATGTTTAACCCCGTCATCAATTGATTGTCATCATCAAAAAGGGGGAGATTGTTGAATCTCGGATTTTGATGATAAAATCAATTGATGGGTTAATTGATCTAATCCATATTATTGAGTTAAGTGTGCAGGATTAACTACGATGACCAGAAAACACAAAGCAAGAATACCGGAGTCAAGTTCGATGGACGTTTAAGAGTCCGAAGAATCGTCGGAGATGCTGCCGGAACCAACTGAGAAGAAATCGAGAACCTATCAGAATTTTCGGAAGTTCGCCGAAGAGATCGTCGGAGGTTCACGGAGATCACCGAGAAGGCTCGGCTACTCGTTAAAGTCACAACAAGATCGGTAGCTTGCTGGGAGTCCATCGGAAGAAGTTCGTCGGAAAGCTCGCCGGAACAAGACTCGACGTTCGCGGTTGAAAACTTGCTTAGGATGTTTTTAGTTATGTAGTTCACTTGTAATTAGGATTAGGATTAAGAAATAATCCTATATTCTGGTTAGGGGCTAACTGGGCCCAAAATTAGACTTGGTTTGGGCTAAATTTAAAGCCCAACTAGTGAACCGAAGGGTCTAGCGGTGGCACCGCCAGACTAGGCGGTTGCACCGCCCAGCACCCGAGAGCCAGGCGGTGGCACCGCCTAGGCTGGGCAATGACACCGCCCAGCACCCGAGAGCTAGGCAGTGGCACCGCCCAGCACCCGAGAGCTAGGCGGTGGCACCGCTTGGCTGGGCGGTGGCACCGCCAGTCCACTGTCAATGTTAGACACTAATAGGCGGTGGCACCGCCAGCATCGGGAACCAAAGAGAATTCAAATTTTGGAGCCTAAATTTGAATCCTCTTGAGGCCTATAAATATCCCTCAAATCTCAGCTGAGATTACAACTTTTTAAGAAGCAATTGATTGAGAGAAGGGTCTTAGAAAAGTCTTAGCAAGTCTTGTTTTCAATTTGCTAGTGTTCACCTCCTTCCTTCTTGCTGAAAATCTGTAAGAGAGTGAACCGCTTGTAAAAAGTTGTAAGAGGGGTATTTACCCTTCCCCTTCAAGAGATTTGCTAGTGGAAGGTGGGAGCCTTATAGAAGAGGGGCCTCGCAAGTGGATGTAGGTCATTTGACCGAACCACTTTAAAATAGGCGTGATCTCTAGTTTGCATTTACTTATTGTCATTTATATTACTGCAAACCATTTGCACTTTAATGCTCTACTTCTTTGTCTCCTTCTTACGTATCCCTTCAAGTTAAAACGCAATCGAAACGATTTCAAACGAAACGTTGCTTTTATCGTACGAAGTTTCTGAAAGTGTTTAAATCGTCAAAAGTTTATCGTACTTTACCGCTGCACTAATTCACCCCCCCCTCTTAGTGCCGCTCCGATCCTAACACTTCTTATACCCCTCTTCTCATTTTCATAGGTTTAGGAGTCAACCTTTACAAGCACACACACTCATCTCTATATAGAATTCTAAGTTTAAGCTAGAAGAGGGATTTCTCAAGAGATTTCTACAGCATTTCTTCACATTTAAACTCTCAGTGCTTGTGTAAGTTAACCAGGGATGAGAGGGGCATTTATAGGCTTTAAATAGATTCAAACTTGGAGCCTAAAAAGGTCTCATCCTAGGTTTCCTAGGTACTGGAAGTACTACCGTCGTTCCTGGGTGGTACTGTTGAATCTCGTATTTTGATGATGAAACCACTTGATATGTGTTTATAATTTAAACTGAATTTTGAGTGATGTAGGTCTATTCGATCAAGATTAGACAGTTAACGCAGGAGGAATTGACGTTGCGCCGAAAGAGATCACGTCAGGATATTGGATGGCTGAACAATTCGGACGTCGGGCATCGGGCCAAGGAGAGCGAAATTGTGCCAAGGATATTGGGGTTGCGGAGGTCAACCGTTGATTGGGCAGCAAGCCGCAAGAGAGGACAATGCACCGAAGAATCGGACGAAGCGCTAACCAATGACGTGCCGGGCAACAGAATGTCAATTCGCATTGTAATAATTATCTAGATCGGAGTTGAGTTTTGGTTTGTATGTGCAGGATTAACTACGATAACAATGAAGACATAAAGCAAAACAAAGTGCTAGAGTCAAGCACGAAGGATACGTTGGGAGTTCGAGAGTTCGACGAAAGTCCGAAGGTTCGTCGGGAATGCTGCCAGAACTAGCCGAGAATGAGTAGGGAGCTTGCCGAAGGGTGTTTCGGAAGCTCACCGGAAAGTTCGTTGGAAGTTCGCAGAGCTCACTGAGAAAGATCGGAGCTTGCCGAAGAAGCTCGTTGGAACTCGCCAAGATCAAATCGTGAAGTCTAGGAGCTTGCCGGGAGTCCGCAGAATGGTTTCCGAGAGTTTATCGGAAGACCGTCGGAAGTTCGCCGAAAGCTCGCCGGAAGAAGTCTTGACTTACGAACTTTGTAATAGCTTAGAAAATGTCTTTAAATTTGTAGTTAGCATATTAATTAGGGTTAAGATTAGGTGTTAATCCTATAACCCAAGTAGGGGCCAATTGGGCCCAAGTTCGGACTGGTTTGGGCCAAGTTTGGAGCCCAACCAGTGAGCTGATTTGGCCTAGGCGGTGGCACCGCCTAGGCTGGGCGGTGGCATCGCCCAGCACCCGAGAACTGGGCGGTGACACCTCCTGGGCTGGGCGGTTGCACCGCCCAACACCCGAGCGCTGGGCGGTGGCACCGCCAGTCCACTATCAGTGTCAGAAACTGACAGGCGGTGGCATCGCCACTGACAGGCGATGGCACCGCCAGCATCGGGAACCAAAGAGAATTCAAATTTTGGAGCCCAAATTTGAATCCTCTTGAGGCCTATAAATACCCCTCAAATCTCAGCTGAGATAACAACCTTTTGAGAAGCTAGAAGTTGAGAAAAGCTTTAGGAAAAGTCTTGTTTTCAATAGCTTGAGTGTTCACCTCCTTTCTTTTCATTGAAATCTTTGTAAAAGGGTGAACCACTTGTAAGAGGTTGTAAGAGGGGTGTAAGAAGGAGGTTGATCTTCGCTTAGTAAAGGAAGATCATTAGTGGATGCCGGTGGCCTCGACGGAATAGGAATCGGAGGAGTGGATGTAGGTCACGATTGACCGAACCACTATAAAATACCATCTTCTCTGGTTTGCATTTTGTTCTTGCCATTTACATACTGCAAACTACTTTACTTAGTCACTACGCTTCCATATGCTTCTAAGTTATTAAGCTTTTCAAGTTCGGTTTTTTATCGTACGAAGATTTTGTCAAAATTGACATTTTAATTCGCAGCACTAATTCACCCCCCCCTCTTAGTGCCGCTCCGATCCTAACAATTGGTATCAGAGCAACGATTTTCTACTTTGGTTTAACACTCAAATAGAAATGGCTCTTTATGGCTTTCAAGAGGGTCAATCTCTCATTCGTCCTCCCTTTTTCAATGGGACGGACTACACTTGTTGGAGAACTCAAATGAGAGTTTTCTTACTTTCTTTGGATTTGAATTTATGGCATATAGTCGAAAATGGATTTGAAATGTCTTCTCTCCCAATGAACCATTGGAATGATTTGGAGAAGAAGATGTTTTCTCTAAATGCAAAGGCTATGAATGTCTTATATTGTGCACTTGACAAAAATGAATTTAATTGCGTTTCGATGTGTGACTCAGCTTTTGATATTTGGAGAACTCTAGAGTTCACTCATGAAGGCATTAGCCAAGTGAAAGAGTCCAAAATCAATATTCTTGTGCATTCTTATGAACTTTTCCGGATGAAACCAAGTGAGTCCATCGAAGACATGTACACCCGTTTCACGGATGTCATCAATGGACTCAAAGCTCTTGGTAAAAGTTTTTCTAATTTTGAACTAGTCACTAAAATCTTAAGATCCCTTCCAAAAAGTTGGGATCCAAAAGTTATGGCCATTCAAGAGGCCAAGGACCTTAAAACATTCCCTCTCGAAGAACTTATTTGGTCTCTAATGACCTACGAAATGAACAATGTGACAAAAAGGAAACTCGAGAACAATCTTCCAAAGGACAGGAAGAATTTCGGACATAGAACACATGAAGACCACTCGAGCATAAGCTCAAGTGATGATGAACTTAAACTACAAATGAAATAAAAATTAAAAAGAAAAAAGAATGGAACTACTTGCTTTGAACGCAAGAAGAATAAAAATTGGGATGAATTGAGCTCTTCCGAAGATGAGGAGAAAATCAAGAAAGGCGAGGTGGCAAACTACGCCTCAACCACTTTCAACAATGAGGCACCCAAGGATGAATCAAGAACTTCCAAAGGTGAAACGATGAATTGGGCTTTGACGGGCTTCGACTACAAGGTAAGTAACTCAACTCTCTTGAATTATTTTAAAATTACTTGAAGTCTTTCATGAGTGCTTACGTTAGAATAGGAAATAAAAAATTATTTTTCAAAAATTATATCATGTTTTTTTAGCATCTTTGAAAAATTAAAAAATTTGATCATGAAAAGTATATTGCTAAGGTTTCAGTTTTGAAATGTTGAATGATGCAATATTAGGGATGATAATATGATATGTGATAATGCTTAGGATTAATCCATACATATGTATGTTGATGATTTTATGTCATGCATGAGTTTTTGAAGTAAATATTGATTTGAAACTCTCAGTTTGGATTAACATGTTTTTGGTTGAATCATTTTTATGACGAATTAAGATGACATTCTTATGACATATTAAGATGACATAGTGCATGTACATTTATGTATGAATTTCTTGATAGTCTTTTGATGTTAGATGTGATATCATGATGTTTTATTTTTGATGTGTTTGGTCTTGACGGCTTTATGACGAAACTTATGTTTTGACTTTAAATGATGATACAATTTTTTCACAAAAAGACTTGAACACCCTCACATAAAATCAATTGTATGAAATGGAAATGAATTTTATATTCTATTGAGATTAATGAATTTATTTTACCAATCTTGTGAATCTTATGAAAATAAACATGATGAATATTTTATAAATGAGTTGTCTTATAAGATTTTGCCTTTACGTCTTGAACTTTCATGCTTATATTGATTTGGCATATAAAGACTAAGACATACTTAGATGAAAAAGAATCACCTAAAAAATGCTTTTCCCATCTGATCGAGATTAATGATTTCATGATATTTTATGAATCTCGAAATTGATTTTGATGACTTGATTATGAGTTTCAAGTTACCGATTTGATTTGAATAAGTTTTATTTAAATCATAATCTTGATCTTGCAAAATTGGAATCACAAATAATATCTTTTGGCATTCATGAATTGATACTCTCAATATGAAAGTATTGGTATTCATGACTTGAATTTGATTGAAACATTGCATGCTTAAATTAACCATTCTCCTATGTTTCAAAAATTCTTTAAAAGCCTTATGAGATGGCTGAAAATTAATTTGCTTTATGATGAATCATGAATCATGACTTGATCTATGATATTGATATATTTTAATCATGATCCTTGGTTATATAATTCTTTTGCTCTATTAAAAGGATTTATTGAATGAATCATGTCCTTCTTGAATTTTCTTGATATCATGACATGATTTTGTAAGTTGGCTTGTATAATGATTAAAATCTTTTGCCATTGATTTCTCCCTTCTTTTCGGTAATGATAAAGGGGGAGAAATATATGAATTGATACTATGAGTGCCATATTTGAATGATAAATATATGAATTAATGCTATAAGTGTCATATTTGAATTTGAATTATGTTAAGATATCAAAAGAAGCTTGCATCGAAATATATGGTAAATTGATAATCGAAATGCTATGATTGCCATATGCCATGTTTGCATCATATTAAGATATCAAGAACTTGCATTGTAATTTTACTTGCTGATATCTTGTTATGTGATGAAATGCTACGATTTGTTGCTAAAATGATGCATGCAATACTTATGCTTTTTATGTGATGTATTACATATAATGTGAATCATAATTAATATTACCTTAATTTGAATTCAAGGTTTATCTAAATTATGGAATTTTTAAATAAGAATGATTACTCACCTTTGTCATGATTTAGAACTTGACATAAAGGGTCTTCCCTTCTTTAAAAAGGGTCTTCCCTTCTTTTTTTGACAATGACAAAGGGGGAGATAGCTAGCTTGCACAATTCAAGAAGAAAGCAAAAATTGTACTTCTCAAAAGAGAAGAAATTGCTATCTTGAACATCACCGAGAATTGCTAGCTTGAAACATTAAGAAAATGTAAAAATATGCTATCGTGCCTATCTCAAGAAAAGCAAATATGCCAACTTGCATATATTTGAATTTGCTAGCTTATAAAACTTGTATATTTCAAGAAGCAAGAGTTGCTTTCTTGAACATCTCTAAATTGCTAGCTTGCAAGTTCTAAAATGTTGTAAAATTGCTAGATTGCATGATGAAAAAAGTTTAATATTATGTTTTTCATGCAATAAGTTGAACCTAAATAACAAACACTTGATTGTGGTACTTCTCCTTTTTGTTGATGACAAAGGGGGAGAAGTATGTTGATGACATGACATGTGATGCATAAGTTTATGCATATGTTCATGATGATGTGTTGCAAGTATTCATGATGAATATTGCAATGACTTGAATTCTGTTTGCATTCAAGGTTCTATCAATATGGCATATTGATAGGGGGAGTTTGTTTAAACTCCGGGAGTTAAGGTTACCTCCGTCATCAAGTGGTTGTCATCATCAAAAAGGGGGAGATTGTTGAATCTCGTATTTTGATGATAAAACCACTTGATATGTATTTATAATTTAAACTGCATTTTGAGTGATGCAGGTCTACTTGATCAGGATTAGACAGTTAACGCAGGAGGAATTGACGTTGCGCCGGAAGAGATCACGTTAGGATATTGGATGGCTGAACACTTCGGACGTCGCGCATCGGGCTACGGAGAGCGAAATTGCGCCAAGGATATCGGGGTTGCGAAGGTCAACCGTCGATTGGGCAACAAGCTGCAAGAGAGGACGATGCACCGAAGAATCGGACGAAGCGCCAACCAATGACGTGCCGGGCAACAGAATGTCAATTCGCGTTGTAATAATTGTCTAGATCGGAGTTGAGTTTTGGTTTGTGTGTGCAGGATTAACTACGATAACGATAAATACATAAAGTAAAACAAAGTGCTGGAGTCAAGCGCGAAGGATTCGTTGGGACTTCGAGAGTTTGACGGAAGTCCGAAGGTTCGTCGGGAATGCTGCCAGAACTAGCCAAGAATGAGTTGGGAGCTTGCCGAAGGGTTTTTCGGAAGCTCGCCGAAAGGTTCGTTGGAAGTTCGTGGAACTCACTAAGAAAGATCGGAGCTTGCCGAAGAAGCTCGTTGGAACTCGCCAAGATCAAATCGTGAAGTCTAGGAGCTTGCCGGGAGTCCGCAGAATGGTTTCCGAGAGTTTATCGGAAGATCGTCGGAAGTTCGCCGGAAGCTCGCTGGAAGAAGTCTTGACTTACGGACTTTGTAATAGCTTAGAAAATGTCTTTAAATTTATAGTTAGCATATTAATTAGGGTTAGGATTAGGTGTTAATCATATAACCCAAGTAAGGGCCAATTGGGCCCGAGTTCGGACTGGTTTGGGCCAAGTTTGGAGCCCAACCAGTGAGCTAATTTGGCCTAGGCGGTGGCACCGCCTAGGCTGGGCGGTGGCATCACCCAGCACCTGAGAGCTGGGCGGTGACACCTCCTGGGTTGGGCGGTGGCACCGCCAGTCCACTGTCAGTGTCAGAAACTGACAAGCGGTGGCACCGCCACTGACAGGCGATGGCACCGCCAGCATCGGGAACCAAAGAGAATTCAAATTTTGGAGCCTAAATTTGAATCCTCTTGAGGCCTATAAATACCCCTCAAATCTCAGCTGAGATAACAACCTTTTGAGAAGCTAGAAGTTGAGAAAAGCTTTAGGAAAAGTCTTGTTTTCAATAGCTTGAGTGTTCACCTCCTTTCTTTTCATTGAAATCTTTGTAAAAGGGTGAACCACTTGTAAGAGGTTGTAAGAGGGGTGTAAGAAGGAGGTTGATCTTCGCCTAGTAAAGGAAGATCATTAGTGGATGCCGGTGGCCTCGACGGAAGAGGAATCGTAGGAGTGGATGTAGGTCACGATTGACCGAACCACTATAAAATACCGTCTTCTCTGGTTTGCATTTTATTCTTGCCATTTACATACTGCAAACTCCTTTACTTAGTCACTACACTTTCATATGCTTCTAAGTTATTATGCTTTTCAAGTTCGATTTTTTATCGTACGAAAGATTTTGTCAAAACCGACGTTTTAATCCGCTGCACTAATTCACCCCCCCCTCTTAGTGCCTCTCCGATCCTAACAGGTACTACCGCCACAGGATCTGGTATTGGGCGGGATCATCGTCGAATAGGGGTGGCACTACCGCTGGCAGCATTGCTGCCGATGGTCCCACCACCCAGCCTGGGCGGTGGCACCACCCAGATTTCTTGGGGTGATGTTCCCCAGGCAGTGCTACCGCCGGCCAAGGTTTCAGCACCCTAGTTGGGCCTTGAATCCGACCCAAACCAGTCCAACTTTGGGCCTAGTTGGCCCCTAACAGAGTTGATGGGATTACCTCCCAATCCCAACTCTAATTACGTGCTAACTACGATTCCCAAGACATAATCTAATCAAGATAAGTTCGGTTTCTTCCAACGAGCTTCCAACCATCTTCTGGCGAACTTCCGATGATCTTTCGGCAATGTTTCGGCGGAGTCTCGGCAAGCTCCTGGACTTCACAACAATCTTCTTGGTGAGTTTTGATGAGCTTCTCTAACAAGCTCCAAGACTTCTCGGCTAGTTCCGACAGAACTTCCGATGAATGTCTGGACTTCCGACGAACTCTCGAACTCCCAACAAAATCGCGTTCTTGACTTCGGGACTTCATTTTGCTTTATGCCTTGCTATCATAGTTAATCTTGCACACACAAAAATATCTTCGATCTAGATAATTATTACAAAGCATGAATCATGTTGTCTAGCTTGTCATTGGTCCATCGACGCTTTGTCTAATTCTTTGGCGTATCATCTTCTCTTATGACCTATTGCCTAATCGGCCAGTTGACTTTCGCAACTCCGATATCTTTGGCGTAATATCCGCTCTTCTTGGCCCGATGCCCGAATCCATGGCCCGAAGCCTTCTGTTGATATGTCGACTGATCCTCCGACCCAACGTCCAATCTTCTAACTATTAGGATCAAGAGCACAAAGAGGGGAGGGGGGGGAGGGGGTGAATTAGTGCAGTGAAAAACTTTCGACGATTAAAACTGCATTCATATGATAAAAGCGATTTTGGTAAGAAAGCCGATTCATAAATCACTTTAACTTGTGATCAAGCGAGATGCAGTTAAAGCAAAGATATAAAGGTAGTTTGTAGTTATGATGGAAATCAGAATGTAAGCGCAAACTGAAATATGATGTTCATACGATAAAACTGATTTCCGTCTTAACACCGATTTGGAAAATACTTAACTATAAAACACATTTGTAAATTAGCAGAAGGCAATAAGCTACTAAGGAGGTTTGCAGTAAAGATAAGATGCTCAAAGTAAATGCAAACTGAGATTTAGAGTGGTTCGGTGAATCTTGACCTACATCCACTTTTGGCTTCCTCCTCCAATAAGGTCATCGATGTCCACTAGAGGCCTTCATTCATTAGGCGAAAGCTAACCACCCTTTTACAGTTTCACTCCTTTTGACGAGCTTAGGTGACAACCCTTATAGAATTTTCTCTCCTCTCTTGAAAGAACAAAACTTGGAAGAAAAGAGGGTGGATAACTTCTAGACTTTACAACACTTTTGAGCTCTAAAATCACAGAGTAAGATCAAGCTTTCGGTGCCCTTTCATGTAGGAAAGGGTGAGGTATATATAGGCCCCAAACTGGTTTGAATTTGGAGCTAAAAAATGTCATTTCCCAGATTTCCAAGGTCCTGACAGTACTATCTCTTGACTTGGGCGGTACAACCACCTAGCAACTCGGAGACTAAGCCTTTGGGCGGTGCCACCGCTTGACAGGGGTGGTTGCACCACCTAGTCTTGCTCGAAGACTGAGCTCAAGCGGTGCCACCGCCTGACTAGGGCGGTTGCACTGCTTGGCAGAACTCGGAGACCGAGCTCAGGCGGTTCCACCACCTGTCAGGGGCAGTTGCACTGCCCAGCCTAACTCAGAGATTGAGCCCTGGGCGGTGCCACCGCTAGCCAAGAAATCTAGGGCCAAATGGGCTGATCCATTCGGCCCAATTTGGGTCTGTCAAGGGCCCAATTGCCCCAAGATTAAGTTAATGGGATCACCTCCCATTTCTAACTTAATCATCATGCTAACTATGATATTTCTTAAGACATTTACTACAACTTGCTCCAGTGCATCAATCGCTTCTTCCGGCGAGCTTTCGACGAACTTCCGGCGAACTTCCGTCAATCATCCGATGAACCCTCGGTGATGCTCCTATGGACTTCCGACAAACTCCTGGACTTGCGACGATCCACTTGGCGAGTTCCGACAAGCTTCTTTTTGCAAGCTCCTAGACTTCTCGGATTTGGTCCCGTAGAACCTCCGACGACCGTCCAGACTTCCGTCGAACTCTCGAACTCCCAACGTGATCATAGTCTTGACTCTAGTGCAACTCCTGCTGCATGTCTTACTTCCATTGTAGTTAATCTGCAACTTGCTCCGGTGTGTCAATTGCTTCTTCCGGCGATCTTTCGGCCAACTTCCATCGATCATCCGATGAACCCTCAGTGATACTCCTGTGGACTTCCGGCAAACTCTGATATCCTTGGCGCAATACCCAGTCTTCTTAGCTCGATGCCTGAGTCCACGACCCGAAACCTTCTATCGATATGTCGACTGATCCACCGGCCCGACGTCCAATCTTCTGACATGTTCCTCCGGCACAACATGATTTTTTCTGCTTTAATTGTCTCATCCTGATTGAAGCATCCTGCGTCACTCAAAACGCAGATTAAATCGTAAACATATATCAAGTAGTTTCATCATCAAAATACGAGATTCAACAATCTCTCCCTTTTTGATGATGACAACCACTTGATGACGAAGTTGACCGTAACTCCTGAAGTTTAAACAAACTCCTCCTATCAATATAGCATATTAATAGAACCTTGAATTCAAACTGAATTCCAGTCATTACAATATTCATCATGAATACTTGCAACATGTCATCATGAACTTATGCATAAACTTATCCATAACATCATACTTCTCCCCCTTTGTCATCAACAAAAAGGAGAAGTTCCAACTCTAATGTGTTTGTAGTATTAATTCAACTTATTGCATGAAAAACATAATATCAAGTTTTATCATCATGCAATCTAGCAATTAAAGATGTGTAAGTTTAGCATATTTGCTTTTCATGAGATAGCAACTATTTGTTCTCATGATGTGCAAGCTAGCTAGTTTTCCTCTTTTCATGATGTCCACGCTAGAAATTCTTGCTCCTCCTTTGTCATTATCAAAAAGAAGGGAAGACCCTTATATCAATTTTCAGATTATGACAAAGGTGAGTAATCATTCTTATTTCAAAATTCCATAATTGAGATAAACCTTGAATTCAAATTAAGGCAATTTTAATCATGATTCACATCATATGCAATACATCACATACATCATAATAAAAGGCATAAGTATTGCATGGATCATTTTAGCAACAAATCATAGCATTTCATCACATGGCAAGATATCAGCAAGTAAAATTACGATGCAAGTTCTTGATATCTTAACATGGCATATGGCAATCATAGCATTTCTATCATCAATTTACCATATATTTCGATGCAAGCTTCTTTTGATATCTTAACATAATTCAAATTCAAATATGGTACTAATAGTATCAATTCATATATTTCTCCCCCTTTGTTATTAACAAAAAGGAGAACAATATAAACAAATTTTAAACGTAAGTGCGGTAATAATTCATGCCATAACTAGTTTTATGTCATTTTTCAACAATGAGTGATTGGATATCAATTATACAAATATCTCAAGAAAAATATGACATGGAGATAGCTTTCATTACTTCTTCCTCTTTATTTGTTATTATCTTTTTGCATGGAGGAAAGTCACTTGTGAGCTTACTCGAATGAAGTTAAAATTGTTAAGATATTAAAGCACACTTCATTTTTACAAGGATCAAGATATGTGTGTGAATCAAATCCTTGCACATAAAACTATTTCTCTAAAGATATAAGAAGGAATCATCAAATCCATTTCTCGAAAGATATTTTTCACATGATAAGTCTATGAGAGATGCATTTGCTAGTTGATTCCATATTTCGAAAATCAATGATATGAATCAAACTCGATATGACATTTGTTTATTAAGTTCGGAAGAGAATAATGTATCGAGAAAATTCGATTGTTAGGATACCACTAGTTAAGAGAATCCGAAAATGAAATTAACACTATCATGAAGACAAAACATGCTCATTATTATAGAAATTTTTATATCCAAAATATATAATTTCCAACATGTAATTTTAGGCATATAATGGCAAACAAGTGATTTGATCATTCAATCAATAAAGTCCGAAAAATAATCTTAACAAGTTCATGCATTCGGGCACATTTTTGCCATAGTTTTTCAAATACACTCATGAAAATAACACATGCTTATCATCATGTATAACTTAAAATCTCATGCATAAAATTGTCAATCAAAATATTTAATATTACATCATTATGCATTTCTTCAAATCAAACATGATTTTATTTAATATAAATTGAGAAATAATAATGGAAATCAACATGATACACATTATTACTTCTTAACCACATATAACATGATATTAAACTTAATATTTTCATTAAGACATCAAGCATGGTTTTAATCAAAATTGGAAATAATCAAGATACACATTTTTTCTTCTTAAGAAAAATATACATATGATCATTAGATTTAAATCTAATATTTTATTCCATTAACATAAAACATATAATTTTCATTATTATTTTCAAAATTACGAGCATGATCATATTCTTGCATTTTTAACTTTTTTTTAATATGTAATTTTCAAGAAAAATAATTATTCTAAAAAAGAAAATACATCATAGAAAACATCAAGTAATTTCAAAATAAATTAAGGGAGTTTCGATTACCTCATCGTTGAATATCGTTAAGGTGTAGTTTGCCACCTCGCCTTTCTTGATTTTCTCCTCGTCTTCGGAGGAGCTCGATTCATCCCACTTTGTGTTCTTCTTCTTGCGTTCAAAGCCAGTAGTTCCGTTCTTTTTGTTCTTAAATTTTGTTCTTTAATTTTTTAAATTTCATTTGTAGTTCTTGTTCACTATCACTGGAGCTTATGCTCAAGTGGTCTTCAAATGTTCTATGTCCCAAATCCTTCTTGTTATTTGAAAGGTTGTTTTGTTCACCATGTGCATTGTGCACCATTTCATATGTCATCAACGAACCAATTAGTTCTTCAAGTGAAAAAATATTTAAATCTTTTATTTCTTATATTGCCGTTACTTTTAATTCCCAAGCATTAGAAAGTGATCGTAAAACTTTACTAATAAGTTCAAAATTTGAGAAACATTTGCCAAGAGCTTTTAAACTATTGATGACATCCGTAAAATGGGTGTACATGTCAATAATAGTTTCGCTCGGCTTCATTCGAAAAAGCTCGAAATCATGCATCAAAAAATTTACTTTAGAATCTTTTACACTACTTGTGCCTTCGTGTGTGATTTCAAGAGTGGGCCAAATATAAAAAGCTGTTTCGCATGTAGAATCCTGATTGAACTTATTTTTTTCCAAAGCGCAAAATAAGGCATTCATAGCCTTTGCGTTTAAAGAAAAATACTTCTTCTCCAAATCCGACCATTCGTTCATCGGTTTAGAGGGAAGTTGAAAATGTTAGGATCGGAGCGGCACTAAGAAGGGGGGGTGAATTAGTGCAGCGGATTAAAACTTCGATTTTAACAAAATCTTTCGTATGTTAAGAACGAAACTTGAGAAATTTAACTTGAAGGCGTATTCTTGAAGTTGCACAGCAAGAGTAATAAGGAACTAAAGCAGTAAGAAGATTTACAGTAATGTAAATGACAATAATAAAGAGC
Organism: Musa acuminata AAA Group; assembly: GCF_036884655.1. Classification (NCBI taxonomy): domain Eukaryota; kingdom Viridiplantae; phylum Streptophyta; class Magnoliopsida; order Zingiberales; family Musaceae; genus Musa; species Musa acuminata. The sequence continues at coordinate 29,392,319 of NC_088343.1, read as the reverse complement.
AAACCAGAGATTACGCCGATTTTTAGAGTGGTTCGGTCAAATGACCTACTCCACTTGCGAGGCCCCTCTTCGATGAGGCTCCCACCTTCCACTAGCAAGTCTCTTGAAATGGAAGGGTAAACACCCCTCTTACAACCTTTTACAAGCAGCTCAACCTCTTACAAATTTTCAATAAGAAAGAAGGAGGAGAACTCTCTAGCAAATTGAAAACAAGACTTTCTAAGACTTTTCTCTCAATCAAAATGCTTCTCAAAAGTTGTAACCTCAGCTGAGATTTGAAGGGTATTTATAGGCCTCAAGAGGATTCAAATTTTGGGCTCCAAAATTTGAATTCTCTTAGGGTTCCCGGTGCTGGAGGTTCCACCGCCCAGCCAGGCGGTGCCACCGCCCAGCGCTCGGGTGCTGGACGGTGCAACCGCCCAGCCAAGGAGGTGTCACCGCCCAGCTCTCGGGTGCTGGGCGGTGCCACCGCCTGGCACTCCGATTTCACTGGTTTGGCTTAATTTAAGCCCAAACCATATCTGATTTTGGGCCCAGTTGGCCCCTAACCAGGATATAGGATTATCTCTTAATCCTAATCCTAATTACAAGTGAACTACATAACAAAAACACATCCTAAGCAAGCTTTCAACCGCGAACGTCGAGTCTTGTTTCGGCGAGCTTTCCGATGAGCTTCTTCCGACGGACTCCCATCAAGCTCCCAATCTTGTGATGACTTTAACGAGTAGCCGAGCCTTCTCGGTGATCTCCGTGAACCTCCGACGATCTCTTCGGCGAACTTCCGAAAATTCCGATAGGTTCCCGATTTCTTCTCGGTTGGTTCCGGCAGTATCTCCGACGATTCTTCGGACTCTTAAACGTCCATCGATCTTGACTCTGGTATTCTTGCTTTGTGTTTTCTGGTTATCATAGTTAATCCTGCACACTTAACTCAATAATATGGATTAGATCAATTAACCCATCGATTGATCTCATCATCAAAATCCGAGATTCAACAGAAAATCGTTTTCAACAATATTCCATAAATCCAAATTTATAGAAATCAAGAAAACTCTTATTCGAGTTTTCCAATAAGTGTAGTCCAATCCGTTAAACAACGGTGGACGAACAACTGATAAGCCCCCTTGAAAGCCATGAAGAGCCATTTCTCTCGGGTGTAAATCTGAAATGAGAAATACCAAGCTCTGATACCAATTGTTAGGATCAAGAGCACTAAGAGGGGGGGGGGGGGGGGGTGAATTAGTGCACCGAAAAACTTTCGACGATTAAAACTACATTCGTATGATAAAAGCGATTTTGGTAAGAAAGCCGATTCGTAAATCACTTTAACTTGTGATCAAGCGAGATGTAGTTAAAGCAAATATATAAAGGCAGTTTGCAGTTATGATGGAAATCAGAATGTAAGTGCAAATTGAAATATGATGTTCATATAATAAAACCGATTTCCATCTTAACGCCGATTCAGAAAATACTTAACTATGAAACACATTCATAAATGAGCTTAAGGCAGTAAGCTACTGAGGAGGTTTGTAGTAAAGATAAGATGCTCAAAGTAAATACAAACCGAGATTTAGAGTGGTTCAGTCAATCTTGACCTACATCACCTTTTGGCTTCCTCCTCCGATGAGGTCACCGATATCTACTAGAGGCCTTCCTTCAATAGGCAATGGCCAACCACCCTTTTACAGTTTCACTCCTTTTGACGGGCTTAGGAGACAACCCTTACAGAATTTTCTCTCCTCTCTTGAAAGATCAAAACTTGGAAGAAAAGAGGGAGGAGAACTTCTAGACTTTACAACAATTTTGAGCTCTAAAATCACAGAGTAAGATCAAGCTTTCGGTGCCCTTTCATGTAGGAAAGGGTGAGGTATATATAGGCCCCAAACTGGTTTGAATTTGGAGATCAAAAATATCATTTCCCAGATTTTCGAGGTCTTGGCGGTACTACCTCCTGACTGGGGCGGTACAACCGCTTGGCAGCTCGAAGACTAAGCCTCTAGACGGTGCCACCACCTGATAGGGTAGTTGCACCACCCAGTCTCGCTCGGAGACTGAGCCCAAGCGGTGCAACCGCCCTAGAGGTGCCACCACCTGATAGGGTAGTTGCACCACCCAGTCTCGCTCGGAGACTGAGCCCAAGCGGTGCCACCGCTTGACTAGGGCGGTTGCACCACTTGGCAGAGCTCAGAGACCGAGCTTAGGCAGTTCCACCGCCTGTCAGGGGCAGTTGCACCACATAGCCTAACTCGAAGACTAAGCCCTGGGCGGTGCCACTGCTGACCTAGGCGGTGCCACTGTTGACCTAGGCGGTGCCACCGTTGGCCAAGAAATCTGGGTCCGAATGGTCTGATCCATTCGGCCCAATTTGGGTCTGTCAAGGGCCTAATTGCCCCAAGATTAAGTTAATGGGATCACCTCCCATTTCTAACTTAATCATCATGCTAACTACGATATTTCTTAAGACATTTACTGCAACTTGCTCTAGTGCGTCAATCGCTTCTTCCAACGAGCTTCTAGCAAACTTCTGTCAATCATCCTATGAACCCTCGATGATGCTCCTGTGGATTTCCGACAAACTCCTAGATTTGCGACGATCCACTTGACGAGTTCCGACGAGCTTCTTTTGGCAAGCTCTTGGACTTCTCGGATTTGTTCCCGCAAAACTTCCGTCCGACGACCATCCAGACTTCCGTCAAACTCTCGAACTCCCAACATGATCATAGTTTTAACTCCGGTGCAACTCCTGCTGCATGTCTTACTTCCATCATAGTTAATCTGCAACTTGCTCCGATGCGTCAATCGCTTCTTCTGGCGAGCTTCCGGTGAACTTCGGTCGATCATCCGATGAACCCTCGGTGATGCTCCTGCGGACTTCTGGCAAACTCCGATATCCTTGGCGTAATACCCACTCTTCTTGGCCCGATGCCTGAGTCCACGTCCTGAAGCCTTCTGTCGATACGTCGACCGATCCACCGGCCCGACGTCTAATCTTCTGACATGTTCCTCCGACACAACATGATTTTTTCTGCTTTAATTGTCTCATCCTGATCGAAGCATCCTACGTCACTCAAAATGCAGATTAAATCATAAACATATATCAAGTGGTTTCGTCATCAAAATACGAGATTCAACACTGACATGTTTCTCCAGCCCAACATAATTCTTCTTGCTTTAATTGTCTCTCCTTGATCGAAGCACACTTCGTCACTCGAAACACAGATTAAATTATATATACTATCAATTGGTTTCATCATCAAATACGAGATTCAACAATCTCTCCCTTTTTTATGATGACAACTAATTGATGACGGAGTTAACCTTTAACTCCCGGAGTTTAACCAAACTCCCCCTATCAATATGCCATATTGATAGAACTCTTGGATTCAAAAATTCAAGCCACATGTTATCATAAACTTATGCATAATATCATCATACTTCTCCCCCTTTGTCATCAACAAAAAGGAGAAGTCCACTTATCAAGTGTTTGAGATATAAGTTCAACTCATTGCATGAAAAACATAATATCAAGTTTTATCATCATGCAATTTGTAAGCTAGAAAATTTAACAAGTGTTAAATCATGCAAGCTATCAAGTTTTAGATATGCAAGGTAGCAAGATTGCATGTTCTACAACATACAAGCTAGCAAAATTTCGAAAGCATGCAAGATAGCTTTCTTGTTGAAGTGTGTAAGCTAGCGATTCTTGCTTCCTTTTGCAATGTGCAAGTTGGCATATTTGTTTTTCTTTCCGATGTTCAAACTAGCAAGTTTTAGAAATGTACAAGATAGCATCAATTTTGCATTTTCTTGAAATGTGTAACTTAGCAAAATTCACAAGATAGCATCATTCTTTCTTTTCTTTTGAGAAGTGCAAGCTAGCAATTTTCTCTTTAGAGATATGCATACTAGCAATTCTTTCTCCATGCAATTTGTAAGCTAGCAAAATTAGTAAGTTTTACATAATTTTGGAATATGCAAGCTAGCAAATTTTATACATATGAAAATTGGTAAAATTTTTGCATCTTTTGAGATGAGCAAGTCTTTTGCTTCTTCTTGAAGTATAAAAGCTAGCTAGCAAGCTAGCAAAATTTGCTCCCCCTATATCATTGTCAAAAAGAAGGGAAGAATACAATTTTTTATCTCTTTTTCCCTTTACAACAGTTTTCAAAGCATGACAAAGATAAATGATCATTCTAGAGTATCATTTCAGAAAATGATAATTGTTGACTTTCACATTATTTCATAAAAAGAAATCATAGTATTGCATGCATCATTCCAAATCATAAAAATTTCAAATCATGATGGTATCGAAACATCAAATTACATCCTACTATGCATAATAATAACTTCTCATCAAAATTTCATCATGGGTATTTCATGCACTCATATCATCACATGAAGAATATCAAGAATAGTTAATTGGGTGATGAGATATGCATTTCATGAATATAAGGAATTACATAAAAGTCATATCATGAAAGATAAAGTATCAAAGATTATGTAGGATTAAGTCATGAATATTAAATGACATGATTTATCTTGACAAATCTCCCTTTTAGTAAATAACAAAAAGAAACATGGGAGTTCAAAAACAAGATCTTGATTCATAGCAAAATATCAAGTATCAATATTGAGAATTCAAGATCATGATAAAGAAATTTCTATAGCAAAAGGTGTCATGAGACAGAATAAATCATGAGTATCAAGAGACATATTATGATTCTTTTTGGATAACTCAAATAGTGAAAATAAAGAATCATAGTAGACAATCTTGATTAATAAAAAATATTTTCAAGTTAAAATTCTAAGAATTCAAGAGAAACCATGATTCATTTTAGCAAATCTCCTCTTAAATAAATAACGAAAATATTTCTTAGAAGATTATGATATAGATAGAATTCATTCAATCTTGTAGGAGAATAAGATCTCAATTTATGCATATGAAATCTCAAGTTTTAAATCTTGAAAAATCAAGATAAATCTCATTCAAATTCAAATCATCAAATCAAAATCATTTTCTAGTGTTTCAATTCATAAGATTGATTTCATAGATGCATGCCATTTTCATTTATGCCAAATAAAAACATGCATCATATATTAACATAAAAAAAAAACTTTCAAAAGATCGCAAAGACTATCATGCATAAGTTCAAAATATAAACTCATTAAGCATGTTTTCAAATCATTATATTTTTATTAAGACATCAAGCATGGTTTCAATCAAAATCAGAAATCATCAAGATACACATTATTTCTTCAAATCATCATGCTTAATTAAATATAAAATCATCAAGCATGATACTTACATTATTTCATATAAGCATGCCTTTGTCATTTAAGCCAAATCAAGATATGTATCCTTTTTAAAATTGAAAAATCCACTTTCATTATGGTAAAAATCGATAATCCATAAATCGCAAGAATCATCATGCATAATTTAAATATAAATTTATTAGGCATGATTTCATTAAACATGATTTTATAAGGCATTTTTAATCAAAATCATTTTGTTTATCATAAACATGCAATTTTCATGATTATTTTCAAAATTACTAGAATGATAAGCATGATTCCTAATTTTTTATATTTTCATTATTAAACATGTAATTTTCAAGAAAATTAATTCTAAACTAAATTAAAAATAACTCATGAAAAGTATTATGTAATTTTGAAATAAATTAAGGGAGTTTCGTTTACCTCGTCGTCAAAAGCCGTTAAGGCATAGTTTACCACCTCGCCTTTGTTGATTTTCTCCTTATCTTCGAAGGAGTTCGATTCGTCTTTTGGCAACTTCTTATTGCATTCATAGTAAGTAGTTTCATTCTTTTTATTCTTTAATTTTTGTTTAATGAACTTTTTAAATTTCATAATGATGAGTTCAAGTTCACCATCACTTGAGCTTATGCTCAAGTGGTCTTCAATTGTTCTAAGTTCAAAATCCTTCTTATTCTTTGGAAGGTGGTTCTCATGTTCGTCAAGTGCTACACTAGTCATTTCGTAGGTCATTAAAGATCCAATTAGTTCTTCAATTGGAAAATAGTTCAAATATTTTGATTCTTGTATTGCCGTTACTTTCGAATTCCAATTTTTAGATAGAGATCTTAAAATCTTGTTAACGAGTTTAAAATTCAAAAAGCTTTTACCAAGAGCTTTTAAACCATTGACGACATCCATAAAACGGGTGTACATGTCTCCAATGGTTTCGCTTGGTTTCATATGAAATAGTTCAAAATCGTGCATCAAAAAAATAACTTTAGAATCCTTAACACTACTTATGCCTTCGTGTGTGGTTTCAAGAATGTGCCAAATATCGAAAGCCGTTTCGCACAAAGAAACCTGGTTAAACTTAGTTTTATCTAAGGCACAAAATAGAGCATTCATAGCTCTAGCATTTAAAGAAAAAATCTTCTTCTTCAAATCATTCCAATCTTTCATTGGAAGAGAAGACCTTTTAAAACTGGATTCAATAATGTTCCATAAGTTCAAATCCAAAGAAAGTAAGAAAACTCTCATTCGAGTTTTCACATATGTGTAGTCCATGCCATTGAAAAAGAGAGGACGAATGAGAGAGTAACCCTCTTGAAAGCCGAAAAGAGTCATTTCTCTTTGGGTGTTAAACCAAGTGATAAAATGAGGCTCTGATACCAACTGTAAGGAACGGAGTCGGCATTAAGAGGGGGGTGAATTAGTGCAGCGATAAAATACGTCGGTTCTGAAAACTTTTTATACGATAAAATCCGAACTCAGAAATGCTTAACTTGAAAGCATGTTCATAAATGTATTAAAGGCATTAAGCAAGTAAAATGGTTTGCAATAAAGTAAATTGCTCAAGACGAAATGCAAACCAGATTTTAGAGTGGTTCGGTCGTCGTGACCTACATCCACTTCGCCGATTCCTCTTCCGTCGAGGCCACCGGTATCTACTATCAATCTTCCTTTAACAGGTGAAGATCAACCTCCTTCTTACACCCCTCTTCTCCTTTTCACAGGTTTAGGAGTCAACCTTGACAAACACACACACTCCTCTCTAAATAGAATTCTAAGTTTAAGCTAGAGGAGGGATTTCTCAAGAGATTTCTACAGCGTTTCTTCACTTTCAAACTCTCAGTGCTTGTGTAAGTTAACCAAGGATGAGAGGGGTATTAATAGGCTTCAAGTTGATTCAAACTTGGGCCTAAAAAGGTCTTATCCTAGGTTTTCTAGGTACTGGTGGTACCACCATCGTTCCTAGGCAGTACTACCGTCACAGGATCTGGTACTAGGCGGTACCATCGCCGAACAAGGGCGGTACCACCGCTGGCAGCATTGCTACCAGCAGTACCACCGCCCAGATTTCCTAGGGTGATGTTCCCCAGGCGGTGCCACCGCCAACCAGGGTTTCAACACCTTGGCTGGGCCTTGAATCCGGCCCAAACTAGTCCAGCTTCAGGCCCAATTGGCCCCTAATAGAGTTGATGGGATTACCTCCCAATCCCAACTCTAATTATGTGTTAACTACGATTTCTAAGACATAATCTAAGTAAGATAATTCTGGTTTCTTCTAGCGAGCTTCCGGCGATCTTCCAGCAAACTTCCGACGATCTCTCGGCAATGTTCCGACGGACTCCCGGCAAGCTCCTGGACTTCATGATGATTTTCTTGGCAAGTTCCGATGAGCTTCTCTAGCAAGCTCAAAGACTTCTTGGCTAGTTCTGATAGAACTTCCGACGAATGTCTAGACTTCCAACGAACTCTCGAACTCCCAACGAAATCACGTTCTTGACTCTGGGACTTCATTTTGCTTTATGCCTTGCTATCATAGTTTGATCCTGTACACACAAAAATATACTTCGATCTAGAAAATTGTTACAAAGCATGAATTATGTTGTCCGGCATGTCATTGGTCAATCGATGCTTCGTCCGATTCTTCAGCACATCATCCTCTCTTGAGGCCTATTGCCCAATCGGCCAATTGATCTCTACAACTCCGATATCCTTGGCGCAATATCCGTTCTTCTTGGCCCGATGCTCGAATCCATGGCCCGATGCCCGAGTCCATAGCCCGAAGCCTTCTGTCGATACGTCAACCGATCCTCCGACCCGACATCCAATGTTTTGACATATTTCTCTAGCCCAACATGATTCTTCTTGCTTTAATTGTCTCTCCTTGATCGAAACATCCTACGTCACTTAAAATACAGATTAAATTATAAATACTATCAATTGGTTTCATAATCAAAATACGAGATTCAACACAAATTTCTATCTTCTTTTTATCATAAAAATAAAAAGAAGAGGAAGAAAGGTAAGGAAAGAATCCATTAAGAACCAAATACATGAAATGATTTGAATCAAGTCAAATTCAAAACAATAAATGAGTTTTATTAAATCATGTTTCAATTTTAACAAAGAGAATGGATTCAAGAAAAGGATCAAGATATCCATGTGAAATCAAATCGCCATTCTTGCAAGTAATCATCATACACTAAAATTCATCTTTCAAGGATCAAGATATCCATTGGAATTCATAAAATTCATCTTTCAGGAGAAGAATAAGGAAGAATTCATGGGAGAGGAGTATCACATGAAAATGAAATTCATAAATAAAACTTCATAAATCAAATCAGTTTCTCATTAAAAATTCATAAGAGTAAAATCCGTGAGAGATGTATTTATCAATGAATTCCATGAGTGAAGTGATTAAGTGCATCAAAAATCGTTAAGTGCTGGAGCAAGAGTATGAAGCAAATTTGATACCAAGTTAAGAGGAAGATAAAAATAAAATAAATTCATAAAAGCTCCATTCATGAGATGAATTAGGAGGAAGATAGTCCGAAAATGAAATTCAACAAACTCATGCATTCAAACAATTTAACATCTCTAACTCTCTTATAATAAAATTAAATTATTCTTCATTTAAAGGTTTTGTAAAGATATCGACTAATTGATGTTTCATATCAATAAACTCTAAAGATATGTCATGGTTATTAACATAATCTCTTATGAAATGATGTATAATGTCAATATGTTTAGTTCTAGAGTGTTGAATAGGATTTTTTGTTAAGCATATTGCACTCGTATTATCACATTTTATGAGAATGTTCTTAAGGTGAATCTTATAATCTTCTAATGCATTTTTCATCTATATAACTTATGCACAACATGCACTCATCGTTATGTATTCGGCTTTGGTTATTAATAGTGCAACCGAGTTTTATTTCTTAGAAGACCAAGAGATAAGTGCATGACCTAAAAATTGACATGTTCTGGATGTGCTTTTTATATCTATTTTACATCTAGCAAAATTCGCATCAGCATAAGAAATTAGTTCAAAGTTTTCAGATTTTGGATACCATAATCCTAGATTAGTGGTTCCTTTAAGATATCTAAGAATTCTTTTAACTGCTTTAAGATGAGATAGCTTAGGATTAGATTGAAACCGAGCATAAAATTCTACGCTAAACATGATGTCTGGTCTAGTTGCGGTAAGGTATAATAAGCTACCTATCAAACCCCTATAAGCTTTTTGATCAAAGTTTTCTTCACTTTCATCAATGTCTAACTTAGTGGAGGTACTTATAGGAGTATTGATAGCCTTTGAACTATCCATATTAAATCGTTTTAGCAATTCTAATGCATATTTTGTTTGACTAAGAAAAATACCTTCACTAAGTTGTTTGATTTGTAAGCCTAAAAAGAAAGCTAGTTCACCCATTAGACTCATTTCAAACACTTGGCTCATACTCTTAGCAAATGATTCGCATAAGGATTCATTCGTAGAATCAAAAATAATATCATCAACATAAATTTGAACAATAGAAAATTTATTTTTAAAATTTTTAATAAACAATATAGTATCGGCCTTGCCTTTAGAGAAATTATTTTGGATAAGAAAGGAGCTAAGTCTCTCATACCAAGCCCTTGGGGCTTGTTTTGAGAGTTTAGTCAATTTAAACATATGATTTGAAAAATTATCATTCTCAAATCCGGGAGGTTGTTTAACATAAACTTTTTCGGAAATAAAACTATTAAGTAAAGTACTTTTGACATCCATTTGAAATAATTTAAAATTATTACTACTAACATAGGCAAGGAGCATCCTTATGACTTCTAATCGTGCAATAGAAGCAAAGGTTTCGTCATAATCGATACATTCTTATTGGTTAAAACCCTTGACCACTAATCTAGACTTGTTTCTAACCACGATACCAAATTCATCTTGCTTATTTCTAAAAACTCATTTAGTACCAATAACTCAATGGTTATTTGGCCTAGGAACAAGCCTCCATATCTCGTTTCTCTCAAATTGGTTCAACTTTTCTTATATTGCGATTGTTAGGATCGGAGCGGCACTAAGAGGGGGGGGTGAATTAGTACAGCGGATTAAAACTTCGATTTTATCAAAATCTTTCGTACGATAAGAACGGAACTTGAAAAGTTTAAATTGAAAGCATATTCTTAAAGTTGCGCAGCAAGGGTAATAAGGAACTAAAGCAGTAAGAAGATTTGCAGTAATGTAAATGACAATAATAAAATGCAAACCAGAGATTACGCCGATTTTTAGAGTGGTTCGGTCAAATGACCTACTCCACTTGCGAGGCCCCTCTTCGATGAGGCTCCCACCTTCCACTAGCAAGTCTCTTGAAATGGAAGGGTAAACACCCCTCTTACAACCTTTTACAAGCAGCTCAACCTCTTACAAATTTTCAATAAGAAAGAAGGAGGAGAACTCTCTAGCAAATTGAAAACAAGACTTGCTAAGACTTTCTAAGACTTTTCTCTCAATCAAAATGCTTCTCAAAAGTTGTAACCTCAGCTGAGATTTGAGGTGTATTTATAGGCCTCAAGAGGATTCAAATTTTGGGCTCCAAAATTTGAATTCTCTTAGGGTTCCCGGTGCTGGAGGTTCCACCGCCCAGCCAGGCGGTGCCACCGCCCAGCGCTCGGGTGCTGGACGGTGCAACCGCCCAGCCAGGCGGTGCCACCGCCCAGCGCTCGGGTGCTGGACGGTGCAACCGCCCAGCCAAGGAGGTGTCACCGCCCAACACTCGGGTGCTGGGCGGTTTCACCGCCCAACCAGGCGGTGCCACCGCCTGGCTCTCCAATTCATTTGTTTGGCTTAATTTTAGCCCAAACCAAATCTGACTTTGGGCCCAGTTGGCCCCTAACCAGGATATAGGATTATCTCTTAATGCTAATCCTAATTACAGGTGAACTACATAACACAAAAAAAACATCCTAAGCAAGTTTTTTAACCGCGAACGTCGAGTCTTGTTCCGGCGAGCTTTCCGACGAACTTCTTCCGACGGACTCCCTGCAAGCTCCCAATCTTTGTGATGACTTTAACGAGTAGCTGAGCCTTCTTGGTGATCTCCGTGAGCCTCCGACGATTTCTTCGGCGAACTTCCGACACGTTCCCGATTTCTTCTCAGATGGTTCCGGCAGCATCTCCGATGATTCTTCGATCTCTTAAACGTCCATCGAGCTCGACTCCGGTATCCTTGCTTTATGTTTTCTGGTTATCGTAGTTAATCCTGCACACTTAACTCAATAATATGGATTAGATCAATTAACCCACCAATTGATTATATCATCAAAATCCGAGATTCAACAATCTCCCCCTTTTTGATGAAGACAATCAATTGATGACGGAGTTAAACATAACTCCCCCTATCTATATGCCTTATTATGAGAAGATAAAAAACACTTGAATTCCATCCCATTGGATTCAAGCATAACCCGATAAGTTCTAATCGTAGAACTTATCGTTATCCTCATTAAACAATAGTAAGTACGAAACTTCGATGAAAATCATAAGTTAAATGATACGGGACGAATTTTGCTACGACAGAAGATAAAGATTTTCAATATAAATTTCATGATATCAATCTTGTGATATTTTCATGGATTTGCAAGTCATATAAGACATTCATATCACACAGAAGATAAAGATTTTCAATATAAATTTCATGATATCAATCTTGTGATATTTTCAAGGATTTGTAAGTCATATAAGACATTCATAACACATAAGTTTTTGTAATTCATATTAGTCATGCTATCGTTCTGGTGTAAGTCATCACTTCTCCCCCTTTGTCATCAACAAAAAGAGACAAGCCAGCTAATTGATGATCATAGAAAAAGGTTTAGCATTTATCAAAGTTCATCATTCAAATTTGCCAGAAATAGTTTATCCAAAAGACATCATCATCTATGCAGATTAAGACAGTAGTTATCTAAAAGGAAAGATCAGTTATCGTTCAATCAATGATAAACTTGAACTTGTTTTTAAAAGCAAACAAAACAGAATAAAAAGATACATCAATTTAATCCTTAGGAGGTAATCCATAGTGCTGATACATGATATCTATTTTTTCATTCATCTATCGTAGTGTCTTCAAAATTTCAACTTGTTGATTCTGAATTTGTTCTTGCTGTGATTTGATCTGAGATAGCTCCGTCATAATGATATCTTCAGAGGAGGAAACAGGAGCCGAAGGTGCTGCGCCAAAGGGACTAGGAGGAGGAGATTCATTTCCCATAAGAATTGGTGTTTCGGGTTGTTCTATTGGTGGAGGAATTGGATCCGTCCTTCTAAGCTGCCTAACCCATATGCCATTGCTAAAAGTGCACCTAAGTTTTTTCAGCAGGTTTTTATTTATTATGTTATATCGATCATTTTGAATAGATTCTTCATCGGGTGGAATGCAAATGTCATAGGCATGAAGAATTCTAGTGATTAACCTCCCATATGGCAATATAGTATCTTTAGTCATAATATCCTGCATGTGTTGGCGAATCAAGTACCCAAAATAATTATGCTGACCGGACATAATCCAATACATGGTTCCTATCTCTATTTGACTTATTTCATCAAGATGAAATTGTTTGGGGAATATGATGCTTGTGATAATGTGATGAAGAATTTTAGAGTTGAAAGGCAGTAAGTGTTCACAGCTCTTGGGTAGGAAGTCAAGGTTTGGATTTGCAAAAATTGTTTTCACGGCTTCGGAATAGGTTGCTCCTATTTTTTTGACGTCCCATTTACCTTTAAAATAGCATCCCCTATCTTTTTCAGTTATGCCAATTAGCTCACAAATGGTGCTGTCAAATATTCTAATGAGTGTTCCTAGAATGTAAGTGCTTAGGCTATCATTGTCTTCATATAGGTTGGCATAGAACAATCTCACTAACCGTGGATAGATTGGTTCATCTATTTGTAGTAGAGGTAGAGCTTCTAGGTGTGCAAACCACCTAATGGGTTCTAAGTCCTCTAGTTCATCCAAATCAACGTATTTTCCCTTATGGACACATCGTGTTTCAAATTTTGGAAAGCTAAGGGCTACCTCTTTTGATCTAAAAAGGTCATGGTTATATGAATCTCCTTCAATCCTTATTCCTTTTGATCTCTTAGGAGCCATTTTCTAGACAACATGATGATGAAACTATAAAAAATAAGCAAGAGAAAGAGAAAAGAAAAGAGGGATTTCAAGTGTTACCTTGTGGAGATTATGTTGAGAGATGGAAAGCTTGGACCACCAAGAATCCTTCTCCAATGTTTCTACAAGTTAGAATGAGGGTTAGAGGGAATGGGAGAGGGTTTTTGAGAGGTTTTTCTTCGGGTTGGGGGCGGTGTCACCGCCGGCCCTAACCCCTCGGGTTAAAAGGGTGACTCGGTCGGTGTCACCGCCTGGCGCCCGAGCGTCAGTCGGTGCAACCGCCGGATCTGGCGGTGCCACCGCTGGCATCACGCGGAGGAAAGAAAAAAAATTTTCTTCCTTCTTTTTGTTTAGCTTCTTCCCTGAAGATCATAATTTATACTTTAATGGATCATTTTGAATTGAAGAAGAAGGAAGAATTCAAATTCACAAACGAAGGGAAAAGAACGAGTCCTTTTTGTGAAGTTCATTTTAGGGACAATTTAGCATGCCTAATTCCCTTCGGATGAATTCAAATTGGTCTTCATTCAAAGCTTTTGTAAATATATCTGCTAATTGATGCTTTGTGTCAATGAATTCTAGAACAACATCATTGTTAAGAACATGATTGCGTATGAAATGATGCCTAACGTCGATGTGCTTAGTTCTAGAGTGCTGAATTGGATTTTTAGTAAGGCATATGGCACTAGTATTATCACATTTTATGGGAATATTTTCAAGGTGAATTCCATAGTCTTCTAATGTATTTTTCATCCAAATTACTTGTGCACAACATGCACTTGCAGCAATGTATTCGACTTCCGCTGTAGATAGTGCAACTGAATTTTGTTTCTTAGAAGTCCAAGAAACAAGTGCATGTCCTAAAAATTGGCATGTTCCGGATGTACTTTTTCTATCTATCCTACATCCGCCAAAATCGGCATCTGCATAAGCTATTAGATCGAATTTTTCAGATTTTGGATACCACAATCCTAAATTTGGAGTTCTTTTAAGATACCTAAATATTCTTTTAACACTCTTAAGATGAGATAATTTAGGATTAGATTGAAACCTAGCGCAAAGTCCTACACTAAACATAATATCCGGTCTAGTCGCAGTGAGGTAGAGTAGACTGCCTATCATTCCCCTATATGTTTTTTGATCGAAACTTTCACCATTTTCATCCATATCTAACTTAGTCGCAGTACTCATAGGGGTGTTTATTGCTTTTGAATTATCCATGTTAAATCATTTTAACAATTCTAATGTATATTTAGATTGGTTAAGAAATATACCATCACTAAGTTGTTTGATTTGTAATCCCAAAAAGAAAGTTAATTCACCCATTAAACTCATTTCAAATTCAAGACTCATACATTTGGCAAATGATTCACATAGTGATTCATCCAAAGAGCCAAACACAATATCGTCAACATAAATTTGCACAATAATAAAATTATTTTCAAAATATTTAATAAACAATGTAGTATCAACCTTGCCTTTGGTAAAATTATTTAAAATAAAAAAGGAACTAAGCCTTTCATACCAAGCTCTAGGAGCTTGTTTTAAGCCATAGAGAGCTTTAGTCAATTTGAATACATGATTAGGAAGAAGAGAATTTTCAAATCCGGGAGGTTGTTCGACAAATACTTCTTCGGAAATAAAACCATTCAAGAAAGCACTTTTAACATCCATTTGAAATAGTTTAAAATTATTACTACTAGCATAGGCAAGGAGCATCCTTATGGCTTCTAATCGAGCCACGGGAGCGAAGGTTTCTTCGTAATCGATACCTTCTTCTTGGTTGAAACCTTTGGCCACTAATCTAACCTTGTTTCTAACCACGATACCATTTTCATCTTGCTTGTTTCTAAAGACCCACTTAGTACCTATGACTAAGTGGTCACTTGGTCTAGGAACAAGCTTCTATACCTCATTCCTCTCAAATTGGTTCAATTCTTCTTACATTGCAATGACCTAAAAATCATCTTTTAAGGCTTCGTCAATGCATTTAGGTTCAATTTGATAAAGGAAAGCGGCATTAGCACAGAAATTTTTGAAAGAAGAATGAGTTTGAACCCCTTTTGATGTATCTTCTATAATTTGCTCTTTTGGATGAGCATCTACATACTTCCATTCTTTTGGTAAAGAAATTTCGGAAGAAGATGCATTCAAATGGCTATTTTGTGGAGAGGGTTCATTTAAATTCAAATTATCAAAACCAAGATCATCATCAAAATCATTTTCGTTAAATCGGAAATTTCATTAAAAACTACATCAATAGACTCTTGAATTACTAAAGTTCTTTTATTAAAAACCCGAAAAGCTTTAGAAATGGAAGAGTAACCAAGAAAGATGCCTTCATCGGATTTAGCATCAAATTTTCCTAAAGCATCCCTTTCATTTAAAATAAAGCATTTACAACCAAAAACTTTAAAATAGGAGATGTTTGGTTTTTTATTATTCCATAATTCATAGGGAGTTTTGGATAAGGATGGTCTTATTAGGACTCTATTCATGATGTAGCCAGCCGTATTTATGGCTTCGGCCCAAAAGTACTTAGGTAAACTATGTTCATTCAACATAGTTCTTGTCATTTCTTGTAGGTTTCTATTTTTCCTTTCAACTACTCCATTTTGTTGAGGATTTCTTGGAGTTGAGAAGTTGTGATTGTACCCATTACTTTCGCAAAAATTTTGAAAGTCACGGTTTTGGAATTCACCACCGTGATCACTCCGAATTGATGAAATCATGAAGCCTTTTTCGTTTTGAGTGAGTTTACAAAATTTAGAGAAACACTTGAAGCAATCACTTTTGTGAGCTAAGAAATAGGTCCAAGTGTATCTAGAGTAGTCATCCACAATCACAAAAGCATATTTGCTTCCACCTAGACTTGTTATATCAATTGGTTCAAATAAGTCCAAATGGATCAATTGTAATGGTCTAGTAGTGCTAATTTGATTTTTTGGTTTGAAGCTTGTTTTTATTTGTTTGCCTAGTTGACATGCATCGCATACTTTGTCCTTAATAAATTTTATATTTGGAATTCCTCGTACTAATTCTTGAGATGAGATCTTAGATATTGTTTTCATGCTTGCATGGCCTAATCTCCTATGCCAAAGCCAAGCATCATCATTTACGGCGGAGAAGCACATTTCATTACTTAGTTCATCAAGATTGATGGTATAGACATTATTTTGTTTTAAAGCAATCATAGTCATGTTATGATTTGGTTTTTCAATAATGCACATATTTGATTCAAATCTAACGATGTAACCTTTATCGCATAGTTGACTAATACTCAAGAGATTATGTTTCAATCCATCAACTAGTAAGACATCATCAATGGAAAAATTAAATTTGTTACCAATAGTTCCCTTGCCAATGATTTTGCCCTTGTTGTTGTCTCCGACGGTAACGTACCCTTCTTCTTTGCTAGTGAGCATAGAGAAATGAGATGGATCTCCAATCATATGTCTTGAGCATCCACTATCGAGATACCATCTCTTGCTCCTGGCTTGTGGGTTTGTCTACAAAAGCGGATGATTTTTAGGTACCCATTTGATTTTGGGTGCCTCAAAAATTGACCCACTAACTTTGTTATTTATTATTAAATTCTTTATAGTTCCTTTAGGAACCCATATTAATTTTTGTGAACTAATTTTTCTAAATGGGCATTTGTAGGCAATATGTCCGGATTTGCAACAAAAGTTGCATTTCATATAAGAGGAAACATGTAATGTAGGTCCTTTTATGAAAGTGGTAGGATTTTGATGTAATCCTTTTACAAATCCAATTCCATTTCTATTTGCGATGTGACCCTTGTGTGCAAGGATCATATCTAATCCTTTGCTACCAACCTTAAACTTGTTTAAGGTTTCCTTAAGAAGTAAATTTTCATTTTTTATTACTTCTAAGTGCTCACACTAAGAGCATGAAGGGGTTTGAAGACTATCAAACTTATCTTGTAGCAAAGCATGCTCTTTCTTTAAGATACTTAACTTCTTGCTAACAGTTCTACATTCATCAAATAATTCATGAAAAGCGATAGATAGTTCTTCAAAAGATAAATCTTCATTAAATAAATCACATACCTCTTCTCCTAATGCCATTAGCGCGTAATGAGCAACTTGCTCGGTGTTGGACTCCTCTTCTTCGGATGCGCTTGAATCATCCCACGTTGCCTTGAACGCCTTCTTCTTTGATGTTCTCTTTTTGGCTTGAGGACAATCGTTCTTATAGTGTCCTGGTTTTTTGCATTCATAGCAAATCACTTGGTCCTTCTTTTGTTCAAATTTATTTTTTATATTATTTTTAAATCTGTTCTTTCTTAAATATTTTTTAAAATTTTGAGTCAAAAGTGCAATGTCATTGTCACTGTCCTCATCACTTGATGTTCCTTTCAAGTGGTCTTCTTGTGATTTGAGTGACATATCCTTCCTGTTCTTTGGAAGGGGGTTCTCGAGCTCGTCATGAGCTTGACATGTCATTTCATAGGTCATTAGAGACCCAATGAGTTCTTCAAGAGGGAATGCTTTGAGGTCTTTGGCTTCTTGAATGGCCGTAACTTTTGGATCCCAACTTTTAGGGAGGGATCTTAAGATTTTAGTTACTAGTTCAAAGTTAGTAAAATCTTTACCAAGAGCTTTGAGTCCATTGATGACATCCGTAAACCGGGTGTACATGTCTCCGATGGACTTACTTGGTTTCATTCGGAAAAGTTCGTAAGAGTGCACAAGGATGTTGATTTTGGACTCTTTCACTCGGCTAGTGCCTTCATGAGTGACCTCAAGAGTTCTCCAAATATCAAAAGCCGAATCACACATTGAAACACGATTAAATTCGTTTTTGTCTAGTGCACAAAACAAGGCATTCATAGCCTTTGCATTTAAAGCAAAAACCTTCTTCTCCGATTCATCCCATTCGCTCATCGGAAGAGAAGATTTTTGAAATCCATTCTCGAAAATAGACCAAAGCTCAAAGTCCATAGAAATGAGGAAGATTCTCATGCGAGTCTTCCAATATGTGTAATCCGACCCATTAAACAAAGGTGGTCGTGCAATAGAATGGCCCTCTTGCATGCCGGAGTAAGCCATCTCTCTTGAGTATTAAACCAAATATGAGAGATAACCTCGCTCTGATACCACTTGTTAGGATCGGAGCGGCACTAAGAGGGGGGGGTGAATTAGTGCAGCGGATTAAAACTTCAATTTTATCCAAATCTTTCGTACGATAAGAACGGAACTTGAAAAGTTTAACTTGAAAGCATATTCTTAAAGTTGCGCAGCAAGGGTAATAAGGAACTAAAGCAGTAAGAAGATTTGTAGTAATGTAAATGACAATAATAAAATGCAAACCAGAGATTACGCCGATTTTTAGAGTGGTTCGGTCAAATGACCTACTCCACTTGCGAGGCCCCTCTTCGATGAGGCTCCCACCTTCCACTAGCAAGTCTCTTGAAATGGAAGGGTAAACACCCCTCTTACAACCTTTTACAAGCAGCTCAACCTCTAACAAATTTTCAATAAGAAAGAAGGAGGAGAACTCTCTAGCAAATTGAAAACAAGACTTGCTAAGACTTTCTAAGACTTTTCTCTCAATCAAAATGCTTCTCAAAAGTTGTAACCTCAGCTGAGATTTGAGGGGTATTTATAGGCCTCAAGAGGATTCAAATTTTGGGCTCCAAAATTTGAATTCTCTTAGCGTTCCCGGTGCTGGAGGTTCCACCGCGCCTAGCGCTCGGGTGTTGGACGGTGCAACCGCCCAGCCAAGGAGGTGTCACCGCCCAGCCAGGCGGTGCCACCGCCTGGCTCTCCAATTCATATGTTTGGCTTAATTTTAGCCCAAACCAAATCTGACTTTGGGCCCAGTTGGCCCCTAACCAGGATATAGGATTATCTCTTAATCCTAATCCTAATTACAGGTGAACTATATAACACAAAAAAAACATCCTAAGCAAGTTTTTTAACCGCGAACGTCGAGTCTTGTTCCGGCGAGCTTTCCGATGAACTTCTTCCGACGGACTCCCTGCAAGCTCCCAATCTTTGTGATGACTTTAACGAGTAGCCGAGCCTTCTTGGTGATCTCCGTGAGCCTCCGACGATTTCTTCGGCGAACTTCCGACACGTTCCCGATTTCTTCTCGGATGGTTCCGGCAACATCTTCGATGATTCTTCGGTCTCTTAAACGTCCATCGAGCTCGACTCCGGTATCCTTGCTTTATGTTTTCTGGTTATCATAGTTAATCCTGCACACTTAACTCAATAATATGGATTAGATCAATTAACCCACCAATTGATTATATCATCAAAATCCGAGATTCAACAGCGATAACCCATGAATTATCTTTCAAGGCCTCGTCAATGCATTTAGGTTCAATTTGAGAAAGAAAAGCGGCGGCGGCACAAAAATTTTTAAGAGAAGAACGAGTTTGAACCCCTTTTGATGTATCTCCTATGATTAGCTCCTAAGAATGAGCATCTTCCTTGGGTAAGGATGTTTTGGAAGAAGTATTCAAGTTGCTAGTTTGAGGAGAGGGTTCATTTAAATTCAAGGCATCAAAATTTAGATCGTCATCAAATTCATTTTCTTTTAAGTTCGGAAACTTCATTAAAGACAGCATAAATAGACTCTTCTATAACCAAAGTTCTTTTGTTAAAGATACGAAATGCTTTAGAAATAGAAGAGTAGCTAAGAAAAATCCATTCATCGAATTTTGCATCAAACTTTTCTAAGGCATCTTTTTCATTCAAGATAAAATATTTACAACCTAAAACTTTAAAATTTGAAACATTGGGTTTCTTATTATTTCACAATTCATAAGGAGTTTTGAAAAGTAATGGTCTTACTAGAACCCTATTCATAACATAGCCTGTCGTATTAATGGCTTCGGCCCAAAAATATTTAGGTAAGCTATATTTGCTCAATATGGTTCTTGTCATTTCTTATAAATTTTTATTTTTTCTTTCTACTACTCCATTTTGTTGAGGATTTCTTGGAGTAGAGAAATTATGGTTGTATCTATTAGATTCATAAAAATTTTGGAAATCATGATTTTAAAATTTACCACTGTGATCACTCCGAATTGATGAAATCATAAAGCCTTCTTCATTTTGATCAAGTTTACAAAACTTGGAAAAATACCTAAAGCAATCACTTTAGTGTGTCAAGAAGTATATCCAAGTATATCTATTATAATCGTCTACAATTACAAAGGCGTATTTGCTACCTCCTAGGATTGATATATCAATTGATCCAAATAAATCCATATGGATCAATTGCAATTGTCTAGAGGTACTTATTTGATTCTTAGGTTTGAAACTACCGTTTATTTATTTTCCTAGTTGATATGCATCACACACCTTGTCTTTAAAGAACTTGATATTAGGAATACCTCTTATAAGTCCTTTAGATGAGATTTGAGAGATTAGTTTTATTCTAGCATAACCTAATCTCCTATGCCAAAGCCAAGCATCGTCATTCAAAACCAAAAAACACATTTCATTACAAAGATCATCAATGTCGATAGTGTATACATTATTTTGTTTTAGGGCAATCATATATGTGTTTTTGTATGGTTTTTCAATAATGTAAGCATTGGATTCAAATCTAATGATGTATCATTTATCACACAATTGACTAATGCTCAAAAGATTATACTTTAAGCCATCAACTAACAACACATCTTCAATCAAAAAGTTGGATTTGTTACCTATGGTTCCTTTGCCAATAATTTTACCTTTGTTGTTGTCTCCAAAGGTGACATACCCTTTGTCTAGGCTAGTGAGCTTAGAGAATTGAGATGGATCTCCGGTTTTGTGCCTTGAGCATCCATTATCAAGGTACCATCTCTTGCTCCTAGCTTGTGATGGTAAATATTTCTACAAAAAAGGGTGATTTTTAGGTATCCATTTGACTTTGGGTACCTCAAAAATCAATCTACTTAACTTATCATTTTGCATAGAGTTCTTTATGATTCCTTTATGTACCCAAATCAATTTGTGTGGATTATATCTCTTAAACGGACATTGATAAGTAGCATGTCCAATTTGTAACAAAAGTTACACTTGTTTCGGGGTGAAACATGCAAAGTTGGGCCTTTAACAAAGATGGTTGGATTTTTATGAGTGTTACTCACAAAACCGATTCCATCTCTTCTATGAACATGATTCTTATTTGCAAGAATCAGGTTTAAGGATTTACTACCTATTTCAAATTTTTCTACGAGTTCATGTAGTTGCAAATTCTCCTTTTTAAGTGTTTCTAATTCATCACATTTTGTGCAAGGAGCTAAACTAATATCATGCTTAATTTTTAATCTATCAAAATCACTAACAAGAGAAGCATACACTTTTTTCAACAATTTATATTTTTTACTAACTATTTTACATTCATCAAATAAATTATGAAAAGCACTTAATAATTCATCAAAAGATAAATTTGCATCTAATGAATTCCTTACCTCATCTCCAATAGCCATTAGTGCGTAGTGAGCAACTTGGTCTGTGTTGGTTGACTCCTCTTCTTCGGATGCACTTGAGTCGTCCCAAGTTGCTTTAAGTGCCTTCTTCTTTGATTGCTTCTTCTTTGCTTAGGGACATTTGCTTTTGAAATGTCCCAGCTTTTTGCAATCATAGCATATAACTTATTTTTTCTTGGGTTCAATTTTATTTTTAGTGTTATTTTTAAATATATTTTTTTTATGAATTTTTTGAACTTTTTTTGTCAAGAATGGCAAGTCATCATCATAGTTCTCATCACTTGAATTTTCATTCAAGTTATCTTTATGGGTTCTAAGTGTCATATCCTTCCTGTTCTTTGGAAGGTTGTTCTTAAGCTCTTCATGAGCATTGCAAGTCATCTCATAGGTCATTAGTAACCTGATAAATTCTTCGAAAGGAAAGTTATTTAAATCCTTGTTCTCTTGAATGACCGTTACTTAAGGGTTCCAACTCTTTGTAAGGGATCTCAAGATTTTATAAAAAAGTTCAAAGTTCAAAAAACATTTGCCAAGAACTTTTAAACTATTGACGACATCCGTAAAACAGATATACATGTCGATAATAGTTTTGCTTGGCTTCATCCGAAACAATTCATAAGTATGAACTAAAAGATTTATCTTCGACTTTTTTACTCTACTAGTGTCATCGTGATTGTTTTCTAGTGTCTGTCAAATATCAAAAGCTGTTTCACAAATATACACTCGATTGAACTCATTTTTATCTAAAGCATAAAACAAGACATTCATAACATTGTCATTTAAAGCGAAAGTCTTCTTCTCCAATTCATTCCAATCGTTTATTGGAAGAGAAGACTTTTGAAAGCCATTTTCCACAAGATTCCATAACTTTGAAATTAGAAAGATACTCATTCTAGTCTTCCAATATGTGTAATCCATCCCATTGAACATGGGTGGATATGTAATTGAATGACCCTCTTGATTGCCATCAAAAGCCATCTCTCTTAGGTTTTAAATCAAATCGAAAGTAACCGAGCTCTAATACCAATTGTTAGGATCGAGTCAACGCTAAGAGGGCGGGGGGGGGGGGGGGGGGGGTGGTTTGAATTAGTACAGCGGATAAAAACGTTGGTTTAAAAATCTTCGTACGTTAAAAAAACTGATCTCGGAAGATTGCTTAAAAGCGTGTTTATTCGTACGGGCAGTGAAAGCCAAGAAGGAAGTGAAGCAATTATAAAGTAAGTGACAATAATAGCAATGCAAACCAGCATTTGTAGTAGTTCGGTTGGTGTGACGTACATCCACTTCCGATTCCTCCTTCATCGAGGTCATCGACGTCCACTAATAATATTCTTTTAATAGGCGAAGATCAACTACCCTTTTATACCCCTCTTCTCCTTTTTATAGGTTTAGGAGACAAACCTTTTACAACCCTCTTTTAATGCCCCAACATTTGGAATTTTTCAACATTTTGATTGCACTTTTGTTACATTGTCATGCAAAAAAGGGTGGGGTATAAGCCTCAATGGATTCAGAATTAGAGCCAAAAAGTGTCACAACCCTAGATTTCGGGATACTGATGGTACCGCTGCCATTATTGGGCGGTAATATCGCTTGCAGACTGACACTAAGCAGTACTACTACCCAGTTTGGGTGGTACGATTGTCAACAGAGCTCGAAGACTGAGTCTGTTGATTGTCGGTAGTGCCACCGCCCAAATCACTTGGAAGACTGAGTCACTAGGTAGTGCCACCATCGGTTGTGACTTCAAGTGCTGAATGGGCTGTTTAACCGGCCCAGTTCAACCCTATTATGAGCCTAGTTGGCCCCTAACTAAATTAGTGGGATTACCTCCCAATCCTAACTCATCTTATGATCTAACTATGATAATTTAAGACATTAACTAAGCAATCTCTATCTAGTATGTCAATTGTTCTCTTAGTGAACTTCTGGTGTACTTCTCGACAAACTTCCGGTGTACTTCTCGACGAACTTCCGGCAAGCTTCCGGCGAACTCCCGACGAACTCTTGGCGATCTTCCGACCAACTCTCGACAATCTTCCGATGAATTCTTGGTGAGCTCTCGATGAACTCTTAGTGAGCTTCCAGCACATTGCCCGAATCTTCGACGTATCCTCCGATGTTTGACTCCGCCCCAACACCTGCTTTATGCCTTCATTGCTATCATAATTAATCCTACATACTTATCTCAACATATAGATTAGATCAAACACTTTACCAATTGATTTCATTATCAAAATATGAGATTCAACATCTCTAAGCTTTTGTTTCGCCCTCTTTGCAAGGTACTCTTTATAGTTCCTCTTGTAGTGCCCATCTTTTCCGCAATGGAAGCATTGGCCTTGGTCCTTTGCCGTGTCTTTCATAGCAACCTTTGCTTTACCTTATCTGCCCTTGTCTTTACCCTTCTTAAGAGACTTTTCTGCTTTCCTTTTCTTTCTAGTCTCATCAGTGTAGAGAACTGGCTTCTCTTTCTTGATAGTGCTCTCTGCCTCCTTCAACATATTGAGGAGCTCCGGAAGAGTCACCTCAAGCTTGTTTATATTAAAATTCATTATGAACTGTGAAAAGGAATCTAGTAGGGATTGCAGCACATCCACACATAGGTTATCCTCTAGGACCATTCCTAGACTTGTGAGTTTCTCTATCCACTCAATCATCTTTAGGATATGGTTCTGAACTAGTGTCCCCTCAGTCATCTTAGCGCGTAAGAGGCTCTTGAATATCTTATATCGTTGAGTCCTTCCATGTTCCTCAAACAGTTTGCAAACATGTAGGAGAATGGATCTAGCATCCATCTTTTTTTGTCGTCTCTATAACTCAAGAGTCATGGAGCCCAATAATAATAATAATAATAAATTAAAATTTTAATTAATTAATATTTTCCGAAATTAAGGACATGTAGGGAATTTTATGAATTATAAGGGGGTATTTTTATAATTTAGATAAAAGGATAGAATTTAGAATTTCTAAAATTCCAAGGGGTAAAACTATCTTTAGCCCAAAAAACCCTACTGCTCCTTCTCCTTTGTTGTGCTGTAGTCGTCGCCACCCTACCAGCAACGGCCATTGCAAGGGGGCGATGGCACCGCGCCGCCCCTATGGGTGGCCGCCATTGCATGCCTGTAGGCGTCGCCCATCCTTGCAAGCAAGTGGCCTACAAGCATCGCTTGCCCTCGCGGGCACTACTGTTGGCGGCCTGCCTATAACAAGCCGACAACCAACCGCCTGCATGTAGACGGCCAATGCTACAAGTAGCGTTTGGTCACTTCTTGCCTTTTGCATCAATGATTTTGACGTCAAAAGTCTTCCTAAACCATGGCACACACAGTTCAAAACCAATCTTTCGCACGAACAACCTGACTCTAATACCACTGTAGGGACATCACATGTGCAGCGGAAAAAGGGAAAACAAAAATCCATAAATTACTCATAAATTGTGTTTGTCATCGTGTAAAGATTGGTGTGTAAAATCTGTAAAACTGAAAACTACGTATATGAAAGATTATATTACCCAGGGAGATCGTATATACCTAAATCTCTACATATCTGTAGGAGAGGGTGAAGGAGGTCAAGCATCCTCCTCTCTAGCGGTGATCCATATAGTAAGGCTACAATAATGCTGTTCAAATCTCTAGGCCTGCTATCTAAGTAGGAGAAGGGAAGAGGAGAATAGGAGGTGGCAACTAAAAACCTCTAGCCTATAAACCTTTGGTTCCCTTTTATTTATAGTGGCCCCCTATCAACTTAACCCAGACATAGTCTCCGAGAGACTGTCAAGTGGTGGTACCGCCAGATTGGGTGGTGGTACCGCCCAATGGTAGGGTGTCAGGCAATGGTACTACTAGTACCCTAAAAATTGGAGATGAGATACTTTTAGTCTCTAAGTTTGAATCCACTTGAGGTCTATAAATACCCCTCTCATCCTTGGTTAACACAAACAAGAATTGAGAGCAAAAAAGAAGAAAAATGTTATTGTAATCTTGTGAGAACTCCTTTAAAAGCTCTAAGTGTTAGTGTAGTTTAATAGAGGAGTAAGTGGGGGTGTAAAGGTTCTCTCCTGAACCTTTCAAAAGGAGAATCATGTGTAAAATGGTAGTTGATCTTTGACATTGAAGGAAGATCAATAGTGGAAGCCAGTGGCCTCGAGTGAAGAGGAATTGAGAGTGGATGTAGGTCATGATGACCGAACGACTATAAAAATCTAGTTTGTATTTCTATTTTGTTCTTTACTTTAATTGCAAACTGAATTATTACTTTCACTACCTTAAGAATATGCTTTTAAGTTAACATCTTTCCCAAACGATTTTTCATTGTACAATGATTTTTTGACTCGATTTAATTTATCCGCTACACTAATTCACTCTTAGTGTTGACTTGATCATAACAATTGGTATCAGAACCACATTCTTTCTTGTTTGATTTAACAACCAAGAGAAATGGCTCTTTTTGGCTTTCAAGAGGGTCACTCTATCATTCGTCCTCCTATATTCAATGGGACGGACTACACATATTGGAAAACTCGAATGAGAATTTTCTTGATTTCTTTATATTTCAATATATGGAATATCATTGAAAATAGTTTTCAAAAGTCTTCTAATCCAATGAATGAATGAAATGATTTGGAGAAGATAATTTTTTCCTTGAATGCTTAAGCTATGAATGCTCTATTTGTGCCTTAGACAAAAATGAATTCAAACGTGTTTCTATTTGCGAAACCACTTTCATTATTTGGCACACTCATGAAACCACACACAATGGCACTAGTAGAGTAAAAGATTCTAAGATAAATCTTTCGATGCATGATTTTGAATTGTTTCGTATGAAACCAAGCGAAACCATTGGAGACATATACACCCGTTTTACGAATATCATCAATGGTTCAAAAGAACTAGGTAAAAGTTTTTAAAATCTTGAACTTGTTAATAAAGTTTTACGATCTCTTTCTAAAAATTGGGATTTGAAAGTAATAGTAATACAAGAATCAAAGGACTTGAACCATTTTCCAATTGAAAAACTTATTGGGTCTTTGATGACCTATAAAATGACTTGTGTTAAACATGATAAACAAACATGAGAACCACCTTCCAAAGAATAGGAAGGATTTGGCACTTTGAACAATACAATACCACTTGAGTGATGACTCAAGTGATGATGATGATGACCTTGAACTCCTCACAATAAAGCCTAAAAATTTCTTAAAACAAGAATTAAAGATAAAAATGAACTTAAAAAGAAGAAATTGCCAAAGAAGAAGAAAGTATTCAAGGAGATTTGGGACGAATCAAGCTCATCCGACGACGAGAAGTAAACTAACAAAGACAAGGTGGTGATGGCACGTGTGACTTGATACATAATCTTTTTGCTTATTATATTTTGGCGTATATCACTTTATAACAATTGCATATGTGCATATATATATTGTAATGTCCTTGGATTTGTGCAATGGGAATCGGATCGTGATGAGATCACGATAATGAGATCGATTCACCTTTAAACACATATCCTAAATAATCCCGGTCATAGGTTTCTCGAGAAGGACATCGTGATAACCGGATAGACTGGTGTGCTGTATACCCATCCATATGATGGATGCAGCTGGTCTCATAGCTGCTCGTGTAGGGACACTAGGGATACAGTACAGGTGCTCATTGGAGAATGAGTTCACTGATTGATCCGCTTGCGGAATGCTGGATGGTTGATGATGCCTTATTGTCAGACAGCGATTCCGTAGTCCTAGTGGTGTATCTGGTCCTTAGACTTGAGACACCAAGGATGTCCTGTATGAGTGCTCCACTCTTTGATACCAGACTTATAGGTTTGGCTGTCCCCAGATCTAGTACAGCTGATCATTGGGAGTGGTAGTCGACCTTACGAGGGCTATTGAGTGTCAATAGAGGATCATCCACTCTCGGCGTCATGAGAGGAATATCCTATGTGTTCTTGATCAGACAAATCCCTGGCCAGGGTCATTCGGGTTGAGAGAGAAAGAGTTCTCCGGGAGAATCCGATTAGAGCGAGACTCGAGTAGAAACCGTATGGGTCTGACAGCAACATGCTCGATATACGGTCTCTGGGATATTAGATGGATGAGGGACTATAGGTACATGGTAACTAAGGACAGACAGGTCCAATGGATTGGATTCCCCTGTATCGTTTGGGGACTACCGCGTAGTGGCCTAGTACGTCCATAGTCGATGAGTCGAGTGAATTATTACAGAGATAATAATTCACTGAGTTAGAAGGAGTTCTGACAGGTATGACTCACGGCCAGCTTGATATTGGGCCTAGAGGGTCACACACATATGGTAGGCATTGCGATGAGTAGAGGTTCGGATATAAGATATCCGACGGAGCCCTTGTCTTATTGGATGCAGATCCAATACCCACAAGGGAAGGACCCCTTAGGGTTTGACACGGGATCTCTATAAATAGGAGGGATTCACAGCCTCATAGGCTACCCTCTCCACCTCAGAGTAGGCCTGGAGTTTTGAGGAGCGTCGTCGCAACCCTACTGTATGGATCACCGCTAGAGAGGAGGACGCTTGACCTCCTTCACCCTCTCCTAAGGATCTGCAAGGAAACAGGGATATACGATCTCCCTAGGTAACACAATCTCTATACGTAGTTTTGTGTTTTGTGGATTTTGCGCACCAATCTTCGCACGACGACGAACATCTTTTTGGGAATCGCGAATTTTTGTTTTCTTGTTCTTCCGCTGCACATATGATATCGCCCCCCATGATTTCCAACAGTGGTAACAGAGCCAGGTTGTTCGTGCGAATGATTGGTTTTAAACTGCGTGTGTTGTGTTTAGGAAGAATATTGACGTCAAAATCGTTGACGCAAAAGCGAGAAAGGGCAGCAACAGTTGCTGCCCTCGATCTGCGTGCGTGCAGCACAGCCGAAGGCGGGCAGCGCAGGGGCTGCGTTTGCAGTAGCCGGCCGGCGGCCTGCTTGCAGCAGGCTTGCTGCCGGCGGGGTTGGCAACCCACGGGCAAAGGCGCCGCAGGGCAGCGACGCCTGCCGCCGAAAGGAAGTGGCACCTGTCGCCGCAGGGCAGCGACTCGCGACGCCTGTCGCCGCTGCTCCCTTAAGAAGGGAAAGGGCAAGGGCAAACAAGGTAAAGCAAAGGTTGCTAAGAAAGACCCAGCAAAGGACAAAGGCCAGTGCTTCCACTGTGGTAAAGATGGGCATTGGAAGAGAAACTGCAAAGAGTACCTTGCAGAAAAGGTGAAACAAAAGCTTGATGAAGCTTCAGGTACATTCATGATCAGTCTCCATTTGTCAGATTCTTATGATAACACATGGGTATTGGATACCGGTAGTGCTTATCATATATGCAATTCGTTACAGGTTCTGGCACGGCCTAGGAGACTAGAGAGAGGCGAGATGGACCTCAAGATAAGTAATGGAGCAAAAGTTGCTGTATTAGCTGTTGGCGAGGTCGCCTTACATCTGCCTAGTGGAGCTTTTATTGCATTAGATGCATGTTATTTTGTTCCTTCTATTATCAAAAACATTATCTCCATTTCATGTTTAACAGTTAGTGGATATAAATTTGTTTTTGAGAACAATGGTTGTTCGATATTATTAGATGATAAGATCATCACGAAAGGAACATTGCATAATGGTTTATTTATGTTAGACACCACTCCACATATCATGAATGTAAATATGTCCAAAAGGAAACGAGATGAGTTGAACAGTGCATACCTGTGGCATTGTAGGCTAGGTCACATCCATGAAAGAAGGATTCAAAAGTTGCTAAATGATGGATATCTAGATCCATTCGACTATATGTCTTATGCAACTTGTGAGCCTTGCATTCGTGGAAAATTAACCAACTCTCCATTTAGTGGAACTGGAGAGAGAGCCACTGAGTTGTTGGAACTCATACATAGTGATGTATGTGGATCCATGTCAACTCATGCCATTGGAGGTTACTCCTACTTCATTACATTTACTGATGATTTCTCAAGGTATGGATATGTGTACTTAATGAAGTACAAGTCCGAGGCCTTTGAGAAATTCGGAGAGTATAAGAATGAGGTGGAGAACCAGACTGGAAAGAGTATCAAAACTCTTCGATCAGATCGAGGAGGTGAGTACTTAAGTACAGAGTTTACTCAGTTCCTCAAGGACCATGGGATATTATCCCAATGGACACCTCCTTACACACCTCAGCTCAATGGTGTCTCTGAAAGGAGAAATCGTACTTTATTAGATATGGTACGGTCCATGATGAGTTTCGCTGACCTACCCATCTCATTCTGGGGATATGCCCTAGAAACCGCAGCTTACCTTCTGAATAGAGTTCCAACTAAGTCGGTAGTGTCTACACCATATGAGATATGGAAAGGGAAGAAGCCTGATCTTAAGGTTGTTAATATTTGGGGCTGCCCTGCCCACGTTAAAAGATACAACCCCGATAAGTTAGAATCAAGGATAGAGCGATGCATATTTGTGGGATACCCCAAGGAAACTTGTGGGTATTATTTCTATCAACTCGAGGATAAAAAGGTCTTTGTAGCTAAGAGAGCAGTGTTCCTTGAGAAGGAATTCTTGGTGGAGATAGTGGGAGAATGATAGAGTTGAGCGAAGTTAGAGAACCAAGCTCAAGCACTACTCTATAGCCCGAGTCTATTTAGGTACCTAATACACAAGTTTCAACTTTACGCAGGTCTGATAGAGTATCTCATCCTCCTGAGAGATATGTGGGACATATTAGAGGAGAGGATGCTGAGGATATTGATCCTCAGACCTACGAGGAGGCTATTATGAGTATAGACTCCGGGAAGTGGCAAGAAGCCATGAATTCTGAGATGGATTCTATGTACTCCAATAAGGTTTGGAACCTAGTTGATGCGCCCGAAGGTATTGTACCCATCGGTTGCAAATGGATCTTTAAGAAAAAGATCGGAGTAGATGGAAAGGTAGAGTCCTATAAAGCAAGGCTAGTGGCTAAGGGGTATCGTCAAAGGCAAGGTATTGACTACGACGAAACCTTCTCACCCATAGCAATGCTAAAATCCATCAGAATTCTATTAGCTATTGCAGCACAGTATGATTATGAGATCTGGCAGATGGATGTGAAAACCACATTCCTCAACGGGAACCTCGAGGAGGAGGTGTATATGATGCAACCTGAGTGATTCGTGTCCAAGAACTGCCCAGATAAGGTGTGTAGGTTGCTTAGATCCATTTATGGACTAAAGCAAGCTTCCCGAAGTTGGAACATAAGATTTGATGAGGCAATCAGATCTTATGACTTCGTTAAGAATGAAGATGAGCCTTGTGTATACAGAAAGGTAAGTGGGAGCGCTATCACCTTTTTGGTGTTATATGTGGATGATATCCTTATCATTGGAAATGACGTAGAAATGCTATCCACTGTAAAGACTTGGTTATCTAGACACTTCTCCATAAAGGACTTAAGGGAAGCATCTTATATCTTGGGGATTAGAATCTATAGAGATAGATCCAAGAGGATGCTTGGCTTGTCCTAGTCCAGGTACATAGAAACTATTGTCAAAAGGTTTGGCATGGAAAATTCCAAAGGGCAAACATGAATATGATACCTTATGCCTCAGCAATAGGGTCTATCATGTATGCCATGCTATGTACTAGGCCTGATATAGCGCATGCTCTGAGTGTCACGAGCAGGTATCAAGCGGATCCAAGCTTGGAGCACTGGAAAGCAGTAAAGTGTATCCTTAAGTACTTGAGAAGGACTAAGGATCTTTTACTAGTATATGGAGGTAATAGCCTTAAGGTTGAAGGCTTCACTGACTCAAGTTTTCAGTCTGATGTCGATGATAGCAAGTCGAATTCCGGGTATATGTACACCTTGAATGGAGGAGCAGTGTGCTGGAGAGTTCCAAGCAAGATACCACTGCTGACTCGACCATAGAGGCGGAGTACATTGCTGCATTAGATGTAGCAAAGGAGGGAGTCTGGGTGAAGAAGTTCATCACAGATTTGGGAGTCGTGCCGGGTCGCGAGGAGCCGATCTCCCTATATTGCGACAACAACGGGGCAATTGCTCAAGCGAAGAACCTAGATCTCATCAGAAATCTAAGCATGTTCTGAGGAGGTTCCACCTTATTAGAGAGATCGTGACCCGAGGAGATGTAGCAGTGGAAAGAGTTCCATCCGAAGATAACATTGCAAATCCACTAACAAAGCCGTTGTCTCAGATTGTCTTTGAGCATCACAAGAGTCTGATGGGGATCAGACACATAGGTGATTGGCTTTAGGTCAAGTGGGAGATTGCTAGTCATAGGTGCCCAGCAAGCCAATCACGTGAGTGATGGCACATGTGACTTGATACATAATCTTTTTGCTTATTATATTTTGGCGTATATCACTTTATAACAATTGCATATGTGCATATATATATTGTGATGTCCTTGGATTTGTGCAATGGGAATCGGATCGTGATGAGATCACGATAATGAGATCGATTCACCTTTAAACACATATCCTAAATAATCCCGGTCATAGGTTACTCGAGAAGGACATCGTGATAACCGGATAGACTGGTGTGCTGTATACCCGTCCATATGATGGATGCAGCTGGTCTCATAGCTGCTCGTGTAGGGACACTAGGGATACAGTACAGGTGCTCATTGGAGAATGAGTTCACTGATTGATCCGCTTACGGAATGCTGGATGGTTGATGATGCCTTATTGTCAGACAGCTATTCTGTAGTCCTAGTGGTGTATCTGGTCCTTAGACTTGAGACACCAAGGATGTCCTGTATGAGTGCTCCACTCTTTGATACCAGACTTATAGGTTTGGCTGTCCCCAGATCTAGTACAGCTGGTCATTGGGAGTGGTAGTCGACCTTACGAGGGCTATTGAGTGTCAATAGAGGATCATCCACTCTCGGCGTCATGAGAGGAATATCCTATGTGTTCTTGCTCAGACAAATCCCTGGCCAGGGTCATTCGGGTTGAGAGAGAAAGAGTTCTCCGGGAGAATCCGATTAGAGCGAGACTCGACTAGAAACCGTATGGGTCTGACAGCACCATGCTCGATATACGGTCTCTGGGATATTAGATGGATGAGAGACTATAGGTACATGGTAACTGAGGACAGACAGGTCCAATGGATTGGATTCCCCTGTATCGTCTGGGGACTACGGCGTAGTGGCCTAGTACGTCCATAGTCGATGAGTCGAGTGAATTATTACAGAGATAATAATTCACTGAGTTAGAAGGAGTTCTGACAGGTATGACTCATGGCCAGCTCGATATTGGGCCTAGAGGGTCACACACATATGGTAGGCATTGCGATGAGTAGAGGTTCGGATATGAGATATCCGACGGAGCCCTTGTCTTATTGGATGCAGATTCAATACCCACAAGGGAAGGACCCATTAGGGTTTGACATGGGATCTCTATAAATAGGAGGGATTCACAGCCTCATAGGCTAGAGTCTTTGCTTGCCTTTCCTATTCTCCTCTCCCTCTCCACCTCAGAGTAGGTCTGGAGTTTTGAGGAGCATTGTCGCAACCCTACTGTATGGATCACCGCTAGAAAGGAGGACGCTTGACCTCCTTCACCCTCTCCTAAGGATCTCCAAGGAAACAGGAATATACGATCTCCCTAGGTAACACAATCTCTATACGCAGTTTTGTGTTTTACGGATTTTGCGCACCAATCTTCGCACGACGACGAACATCTTTTTGGGAATCGGGGATTTTTGTTTTCTTGTTCTTCCGCTGCGCATATGATGTCGCCCCCCATGATTTCCAACAGTACCGTCACCCAAAACTTCTGGGAGACCGAGTCCCAAGCGATGCCACCGCCGGCCATGGCAGTGCTACCGCTAGCCATGTTTTAAAGGGCTGAATGAGCTTTTCAATCTGACCCAATTCAGCCCTGTTAAGGGCCCAATTGGCCCCTAATTAAGTTAGTGGGATTACCTCACAATTCTAACTCAATCTACTATAACTATAATAACTAAGACATAATCAAAGCACTCTTGTTCCGGTATGTCAATTGCTCTTCCGGCGAGCTTTCGGTGATCTTTCGATGAACTCTTGGCATTATTCTAGTAAACTCACAGCAAGCTCCCGGACATTACGATGATCTTCTTGGTGAGTTCCAATAAGCTTCTTTGGTAAGCTCCTGGACTTCTCGGTTGGTTCTGGTAGAACTTCCGACGAACGTCCAGACTTCCGATGAACTCTTGAACTTCCAACGAGATCTCGATCATGACTCAAGCATAACACCTGCTTTATGTTTTACTACTATCGTAGTTAATCTTGCACACTTTTCTCAACATATAGATTAGATCAAATAATTTATAATTGATTGTCAATATCAAAATTTGAGATTCAATAATCTCCTCCTTTTTGATGATGATAATCAATTGATGACAAAGTTAACCTTAACTCCCCCTATCTTTATGTCATACTTGAGAAAATACATTCTTGAATTCAAATCCTTTAAATTCAAGCATCAAACCGATAAGTGAAGTTCATTTAAACTTAACAACATGCATATCATGATACTTATCATGATTTACCAATTCAAAATATAATGCTTCGTATTTGTGAAAATGATGTCAAGGCATGACATCCATTTTCTAATAGGAACGAGTCGACACTAAGAGGGGGAGGTAAATTAGTGTAGTGGATAAAAACGTCGGTTTCTTAAAACTCTTTTGTACATTGAAAACCGATCTCGAAAATATGCTGAACTTGAAAGCATGTTCGTAAACATATTGATGTTAGGATCGGAGCGGCACTAAGAGGGGGGGGGGGGTGAATTAGTGCAGTGGATTAAAACGTTAGTTTCGACAAATCTTTCGTACGATAAGAACAGAATTTGAAAAGCTTAACTTGAAAGCGTATTCTTAAAGTTGTGCAGCAAAGGTAATAAGGAAATAAAGCATGTAAGAAGGTTTGCAGTAATGTAAATAGCAATAATGAAATGCAAACCAGAGATCACGTCGATTTTAGAGTCGTTCGGTCAAATGACCTACATCCACTTGCGAGGCCCCTCTTCGATGAGGCTCCCACCTTCCACTAGCAAATCTCTTGAAATGGAAGGGCAAATACCCCTCTTACAACCTTTTACAAGCAGTTCAACCTCTTACAAATTTTCAGCAAGAAAGAAGGAGGAGAACACTCTAGCAAATTGAAAACAAGACTTGCTAAGACTTTCTAAGACTTTTCTCTCAATCAATTGCTTCTCAAAATGTTATGATCTCAGCTGAGATTTGAGGGGTATTTATAGGCCTCAAGAAGATTCAAATTTGGGCTCCAAAATTTGAATTCTCTTTGGGTTCCCGATCCTAGCGGTGCCACCGCCTGTCAGTGGCGGTACCACCGCCCAGCTCTCGGCTACTGGGCGGTGCTACCGCCAGACCCTTCGGTTTACTTGTTGGGCTTCAAATTTAGCCCAAACCAAGTCTAATTTTGGGCCCAGTTGGCCCCTAACCAGGATATAGGATTATCTTTTAATCCTAATCCTAATTACAAGTGAACTACATAACAAAAAAAAAAACATCCTAAGCAAGTTTTCAATCGCAAACGTCGAGTCTTGTTCCGGCGAGCTTTCCGACAAACTTCTTCCGACGGACTCCCAGCAAGCTCCCGATCTTGTGATGACTTTAACGAGTAGCCGACCCTTCTCGGTGATCTCCGTGAACCTCCAACAATCTCTTCGGCGAATTTCCAAAAATTCTGACAAGTTCCCAATTTCTTCTCGGTTGGTTCTGGCAGCATCTCCGACGATTCTTCGGACTCTTAAACGTCTATCGAACTTGACTCCGGTATTCTTGCTTTGTGTTTTCTGGTTATCGTAGTTAATCCTGCACACTTAACTCAATAATATGGATTAGATCAATTAACCCATCAATTGATTTTATCATCAAAATCCGAGATTCAACAATCTCCCCCTTTTTGATGATGACAATCAATTGATGACGGAGTTAAACATAACTCCCCCTATCTATATGCCATATTATGAGAAGATGAAAACACTTGAATTTCATCCATTGAATTCAAGCATAAACCGATAAGTTCTAACCGTAGAACTTATCGTTATTCTCATTAAGCATAAGTAAATGTGAAACTTCGTTGAAAATCATTTTCAAGTCAAATGATAAGAGACAATTTTTACTACGACAGGAGATAAAGATTTTCAACATGAATTTCATGATATAGATGTAAGGCATGCTTTCAATATGATCAATCAATCTTATGATATTCTCAAGGATTTTGCAAGGCATTTTGCAAGGCATATAAGACATTCATACAAGCTTTTACAATTCATATAAGTCATGCTATCAAAATAATATAAGTCATCACTTTTCTCCCCCTTTGTCATCAACAAAATGGAATGAGACTTGAAGCACATAATTTGTGATTATAACATTGATCATACAAAAATTTTATCATCCAAAATTAAGTATGCTAAAATATTTATGCCGAGTTCATCATAAAGGAAAATTCAACATTCATCCATTTTATCAAATCTCTTCTTTCTATAAATAACAAAAATTGTAGGTGTACAAGGAAGAGATTATGATTAAAAAAAAATTCAAGTAGTAACTCCAATAAGTCAATATCATAATTCGAATACAAACTCATTTAAATTCAAATTGTCAACTTGAAACTCATAATCAAGCCATCAAAATCAATTTCAAGATTCACAAAATATCATAAAATCATTAATCTTGATCAGATGGGAGCGGTGTTTGACTCAAGGTAGGATAAGATAATTTAACATGTCATTTATAATCGAAAGAGAAGGATTAGATTCACCGAGGAACGGAGAGAGGATGAAAAACTTTACGAAAAATCCATTCAAACAAGTTTATTCTTTAGGGACAATTTAACATACCTAATTCCCTTCTAATGAATTCAAATTGGTCTTCATTCAAAGCTTTTGTAAATATATCTGCTAATTGATGCTTTGTGTCAATGAATTCTAGAACAACATCATTGTTAAGGACATGATCGCGTATGAAATGATGCCTAACGACGATGTGCTTAGTTCTAGAGTGCTGAATTGGATTTTTAGTAAGACATATGGCACTAGTATTATCACATTTTATGGGAATGTTTTTAAAGTGAATTCCATAGTCTTCTAATGTATTTTTCATCCAAACAACTTGTGCACAGCATGCACTTGCAGCAATGTACTCGGCTTCTACCGTAGATAGTGCAACTGAATTTTGTTTCTTCGAAGTCTAAGAAACAAGTGCATGTCCTAAAAATTGGCATGTTCCGGATGTGCTTTTTCTATCTATCCTGCATCCGCCAAAATCGGCATCTGCATAAGTTATTAAATCAAAATTTTCAGATTTTGGATACCACAGTCCTAGATTTGGAGTTCCTTTAAGATACCTAAATATTCTTTTAACACTTTTAAGATGAGATAATTTAGGATTTGATTGAAACCTAGCGCAAAGTCCTACACTAAATATAATATCAGGTCTAGTCGTGGTGAGGTAGAGTAGACTACCTATCATTCCCCTATATGTTTTTTGATCGAAATTTTTACTATTTTTATCCATATCTAACTTAGTCGCAATACTCATAGGGGTGTTTATTGCTTTTGAATTATCCATGTTAAATCATTTTAACAATTCTAATGTATATTTAGATTGGTTAAGAAATATACCATCACTAAGTTGTTTGATTTGTAATCCCAAAAAGAAAGTTAATTCACCCATTAAACTCATTTCAAATTCATGACTCATACATTTGGCAAATGATTCACATAGTGATTCATCCGAAGAGCCAAAAATAATATCGTCAACATAAATTTACACAATAAGAAAATTATTTTCAAAATGTTTGATAAACAATGTAGTATCAACCCTGCATTTAGTAAAATTATTTAAAATAAGAAAGGAACTAAGCCTTTTATACCAAGCTCTAGGAGCATGTTTCAAGCCATAGAGAGCCTTAGTCAATTTGAATACATGATTAGGAAGAAGAGAATTTTCAAATCCGGGAGGTTGTTCGACATGTACTTCTTCGGAAATAAAACTATTCAAGAAAGCAATTTTGACATCCATTTGAAATAGTTTAAAATTATTACTACTAGCATAGGCAAGGAGCATCCTTATGGCTTCTAATCGAGCCACGGGAGCGAAGGTTTCTTCATAATCGATACCTTCTTCTTGGTTGAAACCTTTGGCCACTAATCTAGCCTTGTTTCTAACCACGATACCATTTTCGTCTTGCTTGTTTCTAAAGACCCATTTAGTACCAATGACTAAATGGTCACTAGGTCT
This sequence comes from Musa acuminata AAA Group, assembly GCF_036884655.1. Lineage (NCBI taxonomy): Eukaryota > Viridiplantae > Streptophyta > Magnoliopsida > Zingiberales > Musaceae > Musa > Musa acuminata. The sequence continues at coordinate 29,354,179 of NC_088343.1, read as the reverse complement.
AGGAACAAGCTTCCATACCTTATTCCTCTCAAATTGATTTAATTCCTCTTGCATTGCAATAACCCAAAAATCATCTTTTATGGCCTCGTCAATGCATTTAGGTTCGATTTGAGAAAGGAAGGCGGCGTTAGCACAAAAATTCTTGAAAGAGGAACGAGTTTGAACTCCTTTTGATGTATCTCCTATAATTAGCTCCTTTGGATGAGCATCTATATACTTCAATTCCTTGGGTAAGGAAATTTCGGAAGAATGTGCATCCAAGTTGCTATTTTGAGGAAGAGGTTCATTTAAATTCAAATTATCAAAACCAAGATCATCATCAAAATCATTTTTCTTTAAATTAGAAATTTCATTAAAAACTACATGAATAGACTCTTCTATTACTAAGGTTCTTTTGTTAAAAACCCAAAAAGCCTTAGAAACGGAAGAGTAACGAAGAAAGATGCCTTCATCGGATTTAGCATCAAATTTTCCTAAGGCATCAATTTCATTCAAAATAAAGCATTTACAACCGAAAACTTTAAAATAGGAAATATTTGGTTTTTTGTTATTCCATAATTCATAGGGAGTTTTTGATAGGGATGGTCTTATTAGGACCCTATTCATGATGTAGCAAGCCGTATTTACGGCTTCGGCCCAAAAGTACTTGGGTAGACTATGTTCATTTAACATCGTTCTTGCCATTTCTTGTAGGTTTCTATTTTTTCTTTCAACTACTCCATTTTGTTGGGGATTCCTCAGAGTGGAGAAGTTGTGATTGTATCCATTAACTTCACAAAAATTTTGAAAGTCACGGTTTTGAAATTCGCCACCGTGATCACTCCGAATTGATGAAATCATGAAACCTTTTTCGTTTTGAGTGAGTTTACAAAATTTAGAGAAACACTTGAAGCAATCACTTTTGTGAGCTAAGAAATAGGTCCAAGTGTATCTAGTATAGTCATCCACAATTACAAATGCATATTTGCTTCCTCCTAGACTTGTCGTGTCAATTGGTCCAAATAAGTCCAAATGAATCAATTGTAATGGTCTAGTGGTGCTAATTTGAGTTTTTGGTTTGAAATTAGTTTTTATTTGTTAACCTAGTTGACATGCATCGCATACTTTGTCCTTAATAAACTTTATATTTGGAATTCCTCGCACTAATTCTCTAGATGAGATCTTAGATATTAGTTTCATGCTTGCATGGCCTAGTCTCCTATGCTAAAGCCAAGCATCATCATTTAAAGCGGAGAAGCACATTTCATTACTTAGTTCATCAAGGTTGATGGTGTAGACATTATTTTGTTTTAATGCAATCATAGTTATGTTATGGTTTGGTTTTTCAATAATACACACATTTGATTCAAATCTAATGATATAACTTTTATCGCATAATTGACTAACACTCAAGAGATTATGTTTCAATCCATCAACTAATAAGACATCATCAATAGAAAATTTTAATTTGTTACCTATAGTTCCCTTGCCAATGATTTTGCCTTGGTTGTTGTCTCCGAAGGTGACGCACCCTTCTTCTTTGCTAGTGAGCATAGAGAAATTAGATGGATCTCCAGTCATATGTCTTGAGCATCCACTATCTAGATACCATCTCTTGCTCCTAGCTTGTAATGGTATATGTTTCTACAAGAAGGGATTATTTTTAGGTACCCATTTTCTTTTGGGTGCCTTAAAAACTTATTTAACTTGTTCATCATATTGTATAGAATTGATCATGGTTCCTTTAGGAACCCAAATTAGTTTGTTCGGACTAATCTTCTTGAATGGACATTTATAAGTTTTATGTCCATATTTGTAACAAAAGTTGCAATTGCTTTGGTGTTGAACATGTAAGATAGGGCCTTTAATGAAGGTGGTTGGATTTTGGTGAGGACTTCTCACAAATCCGATTCCACTTCTTTTAGGAACGTGACCCTTATTTGTAAGGATCATGTTCAAAGATTTGCTACCAATCTCGAATTTCTTCAATGTGTCCTTAAGTAGCAAGTTCTCCTTTTGAAGAGATTCTAGATCATGACATTTTATACATGGAGCTAAACTATGATAATATTCAGTTTTTAATTTATCGATATCACAAGTGAGACTATCATGCTCCTTTTTTAGCAATTTGTATTTTCTACTAATTGTCTTACATTCATCAAATAACTCATGGAAAGCATTTAATAATTCATGATAAGGTAAATCTGCATCAATTAAATCCGTTACCTCTTCTCCGATGGCCATTAGGGCGTAATGAGCAACTTGCTCGGTGTTGGACTCCTCTTCTTCGGACGCACTTGAATCATCCCACGTTGCCTTGAGCGCCTTCTTCTTTGATGTTCTCTTTTTAGCTTGAGGACAATCGTTCTTGTAGTGTCCCGGTTTTTTGCATTCATAGCAAATCACTTGGTCCTTCTTTTGTTCGAATTTATTTTTTGTATTATTTTTAAATTTGTTCTTTCTTAAATATTTTTTAAAATTTTGAGTCAAAAGTGCAATGTCATTGTCACTGTCCTCATCACTTGATGTTCCTTTCAAATGATCTTCTTGTGATTTGAGTGCCATATCCTTCCTGTTCTTTGGAAGGGGGTTCTCGAGCTCGTCATGAGCTTGACATGTCATTTCGTATGTCATTAAAGACCCAATGAGTTCTTCAAGAGGGAATGTTTTAAGGTCTTTGGCCACTTGAATAGTCGTAACTTTTGGATCCCAACTTTTAGGGAGGGATCTTAAGATTTTAGTTACTAGTTCAAAGTTAGTAAAATCTTTACCAAGAGCTTTGAGTCCATTGATGACATCCGTAAACCGGGTGTACATGTCTCCGATGGACTCACTCGGTTTCATTCGGAAAAGTTCATAAGAGTGCATAAGGATGTTGATTTTGGACTCTTTTACTCGGCTAGTGCCTTCATGAGTGACCTCAAGAGTTCTCTAAATATCAAAAGCCGAATCACAAATTGAAACACGATTAAATTCATTTTTGTCTAGTGCACAAAACAAGGCATTCATAGCCTTTGCATTTAAAGCAAAAACCTTCTTCTCCGATTCATTCCATTCGCTCATCGGAAGAGAAGATTTTTGAAATCCGTTTTCAACAATAGTCCAAAGCTCGAAATCCATGGAAATGAGGAAGATCCTCATACGAGTCTTCCAATAAGTATAATCCGACCCATTAAACAAGGTTGGACGTGTGATAGAATGACCCTCATATATGCCGGAGTAAGCCATCTCTCTTGGGTATCAAACCAAATATGAGAGTGAGCCTAGCTCTGATACCAATTGTTAGGATCGGAGCGGCAATAAGAGGGGTGGGGGTGAATTAGTGTAGCGGATTAAAACATTAGTTTCGACAAATCTTTCATACGATAAGAACGGAATTTGAAAAGCTTAACTTGAGAGTGTATTCTTAAAGTTGTGCAGCAAAGATAATAAGGAAATAAAGTATGTAAGTAGGTTTGCAGTAATGTAAATAGCAATAATGAAATGCAAACCAGTGATCACGCCGATTTTAGAGTGGTTCGGTCAAATGACCTACATCCACTTGTGAGGCCCCTCTTCGATGAGGCTCCCACCTTCCACTAGCAAATCTCTTGAAATGGAAGGGCAAATGCCCCTCTTACAACCTTTTACAAGCAGTTCAACCTCTTACAAATTTTCAGCAAGAAAGAAGGAGGAGAAGACTCTAGCAAATTGAAAACAAGACTTGCTAAGACTTTCTAAGACTTTTCTCTCAATCAATTGCTTCTCAAAAAGTTGTGATCTCAGCTGAGATTTGAGGGTATTTATAGGCCTCAAGAGGATTCAAATTTGGGCTCCAAAATTTGAATTCTCTTTGGGTTCCCGATGTTGGCGGTGCCACCGCTTGTCAGTGGCGGTGCCACCGCCTGTCACTGTCAGACATTGACCGTGCTGGGCAGTGCCACCGCCCAGCTCTCGGGTACTGGGCGGTGCAACTGCCTAGTCTGGCGGTGCCACCACCAGACCCTTCGGTTTACTTGTTGGGCTTCAAATTTAGCCCAAACCAAGTATAATTTTGGGCCCAGTTGGCCCCTAACCAGGATATAGGATTATTTCTTAATCCTAATCCTAATTACAAGTGAACTACATAACAAAATAAAAATATCCTAAGCAAGTTTTCAACCGCGAACGTCGAGTCTTGTTCCGGCGAGCTTTCCGACGAACTTCTTCCGACGGACTCCCAGCAAGCTCCCGATCTTGTGATGACTTTAACGAGTAGCCGACCCTTCTCGGTGATCTCCGTGAACCTCCGACGATCTCTTCGGTGAACTTCCAAAAATTTCGATAGGTTCCCGATTTCTTCTCGGTTGGTTCCGGCAACATCTCCGACGATTCTTCGGAGTCTTAAACGTCCATCGAACTTGACTCCGGTATTATTGCTTTGTGTTTTCTGGTTATCGTAGTTAATCCTACACACTTAACTCAATAATATGGATTAGATCAATTAACCTATCAATTGATTTTATCATCAAAATCTGACATTCAATAATTGAAAGCAGCAAGTAAGTAAGGAGGTTTGTAGTAAGGTAAATTACATTAAAGAAAGGCAAACCATATTTTAATAGTGGTTCGATCGTCATGACCTACATCCACTCCACCGATTCCTCTTCCATCAAGGCCATCGGCATCCACTATTGATCTTCCTTTAATAGGCAAAGATCAATCTCCTTCTTACACCCCTCTTCTCCTTTTCACAGGTTTAGGAGACAACCTTTATAAGCACTCACTCCTCCTAAACAGAATTCTAAACTTAGACTAGAGGAGGGGATTTCTCAAGTGATTGCAATAGAGTTTTCTCACTTTAAAACTCTTTGTGCTTGTGTATCTTAACCAGGGATGAGAGAGGTATTTATAGACCTCAAGTTGATTCAACTTGGAGCATAAAAACATCTCATCCCAGGTTTCCTAGGTACGAGCAATACCACCTTTTGTATTGGGCGGTACCACCGCTTGTGTCAGTTTGACACTGGGTAGTGCCACCGCTTGACAGGGGTGGTACCACTACCTAGCATCTTGCCATTGGGTGATACCATCGCCCAGAATTCCTGGGGTGTTGTTCCCCAGGCGGTGCCACCGTCGGCTAGGCTTTCAGCATCTTGGTTGGGCCTTGAATCTGACCCAAACCAGCCCAATTTTGGGCTCAGTTGGCCCCTATTAGAGTTGATGGGATTACCTCCCAATCCCAACTCCAATTATATGCTAACTACGATTCCTAAGACATATACTAAGAAAAATAATTCTAGTTTTTTCCGGCGAGCTTTCAATGATCTTTAGGCAAACTTTCGACGATCTCTCGACAATGTTCCGGTGGACTCCAAGCAAGCTCCTAGACTTCACAACGATCTTCTTGGCGAGTTCTGATGATCTTCTTTGGCAAGCTCCAGGACTTCTCGGTTAATTCCGATAGAACTTCCAACGAACATTCGGACTTTCGACGAACTCTCGAACTCCTAACGAAATCGTGTTCTTGATTCCAGGACTTCATTTTGCTTTATGTCTTACTATCATAGTTAATCCTACACACATCAAAAACATACTTTGATCTAGATAATTATTATTAAGCATGAATCATGTTATCTGACATGTCATTGGTCCATCGACGCTTCGTCCGATTCTTCGGCACATCATCCTCTCTTGCGGCCTATTGCTCAATCGGTTAGTTGACCTCTGCAACTCCGATATCCATGGTGCAATATCCGCTCTTATTGGCTTGATGCCCAAAACCATTGCTCAAAGCCTTCTATCGATACATCGACCGATCCTTCAGTGTGACGTCCAATCTTCTAACATGTTTCTCTGGCCCAACATGATTCTTCCTGCTTTAAATGTCTCTCCTTGATCGAAGCATCCTGCGTCACTTAAAACATAGATCAAATCATATATACTATCAATTGGTTTCATCATCAAAATCTGAGATTCAACAATCTCCCCGTTTTTTATGATGACAACCAATTGATGACGGAGTTAACCTTAACTCCTCCTATCAATATGTCATATTGATAGAACCTTGAATTCAAACTGAATTCAAGTCATTGCAAATTTCATCATGAATATTTGCAACATGTGATCATGCATAACATGATCATACTTCTCCCTCTTTGTCATCAACAAAAAGGAGAAGTTCCAACTATCAAGTGTTTGAGATATAATGTCAAATTGTTGCATAATAAACATAATATTCAATTTTATCATCATGCAATATATAAGCTAGAAAATTTAGCAAGTGTTACATCATATTAGAACATACAAGCTATAAAGTTTTAGATATGCAAGGTAGCAAGATAGCAAGTTTACAATATACAAGCTAGCAAAAATTTCGAAAGCAAATGCAAGATAGCTTTCTTGTTGAAGTCTGTAAGCTAGCATTTTTATATCACTTTACAACATGCATAATCACCAAATCATCATTAATTTTAAGATGTGCATGATTGTAAATTTTGTAAGTTTGTATTTTTGCTTCTTAAGATAGGCAAGCTAGTGATGTTCAAGATAGCAAGCTCTTTCTTCTCTTTTGAGAAGTGCCATTTTTTGCTTCCTTTGCAAAGTGCAAGCTAGCAAAATTTTACATTATTTTACAACAAGCAAGCTAGCAATTTGGCAAGTGTTACTTCTCTTTGAAGTATGAAGGCTAGCATATTTTTGAAAAATAATACAAGATAACAAGCTAGCAAGATACAATGTTTTACCTGAAGCAAGCTACATAAAGTACATTTGCATCTTCTCTTTAGATGTGCAAGCAAGCAAGCAAGTTTTTGCATCTTCTTGACTTGTGCAAGCTAGCTAGCAAGCTAGCTATCTCTCTCTTTGTCATTGTCAAAAAGAAGGGAAGAAAACAGTTTTGTATCTCTTTTTCCCTTTACAATAATTTTCAAATCATGACAAAGGATAAATAACAAAGATGAAAAATCAAGTCATGAATGTTAAAATAAATTTTCATCATGAATATTTCATCATTACATGCATCATTATCATAAGTTGAAGTATTGCATGCATAATATCAAATCATCATTCATAATTACGTCAATGTTTCAATCATTATTTCAATCATCAAAAATGAAAGTTCAAGTCTAAAATTCGAGAAATCAAGAGAAACTATGATCCATTTTAACAAATCTCCTCTTAAATAATTAACGAAAAAAATTCTTAGGAGATCATATAATCAAAGATATTCAAATGAAATTTTAAGTCATGAATTTTGAAAAAGATATTCTCCTTAGTAAATCGCAAGAGGAAACATAGGAGAAAAAGATTTCAATTCATGCACAAGAAATCTTATGATTCACATAGAAAAATCTCCTCTTTAGTAAAATACCAAGAAAAATCATAAGAGTACAAAGAAGAGATCTTGATTAAAAAAAAATATCTCAAGTAATTCCAATGAACCAAGATCATGATTTTGATAAAAATTATTCAAATTCAGATCATTAAAATCGTCAAAATCTCAACATTTCTTTCAAGAGATTCAAAATGGCATAAATAATTTTATTGATCTCTTAGTGAAAAATTGATAAGGTCGAGATTGAGAAGTTTTCAAGAAAAAATGCTTTCCTCTTTTTGTTTCAATTTATTGATTGATTTCATACATACATGTTCTTTTCTTTTATGCCAAATCAATGTATCATTCATTAACACCAAAAAAGAACTTTCAAAAGATCGTACAAATTATCATGCAGAAGTTTGAAATATAAACTCGTTAAGCATGCTTTCAAATCATCATTATATTTTCATTAAGACATCAAGTATGGTTTCGTTGAACATAATGTTGAATGATTCTTAAAGATATCTAAACATTTTTAGTTTCAATTTGTGTGATTGAATTTATATTAGTATGCCCAAATATTTGTTCTTATGTTAAAACCATGCATCAACGTTTAAAACAGAAAGATAAAAAATCATCAAGATCAAAAAGTGTAACACATAATTCCAAAACATATGATTTTAAATCATTACTTCAAGTCCTCATGCATAAAAATCATCAAGTATGATACAAACATTTATTTTCAAAACATTCATCATGATAAGACATTTTTTAATCAAAATAATTTTGTTTGTTTATCATAAAACAAGATTATTTTTAAAATCACTATAAAGGTAAGCATGATCCAATTTTATTTTTGCATTTTCATTAAACATGTAATTAAAAATTATATATAATTTTTATAAACTAATTTAAGAACAACTCATGAAAAGCATTACATAATTTTGAAATAGATTAAATGAGTTTCGTTTGAGTTGTTTACCTCATTGTAGAATATCGTTAAGGCGTAGTTTGCCACGTGGCCTTTGTTTTTCTCCTTGTCTTCGGATGAGCTTGATTCGTCCAAAGTCACATTCTTCTTCTTTTTAAGTTCATTTTTAATTTTTGATTCTTGGTTTAAAAATTTCATGAGGTATTCAAGTTCACCATCACTTGAGCTTATGCTCAAGTGGTCTTCAATTGTTCTAAGTCCGCAATCCTTCTTATTTTTTGGAAGGTGATTCTCAAGTTCTTCACATGCATTGCACGTCATTTCATAGGTCATCAAAGACCCTATAAGTTCTTCAATTGGTAAATGATTCATATTTTTTTATTCTTGAATAGCTGTTACTTTTGAATCCCAACTCTTATTAAGAAAACATAAAATTTTATTTACAAGTTCAAAATCTAAAAAATTTCTACCAAGTACTTTTAAACTATTGACAACATCCATAAAATGAGTGTACATGTCAACAACGGTTTCACTTGGCTTCATTCAAGAAAGTTTAAAATCATGCATTAAAATATTGATTTTTGAATCTTTAACTTTGCTAGTGCCTTCATGTATGATTTCGAGAGTGTGCCATATATTGAAAGTCGTTTCACAAGTAGAAACCTGATTAAACTCAGCTTTATCGAAAGCGCAAAATAGAGTGTTCATAGCTCTAGCATTTAAGGAAAAAGTTTTCTTCCCCAAATCATTTGAATGGTTCATTGGAAGAGAAGACATTCGAAAATCGCTTTCGACAATATTCCCATAAGTTTAAATCCAAAGAAAGCAAGAAAACTCTCATTCGAGTTTTTCAATGTATAGTCCGTCCCATTGAATAAGGGAGGACAAATGAGAGAGTGACCCCCTTGAAAGCCGAAAAGAACCATTTCTCTTGGGTGTTAAACTAAAAGAGAAATTACAAAGCTCTGATACTAACTGTTAGGAACGAGTTGGCACTAAGAGGGGGGATGAATTAGTGCAACGGATAAAAACGTCAGTTTCTTAAAACTCTTTCGTACGTTGAAAACCAATCCCGGAAATATGTTTAACTTAAAAGCATGTTCGTAAACGTTTTGAAAGCAGTAAGCAAGTAAGGAGGTTTGTAGTAAGGTAAATTGCACTAAAGAAAAGCAAACCAGATTTTTATAGTGGTTCGGTCGCCGTGACCTACATCCACTCCACTGATTCCTCTTCCGTCGAGGCCACCGACATCCACTATCGATCTTCCTTTAATAGGCAAAGATCAACCTCTTTCTTACACCCCTCTTCTCCTTTTCAGAGGTTTAGGAGACAACCTTTATAAGCACTCACTTCTCCTAAATAGAATTCTATACTTAGACTAGAGGAGGGGATTTCTCAAGTAATTACAACATCGTTTTCTTACTTTAGAACTCTCTGTGCTTATGTATCTTAACCAAGGATGAGATGGGTATTTATAGGCCTCATGTTGATTCAAACTTGGAGCCTAAAACATCTCATCCCGGGTTTCCTGGGTACGGGCGGTACCATCGCCTATGCTAGGCGGTACCACCGCTAGTGTCAATTTGACACTAGGTGGTACCACTACTTAGCACCCTACCATTGGGTGGTACCACCGCCTAGAATTCTCGGGGTGCTATTCCCCAAGCGGTGCCACCGCTGGCCTTGGTGGTGCTACCGCCGGCCAAGCTTTTAGCATCCTGGTTGGGCCTTGAATCCGACCCAAACCAGCCCAACTTCGGGCCTAGTTGGCTCCTAATAGAGATGATGGGATTACCTCCCAATCCCAACTCCAATTATGTGCTAACTACGATTCCTAAGAAATATTCTAAGCAAAATAAGTCTGGTTTCTTCCAGCGAGCTTCCGACGAACTTCCGATGATCTCTCGGCAATGTTTGAGCGAACACCCAACAAGCTCTTGGACTTCACGACGATCTTCTTGGTGAGTTCCGATGATCTTCTTTGGCTAGCTCTAGGACTTCTTGGTCAATTCCAATAGAACTTTCGACGAACGTTCGGACTTTTGACGAACTCTCGAACTCTCAACGAAATCACGTTCTTGATTCTGGGACTTCGTTTTGCTTTATACCTTGCTATCGTAGTTAATCCTGCACACATCAAAAACAAACTTCAATCTAGACAATTATTATTAAGCATGAATCATGTCGTCCGCCATGTCATTGGTCCATCGATACTTCGTCCGATTCTTCGAGGCATCGTCTTCTCTTGTGGCATATTGCCCAATCGGCCAGTTGACCTCTGCAACTCCAATATCCTTGGTGCAATATCCACTCTTATTGGCCTGATGCCCGAAACCATAGCCCGAAGCCTTTTATCAATACATCGACCGATCCTTCGGCGCGACATCCAATATTCTGACATGTTTCTCTAGCCCAATATGATTCTTCCTGCTTTAAATGTCTCTCCTTGATTGAAGCATCCTACGTCACTTAAAACATAGATCAAATCATAAATACTATCAATTGATTGCATCATCAAAATCCGAGATTCAACATTTTCAGGTCCAATGATAATCAATCATTATTTACAAATTTTGAATATGAATTTTAACAAGTTGACAATTCTTGATAAAAGATAACAATTCATCATTCCATGGTAAGATATCTATTGTAAATAGCAAGTTGAGCTTATGATATCTAACATAATTAAAGACATTTATCAAGTATCTACAATGCAATACATTTTGCACATTGTTTAATATGTCAAGTTATCATCAATTTGTCATATTTCTGCCCCTTTGTCATCAACAAAAAGGAGAACAATTCAACAATGCAAGTTTGGTAAAAAATCAAGCAAGTTTCATAATGAATGTATGCAAGCAATAAATGAAGGCAAGCAAAAACTTTGCATGATAATTTTTCTTTGAATAAGCTAACATTTTTACTCAAAGGGCTTTTTCCTTCTTTTTTTTGGATATGCAAGTCTCTTTCTTCCTTTGTCATAAGAACAAGAAAAGGAAGAAGGGTAAGGAAGGAATCCATAAAGACCCAAATTCATGAAAGGATTTGAACCATGTCAAAAATAATAAATAGGTTTCATTAAATCATGCTTCAATTTTAACAAAGAGAAGGGATTTATCTTTCCTCATTCTTGCAAGTGATTATGACATACTAAAATTTATCTTTCAAGGATCAAGACATCCATTGGAATTTATAAAATTCATCTTTCACCAGAAGAATAAGGAGAGGAGCATCATATGAAAAATAAATTCATAAGTCAAATCCATTTCTCATTAAAAATTCACAAGAGATAAACCCATGAGAGATGTATTTGTCAATGAAATCCATGAAGTGATTAAGTGTATAAAAAATCATTAAGTGATGGAGCAAGGGTATGAAGTAAACTTGATACCAAGGAAGATAAAAACGAAATAGATTCATGAAAGCCCCATTCATGAAATACATCAAGAGAAGGATAGTCTGGAAAAGAAATACAACAAACTCATGTATTCATAAAATTTAGCATTCCTGTTTCTCTTCTAATGAAATCAAATTATTATTTATTTAAAGATTTTGTAAAGATATCGGCTAATTGATGCTTCGTATTAATGAATTCTAATATTACATCATGACTATTAACATGATCTCTTATGAAATGATGCCTAATGTCAATATGTTTAGTTCTAGAGTGTTGAATAGGATTTTTCATTAAATATATTTCACTTGTGTTATCACATTTTATGAGAATATTCTTAAGATAAATTTGATAATATTCTAATGTATTTTTCATCCATACAACTTGTGCACAACATGCACTAGCTGCAATATATTCGGCTTCGGTTGTGGATAATGCAACCGAGTTCTGTTTCTTAGAAGACCAAGAGACAAGTGCGTGTCCTAAAAATTGACACATTCTGGATGTGCTTTTTCTATCTAATCTACATCCACCAAAATCCGCATTAGCATAAGCGATTAACTCAATGTTTTCGGATTTTGGATACCATAATTTTAGATTAGTGGTTCCTTTAAGATATCTAAAGATTCTTTTAATTGCTTTAAGATGAGATAGCTTAAAATTAGATTGAAACCTAGCACAAAATCTCATGCTAAACATGATATCCAGTCTTATTGCGGTGAGGTATAGTAAACTACCTATCATACCTCTATAAGCTTTTTGATCAAAGGTTTCTCCCCTTTCGTCAATGTCTAACTTAGTGGAGGTACTATAAGAGTATTAATAGCCTTTGAGCTATCCGTATTAAATCGATTTAGCAAGTCTAATGCATATTTTATTTGACTAAGAAAAGTACCATTACTAAGTTGTGTGATTTGTAAGCTTAAAAATAAGGTTAGTTCACCCATGAAATTCATTTCAAATTCTAGACTCATATTCATTGTAAATGATTCACATAATGATTTATTCGTATAGCCAAAAGTAATATCATCAACATAAATTTGAATAATAAGAAAATCATTTTTAAATTTTTTGATAAACAATGTAGTATCGATCTTGCCTTTAGAGAAATTATTTTAAATAAGAAAAGAGCTAAATCTCTCATACCAAGCCCTTGGGGCTTGTTTTAAACCATAGAGAGCTTTAGATAATTTACACACATGATTAGGAAACTTATCATTCTCAAATCTGGGGGGTTGTTCAACATAAACTTTTTCAAAAATAAAGCCATTATGAAAAGCACTTTTAACATCCATTTGAAATAGCTTAAAATTGTTACTACTAGCATAGGCAAGGAGCATCCTTATGGCTTCTAATCGTGCCACAGGAGCGAAGGTTTCTTTGTAATCGATACCTTCTTCTTGGTTGAAACCCTTAACCACTAATCTAGCATTGTTTCTAACCATGATACCAAATTCATCTTGCTTGTTTCTAAAGACCCATTTAGTACCAATAACTAAATAGTCATTTAGCCTCGGAACAAGCTTCCACTCCTCATTTCTCTCAAATTGATTCAACTCTTCTTATATTACAATAACCCATGAATCATCTCTCAAGGCTTCGTCAATGCATTTAAGAACAATTTGGGAGAGAAAAGCGGCATTGGCATAAAAATTCTTAAGAGAAGAATAAGTTTGAACCTCTTTTGACGTGTCTCTTATGATTACTCCTTAGGATGAGCATCTACATACTTTCATTCCTTGTGTAAGGATATTTCAGAAGAAGATGCTTCTAAGTTGCTAGATAGAAAAAGGGTTTCATTTAAATTGAAAGCATCAAAATTAAGATCATCATCAAAATAATTTTTCTTCACTCCGGAAACTTCATTGAAAATAATATGAATAAATTCTTCTATAACCAAAGTTCTTTTGTTAAAACTACAAAATGCTTTAGAAATAGAAGAATAGCCAAGAAAAATTTCTTCATCAGCTTTTGCATCAAACTTTCCTAAGGCATATTTTTCATTCAAGATAAAACATTTACACCCAAAAACTTTAAAATATGAAACATTAGGGTTTTTATTGTTCCATAACTTATAAAGAGTTTTGGAGAGTAATGGTCTTACTAGAACCCTATTCATGACATAGCATACCGTATTTACGGCTTCGGTCCAAAAATATTTGGGTAAGCTATGTTCGTTTAACATTATTCTAGCCATTTCTTGTAAGTTTCTATTTTTTCTTTCTACTACTCCATTTTGTTGAGGAGTTCTTGGAGTAGAGAAGTTGTGGTTGTATTCATTTGATTCACAAAATTCTTGGAAATCACGGTTTTGAAATTTAGTACCGTGATCACTTCGAATTGATGAAATCATAAAACCCTTTTTGATTTTAACAAGTTTACAAAATTTAGAGAAATACCTAAAGCAATCACTTTTGTGTGTCAAAATGTAAGTCCATGTATATCTATTATAATCATCCATGATAATAAAGGCGTATTTGCTACCTCCGAGGCTTGATGTAGTAATTGGTCTAAGTAAGTCCATATGGATCAATTACAATGGTCTAGAGGTACTTATTTAGTTTTTTGGTTTGAAACTATCTTTTATTTATTTTCCTAGTTGACATGCATCACACACATTGTCTTTAACGAACTTAATATGAGGAATCCCTCTTACAAGTTCTTTGGATGAGATTTGAGAGATTAGTTTCATGCTAGCATGACCTAATCTCCTATGCCAAAGCCAAGCATCATCATTCAAAACCGAAAAATATATTTCATTAAAAAGATCATCAATGTCGATAGTGTATATATTATTTTCTTTTTGAGCAATCATAGATGTATTTTTGTATGGTTTTTCAATAATGCAAGCATTGGATTCAAATCTAATGATGTATCCTTTATCACACATTTGACTAATGCTCAAGAGGTCATGCTTTAAGCCATCAACTAACGACACATCTTCAATAAAATAGTTGGATGTTACCTATGGTTCCTTCACCAATGATTTTACTCTTGTTGTTGTCGCCGAAGGTGATATATCCTTTGTCTAGGCTAGTGAGCTTAGAGAATTGAGATGGATCTCTGGTCATATGCCTTGAGCATCCACTATCAACGTACCATCTCTTGCTCCTAGCTTGTGATGGTAACCGTTTCTACAAAAAAGGATGACTTTAAGGTACCCATTTCACCTTGGGTGCCTCAAAAATTGATTGGCTTAACTTATCATTTTGCATGGAGTTCTTTACGATTCGTTTAAGAATCCAAATCAGTTTGTGTGGACTACATTTCTTAAATGGACAATAATAAGCTACATGCCCAAATTTGCAACAAAAGTTGCATTTGTTTCGGGGTGAAACATACAAAGTAGGGCCTTTAACAAAGGTGATTGGATTTTGGTGAGAGCTACTCACAAATCCAAATTCTACGTTTTCTATGAACGTGACCCTTGTTGGTAAAGATCATGTTTAAGGACTTGCTACCAACCTCAAATTTTTCTAAGATTTCTTTGAGTAGTAAGTTTTCCTTTCTAAGTGTTTCTAATTGATCGCATTTCGTACATGGAGCTAAACTATCATTGTGCTCAACTTTTAATCTATTGAAATCACTAACAAGAGAAGCATGCTTTTTTTTTCAACAATTTATATTTTTTACTAATTAATTTTTATTCATCAAATAAATCATGAAAAGTATTTAATAGTTCATCAAACGATAAATTTGCATCAAATGAACTACTCACCTCATCTCCAATAGCCATTAGCGCATAATGAGCAACTTGCTCGGTGTTGGTTGGCTCCTCTTCTTCGGATGCACTTGAGTCATCCCAAGTTGCTTTAAGAGTCTTCTTCTTCTTTAGTTGCTTCCTCTATGCTTGGGGACATTCACTCTTGAAATGTCTTGGCTTCTTGCATTCGTAACATATGACTTGTTTTTTTTTTTGTTCAAATTTATTTTTAGTGTCATTTCTAAATTTATTTCTTTTTATGAATTTTTTAAACTTTCTTGTTAAGAGTGCCAAGTCATCATCAAGGTCCTCATCACTTGAATTTTCTTTCAAGTGGTCTTCTTGAGTTCTTAGTGTCATATCCTTCCTATTCTTTGGAAGGTTATTCTCAAGCTCTTCATGAGCATTACAAGTCATCTCGTAGGTCATTAATGACCCAATTAGTTCTTCAAAAGGAAAGTTATTTAAATCTTTAGCCTCTTGAATGATCGTTACTTTAGGTTCACAACTCTTTGGAAGGGATCTTAAAATTTTATTAACAAGTTCAAAATCCGAGAAACTTTTACCAAGTCCTTTTAGACCATTGACGACATCCTTTAACGTGGTTGTGTCATTTAACGTGGGCAAGGCAGCCCCAAATCTTAACAACCTTAAGATCGGGCTTCTTTCTTTTTCATATCTCATATGGTGTAGACACTACCAACTTAGTTGGAATTCTATTTAGAATGTAAGCTATGGTCTCTATGGCATATCCCTAGAATGAGAAGGGTAGGTCAGTGAAACTCACCATGGACCGTACCATATATAAAATCGTACGATTCCTCCTTTCAGATACACCATTGAGCTGAGGTGTATAAGGAGGTGTCCATTGGGATAGAATCCCATGGTCCTTGAGGAATTGGGTAAACTATTCACTTAAGTGCTCACCTCCTCGATCTGATCGAAGAGTCTTTGATACTCTTCCTAGTCTGGTTCTCCACTTCATTCTTATACTCTCTGAATTTCTCAAAGGCCTTAGACTTGTACTTTATTAAGTACATATGTCCATACCTTAAGAAATCATTAGTAAAGGTAATGAAGTAGAAGTAACCACCAATGGCATGAGTTGACATGGGTCCACATACATCACTATTTATGAGTTCCAATTGTTGAATCTCGGATTTTGATGATGAAGTCAATTGAAATTTATTTGAACTAATCTATATGTTGAGAAAAGTTTGCAGGATTAACTACAATGGCAGTAAGACATAAAGCAGGTATTGTGCCGGAGTCAAGATCGAGATCTCATTGGGAGTTCGAGAGTTCGACGGAAGTCCGAACGTTCGTCGGAAGTTCTACGGGAACCAAACGAGAAGTCCAAGAGCTTGTCATACAAGCTCGTCGGAACTTACCAAGAAGATCATCGCAAAGTCCAGGAGCTTGCGGTGAGTCCACTGGAGCATTGTCGAGAGTTCATCGGATATTCACCGGAAGTATACCGAAAGCTCACCAGAAGAGCAATTGACGCACTGAAATAAGAAGTGTAGTAAACATGTCTTAATTATCATAGTTAGAGCATAAATTAAGTTAGGATTGTGAGATAATCTCACTAACTTAATTAGGGGTCAATTGGGCCCCAAACAGGGCTACATTGGGTTGAATTGAGCACCCAATTCAGCCCCTAAATTCTTGGCCGATAGTGGCACCACCTAGAAAGTAGTGCCCCAAGAAATCTAGGCGGTGGTACCGCCCAGACTGGGTGGTGGTACCACCGACAGTTATTGCTACCAGTGGTGGTACCGCCCTTGTCAAGCGATAATACCGCCAAAGCTCGGTCTCCGAGCTTTGTCAGGTGGTGATACTATCCAGACTAAGCGGTAGTACCGCCTAGTGTCAGGTGTCAGGTGGTGGTATAGTTCAGTAATGGTGGTGGTACCGCAAGGACCCCGAAAATATGAGATTAGACACTTTTTGGCTCCATTTTGGAAGCCATTGGGGCCTATAAAAACCTCACCCTTATCTACATGAAAGGGCACGAAAGTATTGGCTTAATCTTGTATTCTTGAGTCTTAAAGTGTTGTAAAAGTTAGAGTTCTCCTCCTTCATCTCTTAGTCGTGTAACTATCTAAGAAAGAGGAGTGAGACTTGTAAGGGTTCATCTCCTAAACCCGGGAAAAGGAGAAAGTGTTGCAAAGAGGTGTTCGGTCTTCACCTATTGAAGGAAGGCCTTTAGTGGATGTCGGTGAGGAATCTGAAAATGCATGTAGGTCACATTGACATAACCACTCTAAAACTCGGTTTATATTTACTTTGAGCAATTTATTTTTAAAGAAAACTGCCTCTCCTTTTTACTGTACTTTTACTATGCCTACATACGCTTTCAAGTAAACACCTTTTGAGATTGGCTTTAATTTTATGAAAGCTTTCAAATTCAAATTCTCTTTGAAACGGATTGAATTGAAACCAATTCATCGGAATTAGTTTTAATTGAAACAAGTATTTTGAAATCATGAAAGTTTTCTACTGCACTAATTCACCCCCCCTCTTAGTGCCGCTCTTAATCCTAACAATTGGTATCAGAGCAAGGTTCACGCTCATTTGGTTTTAAACCCAAGAGAGATAGTATTTGCCGATAACTTAGAGGGCCATTCAATTACACGTCCATCCATGTACAATGGGATGGATTACACATATTGAAAGACTAGAATGAGGATCTTCCTATTTTCAACAGATTTTAAATTATGGAATATTATAGAAAATGACTTTCAAAAGTCTTCTCTTCCAATGAATGATTGGAATGAATTGGAGAAGAAGACTTTCGCTTTAAACGCAAAGGCTATGAATGCCTTATTTTATGCATTAGATAAAAATGAGTTTAATCGAGTATCGGTTTGTGAAATGGCTTTTGACATTTGGCACACACTTGAAGTGACTCATGAAGGCACTAGTAGAGTGAAGGAGTCAAAAATTAATCTTTTAGTGCATTCTTATGAGTTGTTTCGAATGAAACCGAGTGAGACTATTAGAGACATGTACACCCTATTTATGGATGTTGTCAATGGTCTAAAAGGCCTTGGTAAAGGTTTCTCGGATTTTGAAATCGTTAATAAGATTTTAAGATCCATTCCAAAAAGTTGGGATCCTAAAGTAACGACTATTCAAAAGGCCAAAGATCTAAATAATTTTCCTCTTGAATAACTAATTGGGTCACTAATGACCTATGAAATGACATGTAAAGCTCATGAAGAGCTTGAGGACACCTTTCCAAAGAATAGGAAGGACATAGCACTGAGAACACAAGAAGACCACTTGAAAGAAAACTCAAGTGATGAGGACTTTGATGACGACTTGGCACTCTTAACAAAAAAATTCAAAAGATTCATAAAAAAAATAAGTTTAAAAATGATACTAAAAATAAATTTGAACATAATAAAGAACAAGCGATATGTTATGAATGCAAGAAGCCGGGACATTTCAAGAGTGAATGTCCCCAAGCAAAGAGGAAGCAACCAAAGAAGAAGACTCTCAAAGCTACATAGGACGACTCAAGTGCATCCGAAGAAGAGGAGCCTACCATCACTGAGCAAGTTGCTCACTAAGTACTAATGGCCATTGGAGATGAGGTAACAAGTTCAATTGATGCAAATTTATCATTTAATAAACTATTAAATGCTTTTCATGATTTATTTGATGAATGCAAATCAATTAGTAAAAATTATAAATTATTAAAAAAGGAGCATGCTTCTCTTGTTAATGATTTCGATAGTTTAAAAGTTGAGCACAATGATAGTTTAGCTCCATGTATGAAATGTGATGAACTAGAAACACTTAGAAATAACTTACTACTCAAGGAATCCTTAAAAAAATTTGAGGTTGGTAGCAATTCCTTAAACATGATCCTTACGAACAATGGTCATGTTCATAGAAAAGGTAGAATCAGATTCGTGAGTAACTCTCACCAAAATTCAACCACCTTTGTTAAAGGCCCTACTTTGCATGGTTCACCCCAAAAGAATTGTAACTTTTTTTGCAAATCTGGGTATGTAGCTTATAATTGTTCATTCAATAAATATAGTCCACATAAATTAATTTGGGTTCCTAAAAGAACCTCAAATGACTCAATGCAATATGATAAACTATGTAGATCGATTTTTGAAGCACCCGAGGTCAAATGGGTACCTAAAAATCATCTCTTTTTGTAGAAAAATATATCATTACAAGCTAGGAGCAAGAGATGATACTTTGATTTTTGATGCTCAAGGCTTATGACCAAAGATCCAAAATAACTCATAAAGCTCTCTAGCTAAATAATAAAAAGGGGATCATAAGAATTAAAATTGTTAGTTACAAAATGATACTTATAAGATCAAGAAGTAATAATTATTTGAAATCATGTGTGATAAACACTTGATCTTGATCTCTCAAACTTGAAAATTCTTATACACAAGTTCCCTTTATAACTTCTTCTGGAGTTCTAAATTTCTAGGATACATTCCCTCCCAATTTTTTTTTTTTGGATCGAATTCTATCTAACAAGATCATGAATTTGTTAAATTTTCATTTTTTGACTTTCTTGATCACTCACCTGAATCATGATCTTATAGTGTGCACAACGAGCCATTTGCATTTTTTCATATGAGTTTTTATGATGTTTGTGTACAAATGATGAATCATGAACTTATGGTAGGCATTTTATAATACGAGTTCAATATAACGTTTGAGTATGGTGTGCATTTTATATGATGAATCATGAATGTAGAGTCTTTAATATGAATTTTCTTCTCTTATGATGCGAATTTTACATGATGAAGTAAATAAGGATGTGTGCTTCATAAAAATAAAAATCTTGCAAAATTGGAATCACCTGTGATAGCACCACACAACAAGGTGAGCAGTGCTCACTGCCCGTAGGTGTTGACACCACCCAACTGGCGGTAGCCCCGCCAGTTGTCTCGGGTGGCAGGCGGTAGCACCGCCCAGTTAGCGGTGCCACCACCCGCAACCTCTGCCCTACAAAAAGGCACTGAGGATCGGTGGTAGAACCGACCCCAAGCCCTCCTACAATCCTCCAAGCACATCTAAACACCTCTCCACCCCTCATTCTCCTTTATCCTCCTCTAGAAACTAAAGGAAACCCTTCTCTTCTTCAAATTCAAGAATCAATCTCTACCTTTCAAGAAGATTACTGCAAGGGTAATTCTTAAACCTCTTCTCTCAATTTATTAATAGATCTTACCTCTTATGTGTAGTTCTTGGTATCATTTATGTGTTTAGACTCATGGCTTCTATAAGATCCTCTAGGAACAAAGGGAAGAGGAGTTTACATGGTAATTATGACTCCCTACTTTTTTATTCTAATCAACATGTCCTAAAATTTCTTTCAATAGAGTCTAGATATGTTCATAAGGGTAAATATGTTGATTTTGACGAATTGAGCGATTTAGAACCTATCAATGGTTTGTTAATCTAGACATTCTCCCAATATTTCAAATGAGTGAACCTATCTACCCTAAACCTATTAGGCTATTTTATAACAATTTACATGTACATGAAGATGAAAGGGTATCTACCTATCTATTAGGATATCATATACCCATTACGGATAGAACCATTTGTAACATTATAGGAATTCCGGTAAAAGAAAAAGGGTGTTATTTTAAAGGACAATGGGATGATGAAACAGTTGGGACTACTTACGTTGATGCCTTAGGAACAATTTATGGCAATCCTAACTTAACGATTCTTCCAAAAAACTGTGAACATTTACTACCTTTAAGCACCAAAATACTTAATCACATCCTGATAAGTATTATTCTCCTAAAGCAATATCATCATGATGAAGTAAGTCAAATGAAACTAGGTACCATATATTAGATTATAAAGGGACATAACAATTGTTTTGGTTAACTAATCCAACAAAACATGTTTCAAATATCAAAAAAGGACATGATGCTTCCATATAGTGGCTTAATCATAAGACTACTCCATGCCTATGATATTGTCATTCCACCCAACGAAGAAGTTATAAAATTAGACAGATTTAGTATCATAAATAAAAATCTACTTCAACGGATGAGATGTACATTTAGAAATGGTATATGAACTAGACTGCCTAAAAGGATTGATCCCCTCCAACCTGAACCAGAACTTGAAACACTAATTTTTAGGGGTAATCTATCTCCTCCAACTGGTCCCTTTGAGGAATCACCTCTAATAGAGCAAGCACCTCCCTCATCTATCGAAGACATAGGGACTCGGATGGATCATTTTGAATATTGACAAGATCAACTTGAACAATACCAAGATCAAATCTTAACTAAGTTGCAGCAAATTCATCAACAATTTAATATTTTGTTTAGACATTTGAACTTTCCACCACCTAAATAAGTTGTGTATGTATTTGAGGATTGTAATGTTGTAATCATATGTTGTTTACCTTAATGGTGTAAACTTAAAATGCTCGTTACTTTGATTATCGCAATGTTGTGCTTTGATGCCTAAAATGCTACTTACTTTGATAGTAAAATTTTGTGTTAACTACACTGACGATTAAATTCTGAGCTTATTTTAATGAATATATCACTCTAAGAATTAGACTTGTAATATCTTTTGAATAGATAAATTTCTTGATATATTTAACTATTGGTATCTATGACTTAATGTATTATGATCATTTGTGGAGTTATGAATGTTAATTTGTCCGAATGCATGAATTTGATGTATATCTTTTCCGGACTATCTTTCAGTTAATGTATTCCTTGAATGGAGCTTTCATGAGTTTATGCCTTATCAAGTTCACTTCATACCCTTGCTCTATCACTTAATGATATTTTATCACTTCATGGATTTCATTAACAAATGCATCTCTCACGGGTTTATCTCTTATGAATTTTTAATGAGAAATGGATTTGATTTGATGCTCCTCTCATTATGAAGGTTTATTCATGAAATTTCTTTTATCTTTCATATGATGATTCTTTCATATGAATTCTTTCTTAATGAAGGAAGAATTTTTATGAATTTTTTAGTATGAGATGAACACTTGCAAGAGTTAGGATTTGATTTCACATGAATATATTGATCTTTGTGAAAATTGAAACATAATTTATTAAAACTCTTTTATCGTTTTTGACTTGATTCAAATCATTTCACAAAGTTGGTTCTCAATGGATTTTCCTCCTTACTCTCCTTCTTCATACAAAGTTTTGATGAAAAATAAAAAGGGAGAAGTTGATGGAAGCTATCTCTTTAATATTTATAACTTTTAATGTGAGAACTTTTGAATGATATCATATCATGAATGCTTGAAATATGATTGGTACACAAATTGAAATATGGCATGAATTTTTACCACACTTGCAATGTTGAATCGATCTCCTTTTTGTTGATGACAAATGGGGAGAAATGATACCAAAATGTGGTAAATTGATGATAAATGTATGCAATGTATTTCATCATAGATACTTGAAATGTTTGCTTAATAAATTTCTTTCATAAGATATCTAGAGCTTAACTTGCTATTTTTTTACAAATTGATATCTTGCCAAAGAATGATGAATTGCTATCTTTGTCATCTTTCGTATTTCAAATATCATACTTGAAAATGGATGTCATGTCTTGACATCATTTTCATAATATTATATCATGATAGGAATCATGATGTGTGTATTGATAAGTTTAAATGAACTTACCATATCAATATGTCTCTTGAATTCAAAGGCCTTGAATTCAAGAATGTCTTTTCTCAAGTATGACATATAGATAGGAGGAGTTAAAGTTAACTCTGTCATCAATTAATTATCATCATAAAAAAGGGGGAGATTATTGAATCTCGAATTTTGTTGATGAAGTCAATTGAAATATGTTTGATCTTATCTATATGTTAAGAAAAGTGTGCAGAATTAACTACGATGGCAGTAAGACATAAAGCAAGTGTTATGCTGTTGTCAAGATCGAGATCTCATTGAGAGTTCGAGAGTTCAACGGAAGCCCGGACATTCGTCGGAAGTTCTACGGGAAACAATCGAGAAGTCCAGGAGCTTGCCATAGAAGCTTGTCGAAACTCGCCAAGAAGATCATCACAAAGTCCAAGAGCTTGCTGGGAGTCCGCCGGAGCATTGCCGAGAGTTCGTCAGATGTTCACCGGATGTATACCAGAAGCTCGTCGAAAGAGCAATTGACGCACCGGAATAAGAAGTGTAGTATACATGTCTTAATTATCATAGTTAGAGCATAAATTAAGTTAGGAATGAGAGGTAATCTCACTAACTTAATTAGGGGCCAATTGGGCCCTTAACAGGGCTGAATTGGCCGAATTGAGGACCCAATTCAGCCCCTGAATTCTTGGCCAGTGGCGGCATCGCTTGGAAAGTAGTGCCTCAGGAAATCTGGGTGGTGGTACCGCCCATACTAGGTGGTGGTACCGTCGGTAGTTATTGCTACTAGCTGTGGTACCGCCCCTATTAGGCGGTAGTACCGTTAGAGCTCGGTCTCCGAGCTTTGTTAGGTGGTGCTACTGCCTAGACTGAACGATAGTACCACATAGTGTCAGGTGTCAGGTGGTGGTACCGCTTAGTAATGGCGGTGGTACTACTAGGACCCCGGAAATCTGGGATTAGACACTTTTTGGCTCCTTTTTTGAAGCCATTGGGGCCTATAAAAATCTCACCCTTTTCTACATGAAAGGGCATGAAAGTATTGGCTTAATCTTGTATTCTTGAGTCTTAAAATGTTGTAAAAGTTAGAGTTCTCCTTCTTCATTTCTTAGCCTTGTATCCATCTAAGAAAGAGGAGTGAGACTTGTAAGGGTTCATCTCTTAAAGCCAGGAAAAGAAGAAAGTATTGTAAAGAGGTATTCAGTCTTCACCTATTGAAGGAAGGCATTTAGTGGACGTTAGTGACCTCGTCGAAGGAGGAATCTGAAAGTGGATGTAGGTCACATTGACCAAACCACTCTAAAACTCGGTTTGCATTTCTTTAAGCAATTTACTTTTATAACAAACTATCTCTTCTCCTTACTGTGCTTTTACTACTTCTACATACGCTTTCAAGTAAATACTTTTCGAGTTCGCCTTTAATTTTATGAAAGCTTTGAAGTTCAAATTCTCTCCGAAACGGATTGAATCGAAACCATTTTCGTCGGAATCAATTTTAATCGAAATAAGTTTTTTGAAATCATAAAAGCTTGCCGCTGCACTAATTCACCCCCCATCTTAATGCCGCTCTTGATCCTAACAATTGGTATCAGAGTAAGGTTCACTCTCATTTTGTTTTAAACCCAAAAGAGATGGCATTTGCTGGCAACCTAGAGGGTCTTTCAATTACATGTCCGCCCATGTTCAATGGGACGGATTACACATATTGGAAGACTAGAATGAGGATCTTCCTAATTTCAATGGATTTCAAATTATGAAATATTTTAGAAAATAGCTTTCAAAAGTCTTCTCTTCCAATAAACGATTAGAAAGAATTGGAGAAGAAGACTTTCGCTTTAAACGCAAAAGCTATGAATGCCTTATTTTGTGCATTAGATAAAAATGAGTTTAATCAAGTATCGATTTGTGAAATTGCTTTTGACATTTGGCACACACTTGAAGTGACTCATGAAGGCACTAGTAGAGTAAAGGAGTCAAAAATTAATATTTTAGTGTATTCTTATAAGTTGTTTCGAATGAAACCAAGTGAAACCATTGGAGACATATACACTCGATTTACGGATGTCGTCAATGGTCCAAAATGACTTGATAAAGGTTTCTTATATTTTGAACTGGTTAATAAGATTTTAAGATCTCTTCTAAAAAGTTGGGATCCTAATGTAATGGTCATTCAAGAGACCAAAGATCTAAATAATTTTCCTCTTGAATAACTAATTGGGTCATTAATGACCTATGAAATGACATGTAAAGCTCATTAAGAGCTTTAGGACACCCTTCGAAAGAACAAGAAGGATATATTACTAAGAACACAAGAATACCACTTGAAAGAAAACTCAAGTGATGAGGACTTTGATGATGACTTGGCACTCTTAACAAAGAAGTTCAAAAGATTCATAAAAAGAAATAAGTTTACTAAAAATAAATTTGAACATAATAAAGAACAAGTGATATGTTATGAATGTAAGAAGCCGGGACATTTTAAGTGTCAATGTCCCCGAGCAAAGAGGAGGCAACCAAAGAAGAAGGCTCTCAAAGCTACATGGGATGACTCAAATGCATCCAAAGAAGAGGAGCCTACCATCACTGAGCAAGTTGCTCACTAAGCACAAATGGCCATTGGAGATGAGGTAACAAGTTCAATTGATGTAAATATATCATTTAATGAACTATTAAATGTTTTTCATGATTTATTTGATGAATGCAAATCAATTAGTAAAAAATATAAATTATTAAAAAAGGAGCATGCTTCTCTTGTTAATGATTTTGATAGTTTAAAAGTTGAGCACAATGATAGTTTAGCATCATGTACGAATTGTGATGAACTAGAAACACTTAGAAACAACTTGCTACTCAAGGAAACCTTAAAAAAATTTGAGGTTGGTAGCAATTCCTTGAACATAATCCTTGCTAACAAGAGTCATGTTCATAGAAAAGGCGGAATCAGATTCATGAGTAGCTCTCACCAAAATTCAACCACCTTTGTTAAGGGCCCTACTTTGTATGTTTCACCCCGAAAGAAATGCAACTTTTGTTATAAATTTGGGCATATAGCTTATCATTGTCCATTCAAGAAATATAGTCCACATAAATTAATTTGAGTTCCTAAAAGAACCTCAAATGACTTAATGCAATATGATAAACTATGTAGATCGATTTTTGAAGCACACAAGGTCAAATGGGTTCCTAAAAATCATCTCTTTTTGTAGAAAAATATACCATCACAAGCTAGGAGCAAGAGATGATACTTTGATTTTAGATGCTCAAGGCTTATGACTAAAGATCCAAAATAACTCATAAAGCTCTCTAGCTAAATAATAAAAAGGGGATCATAAGAATTAAAACTATTAGTTACAAAATGATACTTATAAGAACATGATGTAATAATTATTTGAAATTATATGTGATAAACACTTGATCTTGATCTCTCAAACTTGAAAATTCTTATGCACAAGTTCCCTTTATAACTTCTTCTGGAGTTCAAAATTTCTAGGATACATTCCCACATAATTTTTTTTTTTTCGGATCGAATTCTATCTAACAAGATCATGAATTTGTTACATTTTCGTTTTCAGACTTTCTTGATCACTCACTTGAATCATAATCTTATAGTGTGCATAACGAGCCATATTCATTTTTTCATATGAGTTTTTACGATGTTTGCGTACAAATGATGAATCCTGAACTTATTGTAGGCATTTTATAATACGAGTTCAATATAACATTTGAGTATGGTGTGCATTTTATATGATGAATCATGAACATAGAGTCTTCAATACGAATTTTCTTCTTTTATGATGCGAATTTTACATGATAAAGTAAACAACGATATGTGCTTCATAACAATAAAAATCTTGCAAAATTGGAATCACCTGTGATAGCACCACACACCAAGTTGAGCAGTGCTCATTGCCCATAGGCGGTGGCACCACCCAACTAGCGGTAGCACCGCCAGTTGTCTCGGGTGGCAGGCGGTAGCACCACTAGTTGTCTCAGGTGGCAGGCTGTAGTACTGCCCAACTAGCCGTGCCACCACCCGCAACCTTCGCCCTATAAAAAGGCACTTAGGGCCGGTGGTAGAACTGACCCCAAGCCCTCCTATAGTCCTCCAAACACCTCTAAACACCTCTCCACCCGTCATTCTCCTTTATCCTCCTCTAGAAACTCAAGGAAACCCTCCTCTTCTTCAAATTCAAGGATCAATCTCAACCTTTCAAGAAGATTACTACAAGGGTAATTCTCAAACCTCTTCTCTCAATTTATTAATAGATCTTTCCTCTTATGTGTAATTCTTAGTATCATTTATGTGTTTAGACTCATGGCTTCTAGAAGATCCTCTAGGGACAAAGGGATGAGGAGATTAGATGAAAATTATGACTCCCTACTTTTCGATTATAATCATGTCCTAAAATTGCCTTCAATAGAGTCTAGATATGTTCATAAGGGTAAATATGTTGATTTAGATGAATTAAGTGATTCAGAACATATTCAATAGTTTGCTAATCTAGACTTTCTTCCAATACTTCAAATGAGTGAACCTATCTACCCTAGACTTATTAGGCTATTTTACAACAATTTACATGTACACGAAGATGAAAGGGTATCTACATATCTATTAGGACATCATATACCCATTACGGATAGAACCATTTGTAACATTATAGGAATTCTGGTAAAAAAAAGAGGGTGTTATTTTAAAGGACAATGGGATGATGAAATAGTTGGGACTACTTATGTTGATGCCTTAGGAACAATTTGTTAGGATCGAGAGCACTAAGAGGGGGGGGGGTGAATTAGTGTAGCGGAAATCTTTCAGCGATTAAAAACGAAAGCTGCGTTCGTTCGATAAAAACTATTTTGATGCAAAAGCTGATTCTAAGATTACTTATGATTAAGTGCAGTTTACGTCTAAACACAGTTTGCGTCTAAGCGTAGTTTACGCAGTTTGCGTCTAAATGCAGTTTGCATCTAAATGCAGTTTGTGTCTAAATGCAGATTGCGTCTAAGCGCAGTTTGCATATAAGCGCAGTTTGCATCTAAGCTCAGATTGCAGTTATAAATGGAATCAAAACGTAAACGTGAACCGCAAAGAAACTTGTTCGTAAAAGCGCAGAAGACAGTTTGCAGTTATAAATAGAATCAAAATGTAAATGTAAACTGCAATGTAAAGATCGTACGAAAACACCGATTTACGTCTGAATGCAGATTCGGAAAGATAAGAACTTAGAAACTTGTTCATAAAAGCGCAGAGAGCAGTAGCTATGTAGGAGGTTTGCAGTAATGATAAAGTGCTCAAAATAAAAGCAAACCAGAGATTTAGAGTGGTTCGGTCAGTCTTGACCTACTCCACTTTTGGCTTCCTCCACCGACGAGGTCACCGACGTCAACTAGAGGCCTTCCTTCAATAGGCAAAGGCCAACTGCCCTTTTACAGTTTCACTCCTTTTGACGGGCTCAGGAGACAACCCTTACAGAACCTTTCTCTCCTCTCTTTACAACTCAAGACTTGAAGAACAGAAAGAGGAGAACTTTTGGACTTTACACAAATTTGAGCTCTTAGAATCACAGAAAAGATCAAGAATTCGGTGTAGGTCTGTATCTTTTCAGTGCTGAATGGGTAGGGTATTTATAGGCCCCAACCTAATTCAAATTTGGAGCTCAAAATGATTAAATCCCGGAATTCTGGGATCAGGCGGTTGCACCTCCTGACTGGAGAGGTTGCACCGCCTGGCAGAGCTCGAAGACTAAGCCCAAGCGGTTGCACCTCTATGTCAGGGGCGGTTGCACCGCCTGAGTCTGGCTCGGAGACTGAGCCCCAGGCGGTGCCACCTCTTGACTGAGGCGGTTGCACCTCTCTGCCAGAGCTCGAAGACTGAGCTCAGGCGGTGCCACCTCTCTATCAGGGAGGTTGCACCGCCCAGTCTAGCTCGAAGACTGAGCTCAGGCGGTGCCACCTCCTGGCTGGGGCGGTTGCATCGCCCAGTCTCGCTGGGAGGCTTAGCCCAGGCGGTGCTACCTCCTGGCCTAGGTGGTTGCACCTCCTGGTGCAATCAGGGTCCGAATGGTTAGCTCCATTCGGCCCAATTTCAGTCTTTCAGGGGCCCAATTGCCCCAAGATTAAGCTAATGGGATCACCTCCCATTTTCCAACTTAATCAACGTGCTAACTATGATTAGATCTAAGACAATTTCTGCAGCTTTGCTTCGGTGCGTCAATCGCTTCTTCCGGCGAGTTTCCGGTGAACTTCCGTCGATCATCCGATGAACCCTCGGTGATGCTCCTGCGGACTTCCAGCAAACTCCTGGACTTTGCGACGATCCACTTGGCGAGTTCCGACGAGCTTCGCAGGCAAGCTTCTGGACTTCTCGAATTTGTTCCCGCAGAACCTCCGACGACTGTCCGAACTTCCGTCGAGCTCTCGAACTCCCAACGTGATCATTGTCATGACTCTAGCGCAACTCCTGCTGCATGTCTTACTTTCATCGTAGTCAATCCTGCACACTCAAAACAAAAACTTTGATCGAGACAATTAATCCTAAGCAATTAACCAAGTTGTCCGGCATGTCATTGGTCCCTCGACGCTTCGTCCGATTCTTCGGCGCATCGTCCTTTCCTGCAGCCTATTGCCCAATCGGCTAGTTGACTCCTCAACTTCGATATCCTTGGAACAATACCCGCTCTTCTTGGCCCGATGCCCGAGTCCACGGCCCGAAGCCTTTTGTCGATACGTCGACCGATCCACCGGCCCGACGTCCAATCTTCTGACATGTTCCTCCGACACAACATGATGTTCCTACTTTAATTGTCTCATCCTGATCGAAGCACCCTGCGTCACTCAAAACGTAGATTAAATAATAAACATATATCAAGTAGTTTCATCATCAAAATATGAGATTCAACACAATTTATGGCAATCCTAACTTAACGATTCTTCCAAAAAGCTGTGAATATTTACTACCTTTAAGCACCAAAATACTTCATAAGGATGCTCCTTGCCTATGCTAGTAGTAATAATTTTAAATTATTTTAAATAGATGTTAAAAGTGCTTTTCTTAATGGCTTTATTTTCGAAGAAGTTTATACTGAACAACCTCCTGAATTTGAGAATGATGATTTCCCTAATCATATGTTTAAATTGACTAAAGCTCTCTATAATTTGAAACAAGCCCTAAGGACTTGGCACGAGATACTTAGCTCATTTCTAATTCATAATAATTTTTTTAAAGGTAAGGTCGATACTATATTGTTTATCAAAAATTATGAAAATAATCTTCTTATTGTTTAAATTTATGTTGATGATATTATTTTCGGTTCCACGAATAAATCTCTTTGTGAATCATTTGTTAAAAGTATGAGTCTTGAATTTGAAATGAGTTTGATGGGGGAATTAACTTTTTTTTAGGCTTACAAATCAAACTACTAAGTAGTGACATTTTTTTTAGTCAAACAAAATATGCTTTAGATTTACTAAAAATATTTAATATTGATAGCTCAAAGGCTATCAATACTCTCATGAGTACCTCCACTAAGTTAGACATTGATGAAAGTGGAGAAAGCTTTGATCAAAAAACTTATAGGGGTATGATAAGAAGTTTACTATACCTCACCGTAACAAGACCGGATATCATGTTTAGTGTAGGTCTTTGTGCTAGGTTTCAATCTAGTCCTAAGATATCTTATCTTAAAGCAGTTGAGAGAATTCTTAGATATCTTAAAGGTACCACTAATTTAGGATTATGGTATCAAAAATCCGAGAACTTTGAACTAATTACATATGCTGATACAGATTTTGCTAGATGTAGATTAGATAGAAAAAGCACATCCGGAAAATGTCAATTTTTAGGACATGCACTTGTTTCTTGGTGTTCCAAGAAACAAAACTCGATTGCATTATCTACAATCGAAGCTGAGTACATTACAACTAGTGCATATTATGCACAAGTTGCGTGGATGAAAAACACTTTAGAGGATTGTAAGATTCATCTTAAAAACATTCCCATAAAATGTGATATGTTTAACAAAAAATCTCATTCAATACTCTAGAACTAAATATATTGATATTAGACATCACTTTATACGAGATCATGTTAATAATCATGATGTAATCTTAGAGTTTATTAATATGAAATATCAATTAGCCGATATCTTTACAAAACCTTTAAGTGAAGAACAATATAATTTTATTAGAAGAGAGTTAAAAATGTTAATTTGTCCAAATGCATGAATTTGACGTATATCTTTTCCGGACTATCTTTTTGTATCTCATAAATGGAGCTTTCATGAACTTATTTTGTTTTTATCTTCCTTGGTATCAAGTTTACTTCATACCCTTGCTCTATCACTTAATGATTTTTTATACACTCAATTGTTAGGATCAAGAGCACTAAGAGGGGGAGGGGTGAATTAGTGCAGCGGAAATTTTTCAGCAATTAAACGAAAGCTGCGTTCGTTCGATAAAAACGATTTCAATGTGAAAGCCAATTCTAAGATTACTTTAACTTGAGATTAAGCGAGATGACACTAAAGTAGATCTACGAAGGCAGTTTGCAGTTTATGATGGAAAGCAAAATACAAGCGCAAACTGAAATGCGACGTTCGTACGATAAAAGTCGATTTACGTCTAAACGCAGATTTAGAAAGTTCTGAACTTAGAAACTTATTCGTAAGATTGCAGAAGGCAGTAAACAGTTATGATTGAAATCAAAACGTAAACGTAAACTGAAATATGATGATCGTACGAGAAAAGCCGATTTACGTCTAAACGCAGATTCGGAAAGTTCTGAACTTAGAAACTCGTTCGTAAAATCGCAGAAGGCAGTAAGCTATTGAAAAGTTTGCAGTGAAGGTAAAATGCTCAAAGGAAATGCAAACCGAGATTTAGAGTGGTTCGGTCAATCTTGACCTACTCCACTTTTGGCTTCCTCCACCGACGAGGTCACCAACGTCAACTAGAGGCCTTCCTTTAATAGGCGAAGGCCAACCACCCTTTTACAGATTCACTCCTTTTGACGGGCTCAGGAGACAACCCTTACAGAAGTTTTCTCTCCTCTCTTTACAACTCAAACTTTGAAGAACAGAAGGAGGAGAACTTTTGGTCTTTACAACAGTTTTGAGCTCTAAGAATCATAGAAAGATGTCAAGATTTCGAGTGTAAGTTGCTACCTTTCAGTGCTGAATGGGTGGGGTATTTATAGGCCCCAACTCAGTTCAAATTTGGAGCTCAAAACTATCAATTCCTAGAATTTCGGGATCAGGCGGTTGCACCTCCTAACTGAGGCGGTTGCACCGCCTGGCAGAGCTCGAAGATTGAGCCTCTGGGCGGTGCCACCTCTGTCAGGGGCGGTTGCACCTCTCTGCCAGAGCTCGAAGACCGAGCTCAAGCGGTTGCACCTCCTGACTGGGGTGGTTGCACCGCCTAGCAGAGCTCGAAACTTGAGCTCAGGCGGTGCCACCTCTTGTCAGGAGAGGTTGCACCGCCCAGTCTCGCTCGGAGATTGAGCCCAAGCGGTTGCACCTCCTGGCTGGGGCGGTTGCACCGCCCAGTCTCCCTGGGAGACTTAGCCCAGGCGGTGCTACCTCCTGGCTTGGGTGGTTGCACCTCCCACAGCAACCAGGGTCCGAATGGGTTGATCCATTCGGCCCAATTTGGGTTTTTCAGGGGCCCAATTGCCCCAAGATTATGCTAATGGGATCACCTCCCATTTTCAACTTAATCATTAGTGCTAACTACAATAAATCCTAAGACAATTTCTACAGCTTGCTCCGATGCATCAATCGCTTCTTCCGGCGAGTTTCCGGCGAACTTCCGTCGATCATCCGATGAACCCTCGGTGATACTCCTGCGGACTTCCGGCAAACTCCTGGACTTGCGACGATCCACTTGGCAAGTTCCGACGAGCTTCTTTGGTAAGCTTCTGGACTTCTCGAATTTGTTCCCGCAAAACCTCCGACGACTGTCCGAACTTCCGTTGAGCTCTCGAACTCCCAATGTGATCATTGTCATGACTCCGACGCTACTCCTGTTGCATGTCTTACTTTCATCGTAGTTAATCCTACACACTTATCTCAACACATAGATTAGACATCAAATGACAATTGACTTCATCATCAAAATCTAAGATTCAACAATCTCCCCTTTTGATGATGACAATCAATTGATAATGGAGTTAACCTTAACTCCCCCTGTCTATATGCCATACTTGAGATAAGTCATTCTTGAATTTAAAACCCTTATAAATTCAAGAGACATATTCCCATCATGATTCCTATCATGATGTATCTCTTTGAAGATGATGTCAAGGCTTTACATTCATTTTCAAATTTTACATTACAAGTTTGAATGATGGTAATAGTAGCAATTCATCATATTGTAAGATATCAACATGTAAAGCTGTGAAGTAAGATTTTGATATCATTACATGATGCACACATTTCTTATATTTTAGCAAGTGTTGTATTTCTATATATGGCATCTTTTCATATATCTCTTGATGATGCAGGCATGGCATAATTATAGCATCAGTGTTTATAGCATCAAATCAATTCATATATTTCTCCCCCTTTGTCATCAACAAAAAGTATGGTAGATGTGATACCAGGAGAACAATATAAGCAAGTTGTCAAGCATATAAAGGAAGGCATGATAAGTATAATGCTTTGAATACTTCTTCTCCTTGTATGTTATAATTCTTTGTACATGAAGGAGGAAAGTCATTTTATCAAATCAATTTCGAAAGAATTTTTTTCATAAGAGTGTGTTTGATTTTTGTCATTCCAACTGTTAAGCGAGTCCGAAAATGAGATGAATTCTTTCATGCATTCGGACAAGATTATGCTACAAAAATCAAAACATTTCAACACATGGCAATCAAGTGATTTGATCATTCAATAAAGTCCGAAAAGTAATTTTAACTAGTTTAAGTATTTAGACACATCAACATTCTTAAACAAATTGTTCTTCACTTAGAGGTTTTGTAAAAATATTGGCTAGTTGATGTTTAGTATCAATGACAGTGATTTATCAACTGCATTGGTATATCACTTTTTCAAACTGTATTTATCATGGAAATCAAAGCACAAGGTTTTCAAAGCTTTTAGTTTCAATATAAAATCTGAGAAAACCATATAGTTTATATTTACCATAGGGCATATATTTACCATGATAGATGTTTAAAACTCTACATATGCTCAAAATATATCCGGTAACCATATCAAGGATCAAGTCAAAGCACATCATGGTGAGTAACATAAGGAGTTTACAATAACAACAGATGATTGTGTTCATACAAGCTCATTCATGAGGTGGAAAATTAAAGTGCCTAAACAAGGAGTCAAATTGACGATGAATTTGCTGCAGCTCATATAGGATTTGATCTTGTCATTACTCAAGCCGTTCTTGTCTTTGTTCGAATCGGTCCATCCAAATCCCAATATCTTCGACAGATGATGTATGAGTTTGCTCAAATGGATGTGTTTCCTCAAAGGGACAGATCGGAGGAGATTGGGTACCCCTAAATACTGGTGTTTCCGGTTCTGGTTCAGGTTGAGGGGGATCAATTCTTCTTGGCATTCTAACCCAGTTACCATTTCTATAAAAACATCTTAATCGGTGAAGTAGATTTTTATTAATTATGCTAAATCTATCTACTTTTATTACTTCTTCTTCCGGTGGTATTAGAATATCGTAGGCTTTCATTATTCTAGTTATTATACTACCATATGGGAGCATCATGTCTTTCTTAGATAGTTCAAACATGTTTTGCTTGATAAGATAACCAAGACAGATGTCATGTCCTTTCATGATCAAATACATGGTTCCTAATTCTAATTGGCTTACTTCATCATGATGGTATTGTTTAGGGAGAATGATGCTAGTTAGGATATGATGAAGTACCTTAGTGTTTAGAGGCAATAGATGTTAACAACTTTTAGGAACAAATGCTAAGTTAGGATTGGCAAAAATTGTTCCTAGGGCTTCAACGTATGTTGTTCCAACAGTTTCATCATCCCATGATCCTCTAAAGTAAAGTCCTCTACTTTTCATGGGAATGTGCTAGAACCCTTGCAGATTCTAAACTTAGGGTTGATCTCTTTAGGGGATCGGCCTCCTTGGAACTCTATAGGGGTTCCTCCCTCCAAGTTGCTGCTCAAAGGCTGCAGAAAAGATTCATCTATTGCTTGAGAAAAGAGGAGGAATACATGGCTATTTATAGGGCTTCTAAACCCTAACTCCTAATAAGACTCCTACTTAAGACTCTTACTTCTAACCAACTCCTAATAGGACTCCTACTCAAGACTCCTATTCCCTTACAACTCCTAATTCTTCTCTAAGAAAAAACCTCCTACATGAATGTCCCTCTCAATTAGGACTCTCCTAACTAGAGTCCTAACAGAATGTCCCTCTCAATTAGGACTCTCCTAGCTAAAGTCCTAACAGTTTTACATGAATGTCCCTCTTAATTAGGACTCTCCTAGCTAGAGTCCTAACAAACCCGCCCTCTTCAAATCAGCCTTGTCCTCGAGGCTGACGATTCATGAATTTTGGGAATTTGATCTTCATGTCATCATAGTTCTCCAAAGTGGCATCTTCTGTTAGTAGGTTTGCCCACTGTATTAGCAATTCAGTAGTGGATCGTCGTCGTCGAGTCATAATCCGTCGATCAATAATGGCACTTGGCTGAGTCTGAAGTCCTCCTTGGGTAGTCATATTTGGTGGGTGGCTTTGGGCTATCTCCAAGCACCTATTTACAACTTCTGTCTGGCCGTCAGTTTGTGAGTGATATGCCATACTCCTTTTCAATTTAGTACTCTTATAGTGTAATTCTTTTGAGTCCCAATTGTAATGAGCTACGGAGCTTGGTGCTTCCTCCAATTTTTTTATAATCTTACTAGTCTCTGAATCTTCCTGCCATTCCATCTTAATATCCTCAAGGAAGTCGCTGGTCGGAAGTGAAATGGCCAAAACTTCAGCTTGCTCGGGTAGCTGCGAAAGCGCATCTGCAAGAACATTCTCTTTCCCCTTTTTGTAAGTTATTTCATAATCAAATCCAAGAAGTTTTGTTACCCAGTTTTGCTGCTCAGGGGATGATATCTTTCGCTCCAAAAAGTACTTGAGGCTTTTATGGTCGGTTTTAATTTGAAATCGTCGACCTATCAAGTAGGGTCTCCACCTCGTTGCTGCGCGCACAATGGCGAGCATCTCCTTATCATATGTTGACTTATTTTGATGGGAGGGAGATAATGCCTTATTAGTGTATGCGAGTGGTCGACCATCTTGCATGAGAATTGCTCCAATTCCGACTCCAGATGCGTCGGCCTCAATAATGAAGGGTCGGTTGAAATCTAGTAGTGTTAGCACTGGCGTCGTCGTCATGGTTGCCTTAAGTTTGTTGAAGGCAACGGAGGCTCTGTCCGACCATTGGAAGACATCTTTTTTCAGAAAGGAAGTAAGTGGTGCACTGATCTCTCCATAGTTTTTCACGAACTTGCAGTAGTAGCCTGTTAAACCCAGAAAGCCATGTAGCAATTTTATATTCCTCGGGGTCAGCCAATTTTGCATTGCTCCAATTTTGAAGGGGTCTACTATCACACCTTCCTCTGATATGATATGCCCAAGATATTCCACCTTCTTTTGAAAAAAGCAAAAATTCATAGTGGTTATTGTGTGTTCAAAAGGTGGTTTTCGATATGTCTTCTTCGCATACTCGTATTTGATGATACCCGGATCGAAGGTCCAACTTTGTGAAGATTTGTGCTCCCTTTCATCTTACAACTCATCTACTACTGGAATAGGGTATTTATCCTTGATGGTTATGCCATTGAGAGTTCGATAATCAACACATAATCGCCATATTCCATCCTTCTTTCGTATGAGGAGCACCGGTGAAGAGTAGGGGCTACAACATGGCCGAATAACTCCTATTTTGAGCATCTCTTTTACAATCCTTTCTATTTCATCCTTTTGGAGATGTGGATACTGATATGGCTGAGCATTTGCTGGAGATTGGCCTGGAAGAATCGTTATACAATGATCATGCCGACGGGTAAGAGGTAGGTTGCGTAGTTCGTCAAATATATCTAAAAATTCAGCAAGCAAAGGAAGTAGATTTGGATCTTCCAATTTTGTTGGCTCTCCCTTAGTTTGCTGCTCAAGTTGTACCAAAAAGCCACTGCATGCTTTATGCAAAACCTTCTTCATTTGTTGTATGCAAATCATCGTTACGTCGCCCCCACGTTTCCCGTGCAGTATCACCTGTTTCTCCTTACTGTAAAATTTCATAATTAGTTTCATAAAATTCCAAAAAAATCACCTAATGTTGTCAACCATTTAATTCTGAGCATGGCCTCATGATCATCAAGAGGGAGAAGGAAGAAATCTGTAATTATCTCTTGGTCCTGCAGCAATAGTTTCTCCTGCGGGCGCCTACGATCACACTTCAAAATCCGTCTGTCGGTGACCTTAACATCAAACCTGCAACGATTCTCGATAGGTAATGCCATTCGGATAGCAACCTTACTGTTTAGGATATTATTAGTGCTGCCCGTGTCGATGAGAATAGTGATCGGTTGTTGTTTGAGAAGGCCTCCAACTTTCATCATTTGCGGGTTTGAGTAGCCGGCTAGTGCATGTACCGTAACTTCGGTCGGTTGTGGCTCTTCTTCTACATCTTCTTCTTTATGTTCAATGCTCTCTTCTGGATGTTCAATGACCTCTTCTTCTACTGGTTCAATGATAAAAAGTCTCCCTTTACTACAGCGATGCTCATGGCTCCACGGCTCATCGCAATGCCAACATAACCCCTTCGCAGATCGCTCCTGAAGCTCTTCTCTTGTCAACCTTTTTGGTGCAGGGACTCAGTCAACAGTAGGGGGGGCTAAGGGCTTCAATATTACTAGTTAAGGAGTGACCCTAGTCCTTCGAGCTTCATGGTTCAATTGCTCCTCTTGATGTCGTGCGAAAGAGATGGCTGCCATAAGCGTGTACGGTTGTCGCGCTTTAACTTCTCCTCGGATCTCCGGCTTCAAGCCCTCAATAAAGGTCCTCAATAGCTGTTTTTGAGACCAATCAAGAGTTTGATTAGATAACCTTTCAAACCTGGTTTGGTACTCCTGAATGGTGGAGGTTTGTTGGATCTTTGCTAGTTGTCCGTCATTATTCTCGTAATCAGTTGATCTAAAGCGGATCAGCAGTCCTTCTTTGAATTGTTGCCATGAAAGGACTCCATAAGTATGTTCAAACCAGTCAAACCACTGTATAGTATCCCCTTCAAGATGTATAGCTGCAATTTTCACCATAGATGCATCCGCGGTTTTGTGGTACCGAAAATATCGCTCCGCGTGCAAGATCCAACCAATTGGGTCTCCTTCTTCCCATCTAGGGAAGTCTACCCTTATGCGTGGATAGTTGGGATCGATCATAGAGCCTCCCCTCCCTTGGAACCCATCTCTTTGGGCCTGGTGCGATTGGGCAAAGCTCTCTCCGTGATATGATTTTTTCGGGCATAGTAGTCGGCCCAATCTGAGTTCGGTAAAGAGCGTCCGAATCTTATCCTCCATTCGCGCCTCCAAGGCTTCGAATTTAGCATCGATTGCCTCCTTAGATGCCATAGTATATGACTCCAAATCTATGATGTTAAGATCTCTCTTTTGTTGTCAGGTTAAAGGCATGTATAGGTTTAGAGAAGTGATGGTCGAAAGGGTTGGTGGATCGGTGGATGTAGGCTACGATTTAGGCTTGTTTTGTGGCTGTTTTGGGTGCAGTTTGAGGGTGTGATTTGGTGGAGTTTTAGGGCTGTGGATGAAAGTTTTTGATCTGTGGTAGATGGCAGCAAAGGTTTGAGAGAAATCAGTGGAAGTTGCAGCAAGTATGTGCTGTCTTGTAAGAGCAGAATTGTCGTCGAAGAAACAGCGGTTTCTCGACGTAATTTCCACCAAAAGCTTGAGAGAATTGAGGAGGGAATTGATAGCAAAATCATAGTTTATATGACAGCAAGGATGACTAATTTAATCAAGAAAATTTCAGCAGTATAATAGCAAGGAAATTGGTGCAAGTTGCGATAGCAGAATTCTCGTTGAAAAATTTCAGCAGTTTACGATGAAAATTTATAGCAACACAAAAATCGGTTTTAGAGATGAATTACTTAGTAGATCAATCTTAGACGGAAGCCAAGATGATCTATAAAGTGTATAAGAAATTTCATTCAAAAAAGATTACAAATAGATGGGTTAAGGCAACAATATGCGGCTGAAATTTTCTGCAACATAGATTTTTAAGTATAGCAGATTGGACGTAAAAGATCAGAAGTTTATATTGAGAATTTTTTGATGAAACCAAAGGAAAATCCACTATTAGGAAGTGACAAAGCTATCATAAAAATTTCGTAGAGATTTGGATAGAAACAACGTAGTATCAAAATCAAACAATCAGTGCTATGCGGCTGAAATTTTATGGTGCAGATTTTCAAGTATAGCAGATTAGATGTAAAATATCAATGGTTAATTTGAGAATTTTTTGACAAAACCAAAGGGAAATCTGCTGTTAGGAAGTGTCAAAGATGTCATAAAATTTCGTGGAGATTTGGATAGAAAAAACATAGTAGCCAGATCAAACAGACAGTGCTATACGGTTGGAATTCTGCAATGTATCTTTCGTCGTAGAGATGAAAACATTATGACGAAAAGTTTATGCAGCAATATAGGAATAATTTTTTTGAGATTTTCAAATAAAGATAACTAAATTGCAGCAGCAGTAAGGTAGAAAACCAGAACCTGTTGCAATTACGGGGAGATCAAAGGATGATCCGTGGTGGTGGAGATGATGGCGGAATTCGGCGATGATCTTTTAAGCAATTGTGGGAATTTTTTGGGCGGTTGTCGAGGGCTCATGGATGGCAGTGGAAGGGCAGCGAGATGCCAAGAACGCTGCTCTGATACCAGGTGGTAGAACCCTTGCAGATTCTAAACTTGGGGTTGATCTCTTTAGGGGATCGGCCTCCTTGGAACTCTATAGGGGTTCCTCCCTCCAAGTTGCTGCTCAAAGGCTGCAGAAAAGATTCATCTATTGCTTGAGAAAAGAGGAGAAATACATGGCTATTTATAGGGCTTCTAAACCCTAACTCCTAATAGGACACCTACTTAAGACTCTTACTTCTAACCAACTCCTAATAGGACTCCTACTCAAGACTCCTATTCCCTTACAACTCCTAATTCTTCTCTAAGAAAAAACCTCCTACATGAATGTCCCTCTCAATTAGGACTCTCCTAACTAGAGTCCTAACAGAATGTCCCTCTCAATTAGGACTCTCCTAGCTAAAGTCCTAACAGTTTTACATGAATGTCCCTCTCAATTAGGACTCTCCTAGCTAGAGTCATAACAGAATGCCTATCATGTCGCAAATGAATCTATCCGTAATTGAGATGTGTTGTCCTAAAAGATAGGTGGACATTCTTTCTTCTTCATCTACTTGTATGTTGTTGTAAAACAATCTAACAAGTCTTGGATAGATGGGTTCGTTAATTTGTAAAATTGGAAGTAGATCTAAGTTTGCAAACCATTGGATTGTCTCTAAGTCTCTTAGTTCATTTAAGTCTACGTATTTTCCCTTATTGACACTCCTAAGTTCGAAAGAAGAAAATTTTTCAGCATTGTATTTTGAATCGAAAAGGGTAAGATCAAAATCTTCTACTAATCTACTCTTTCCTTTGTCCCTTGAGGATCTTCTAGATCCCATAACTACTGCTGTTTAGAACAATAGTGATGAGTAAG
Organism: Musa acuminata AAA Group; assembly: GCF_036884655.1. Classification (NCBI taxonomy): domain Eukaryota; kingdom Viridiplantae; phylum Streptophyta; class Magnoliopsida; order Zingiberales; family Musaceae; genus Musa; species Musa acuminata. Next base: position 29,313,502 of record NC_088343.1, on the reverse strand, counting down.
AGTAAATGAGTCAAAAAATAGAGTTTAAGGGCTTCTTAGAGAGTACCTTAGTGAGATCTTCAAGAGAGGGAAGGATTGTTGATGCTTTGCTTCGAAATGAGGGGTATTTGGGATGCTGAGATGGGAGAAATGGGGATGGAGGAGGCTTGGAAGAGCAGAGGAGGGAAGGGAGTGAGTTGGGGTCGGTTTCACCGCCGGCCCTAGCTTGGGTTAAAAAGGGGCAGAGTTGCGGGCGGTTGCACCTCTGGCTGGAGCGGTGCAACCGCTTGCAACACGTGACAGCTGGAGGTGCTACCTCCAGCTGGGGCGGTGCCACCGCCTGCAGGCGGTGAGCACTTGTTCTGATCAGTGTGATCTGATCTGAGAGTTTTTTTGTCTTGAGGAGAAATTTCATTTAGAGCAATCACCTTTACTTACGTAATTACGTAAGAATTTTTATTTTAAGACAAGGACTTTTGCACGATCAAGATAGATTTTTAACTTGCATACTCTCAATGTCGTACGCATGTTTGTGATAGTTTCTTCAAGTTGGTAAGTCTTGCAAGTTCATGACAGACTTAGTCACTTCATGATACAGAGTTGGATTCGAAGGTTATTAACGGATGAAATTGATGGGTTCGAAGATCCAGGGGATATGTGAATTTGGGAATCATACGTTTCTAATTCTGAAAAGTCAAATAAGGTTGTATCTAAGTCGCATTTGTGATTTTAAATTTATAATCTCCGTTTGTAATTTAGGCTAGAGAGCATTGCGAGTTCCTTTTTGGGTTATGAATATTGAGAATCAAGGAGCAGAATATTATTTCTTGCTCTAGCCTAAAATTTTTATGTTTTTAATATTTTTACAGGAAGGGATAATTTTTAGGTACCCATTTGCTTTTGGGTGCCTCACAAATAGATCTACATTGTTTATCATGTTGCATAGAATTTATCATGGTTCCTTTAGGACCCCAAATCAATTTGTTTGGACTAATTTTCTTGAATGGACAATAGTGCGTATTGTGTCCAAGTTTGCAACAAAAGTTGCATTTGGTTTGGTGTTGAACATGTAACATAGGGTCTTTTATGAAGGTGGTTGGATTTTGGTGAGAACTTCTCACAAATCCAATTCCACTCCTTTTTGGAACGTGACCCTTGTTTGCAAGGATCATGTTTAATGACTTGCTACCAACCTCGAATTTCTTCAAGGTGTCTTTAAGTAGCAAGTTTTCTTTTAGGAGAGTTTCTAGATCATGGCATTTGATGCATGGATCTAAACTATCATGATATTCAGTTTTTAATTTATCAAAATCACAAGTAAGACTATCATGCTCCTTTTTTAGCAATTTATATTTTCTATTGATAATCTTGCATTCATCAAATAAGTCATGGAAGGCATTTAATAATTCATCGAAAGATAAATCTGCATCTAATAAATTTGTTACCTCCTCTCCGATGGCCAATAAGGCATAATGAGCAACTTGCTCGGTGTTGGACTCCTCTTCTTCGGACGCGCTTGAATCATCCCATGTTGCTTTGAGCGCCTTCTTCTTTGTTGTTCTCTTTTTGGCTTGGGGACAATCACTCTTGTAGTGTCCTGACTTTTTGCACTCATAGCAAATAACTTGGTCCTTCTTGGGTTCAAGTTTATTTTTAGTGTCATTCTTAATCTTATTTCTTTTAATGAATTTTTTAAATTTTCTTGTTAGAAGTGCCAAGTCATCGTCAAAGTCCTCATCACTTGAGTTTTCTTTCAAGTGGTCTTCCAAAGTTCTAAGTGCTATATCCTTCCTGTTCTTTGGAAGGATGTCTTCTTGCACTTCATGAGCTTTGCAAGTCATCTCGTAGGTCATTAATGACCCAATTAGTTCTTCAAGAGGGAAGTTGTTTAGATCTTTCGCCTCTTGAATAGCAGTGACTTTAGGATCCCAACTCTTAGGAAGGGATCTTAGAATCTTATTTACGAGCTCAAAATCCGAAAAACTTTTTCCGAGTCCTTTTAGACCGTTGACAACATCCTTGAAACGGGTAAACATGTCGCCAATAGTCTCACTCGGTTTCATCCGGAAAAGTTCGAAAGAGTGTAACAAAAGATTGATTTTTGACTCTTTCACTCTACTTGTGCCTTCATGAGTCACTTCGAATGTGTGCCAAATATCAAATGGGGTTTCACAAATCGAAACACGATTAAACTCGTTTTTATCAAGTGCACAAAATAAGGCATTCATAGCCTTTGCATTAAGAGCGAAAGCCTTCTTCTCCAAATCATTCCAATCGATCATTGGAAGAGAAGACTTCGAAAAACCATTCTCGACAGGATTCCAAAGTTCAATGTCCATAGAAATAAGAAAGATCCTCATTCGGGTCTTCCAATAGGTGTAGTCCGTCCCATTAAACATGGGTGGACGTGTAATAGAACGGCCCTCTTGGTTTTCGGCGTAAGCCATCTCTCTTGGGTTTTAATCCGTTTGAGAGTTAACCGAGCTCTGATACCAATTGTTAGGATCAAGAGCACTAAGAGGGGTGGGGTGAATTAGTGCAGCAGAAATTTTTCAGCGATTAAAACGAAAGCTGCATTCGTTCGATAAAAACGATTTCGATGTGAAAGCCGATTCTAAGATTACTTTAACTTGAGATTAAGCGAGATGATGTTAAAGTAGATCTACGAAGGTAGTTTGTAGTTTATGATGGAAAGCAGAATACAAGCGCAAACTAAAATGCGACGTTCGTACGATAAAAGCCGATTTACGTCTAAACGCAGATTTAGAAAGTTCTGAACTTAGAAACTTATTCGTAAGATCGCAGAAACAGTAAATAGTTATGATTGAAATCAAAACGTAAACGTAAACTGAAATATGATGATCGTATGAGAAAAGCCGATTTATGTCTAAACGTAGATTCGAAAAGTTCTGAACTTAGAAACTCGTTCGTAAAATCGCAGAAGGAAATGCAAACCGAGATTTAGAGTGGTTCGGTCAATCTTGACCTACTCCACTTTTCGCTTCCTCCACCGACGAGGTCACCGACGTCAACTAGAGGCCTTCCTTTAATAGGCGAAGGACAACCACCCTTTTACAGATTCACTCCTTTTGACGGGCTCAGGAGACAACCCTTACAGAAGTTTTCTCTCCTCTCTTTACAACTCAAACTTTGAAGAACAAAAGGAGGAGAACTTTTGGTCTTTACAACAGTTTTCAGCTCTAAGAATCACAGAAAGATGTCAAAATTTCGAGTGTAAGTTGCTACCTTTCAGTGCTGAATGGGTGGGGTATTTATAGGCCCCAACCCAGTTCAAATTTGGAGCTCAAAACTATCAATTCCTAGAATTTCGGGATCAGGCGGTTGCACCTCCTGACTGGGGCTGTTGCACCGCTTGGCAGAGCTCGAAGACTGAGCCTCTGGGCGATGCCACCTTTGTCAGGGGCGGTTGCACCTCTCTGCCAGAGCTCGAAGACCGAGCTCAGGCGGTTGCACCTTCTGACTAGGGCGGTTGCACCGCCTAGCAGAGCTCGAAACTTGAGCTCAGGCGGTGCCACCTCTTGTCAGGAGAGGTTGCACCGCCCAGTCTCGCTCGGAGACTGAGCCCAGGCGGTTGCACCTCCTGGCTGGGGCGGTTGCACCGCCCAGTCTCCCTGGGAGACTTAGCCCAGGCGGTGCTACCTCCTGGCTTGGGCAGTTGCACCTCCCACAGCAACCAGGGTCCGAATGGGTTGATCCATTCGGCCCAATTTGGGTTTTTCAGGGGCCCAATTGCCCCAAGATTAAGCTAATGGGATCACCTCCCATTTTCAACTTAATCATTAGTGCTAACTACGATAAATCCTAAGACAATTTCTGCAGCTTGCTCCGGTGCGTCAATCGCTTCTTCCGACGAGTTTCCGGCGAACTTCCGTCGATCATCCGATGAACCCTCGATGATACTCCTGCGGAGTTTCGGCAAACTCCTAGACTTGTGATGATCCACTTGGCAAGTTCCGACGAGCTTCTTTGGTAAGCTTCTGGACTTCTCGGATTTGTTCCCGCAGAACCTCCGACGATTGTCTGAACTTCCATCGAGCTCTCGAACTCCTAACGTGATCATTGTCATGACTCCGGCGCTACTCCTACTGCATGTCTTACTTTCATTGTAGTTAATCCTGCATACTTATCTCAACACATAGATTAGACATCAAATGACAATTGACTTCATCATCAAAATCCGAGATTCAACATCAATCACTCCATGGATTTCATTGACAAATGCATCTCTCATAGATTTATCTCTTATGAATTTTTAATGAGAAATGAATTTGATGTGATTCTCCTCTCAATATGAAGGTTTATTTATGAAATTTCTTTTATCCTTCATATAATGATTCTTTCATATAAATTCTTTCTTAATGAAGGAAGAATTTTTACTTTTTATGAGATGAACACTTGCAAGAGTGAGGAGTTGATTTCACATGAATATCTTGATCCTTATGAAAATTGAAGCATGATTTAATGAAACTCTTTTATCATTTTTGACTTGATTCAAATCATTTCAAAAAGTTGGTTCTTAATATATTTCTTCCTTACTTTTCTTCTTCATGCAAAGTTTTGATGATAAAAAAAAAGGAAAAATTTGATGGAAGCTATCTCTTTAAATGTTTATAACTTTTAATATGAGAACTTTTGAATGATACCATGTCATGAAAGCTTGAATATATAATTGGTATCATCAAATACAAATTGAAATGTGGCATGAATTTTTACAACACTTGCATTTTTGAATCGTTCTCCTTTTTGTTAATGACAAAGGGGGAGAAATAATACCGAAATGTGGTAAATTGATGACAAATGCATACAATGTATTTTATCATATATACTTGAAATGTTTGCTTGATAAATTTCCTTCGTTATGATAAAATATCTAGAGCTTAACTTGCTATTTTACAATTAATATCTTGCCATAGAATGATGAATTGCTATCTTTGTCATCTTTCATATTTGAAATATCATACTTGAAAATGGATGTCATGCCTTGACATCATTTTGAGAATATTTGATCATGATAGGAATCATGATGTGCATGTTGATAAGTTTAATAAACTCGTCTTACCAGTTTGCTTCTTGAATTCAAAGGCCTTGAATTCAAGAATATCTTTTCTCTAGTAGGCATATAGATAGGGGAGTTAAGGTTAACTCCGTTATCAATTGATTGTCATCATCAAACTGGGGAAGATTGTTGAATCTCGAATTTTGATGATGATGTTGATTGTAAATTGTTTGATTTAATCTATATGTTGAGATAAGTGTGCAGGATTAATTATGATAGTAGTAAGACATAAAGTAGGGTTTGTGCTAGAGTCAAGATCGAGATCTCATTGGGAGTTCGAGAGTTCGACGAAAGTCCGGACGTTCGTCGGAAGTTCTACCAGAACCAACTGAGAAGTCCAGAAGCTTGCCAAAGAAGCTCATCAGAACTTGTCAAGAAGATCGTCGTAAAGTCTAAGAGCTTGCCGGGAGTCCATCGAAACATTGCTAAAAGTTCATCGGATGTTCGTCGGAAGCTCGCCGGAAGAGCAATTGACGCATCGAAACAAGCAGCACTGTAATCATGTCTTAGTTATTATAGTTAGAGAGTAAATTAAGTTAGGATTGGGAGGTGATCCCACTAACTTAATTAGGGGCCAATTGGGCCCTTAATAGGACTGAATTTTGCTGAATTAAGCACCCAATTCAGCCCTTGAATTCCTAGCAGGCGATGGCACCGCTTGGAAAGCAGTGCCCCCAAGGATTTCTGGGCAATGCCACCGCCCAAACTGGATGGTGATACCACCGACAGTTATTTCTGCCAATAGTGGTACCGCCCCTATCAAGCGGTGGTATCGTTAGAGCTCGGTCTCCGAGCTCTGTCAAGCGGTGGTACCGCTAGGACCCCGAAAATCCGGGTTTAGACACTTTTTGACTCCATTTTTGAAGTCATTGGGGCCTATAAAAACCCCACCCTTTTCTGCATGAAAGGGCACAAAAGCATTGAGATAATCTCGAGTTGTTAGGGTATAAAAGTATTGTAAACAAGTGCTAGAGTTCTCCTCCTCCCTTTCTAAGTTTTGAGATCATTCAAGAGAGGTGTGAGATTGGTAAAGGTTCTCTCCTAAATCCTTGAAAAGGAGAAAGCGCTATAAGAGGTAGTTGGTCTTCGCCTATTGAAGAAAGGCCTTTAGTGAATGTAGGTGACCTTGACGAATGAGGAATCCGAAAGTGGATGTAGGTCACAAAGACCGAACCACTCTAAATTCTGGTTGGCTTTTCAATTTGTGCAAGTTTCATTATTGCAAGCTATATTACCTTCTTACTTCTTCACTACACTCACATACGCTTTCAAGTTAAACTCCTTACGAAATGATTTTCATTGGAATTGGTTTTAATTGAAACATAGACTTTTGAAATCGTGAAAGTTTTCTACTACACTAATTCACCCCCCCTCTTAGTGCCACTCTTGATCCTGACAATCCAAACCTATAAGTCCGGTGTTAAAGAGTGGAGTACTCATACAGGACATCCTTGGTGTCTCAAGTCTAAGGACCAGATACACCACTCAGACTATGGAATCGATGTATGACAATAAGGTATCATCAACCATTCAGCATTCCTTAAGCGGATCAATCAGTGAACTCATTCCCTAATGAGAACCTGTATTGTATCCCTAGTGTCCCCACACGAGCAGCTATGAGACCATCTGCATCCATCATATGGATGAGTATACAACACACCAGTATGTCCGGTTATCTCGATGTCTCTCTCGGGTAACCTATGATCGGGATTATTTAGGATCTATGTTTAAAGGAGAATTGGTCTCATTATTGTGATCTCATCATGATCCGATTCTCATTGCACAGATCCAAGGACATCACAATATATATATATATATATATATATACAAGTAATATAAAATGATAAATGCCAAAATATAATAAGCAAAAAGATTGTGTGTCAAGTCATACGTGCCATCACTCACGTGATTGGCTTATAGGGTACATATGACTAGCAATCTCCCACTTGACCTAAAGCCAATCACCTATATGTCTGATCACAATTAGACCCCTATGACGCTTAAAGACAATCTGGGACAATGACTTTGTTTGTGGATTTGCAATGTTATCTTCGGATGGAACTCTTTCCAATGCTACATCTCCTTGGGTCACGATCTTTCCAATAAGTTGGAACCTCCTCAGAACACTTCTGATAAGACCTGAGCTCCCTCATTTGTGCAATCGCCCCATAGTTATCGTGATATAAGGAAATCAGCTCCTCATTACCCAGCACGACTCCTAGATCTGTGATGAACTTCTTCATCCAGACTCCCTCTTTTGTTGCCTTTGCTGCAACAATATATTTCGCCTCTGTGGTCGAGTCAGCAGTAGTGTCTTGCTTGGAACACTTCTAGCACACTACTCCTCCATTCAAGGTGAACATATACCCTAAATTAGACTTGTTATCATCGATATTAGACTGAAAACTCGAGTCCGTGTAGCCTTCAACTCTGAGGCTACTACCTCCATATATTAGTAAAAGATCCTTAGTCTTTCTCAAGTACTTAAAGATATACTTTACTGCTTTCTAGTGCTCCAAGCCTGGATCCGCTTGATACTTGCTCGTGACACTTAGAGCATACGCTATATCAGGCCTGGTACATAGCATGGCATACATGATAGACCCTATTACTGATGCATAGGGTATCTTATCCATGTTCGCCATTTATTTAGGAGTCTTTGGGAACATATTCTTTTCCAAATCATTCCATTCATTTATTAGTTTGGAAGACTTCTCAAAACAACTTTCAATAATGTTCTATAAATCAAAATCTATAGAAAGTAAAAAGATTCTAATTCTAGTTTTCTAATATATGTAGTCTGTCCCATTGAACATAGAAGAACGAGTGATAGAATGATCCTCTTGGTTGCTTGCAAAAGCTATCTCTCTTGAGTATTAAATTAAAAAGAGATAAACCTCGCTCTGATACCAACTACTAGGATCAAGTTGGTACTAAGAGAGGAGGGGGGGGATGGGGGGGTGAATTAGTACTTTTGATAAAACTAACGTTGATTCAAAGATTCATTCGATAAAGCTTGTATCCGAAAAAGCGTTTAAACTTGATAATGTTCATAAGTGATTGAGGGCAGTGAGCAAGTAAATCAGTGAGTGATAAGAATGAAAAGCATGAAAGAAATGACATAGAAAGAAAGGACACTAGATTTATAGTGGTTTGGTCATTATGACCTATATCCACTTTTGATTCCTCCTCCGTTGAGGCCCCCAGCATCCACTAATGGTCTTCCTTTAATAGGCGAAGACCAACCATCCTATTTCAATATTTTTTTCTTTTTACAAGTTTAGGAGAGAACCCTTACAAGCCTCACACCTCTCTTAAATGATCACAAAACTAAAAAGGGAGGAGGAGGACACTTAGCAATTTTACAACCAAAAATCTCATGATTTTTTTTCACACTTTCATTGCTCTTTCATATAGGAAAGAGTTGTTGAATCTTAGATTTTGATGATGAAATCAATTAGTAAATTATTTGATTTAATCCATGTGTTGAGATAAGTGTGCAGGATTAACTACGATAGTAGTAAGGCATAAAGCAGATGATGGGCCGGAGTCGAAGACTCGGACGATATACCGGGAGCTCGCCGAGAGTTCATCGTGAGATCACCGGAAGCACGAATCACCGAAAGCTCGTCGGAAGATCACCGGAAGCATGTCGGAAGACTAGCCGAGAGTTTGTCAGGAGTTTGCTAGAAGCTCGCTTGAAAATTCGTCGAAAAGTTCGCTAGAAGATCGTGAGTGAAAAAATGATGTACCGGACCATGCTTGCCTTAATCATAGTTATAACGATAATTAGAGTTGATTTGGGAGGTAATCCCATCATCTCTGTTAGGGGCTAACTGGGCTTGGAGTTGGGCTGGTTTGGGCTAGAGTCAAGGCCCAACCAGGATGCTAAATTCCTGGAAAGCAACACCCTAGGTGGTCTGGGTGGTGGTACCGCCGACAGTTATTGCTGCCAGCGTTGGTACCGCCCCTGTCAGGTAGTGGTACCGCCAGAGCTCGGTCTTCGAGCTCTGTCAGGCGTTTGTACCACCCAGATTGAGCGGTAGAATCGCTCAGTGTCAAATATTAGGCGGTAGTACAGCCCAATAATGGCGGTGGTACCACCAGTACCTTGAAAATCCGGGATAAAACACTTTTTGGCTCCGTTTTTTAAAGCCATTGGGGCCTATAAATGCCCCATCCTTTTCAGCATGAAAAGGCACCAAAGTGTGATTATAATCTTGAGTTATTGTGGTATAAAAGTGTTGTAAACAAGTGTTAGAGTCCTCCTCCCTTTCTAAGTTTTTGAGATCATTCAAGAGAGATATGAGACTTGTAAGGGTTATCTCCTAAACCCAACAAAAGGAGAAAGAGTTGTAAAAGGTGATTATTCTTCACCTATTGAAGGAAGGCCTTTAGTGGATGCCGGTGACCTCGACGGAGGAGGAATCCGAAAGTGGATGTAGGTCACATTGACCGAACCACTCTAAATTATGGTTTCCATTTCGTTTTGAGCTATTTACTTTAATTGCAAATCATTTCATAGCTAACTACTTGTCCTCCTCATCTTGCCTTCACTATGCTTACGCTCTCTTACGTTTCAAGTTACTTTCTTTCCGAATTGATTTCCATCGAACGTACGAAATCATTTATGAAATCTAAGAATTTTCCGCTGCACTAATTCACCCACCTCCCCCCCCCCCCAGTGATGCTCTTGATCCTAACAATTGGTATCAGAGCTCGGTTCACTATTGTTTGGTTTAAAACCCAAGAGTGATGGCATTTGCCCGCAACTAAGAGGGTTATTTAATTACATGTCCGCCCATGTTCAATGGGATGGATTACACGTATTGGAAGACTAGAATGAAAATCTTCCTAATTTCAATGGATTTTGAGCTATGGAACTTTGTCAAACATAGTTTTCAAAATTCTTCTCTTCCAATGAACGATTGGAATGAGTTGGAGAAGAAGGCCTTCACTTTAAATGTCAAGGCTATGATTGCCTTGTTTTGTGCATTAGATAAAAACGAGTTTAATCGAGTGTTGGTTTGTGAAACAACTTTTGATATTTGGCATACACTTTAAATGACTCATGAAGGCACTAGTAGAGTGAAGGAGTCAAAAATTAATCTTTTAGTGCACACTTATGAGTTGTTTAGGATGAAACCGAGTGAGACCATTGAAGACATGTACACCCGATTTACGGATTTTGTCAATGGTCTAAAAGGACTTAGTAAAAGTTTCTTAGATTTTGAACTTATTAATAAAATTTTAAGATCCTTTCCAAAGAATTGGGACCCTAAAGTAACGACTATTCAAGAGGCCAAAGATCTAAATAATTTTCCTCTTGAAGAACTAATTGGTTCACTAATGACCTATAAAATGACTTGTAAAGCTCATGAAGAGCTTGAGGACACCCTTCCAAAGAACAGGAAGGATATGGCACTAAGAACCCAAAAATATCACTTAAAAGAAAACTCAAGTGATGAGGACCTTGATGAAGATTTGGCACTCTTAACAAGAAAATTCATAAAATTCATAAAAAAAAAAAATTTAAAATGATACTAAAAATAAATTTGAACCCAAGAAAGATCAAGTAATATGCTACGAATACAAAAAGCTAGGACATTACAAGAGCAAATATCCCCTAGCCAAGAAGAGGCAACCAAAGAAGAAACAACCAAAGAAGAACATATACTGTATCCCTAGTGTCCCCAATGAGCACATGTACTGTATCCCTAGTGTCCCCACACAAGCAGCTATGAGACCAGTTGCATCCATCATATGGACAGGTATACAACACACTAGTCTATCCGGTTATCATGATGTCACTCTCGAGTAACCTATGACCGGGATTATGTAGGATCTGTGTTTAAAAATGAATCGATCTCATTATCGTGATCTCATCATGATCTGATTCCCATTGCATAGATCCAAGGACATCACAATATATACATGCATATATGTAATAGTTAATATAAAGTAATAAATACCAAAATATAATGAGCAAAATGATTCCATGTCAAGTCACACGTGCCATCACTCATGTGATTGGCTTGTTAGGCACTATGAATAGCAATCTCCCACTTGACCTAAAGCCAATCGCCTATGTATCTAATCCCCATCAGACTCCTATAATGCTCAAAGACAATCTGAGACAATGGCTTTGTTAGTGAATCTGTAATGTTATCTTCGAATGGAACTCCTTCCACTACTACATCTCCTTAGGTCATGATCTCTCTAATAAGTTGGAACCTCTTCAGAACACTTCTGATGAGACCCGGGTTCCCTTATTTGAGTAATCTCCTAGCACACTATCGCAAAATAAGGAATCAGCTCCTCGCTACTTAGCTTAACTCCTAGATCTGTGATAAACTTCTTTACCCAAACTCCCTCCTTTACTGCATCTGCTGTAGCAATGTACTCCGCCTCTATGGTCGAGTCGGTAGTAGTATCTTGCTTGGAACTCTTCTAACACACTACTCCTCCATTTAAGGTATACACATTCCCTGAATTCGACTTATTATCATAGACATTAGACTGAAAACTTGAGTCTGTATAGCCTTCAACCCTGAGGCTACTACGTCCATATACTAGTAAAAGATCCTTAGTCCTTCTCAAGTACTTAAGGATACAATTTACTGCTTTCCAGTGCTCCAAGCCTGGATCCACTTGATACCTGCTCATGACACTCAAAGCATGTGCTATATCAGGCCTAGTACATAGCATGGCATACATGATACACCCTATCGCTGAGCCATAAGGTATTATATCCATGTTCGCCCTTTCTTCTGAAGTCTTTGAGAACATACTCCTAGAAAACGATATCCCATGTCTAATCGGTATGAGACCTCTTTTAGAATTTTCTATACCAAACCTTTTGATAATAGTTTCTATGTACTTGAACTGGGACAAACTAAGCATCCTCTTGGATCTGTCTCTATAGATCCGAATCCCCAAGATATAAGATGCTTCCCCTAAGTCCTTCATGGAGAAGTGTCTAGATAACCAAGCCTTTGTTGAATCTCGTATTTTGATGATGAAACCACTTGATATGCATTTATGATTTAATCTGCATTTTTGAGTGACGCAGAATGCTTCGATCAGGATGAGATAATTAAAGCAGGAAAATCATGTTGTGCCAGAGGAACATGTTAGAAGATTGGATGTCGGAGCGGTGGATCGGTCGACGTATCGATAGAAGGCTTCAGGCCGTGGATTCGAGCATCGGGCCAAGAAGAACGGAGATTGTGCCAAGGATATCGGAGTTGCGAAGTCAACTGGTCGATTGGGCAATAGGCCACAAGAGAGGACGATGCGTCGATGAATTGGACGAAGCATCGAGGGACCAATGACATGCTGGACAACTTGATTAATTACTTAGGATTAATTATCTCGATCGAAGTTTTGTTTCAAGTATGTAGGATTAACTATGATAGCTTGAAGACAAAAAGCAAGTCTATCGGAGTCAAGTTTGATGGGTGTTCGAAAGTCCGAAGATTCATCGGAGATGCTGTTGGAACCAACCGAGAGGAAATCAGGGACTTGTCGGAGTTTTCAGAAGTTCGCCAAATAGATCGTCGGTGGTTCGCAAAGATCACCGAGAAGGCTCGGCTACTCGCTAAACTCACCACAAGATTGGGAGCCTATTGGGAGTCCACTGGAAGAAATCCGAGGGTGTATTGGAAGATCGCCAAAAAGCTCGCCAGAAGGAAACTCGACATTGCCAATTATAAGATTTGCTTAGGACTATGTTTTAACTTCGTAGTTTGCATGTAATTAGGGTTATGATTAAGAGTGAATCCTATAATCTGGTTAGGGGCCAATTGGGCCCGAATTTGGACTAGTTTGGGCCAAGTTTGGAGCCCAACTAGTGAGCTAGAATAGTCCAGGCGGTGGTACCGCCAGACTAGGCGGTGGCACTACCCAAAACCCGAAGGATCGGGCGATGGTACCACCAGACTAGGTGGTGGCACCGCCTAGTACCCGAGAGGTCCGGCGGTGTCACCGCCGGACTGGGCGGTGGCACCGCTGTTAGGATCAAGAGCACTAAGAGGGGGGGGGGGGGGGGGTGAATTAGTGCAGCGGAAAACTTTCGACGATTAAAATTGCATTCGTACGTTGAAATCCAATTTCGACATAAAAGTCGTTTCATGTAGATAATAAACTTTGAAAGCTTACGAAAATGTATTTGAAGTAAAGTAAGGCAGGAAGTTTGCAGTTAAGATAGAAATCGGAATGTAAGCGCAAACTGAAATATGATGTTCGTATGATAAAACTGATTTCTGATGTAAAACTGTTTTCGAAAACTTAACTTGAAATTGAGTTCGTAAAAGAGCAGAAGGCAGTAAGCTATTGAGGAGGTTTGCAGTAAAGATAAAATGCTCAAAGTAAATGCAAACTGAGATTTAGAGTGGTTCGGTCAATCTTGACCTACATCCACTTTTGGCTTCCTCCAACAACGAGGTCACCGATGTCCTCTAGAGGCCTTCCTTCAAAAGGCGAAGGCCAACCACCCTTTTATAGTTTCACTCCTTTTGATGGGCTTAGGAGACAACCCTTGCAAACTTTTCTCTCCTCTCTTGAAAGATCAAAACTTGGAAAAAGAGAGAGGAGAACTTCTAGCCTTTAAACACTTTTGAGCTCTAAAAATCATAAAGTAAGATTGGATTTTCAATGCCCTTTCATGCAGGAAAGGGTGGGGTACATATAGGCCCCAAACTAGTTTAAATTTGGAGCTAAAAAATGTCTTTTCTCGGATTTTCGGGATCCTAGCGGTACCACCTCCTGACTAGGGCGGTACAACCGCTTGGCAGCTCGGAGACTGAGCTTCTGGGCGGTGCCACCGCCTGACAGGGGCAGTTACACCGCCCAGTCTCGCTCGGAGACTGAGCCCTGGCGGTGCCACCATCTTTCTGGGGCGGTTGCACCGCCCAGCTTTCCTGGGAGACCCTCTCCTGGGCGGTGCCACCGCCTAGTAGGAATTCTGGTCCGAATGAGTTGATCCATTTGGCCCAATTTGGGTTTGTCAAGGGCCCAATTGCCCCCAGATTAAGTTAATGGGATCAACTCCCATTCCTAACTTAATCTACATACTAACTATGACAATTCTTAAGACATTTACTACAGCTTGCTCCGGTGCGTCAATCGCTTCTTCCGACGAGCTTCCGGCGAACTTCCAGCGAACATCCGACGAACCTCCGGCGATGCTCCGACGGAATTCCGGCAAACTCCTGGAATTGCGATGATCCACTTTGCGAGTTCCGATAAGCTTCTTTTGGCAAGCTCCTGGACTTCTTGGATTTGTTCCCATAGAACCTCCGACGGCCGTTTGGACTTTCGTCGAGCTCTCGAACTCCCAACGTGATCATAGTCTTTGACTCCGGCTCAACTTCTACTGCATGTCTTACTTTCATCGTAGTTAATCCTGCATACTTATCTCAACATATGGATTAGATAACAAATGACAATTGACTTCATCATCAAAATCCGAGATATAACAATCTCCCCCTTTTTGATGATGACAATCAATTGATAATGGAGTTAACCTTAATTCCCCCTATCTATATGCCATACTTGAGATAAGTCATTCTTGAATTCAAGGCCTTTGAAATCAATAGACTTATTGATAAGTTAAGAACTCTTAACCTTATCAATTACTCTCATCATGATTCCTATCTTGATGTATCTTACTGAAAATGATGTCAAGACTTGACATCCATTCTCAAGTTTTACATTTCAAATATGAATGATTGTAGCAGTTCAACATAAGATATCAACATGTAAAATTACGATGCAAGTTCTTGATATCTTAATATGATGTAAACATGGCATAATGCAAATATGGCAATCATAGTTATCATCGATTCATATATTTTTGATGATGCAAGCATGGCATAATCATAGCATCAATTCATATATCTCTCCCCCTTTGTCATCAACAAAAAGGAAAACGATATAAATAATTTTTAAGCATAAGTGTAGTTTTATTCATGCCCTAACTAGGTTCATGTCATTTTCCAACAGTGAGTGATAGGATACCAATTATGCAAACATCTCAAGGAAAACATGACATGGAGATAGCTTTTAATACTTCTTCCTTTTCATTTGTTATTATCTTTTTGCATGAAGGAGGAAGGCTATTTGTGATACCAGCTATTTGTGAGTTTACTTTGAATGAAGTTAAAATCTATGAGAGATTAAATCATATTCTATTTTTACAAGGATCAAGATATGTATGTGAAACAAATCCTTGCAAGTAAAAACACTATCATCCATATTTCAAAAGGAATTTACATGCAGCAATCATTTTATCAAATCCATTTCTCAAAAAATATTTTTCACATGATAAGTGTATGAGAGATGTTTTTGCTAGTTGATTCCATATGTCAAAAATTAATGATGAGAATCAAACTCGATATACATATGCTTATTAAGTTCGGAAAAGGATAATGTATCGAGAAAATCCGATTGTTAGGATACCACTAGTTAAGAGAATCCAAAAATGAAATTAACACTTTCATATATTCGGACAAGACTATACTATAGATTTTCAAATACAATCATGAAGACAAAACATGCTCATTGTTATGGAAATTTTTGTATCCAAAAAACATAATTTCCAACATGTAATTTTAGGCATGTAATGGCAATCAAGTGATTTGATCATTCAATCAATAAAGTCCAAAAAATGATTTTAACAAGTTTATGCATTCGAACACATTAACATTCATAATTCTCTTCTAAAAAAATCAAATTGTTCTTCGCTTAGAGGTTTTGTAAAAATATCAGCTAGTTGATGCTTAGTATCAATGAACTCTATGATTACATCATGATTAGTGACATGATCTCGTATGAAGTGATGTCTAATATCAATATGTTTTGTTCTTGAGTGTTGAATGGGATTCTTTGTTAAATTTATTGCACTTGTGTTATCACATTTAATGAGAATGTTTTTAAGATGGACTTTGTAATCTTCTAAGGTGTTTTTCATCCACATAACTTGTGCACAGCATGCACTAGCTGCAATATACTTAGCTTCAGTTGTTGGTAGTGCAACCGAGTTTTGTTTCTTAGATGACCAGGAAACAAGGGAATGTCCCAAAAATTGACATGATCCTGATGTGCTTTTTCTATTTAATCTACACCCAGCAAAATTCGCATCAGCATACACAATTAACTCAAAATTCTTGGATTTTGGATACCATAATCCTAGATTTGTGGTACCTTTAAGATATCTAAGTATTCTTTTAACCGCTGTAAATGAGATATCTTAGGGTTCGATTGAAACCTAGCACAAAGTCCTACACTGAACATGATATCTGGTCTAGTTGCAGTGAGGTAAAGTAAACTTCCTATCATACCCCTATAAGTTTTTTGATCGAAGCTTTCTCCACTTTCATCAACTTCTAACTTAGTGAAGGTGGTCATAGGAGTGTTAATAGCTTTTGAGCTATTCATATTAAATCTTTTTAGCAAATCTAAGGCATATTTAGTTTGACTAATAAAGATGTCATTGCTTAGTTGCTTAATTTATAAGCCTAAGAAAAAGGTTAATTCTCCTATCAAACTCATTTCAAATTTGAGACTCATGGTTTCAATAAAAGATTCACAAAAAGATTCATTCGTAGAACCGAATATAATATCAACAACATAAATCTGAACAATGAGAAAATTATTTTCAAAATTTTTGATAAACAATGTGGTATTGACCTTGCCTTTTGTGAAATTATTTTCAATAAGAAAAGTACTTAATCTATTATACCAAGCCCTTGGGGCTTGTTTTAAATCATAGAGAGCTTTGGTTAATTTAAATACATGATTAGGGAGGCTTTTATTTTCAAATCTGGGAGGTTGTTCAACATAAACTTCTTCAGAAATAAAGCCATTAAAAAAAGCGCTATTAACATCCATTTGAAACAACTTAAAATTATTATTACTAGCATAGGCAAGGAGCATCCTTATGGCTTCTAATCTAGCCACAAGAGCGAAGGTTTCTTCGTAATCAATACCTTCTTCTTGGTTGAAACATTTGCCCACTAATCTAGCCTTGTTTCTAACCACGATACCAGATTCATCTTGCTTGTTTCTAAAGACCCATTTAGAACCACTTATAAAAGGTTGTAAGAGGGGTATTTGTCCTTCCCCTTTAAAGTGATTTGCTAGTGGAAATTGGGAGCCTCTTCGAAGAAGGCTTCGCAAGTGGATGAAGGTCATTTTGGCCGAACCACTTTAAATTGGTGTGTTCCTTGAATGTGTGAGTTCTTACTTTCCTAAAATTGTTATTTATACTATTGCTAGCTTTCGGTTTTCATCTATTCAAGTTACTATCGAAACGAAATCTCCTTGTATTTACGAATTCATTTTTAAACTTATAAGTTTTAATCCGCTGCACTAATTCACCCACCCCCCCCCCCACCCCCCCCTCTTAGTGCCACTCCGATCCTAACAATTGATATCAGAGCCTTGTTATTTCTTAGTTGGTTTAACACCCAAGAGAAATGGCTCTTTACGGCCTTCAAGAAGGACACTCTCTCTTTCATCCTCCCTTTTTCAATGGGACGGACTACACTTATTGGAAAACTCGAATGAGAGTTTTCTTACTTTCTTTGGATTTGAATTTATGGGACATAGTCGTAAATGGATTTGAAATGTCTTCTCTTCCAATGAACCATTGGAATGATTTGGAGAAGAAGATGTTTTCTCTAAATGCAAAGGCTATGAATGCCTTATATTGTATACTTGACAAAAATGAATTTAATCGCGTTTCGAATTGTGATTCGACTTTTGATATTTGAAGAATTCTTAAGGTCACTCATGAAGGCACTAGCCGAGTAAAAGAGTCCAAAATCAACATTCTTGTGCATTCTTATGAAACCAAGTGAGTCCATCGGAGACATGTACACTCGTTTCACGAATGTCATTAATGGACTCAAAGCTTTTAGTAAAGATTTTTCTAACTTTGAATTAGTAACTAAAATTCTAAGATCCCTTCCAAAGAGTTGGGATCCAAAAGTTACGGCCATTCAAGAGGTCAAGGATCTTAAAATATTTCCACTCGAAGAACTAATTGGGTCTCTAATGACCTATGAAATGAACAATGTGACAAAAAGGGAACTCGAGAACAACCTTCCAAAGGATAGGAAGGATTTGGGACATAGAACACATGAAGACCACTCGAGCATAAGCTCAAGTGATGGTGAACTTAAACTACAAATGAAACAAAAATTAAAAAGCAAAAAGAACAGAACTACTTGCTTTGAATGCAAGAAAAAGAACATAAATTGGGATGAATCGAGCTCCTCTGAAGATGAGGAGAAAATCAAGAAAGGCGAGGTGGCAAACTACGCCTTAACCGCTTTCAACGATGAGGTAATCGAAACCCCCTTAATTTATTTTGAAATTACATGGTGTTTTCCATGATGCATTTTCCTTTTTTTGAATAATCATTTTTTCTTGAAAAGTGCATGTTTTATGTTAATGGAATAAAATGTTAGATTTAAATCTAATGATCATATGTATGTTTTTCTTAAGAAGAAAAAAATGTGTAACTTGATGATTTTCGATTTTGATTGAAACCATGCTTGATGTCTTAATGAAAATAATAAGAAGTTTAATATCATGCTTAATGATAATGCATGGCTTTTGTATGGAAAACTAAGCATGAAAAGATAGATTCACCTAAAAAGAAAAATGCATGATTACAACAAATAACAAAATGATTTTTGTTGAAAATACCTTATGCTAAATGAAACCATGATTAATGAATATCCTTTATGTTTAATGATTTCTTTGCCTTGTATGTCCTATCATGATGAATATTTTGAAAATAAATGAAATCATGCTTATCATTCTAGTATTTTTGAAAATAATCATGAAAATTATATGTTTATGATAAACAAAATGATTTTGATTAAAAATGCCTTATGAAATATGATATCATGCCTAATAAATTTATTTTTTTTGAAACTATGCATGATGATGTTGAGTTTTGGGTGATTTATAGTTTATTGATTTTGATGATATCTATAATGATCTTTTACGATTTATGGATTATCGATTTATACCATGATAAAAGTGGCTTTAAAAATAATACATGTTTTGATTTGATATAAATGAAATAGGCATGCTTGATGATTGATGATTGTATACTTTAAAAATGACGATTGACGATTGACAATTGATGATTCACGATTCATGATAATAAGAGTGGCTATTACACATAAATGAAATAGTGTCATGCTTGACGATTGTATACTTAATGATGCATAAAGTTATAATAAAATTATTGAAATTTTGATACCATGATTTGATGATTTTATGCATGAGATTTTAAAGTTATACATGATAATCTTTATGGTTTATTGATCTTGATGGTTTTTACGAAGAAATTTATTTTTTAATCCTAAACGTTGATGCATGTTTTTATTTGACAAAAAAGGCAAAGTCATGCTTATATGAAACAACTAAATAGATAAAAGTATTTTTCTTGAAAATTCTTGGTTTGATGAATCTATTTTATCATCTTTTTATGAATCTCTTGAAAATGATTTTGATTTGATGATTTGAATTTGAATGAGCTTTATCTTGATTTTTCGATATTTATAACTTGAGATTTACTCTATAAAAATCAAGATCTTCTATCCTCTATGTTCCTTTTTAGCATCTACTATCCAAATGAATTATGATTGGTATCATTGCTTTATTTCTTCTTGTCGTGCATTAAAGAGAAAATTTTCCTAAATGAATCATGATTTTTCGGAACCACAATTCTTTTTATGATTCATAATGAATTGAGAAATTGTATATGCTTAAATTAATATCTTGTTCTCCTACAAGATTGAATGAATTTTATCTATATCATGATCTCCTAAGATCTCTCTTTGAATATTTAAAGAGAAGCATTTTCTAGATGAATCATGATTTGTTGATTGAATATTTGATATGCTTGAATTAATATCTTGTTCTCCTACAAAATTGAATGAATTTTATCTATATCATGATCTCCTAAGATTTTCCTTTGATTATTTAAGAGGAGATTTTTTCAAAAGAAAACATGTCTTTTGGTATTATCTTTCCATGATATGATTTTTATGCAACTCCTTATATTTATGAAATATTTATCGCATCACCCAATAACTCTTCTTGATATTCTTCATGTGATGATATGAATACATGAAATATTCATTAATTTATTTTGGTGTATACAAATAAGAAATTTCGATCATGCATTGTAGGATATAATTTGACAAAATTGGTACCATCATGATGTGAAATAAATGATGATTTGGAATTTGTATGTAATGATCATTTTACATTTTATATACATGATGATTTGGTATTATGCATGCAATACTTTAATTTATGATAATATACATGCAAAGATGAAATATTTATGATAAAATAATTTTTTTGATATTCATTATTTGAATTTTCATCAATGCTATTTACCTTTATCATAATTTTGAAATTAACGTAAAGGGTCTTCCCTTCTTTTTGCCAATGACAAAGGGGGATAAAGAGCTGCTAATGTGCTATCTTGAATTAATGTTAAGGGTCATCTCAAAGGAAAATGTTGCTAGCTAGCTTGCACAAGTCAAGTGAAGATGCAAACGTAATTCATGTAAAACATTGTCTCATGCAAGCTTGTTATCTTGCACTTTGCTAGCTGGCACTTTATAAAGGAAGCAAAAATATCACTTCTCAAAAGAGAAGAAAGAACTTACTATCTTAAACATCACAAAAATTTGCTACCTTGCATGATGTAAAATTTGCTAAGATTGCTATCTCAAAAGAGTTGCTTTCTTGAACATCTCAAAACTACTAGCTTGTATGTCCTAAAAGTGTTATAGACTTTGTTAGCTTGTATGTTGTAGTAATTGCTATCATACTACCTTGCATATCGATGATAATAGCAAAATTGCATGATGATAAATCTAGGAGATTATATTAATTATACAATATGTTGAACTTGGATATTTCAAAAACTTCCAACTTTCACTTTGTAATAGGAAGCAAGAATCATGAGCTTACACAAGAAACCTATCTTGCATTTACTTTCGAAACTTTTTGCTAGCTTGCATGTAGCAAAACTTGCATATCATAAAAATTGCTAGCTTGTAGTCTAAAGAAAAGCAAACAGTTGCCATCTCAAGAAAGACAAACATGCTAAACTTACACATCTTTAATTGCTCGATTGCATGATGATAAAATTTAACACTATTTTTTCATGCAATATATTGAACTTTATATCTCAAACACATAGAAAGTAACACTTCTCTTTTATGTTGATGACAAAGGGGGAGAAGTATAATCATATTATGCATGATGACGTGTTGTAAATATTCATGATGAATATTTGCAATGATTTGAATTCGGCTTGAATTTAAGGTTCCATCAAAATGGTATATTGATAGGGAGAGTTTGTTTAAACTCCAGGAATTAAGGTTAACTCTGTCATCAAGTGGTTGTCATCATCAAAAAGGGTGAGATTATTGAATCTCGTATTTTGATTGTGAAACCAATTGATATGCATTTATGATTTAATCTACGTTTTTGAGTGACACAGGATGCTTCGATCAGGATGAGACAATTAAAGCAAGAAAATCATGTTGTGCCGGAGGAACATGTCAGAAGATTGGATATCGGGCTGGTGGATCGGTCGACATATCGACAGAAGGCTTTGGGCCGTAGATTCAGGCATCGGGCCAAGAAGAGCAAAGATTGTGCCAAGGATATCAGAGTTGCAGAGTCAACTGACCAATTGGGCAATAGGCCGTAAGAGAGGACGATGCGTCGAAGAATCGGACGAAGCATCGAGGGACCAATGACATACCGGACAACTTGATTAATTGCTTAAGATTAATTATCTCGATCAAAATTTTGTTTTAAGTATGTAGGATTAATAATGATAGCTTGAAGACATAAAGCAAGTCTATCGGAGTCAAGTTTGATGGGTGTTCGAAAGTCCGAAGATTCGTCGGAATGCTGCCGGAACCAACCGAGAGGAAATCGGCGACTTGTCGGAGTTTTCAGAAGTCCGCCAAAGAGATCGTTGGAGGTTCACGAAGATCATCGAGAAGGCTCGGCTACTTGCTGAACTCACCACAAGATCGAGAGCCTGTTGGGAGTCCGCCGGAAGAAATCCGAGGGTGTATCGAAAGATCGTCGGAAGGAAACTCGACATTATTGGTTAAATGATTTGCTTAGGACTATGTCTTAACTTCATAGTTTGCATGTAATTAGGGTTAAGATTAAGAGTTAATCCTATAATCTAGTTAGGGGCCAATTGGCCCCGAATTTGGACTAGTTTAGGCCAAGTTTGGAGCCCAACTAGTGAGCTGGAATAGTCCAGGTGGTGGCACCGCCAGATTGGGTGGTGGCACTGCCCAAAACCCGAAGGATCGGGCGATGGTACCGCCGGACTAGGTAGTGGCACCGCCCAGCACCCGAGAGGTCCAGTAGTGGCACCGCCGGTACACTATCAGTGTCAGACACTGATAGGCGGTGGCACCGCCAACATCGGGAACCCAAGAGAATTCAAAATTTGGAGCCCAAATTTGAATCCTCTTGAGGTCTATAAATACCCCTTAATTCTCAGCAGAGAATACAACCTTTGAGAAGCAATAGATTGAGATAAAAGCCTTAGTAAAGTCTTTAGCAAGTCTTGTTTTCAATTGCTTGAGTGTTCACCTCCTTCTTTCTCGTTGAAAATTTGTAAGAGTATGAACCACTTGTAAAAGGTTGTAAGAGGGCTATTTGTCCTTCCCCTTCAAAGTGATTTGCTAGTGGAAGTTGTGAGCCTCTTCGAAAAAGGCTTCGCAAGTGGATGTAGGTCATTTTAACCGAACCACTTTAAATTGGTGTGTTCCTTGAATGTGTGAGTTCTTACTTTCCTAAAATTATTATTTACACTACTGCTAGCTTTCGGTTTTCATTTACTCAAGTTACTATCGAAACGAAATCTCCTCGTATTTACGAATTTGTTTTTAAACTTACGAGTTTTAATCTACTGTACTAATTCACCCCCCCCCCCCCCCCCCCCTCGCTCTTAGTGCCACTCCAATCCTAATAGCATGTGGATAGCATTCCTACGTCATTCCCAATGATTAGGATATTATCCACATATAACACCAAAAAGGTGATAGCGCTCCCACTTACCTTCCTATACACACAAGGCTCATCTTCGTTATTAACGAAGTCATAAGATCTGATTGCCTCATCAAATCTTATGTTCCAACTTCGGAAAGCTTACTTTAGTCCATAAATGGATCTAAGCAACATACACACCTTATCTAGGCAGTTTTGGACACAAATCCCTTAGGTTTTATCATATACACCTCCTCCTCAAAGTTCCCATTGAGGAATATAGTTTTCACATCCATCTGCCAGATCTCATAATCATAGTGTGCTACAATAGCCAATAGAATTTGGACATATCCCTAGAATGAGATGGGTAGATCAACAAAACTCATCACGGACCGTACCATGTCTAATAGTGTACGATTTCTCCTTTCAGAGACACTATTAAGTTGAGGTGTATAAGGAGGTGTCCATTGGGATAATATCCCATGGTCCTTGAGGAACTGAGTAAACTCTGTACTTAAGTACTCACCTCCTCAATTTGATTGAAGAGTCTTGATACTCTTTCCAGTCTGGTTCTCCACTTCATTCTTATTCTCTTTGAATTTCTCAAAGACCTCGAACTTGTACTTCATTAAGTACACATATCCATACCTTGAGAAATAGTCCGCCAAAGAGATCGTTGGAGGTTCACGAAGATCATCGAGAAGGCTCGGCTACTTGCTGAACTCACCACAAGATCGAGAGCCTGTTGGGAGTCCGCCGGAAGAAATCCGAGGGTGTATCGAAAGATCGTCGGAAGGAAACTCGACATTATTGGTTAAATGATTTGCTTAGGACTATGTCTTAACTTCATAGTTTGCATGTAATTAGGGTTAAGATTAAGAGTTAATCCTATAATCTAGTTAGGGGCCAATTGGCCCCGAATTTGGACTAGTTTAGGCCAAGTTTGGAGCCCAACTAGTGAGCTGGAATAGTCCAGGTGGTGGCACCGCCAGATTGGGTGGTGGCACTGCCCAAAACCCGAAGGATCGGGCGATGGTACCGCCGGACTAGGTAGTGGCACCGCCCAGCACCCGAGAGGTCCAGTAGTGGCACCGCCGGTACACTATCAGTGTCAGACACTGATAGGCGGTGGCACCGCCAACATCGGGAACCCAAGAGAATTCAAAATTTGGAGCCCAAATTTGAATCCTCTTGAGGTCTATAAATACCCCTTAATTCTCAGCAGAGAATACAACCTTTGAGAAGCAATAGATTGAGATAAAAGCCTTAGTAAAGTCTTTAGCAAGTCTTGTTTTCAATTGCTTGAGTGTTCACCTCCTTCTTTCTCGTTAAAAATTTGTAAGAGTATGAACCACTTGTAAAAGGTTGTAAGAGGGCTATTTGTCCTTCCCCTTCAAAGTGATTTGCTAGTGGAAGTTGTGAGCCTCTTCGAAAAAGGCTTCGCAAGTGGATGTAGGTCATTTTGACCGAACCACTTTAAATTGGTGTGTTCCTTGAATGTGTGAGTTCTTACTTTCCTAAAATTATTATTTACACTACTGCTAGCTTTCGGTTTTCATTTACTCAAGTTACTATCGAAACGAAATCTCCTCGTATTTACGAATTTGTTTTTAAACTTACGAGTTTTAATCTGCTGTACTAATTCACCCCCCCCCCCCCCCCCCTCGCTCTTAGTGCCACTCCAATCCTAATAGCATGTGGATAGCATTCCTACGTCATTCCCAATGATTAGGATATTATCCACATATAACACCAAAAAGGTGATAGCGCTCCCACTTACCTTCCTATACACACAAGGCTCATCTTCGTTATTAACGAAGTCATAAGATCTGATTGCCTCATCAAATCTTATGTTCCAACTTCGGAAAGCTTACTTTAGTCCATAAATGGATCTAAGCAACATACACACCTTATCTAGGCAGTTTTGGACACAAATCCCTTAGGTTTTATCATATACACCTCCTCCTCAAAGTTCCCATTGAGGAATATAGTTTTCACATCCATCTGCCAGATCTCATAATCATAGTGTGCTACAATAGCCAATAGAATTTGGACATATCCCTAGAATGAGATGGGTAGATCAACAAAACTCATCACGGACCGTACCATGTCTAATAGTGTACGATTTCTCCTTTCAGAGACACTATTAAGTTGAGGTGTATAAGGAGGTGTCCATTGGGATAATATCCCATGGTCCTTGAGGAACTGAGTAAACTCTGTACTTAAGTACTCACCTCCTCAATTTGATTGAAGAGTCTTGATACTCTTTCCAGTCTGGTTCTCCACTTCATTCTTATTCTCTTTGAATTTCTCAAAGACCTCGAACTTGTACTTCATTAAGTACACATATCCATACCTTGAGAAATCATCAGTAAAGATAATGAAGTAGGAGTAACCACTAATGGCATAAGTTGATATGGGTCCACATACATCACTATATATGAGTTCCAGCAGCTCAGTGGCTCTCTCTCTAGTTCCACTAATTGGAGAGTTAGTCAGTTTTCCACGAAGACAAGGTTCGGAAGTTGCATATGACTCATAATCAAATGGATCTAGATATCCATCATTTAGCAACTTTTGGATCCTTCCCTTATAGATATGACCTAGCCTACAATGCCATAGGTATGCACTGTTCACCTTATCTCATTTCCTCTTAGACACACTTATATTCATGATATATAGAGTAATGTCTAGCATAAATAAACCATTATGCAATGTTCCTTTCATGATGATCTTATCATCTAGTAATATTGAACAACCATTATTCTCAAAAACTAATTTATATCCACTAACTATCAAACATGAAATGGAGATAATGTTTTTGATAATAGAAGGAACAAAATAACATGCATCTAATGCAATAAAAGCTCCACCAGGTAGGTGACCTCGCCAATGGCTACTACAATAACTTTTGCTCCATTGCCCATCTTGAGGTCCATCTTGCCTCTCTCTAGTCTCCTAGGCCTTACTAGAACCTGCAACGAATTGCATATATGATAAGCACTACCGGTATCCAATACCCATGTGTTATCATAAGAGTCTAGCAAATGGAGATTAATCATGAATGTACCTGAAGCTTCTCCAAGCTTTTATTTCGCCCTCTCTGTAAGGTACTCTTTGCAGTTCCTCTTATAGTGCCCATCTTTGTCACAGTGGAAGCATTGACCTTTGTCCTTTATTGGGTCTTTCTAGCAACCTTTGCTTTACCTCTACCTTTTCCCTTTCCCTTCTTAAGGGACTTTTCTACGTTCCTTTTCTTTCTGATCTCACCAGCGTAGAGAACTGGCTTCTCTTTCTTAATAGTACTCTTTGCCTCCCTCAACATATTAAGGAGCTCTGAGAGAGTCACCTCAAGCTTGTTCATATTAAAATTTATTATGAATTGTGAAAAGGAATCTAGTAGGGACTGAAGTACAATATCCATAAATAAGTTATCCTCTAGGACCATTCCTAGTCCTGTGAGTTTCTCTATCCACTCAATCATCTTTAAGACATGATTCTGAACCAGTGTCCCCTCAGTCATCCTTGCGTGGAAGAGGCTCTTGGATATCTCATATCGCTGAGTCCTTCCCTATTCCTTAAATAATTTACGAACATATAGGAGAATGGACCTAGCATCCATCTTTTCATGTTGTCTTTGTAACTCAAGAGTCATAGAGCCCAACATATAGTACTGAGCAAGAGTGGAGTCATCAATGTACTTTATGTAGCGAGCGATCTCATCCTCACTTGCCCCTTCCTTGGGAATAGGTATCACTGTATCAAGGACGTATGCAATTTTCTCCACCATGAGAACAATTCTCAAGTTGCGGAGCCAATCCGTATAATTTAGACCAATGAGGTGGTTGAGATCAAGTATACCACATAAGGGATTTGAAACCGACATTTTTTTAAAATAAAGATGTAGTAGAAATGAATGACATGCAGATTTTGTAGGAAATAAACAATCAAGATATGGGCTTCTATCTTAATATGCTCCCACTATTTTACTAGCGAGTCATGGGACACCCTCAGTACATGAAACATAAGTCTCCGGTAGACTTCTAATGGGGATCTGGATCCAATCAGTGTCTTAGTGTAACATTGAGGGACTCGACTAATCACTCTAAGCCCAAAAGGTAGGCAACTTTTTTCGATCACAACTCCTTATGATTCCCATCTTGTTCGGCCTCCGAATCACCATGGTCTCAAGGGACTCGACTAATCATGATGCTCGGTTAAGTCAACACTATCGTTACAAGATGAGTCTGATTCAATGATATACCCTCGAGAGACTCGACTAAGCATACCATGTCCTTAGGTCACTAATGACATCTCTATGTCATAAGCAAGATAGTGAATCGCGATATAGGTGAGCTTCGAGGGACTCGACTAATTCAACCTATAACGGGAATCGGTTCCTACCTATAACGATGGAAGGCTACGTGGGTCAATCTAATTGTCTCACGTTTACCGACTTAATATTATTGAGAGACATGTTCCTATGATTTGGTCTCCTAATATGGCATGTCACACATATACATATTTAATATATATCTACATCGCATACAAATATATATATTGTTAGGATCGGAGCGGCACTAAGAGGGGGGGGGGGGGTGAATTAGTGCTGCGGCTTAAAACGTTGGTTTCGACAAATCTTTCGTACGATAAAAATCGGAATCGGAAGTGCTTAACTTGAAAGCGTATTCGCAAAGTTGTGCAGTAAATGTAATGAGGAAATAAAGCAGGTAAGAGGGTTTGCAGTAATGTAAATAGCAGTAATAAAATGCAAACCAGAGATTACACAGTTTTTAAAGTGGTTCGGTCAAGTGACCTACATCCACTTGCGAGGCCCCTCTTCGATGAGGCTCCCACCTTCCACTAGCAAATCTCTTAAAAGGGAAGGGTAAATACTCCTCTTACAACTTTTACAAGCGGTTCACTCTCTTACAGATTTTTAGCAAGAAAGAAGGAGGTGAACACTAGCAAATTGAAAACAAGAAAGGCAAAGACTCTTCTAAGACTTTTCTCTCAATCATTTGCTGCTCAAAAAGTTGTGTTCTCAGCTGAGACTTGAGGGGTATTTATAGGCCTCAAAAGGATTCAAATTTAGGCTCCAAAAAATTTGAATTCTCTTATGTTCCTGATGTTGGCGGTGCCACCGCCCAGCGCTCGGGTGCTGGACGGTGCAACCGCCCAGCCCAGGAGGTGTCACCGCCCAGCCCAGGCGGTGCCACCGCCTGGCTCTTCGATTCATTGGTTTGGCTTAATTTTACCCCAAACCAAATCTGACTTTGGGCCCAGTTGGCCTCTAACCAAGATATAGGATTATCTCTTAATCCTAATCCTAATTGCAAGTGAATTACATAACAAAAAAAACATCCTAAGCAAGTTTTCAACCGCGAACGTCGAGTCTTGTTCCGGCGAGCTTTCCGACGAACTTCTTCCGACGGACTCCCTACAAGCTCCTGATCTTTTGATGACTTTAACGAGTAGCCGAGCCTTCTCGGTGATCTCCGTGAACCTCCGACGATCTCTTCGGCGAACTTCCAAAAATTTCGATAGATTCTCGATTTCTTCTCGGTTGGTTCCGGCAGCATCTCCGACGATTCTTCGGACTCTTAAACGTCCATCGAACTTGACTCTGGTATACTTGGTTTGTGTTTTCTGATTATCGTAGTTAATCCTGCACACTTAGCTCAATAATATGGATTAGATCAATTAACCCATCAATTGATTTTATCATCAAAATCCGAGATTCAACAATCTCCCCCTTTTTGATGATGACAATCAATTGATGACGGAGTTAAACATAACTCCCCCTATCTATATGCCATATTATGAGAAGATGAAAACACTTGAATTTCATCCATTGAATTCAAGCATAAATCGATAAGTTCTAACCGTAGAACTTATCGTTATTCTCATTAAGCAATAGTAAATGCGAAACTTCGATAAAAATCATAAGTCAAATGATATGGGACGATTTTTACTACGATAGGAGATAAAGATTTTCAACATGAATTTCATGATATAAATGTAAGGCATGCTTTCAATATGATCAATCGATATTGCGATATTCTCAAGGATTTTGCAAGGCATAAAATACATTCATATCATACAAGCTTTTGCAATTCATATAAGTCATGCTATTAAAATGATACGAGTCATCAATTTTCTCCCCCTTTGTCATCAACAAAAAGGGAATGAGACTTGAAGGACATAATTTATCATACAAAGATTTTATCATTGATCATACATTATTCATCTATATTATCATTGATCATATAAAGATTTTATCATTCAAAATTAAGTATGCTAAAGTATTTACGCAGAGTTCATCTTAAAGGAAAATTCAGCATTCATCCATATTATCAAATCTCTTCTTTTTATAAATAACAAAAATTGTAGATGTACAAAGAAGAGATTGGGATAAGAAAAAAAGTTTCATGTAGTAACTCCAATAAGTCAAGATCATAATTCGAATACAAATCCATTCAAATTTAATTCGTCAGCTTGAAACTCATAATCAAGCCATCAAAATCAATTTCGATATTCAAAATATCATAAAATCATTAATCTTGATCAAATGGAAGCGGTGTTTGACTCAAGATAGGATAAGATAATTTAACAAGTCATTTAGAATTGAAAGAGAAGGATTAGATTCACCGAGGAACGGAGAGAGAATGAAAAACTTTACGGAAAATCCATTCAAACAAGTTTATTCTTAGGGACAATTTAACATACCTAATTCCCTTCTAATGAATTCAAATTGGTCTTCATTCAAAGCTTTTGTAAATATATCTGCTGATTGATGCTTTGTGTCAATGAATTCTAGAACAACATCATTGTTAAGGACATGATCGCGTATGAAATGATGCCTAACATCGATGTGCTTAGTTCTAGAGTGCTGAATTGGATTTTTAGTAAGACATATGGCACTAGTATTATCACATTTTATGGGAATATTTTTAAAGTGAATTCCATAGTCTTCTAATGAATTCAAATTGGTCTTCATTCAAAAATTTTGTAAATATATTTGCTAATTGATGCTTTGTGTCAATGAATTCTAAAACAACATCATTGTTAAGGACATGATCGCGTATGAAATGATGCCTAACGTCGATGTGCTTAGTTCTAGAGTGCTGAATTGGATTTTTAGTAAGACATATGGCACTAGTATTATCACATTTTATGGGAATGTTTTTAAAGTGAATTCTATAGTCTTCTAATGTATTTTTCATCCAAACAACTTGTGCACAGCATGCACTTGCAGTAATGTATTCGGCTTCCGTCGTAGATAGTGCAATTGAATTTTGTTTCTTGGAAGTCCAAGAAACAAGTGTATGTCCTAAAAATTGGCAAAGTTCCATATGTACTTTTTCTATCTATCCTGCATCCGCCAAAATCGGCATCTGTATAAGCTATTAAATCAAATTTTTCAGATTTTGGATACCACAGTCCTAGATTTGGAGTTCCTTTAAGATACCTAAATATTCTTTTAACACTTTTAAGATGAGATAATTTAGGATTTGATTGAAACCTAGTGCAAAGTCCTACACTAAACATAATATCCGGTCTAGTCGCGGTGAGGTAGAGTAGACTACCTATCATTCCCCTATATGTTTTTTGATCGAAATTTTCACTATTTTCATCCATATCTAACTTAGTCGCAGTACTCATAGGGGTGCTTATAGCTTTTGAATTATCCATGTTAAATCGTTTTAACAATTCTAATGTATATTTAAATTGGTTAAGAAATATATCATCACTAAATTGTTTGATTTGTAATCCCAAAAAGAAAGTTAATTCACCCATTAAACTCATTTCAAATTCATGACTCATACATTTGGCAAATGATTCACATAGTGATTCATCCGAAGAGCCAAAAATAATATCGTCAACATAAATTTGCACAATAAGAAAATTATTTTCAAAATGTTTAATAAACAATGTAGTATCAACCTTGCCTTTAGTAAAATTATTTAAAATATGAAAGGAACTAAGCCTTTCATACCAAGCTCTAGGAGCTTGTTTCAAGCCATAGAGGGCCTTAGTCAATTTGAATACATGGTTAGGAAGAAGAGAATTTTCAAATCCAGGAGGTTGTTCGACATATACTTCTTCGGAAATAAAACCATTCAAGAAAGCACTTTTGACATCCATTTGAAATAGTTTAAAATTATTACTACTAGCATAGGCAAGGAGCATCCTTATGGCTTCTAATCGAGCCACGGGAGCGAAGGTTTCATCGTAATCGATACCTTCTTCTTGGTTGAAACCTTTGGCCACTAATCTAGCCTTGTTTCTAACCACGATACCATTTTTGTCTTGCTTGTTTCTAAAGACCCATTTAGTACTAATGACTAAATGGTCACTAGGTCTAGGAACAAGCTTCCATACCTTATTCCTCTCAAATTGATTCAATTCCTCTTGCATTGCAATAACCCAAAAATCATCTTTTATGGCCTTGTCAATGCATTTAGGTTCAATTTGAGAAAGGAAGGCGGCATTAGCACAAAAATTCTTGAAAGAGGAACGAGTTTGAACCCCTTTTGATGTATCTCCTATAATTAGCTCCTTTGGATGAGCATCTATATACTTCCATTCCTTGGGTAAGGAAATTTCGGAAGAAGGTGCATCCAAGTTGCTATTTTGAGGAGGAGGTTCATTTAAATTCAAATTATCAAAACCAAGATCATCATCAAAATTATTTTTCTTTAAATTAGAAATTTCATTAAAAACTACATAAATAGACTCTTCCATTACTAACGTTCTTTTGTTAAAAACCCGAAAAGCCTTAGAAACGGAAGAGTAACCAAGAAAGATGCCTTCATCGGATTTAGCATCAAATTTTCCTAAGACATCCCTTTCATTCAAAATAAAGCATTTACAACCGAAAACTTTAAAATAGGAAATATTTGGTTTTTTGTTATTCCACAATTCATAGGGAGTTTTTGATAAGGATGGTCTTATTAGGACTCTATTCATGATGTAGTAAGCCGTATTTACGGCTTCGAACCAAAAATACTTAGGTAAACTATGTTCATTTAACATAGTTCTTGCCATTTCTTATAGGTTTCTATTTTTTCTTTCAACTACTCCATTTTGTTGGGGATTCCTCGGAGTGGAGAAGTTGTGATTGTATCCATTAACTTCACAAAAATTTTGAAAGTCACGGTTTTGAAATTCACCACCTTGATCACTCCGAATTGAGGAAATCATGAAACCTTTTTCGTTTTGAGTGAGTTTACAAAATTTAGAGAAGCACTTGAAGCAATCACTTTTGTGGACTAAGAAATAGGTCCAAGTGTACCTAGTATAGTCATCCACAATTACAAACGCATATTTGCTTCCTCCTAGACTTGTTGTGTCAATTGGTCCGAATAAGTCCAAATGGATCAATTATAGTGGTCTAGTGGTGCTAATTTGATTTTTTGGTTTGAAACTAGTTTTTATTTGTTTACCTAGTTGACATGCATCACATACTTTGTCCTTAGTAAACTTCATATTTGGAATCCCTCGTACTAATTCTCTAGATGAGATCTTAGATATTAGTTTCATGCTTGCATGGCCTAATCTCCTATGCCAAAGCCAAGCATCATCATTTAGAGCGGAGAAGCACATTTCATTATTTAGTTCATCAAGGTTGATGGTATAGACATTATTTTGTTTTAATGCAATCATAGTCAAGTTATTGTTTGGTTTTTCGATAATACACATATTTGATTCGAATCTAATGATATAACCATTATCGCATAGTTGACTAATACTCAAGAGATTATATTTCAATCCATCAACTTGTAAAACATCATCAATAGAAAAACTAAATTTGTTACCAATAGTTCCCTTGCCAATGATTTTGCCTTTGTTGTTGTCTCCGAAGGTGACGTACCCTTCTTCTTTGCTAGTGAGCATAGAGAAATGAGATGGATCTCCAGTCATATGTCTTGAGCATCCACTATCGAGATACCATCTCTTGCTCCTAGCTTATGGGTTTGTCTACAAAAGAGGATGACTTTTAGGTACCCATTTGATTTTGGGTGCCTCAAAAATTGATCCACTAAATTTGTTATTTATTATTGAATCCTTTATAGTTCCTTTAGGAACCCATATTAATTTTTGTGAACTAATTTTCCTAAATGGTCATTTGTAGGTAATATGTCCGGATTTGCAACAGAAGTTGCATTTCATATAAGAGGAAACATGTAATGTAGGTCCTTTTATGAAAGTGGTAGGATTTTGATGTAATCCTTTTACAAATCTAATTCCATTTCTATTTGCGACGTGACCCTTGTATGCAAGGATCATATCTAATCCTTCGCTACCAACCTTAAACTTGTTTAAGGTTTCTTTAAGAAGCAAATTTTCATTTTTTATTTCTTCTAAATGCTCACACTTAGAGCATGGAGGAGTTTGAAGACTATCAAACTTATCTTGTAGCAAAGCATGCTCTTTCTTTAAGATACTTAACTTCTTGCTAATAGTTCTACATTCATCAAATAATTCATAAAAAGCGATAGAGAGTTCTTCAAAAGATAAATCTTCATTAAATAAATCACATACCTCTTCTCCTAAAGCCATTAGCGTGTAATGAGCAACTTGCTCGGTATTGGACTCCTCTTCTTCGGACGTGCTTGAATCATCCCACGTTGCCTTGAGCGCCTTCTTCTTTGATGTTTTCTTTTTGGCTTGAGGACAATCATTCTTGTAGTGTCCAGATTTTTTGCATTCATAGCAAATCACTTGGTCCTTCTTTTGTTCAAATTTATTTTTTATATTATTTTTAAATTTATTCTTTCTTAAATATTTTTTAAATTTTTGAGTCAAAAGTGCAATGTCATTGTCACTGTCCTCATCACTTGATGTTCCTTTCAAGTGGTCTTCTTGTGATTTGAGTACCATATCCTTCCTATTCTTTGGAAGGGGGTTCTCGAGCTCGTCATGAGCTTGACATGTCATTTCGTAGGTCATTAGAGACCCAATGAGTTCTTCAAGAGGGAATGCTTTAAGGTATTTGGCCTCTTGAATGGCCGTAACTTTTGGATCCCAACTTTTAGGGAGGGATCTTAAGATTTTAGTTACTAGTTCAAAGTTAGTAAAATCTTTATCAAGAGCTTTGAGTCCATTGATGATATCCGTAAACCGGGTGTACATGTCTCCGATGGACTCACTTAGTTTCATTCGGAAAAGTTCGTAAGAGTGCACAAGGATGTTGATTTTGGACTCTTTCACTCGGCTAGTGCCTTCATGAGTGACCTCAAGAGTTCTCCAAATATCAAAAGCCGAGTCACAAATTGAAACATGATTAAATTCATTTTTGTCTAGTGCACAAAACAAGGCATTCATAGCCTTTGCATTTAAAGCAAAAACCTTCTTCTCCGATTCATTCCATTCGCTCATCGGAAGAGAAGATTTTTGAAATCCATTTTCAACAATAGTCCAAAGCTCGAAATCCATAGAAATGAGGAAGATCCTCATCCGAGTCTTTCAATAAGTATAATCCGACCCATTAAACAAGGGTGGACGTGTGATAGAATGACCCTCATGCATGCTAGAGTAAGCCATCTCTCTTGAGTATTAAACCAAATATGAGAGTGAGCCTGGCTCTGATACCAATTGTTAGGATCAGAGCGGCACTAAGAGGGGGGAGTGAATTAGTGCAGCGGCTTAAAACGTTGGTTTCGACAAATCTTTGGTACGATAAAAATCGGAATCGGAAGTGCTTAACTTGAAAGCATATTCGCAAAGTTGTGCAGTAAATGTAATGAGGAAATAAAGCAGGTAAGAGGGTTTGCAGTAATGTAAATAGCAGTAATGAAATGCAAACCAGAGATTACGCCATTTTTAAAGTGGTTCGGTCAAGTGATCTACATCCACTTGCGAGGTCCCTCTTCGATGAGGCTCCCACCTTCCACTAGCAAATCTCTTGAAAGGGAAGGATAAATACCCCTCTTACAACTTTTACAAGCGGTTCACTCTCTTACAGATTTTCAGCAAGAAAGAAGGAGGTGAACACTAGCAAATTGAAAACAAGAAAGGCAAAGACTCTTCTAAGACTTTTCTCTCAATCACTTGCTGCTCAAAAAGTTGTGTTCTCATCTGAGACTTGAGGGGTATTTATAGGCCTCAAGAGGATTCAAATTTGGGCTCCAAAAAATTTGAATTCTCTTATGTTCCCGATGCTGGCGGTGCCACCGCCCAGCCAAGCAGTGCCACCGCCCAGCGCTCGGGTGCTGGACGGTGCAACCGCCCAGCCCAGGAGGTGTCACCGCCTGGCTCTCCGATTCACTGGTTTGGCTTAATTTTGGCCCAAACTAAATTTGACTTTAGGCCCAGTTGGCCCCTAACCAAGATATAGGATTATCTCTTAATCCTAATCCTAATTACAAGTGAACTACATAACAAAAAAAACATCCTAAGCAAGTTTTCAACCACGAACGTCGAGTCTTGTTCCGGCGAGCTTTCCGACGAACTTCTTCCGACGGACTCCCTACAAGCTCCCGATCTTGTGATGACTTTAACTAGTAGCCGAGCCATCTCGGTGATCTCCGTGAACCTCCGACGATCTCTTCGGTGAACTTCCAAAAATTTTGATAGGTTCCCGATTTCTTCTCGGTTGGTTCCGGCAGCATCTCCAACGATTCTTCGGACCCTTAAACGTCCATCGAACTTGACTCCGGTATACTTGCTTTGTGTTTTCTGGTTATCGTAGTTAATCCTGCACACTTAGCTCAATAATATGGATTAGATCAATTAACCCATCAATTGATTTTATCATCAAAATCCGAGATTCAACATATATATATATATATATATATCTAGTATGTGTATATAAGCAATCACATCAAATGATCATGGACCACAACCTAATATGATCAGGCCCGAGCCAATAGGCTTAATCACTCACATCAAGATCTATGTGCGCAACGGTGCATCTCCATGCCCTAGGGTCGGCCATCCAAACATCAAACATCACATGTATAAATCATTATCATGTAAGATTAATAGATAATAATAAATAATAATAATCAACTAAATCTTTTAATTAATTAATATTTTCTAAAATTAGGGACATGTAGGAAAATTTTGAATTCCTAGGGGTATTTTTATAATTTGGGCAAAAGAAGAAACTAGAATTTCTCAAATTTCGAAGGGCAAAACTATCTTTTTGCCCAAAACCCAAAGCCCCTCTCCCTCTTCCTACCACTGCTACCGCCGCCACCCTGCTGGCGGCGGCATGTGCAACTGGGTCGGGGCGCCGCCCTTGCAGGTGGGCATCCCCGTGGGTAGCGCTGCCCCCGTCGGCGGTTCTGCCCATGAGGCGCAAGCGGTGCTGCCTCGTCGGGCGGTCGCCCCTGCGGGGGTTTTACCCGTGGGAGCAGTGGCCACAAGCGTCGTTGTCCTATAGTGCGTCACCCCCCGGGAGCAGCGGCCACAAGCGCCGTTACCCCGCGGGTCTAACACCCGCATGCGCCGCAGTTGCGCGCCACCGTTGTAGGCGGCCAGCCTGCACGAAGATGGCAGCAAGTAGCCAGCCATCTTAGAGCATAGTAAGGGCAGCAATAGTTGTTGCCCTTCCTCGTCTATTGTGTCAACAATTTAACGTCAAAATTCTTCCTAAACACAACACACACAGTTCAAAATCAATCATTCGCATGAACAACGTGGCTCTGATACCACTATTGGGAAATCTTGGGGGCGACATCACATGCACAGCGGAAGAACAAGAAAAACAAAATCCCCAATTTTCCAAAAAGATGTTCGTCATCGTGCGAAGATTGGTGCGCAAAAATCCACGAAACAAACTACATATAGAATAGATTGTTTTACCTAGGGAGATCGTACATCCCTATTTCCTTGTAGACCTCTAGGAGAGAGTGAAGGAGGTCAAGCGTCCTCCTCTCTAGCGGTGATCCACACAGTAGGGCTGCGACGACGCTCCTCAAAACTCTAGGCCTGCTCTGAGGTGGAGATGTGGAGGAGAATAGGAGAGGCAAGCAAAGGCTCTAGCCTTTGAACCATTGAATCCCTCCTATTTATAGAGGTCCCTTGTCAAACTTTAATGGATCCTCCCCTAGTAGGTATTAGATCTATATCCAATTACCCAAGCCTTTTAGATTAGTGGATATCTATCCAATAATCTCTCATGGGTTCTTATTGGATCTCGTCTATGGGATCCAATAATTTAGGGGCTTATTGGATATCCAATAAGATAGAGGCTCCGACGGATATCTCATATCCGAACCTCTATTCATCGCAATGCCTACCATATGTGTGTGACCCTCTAGGCCCAATATTGAGCTGGCCATGAGTCATACCTGTCAGAACTTCTTCTAACTTAGTGAATTATTATCTCTACAATAATTTACTCGACTCATCAACTATGGACGTACTAGGCCACTACGCCGTAGTCCCCAAACGATACAAGAGAAACCAATCCATTGGACCTATCTGTCCTCAGTTACCGTATACCTATAGTCCCTTATCCATCTAATATCCCAAAGACTGTATATCGGACATGGTGTTGTCAAACCCATACGATTTCTTCTCGAGTCTCGCTCTAATAGGATTCTCCCGGAGAACTCTTTCTCTCTTAATTCGAATGACCCTAGCCAAGGATTTGTTTAAGCAAGAACACATGGGATATTTCTCTCATGATGCCGAGAGTGGATAATCCTCTATCGACACTCAATAGCCCTTATAAGGTCGACTGCCACTCCCAATGACCGGCTGTACTAGATCTAGGACATCCAAACCTATAAGTCTGATATCAAAGAGTAGAGCACTCATATAGGACATCCTTGGTATCTCAAGTCTAAGGACTAAATATACCACTAGGACTACGGAATCGTTGTCTAACAATAAGGCATCATCAACCATCTAGTATTCCGTAAGCGGATCAATCAGTGAACTCATTCTCCAATGAGCACCTGTAATGTATCCCTAATTTCCCCACACGAGCAACTATGAGACCAGCTGCAACCATCATATGGACGGGTATATAGCACACCAGTTTGTCCGGTTATCACGATGTCCCTCTAGAGCAACCTATGACCGAGATTATTTATGATCTGTGTTTAAAGTGAATCAATCTTATTATCATGATCTCATCATGATCCGATTCCCATTGCATTGATACAAGGATATCACAATATTTACATACATATATGCAATAGTTAATATAAACTGATAAATGTCAAAATATAATAGGCAAAAAGATTCCATATTAAGTCATACGTGCCATCACTCACGTGATTAGCTTTTTGGGCACTTATGACTAGCAGCATCGACCTTGCCTTTAGAGAAATTATTTTCAATAAGAAATGAACTAAGTCTCTCATACCAAGCCTTTGGGGCTTGTTTTAAACCATAGAAAGCTTTAGTGAATTTAAACACATGATTAGGGAGACTATCATTCTCAAATCCGGGTGGTTGTTCAACATAAACTTCTTCAAAAATAAAACCATTTAGAAAAGCACTTTTAACATCCATTTGAAATAACTTAAAATTATTACTACTAGCATAGGCAAGGAGCATCCTTATGGCTTCTAATCATGTCATAGGAGCGAAAGTCTCTTCATAATCGATCCCTTCTTCATGGTTGAAACCTTTGGCTACTAATCTAGCCTTGTTTCTAACCATGATACCAAATTCATCTTGCTTGTTTCTAAAGACCTGTTTAGTACCAATAACTAAATGGTCACTTGGCCTAGAAACAAGCTTTCATATCTCATTTCTCTCAAATTGATTTAACTCATCTTGCATTGCAATGACCCATGAATTATCTTTCAAGGCTTCATCAACGTATTTTGGTTCAATTTGGGAGAGAAAAGCTACATTGGCATAAAAATTCTTAAGAGAAGAACGAGTTTGAACCCCTTTAGATGTGTCTCCTAGCATCTACATACTTCCAATCCTTGGATAAGGATGTTTTGGAAGTAGATGCATCCAAGTTGCTAGATAGAGAAAGGGTTTCATTTAAATTCAAAGCATCAAAATTAACATCATCATCAAAATCATTTTTCTTAATTTCGGAAACCTCATTAAAAACAACATGAATGGATTTTTCTATAATCAAAGTTCTTTTATTAAAGATACGAAATTCTTTAGAAATAGAAGAATAGCCAAGAAAAATTCCTTTATTGGATTTAGATTCAAATTTTCCTAAAGCATCTTTTTCATTCAAGATAAAACACTTACACCCAAAAACTTTAAAATATGAAACATTGGGTTTTCTGTTGTTCCACAACTCATAAGGAGTTTTGGTGAGTA
The DNA here is from genome assembly GCF_036884655.1 of Musa acuminata AAA Group. NCBI lineage: Eukaryota > Viridiplantae > Streptophyta > Magnoliopsida > Zingiberales > Musaceae > Musa > Musa acuminata. Next base: position 29,274,123 of record NC_088343.1, on the reverse strand, counting down.
AGGGTCTTACTAGAACTCTATTCATGACATAGCATGCTGTGTTTATGACTTCGGCCCAAAAATATTTGGGTAGGCTATGTTCATTTAACATGGTTTTTGTCATTTCTTGTAGGTTTCTATTCTTTCTTTCTACTACTCTATTTTGTTGAGGATTTCTTGGAGTAGAGAAGTTGTGGTTGTATCCATTAGATTCACAAAATTCTTGGAAATCAGGGTTTTGAAATTCATCACTGTGATCACTTTGAATTGATGAAATCATAGAACCTTTTTCATTTTGAACAAGTTTACAAAACTTAGAGAAATATCTAAAGCATTCACTTTTGTGTGCCAAAATATAAGTCCATGTGTATCTACTATAATCATCCACTATGACAAATGCATATTTGCTACCTCTTAGGCTTGATGTAGTAATTGGTGAAAACAAGTCCATATGGATCAATTGCAAAGGTCTAGGGGTGCTTATTTGGTTCTTAGGTTTGAACCTATCTTTTATTTGTTTTCCTAGTTGACATGCATCACACACATTATCCTTAATGAACTTGATATGAGGAATTCCTCTTACAAGTCCTTTAGATGAAATTTGAGAGATTAGTTTCATACTAGCATGACCTAATCTCCTATGCCAAAGCCAAGCATCATCATTCAAAACCGAAAAACACATTTCATTGCAAAGATCATTGATGTCAATAGTATATATGTTATTTTGTTTTAGTGCAATCATAGATATATTTTGTATGGTTTTTCAATAATGCAAACAATAGATTCAAATCTAACAATATATTCTTTATCACATAATTGACTAATACTAAAAAGGTTATGCTTTAAACCATCAACTAACAATACATCTTCAATAAAAAAGTTAGATTTGTTACTAATGGTTCCTTTGCCAATGATTTTACCCTTGTTGTTGTCTCCGAAGGTGACATATCCTTCGTCTATGTTAGTGAGCTTAGAGAATTGAGATGGATCTCCAATTATATACCTTAAGCATCCACTATCAAGGTACCATCTCTTACTCCTAGCTTGTGATGGTATATTTTTCTACAAAAAAGAATGATTTTTAGGTACCCATTTGACCTTGGGTGCCTCAAAAATTGATCTATATTGCTTATCATGTTGCACTGAGTTATTTGAGGTTCTTTTAGGAACCCAAATCAATTTATATAGACTACATTTCTTAAATAGACAATGATAAGCTACATGCCCAAATTTACAACAAAAGTTACATTTTTTTCGGGGTGAAACATGCAAAGTAGGGCCTTTAACAAAGGTGGTTGGATTATGGTGAGAGCTACTCACAAATCCGATTCTATCTTTTTTATAAACGTGACCCTTGTTGGCAAGGATCATGTTCAAAGAATTGCTATCAACCTTGAATTTTTTCAAGGTGTCCTTAAGTAGCAAGTTCTCTTTTTAGAGAGTTTCTATATCATGACATTTTATACATGGAGCTAAACTATCATGATATTCAATTTTTAATTTATCGAAATTACTAATAAGACTATCATGCTCCTTTTTTCATAATTTATATTTTTTACTAATTACTTTGCATTCATCAAATAAGTCATGGAAGGCATTTAATTATTAATCAAATGATAAATTTGCATCAATTAAATTTGTTACCTCCTCTCCGATGGCTATTAGGGCATAATGAGCAACTTGCTCGGTGTTGGACTCCTCTTCTTCGGATGCACTTGAGTCATCCCACGTTGCTTTGACCGCCTTCTTCTTTGATGTTATCTTCTTGGCTTGGGGACAATCACTTTTGTAGTATCCTGGCTTTTTGCACTCGTAGCATATGACTTGGTCTTTTTTTTGTTCAAATTTATTTTTTGTGTCATTTTTAAACTTGTTTCTCTTAATGAATTTTTTTAATTTCCTTGTTAGAAGTGCCAAGTCATCGTCACAGTCCTCATCACTTGAGTTTTCTCTCAAGTGGTCATCTAAAGTTCTAAGTGTCATATCCTTCCTGTTCTTTAGAAGGATGTTTTCTTGCTTTTCATGAGCCTTGCAAGTCATTTCATAGGTCATTAATGACCCAATTAGTTCTTCAAGAGAGAAGTTATTTAAGTCTTTAGCCTCTTGAATAGTAGTGACTTTAGGGTCCCAACTCTTAGGAAGGGATCTTAGAATCTTATTTACGAGCTCAAAATCTGAAAAAACTTTTTCCGAGTCCTTTTAGACCATTGACGACATCCATGAAACGAGTGTACATGTCGCCAATAGTCTCGCTCGATTTCATTCGAAAAAATTCAAAAGAATATATCAAAAGATTGGTTTTTTATTCTTTCACTCTACTTGTGTCTTCATGAGTCACTTTGAGTGTATGCCAAATATCAAACGCGGTTTCACAAACCGAAACATGATTGAACTCATTTTTATCAAGTGCACAAAATAAGGCATTCATAGCCTTTGCATTAAAAGCAAAAGTCTTCTTCTCCAATTCATTCCAAGCGATCATTGGAAGAGAAGACTTCAAAAATTCATTTTCGACAAAATTCCAAAGTTCAAAATCCATTGAAATAAGGAAGATCCTCATTCGGGTCTTCCAATAGGTGTAGTCCGTCCCATTGAACATGGGTGGACTTGTAATAGAGTGGCCCTCTTGGTTTCCGGCGTATGCCATCTCTCTTGGGTTTTAATCCATTTGAGAGTGAACCGAGCTCTGATACCAATTGTTAGTATCAAGAGCACTAAGAGGGGGAGGGGGGGGTGAATTAGTGCAGCGAAAAACTTTCGACGATTAAAACTGTGTTCGTACGATGAAATCATTTTCGAAGTAAAACCATTTTCAGAAACTTAACTTGAAAGCGAGTTCGTAAAGGAGTGCAGCAAAAGTAATAAGAAAGTAAAGCACATATGAAGGTTTGCAGTAAGGTAAGCAGCAAGAAGAAATGCAAACCAGAGAGCACTACAATTTTAGAGTGGTTCGGTCAATCTTGACCTACATCCACTTTTGGCCTTCCTTCAATAGGCGAAGGCCAACCACCCTTTTACAATTTCACTCCTTTTGACGAGCTAAGGAGACAACCCTTACAAACTTTTCTCTCCTCTCTTGAACGATCAAAACTTGGAAGAAAAGAGGGAGGAGAACTTCTAGCCTTTACAATTCTTTTGAGCTCTAAAATTCACAGAGTAAGATTAGATTTTCGGTCCCTTTCATGCAGGAAAGGATGGGGTATATATAAGTCCCAAACTGGTTTGAATTTGGAGCTCAAAAATGTCACCTCCCGGATTTTCGGGGTCCTAGCGGTACTACCTCCTGACCGGGGCGGTACAACCGCCTGGCAACTCGGAGACTTAGAGTGGTTCGGTCAATCTTGACCTACATCCACTTTTGGCTTCCTCCTCCGATGAGGTCATCGATGTCCACTAGAGGCCTTCCTTCAATAGGTGAAGGCCAACTACACTTTTACAATTTCACTCCTTTTGATGGGCTTAGGAGACAACCCTTATAGAATTTTCTCTCCTCTCTTAAAAGATCAAAACTTAGAAGAAAAGAGGGAGGAGAACTTCTAGCCTTTACAATACTTTTGAGCTCTAAAAATCACAGAGTAAGATTGGATTTTTGGTGCCCTTTCATGCAGGATAGGGTGGGGTATATATAGGCCCCAAACTGGTTTGAATTTGGAGCTAAAAAATGTCATCTCCCGAATTTCCTGGGTCCTGGCGGTACTACCTCTAGACTGGGCGGTACCACCGCCTAATAGAGCTCGGAGACCGAGCTCTGGCGGTGCCACCGCCTGACTGGGGCAGTTCCATCGCCCAGTATCGCTTTAGACTAAGCCCAAGTAGTGCCATCGCCTGACCTGGGTGGTTGCACCACCCAACTTTCCTGGGAGATTGTGCTCCTGGGCGGTGCCACTGCCAACCCATGCGGTGCCACCGTCGACCAGGAAATCTAGGTCCGAATGGGCTGATCCATTCGTCTAAATTTGGGTCTGTCAAGGGCCCAATTGCCCTCAGATTAAGTTAATGGGATCACCTCCCATTCCTAGTTTAATTTATATGCTAACTACAATATTTCTTAAGACATTTACTGCAACTTACTCCAGTGCATCAATCGCTTCTTCTGGTGAGCTTTCGGTGAACTTCTAGCGAACATCCAACGAACCCTCGGCGATGCTCCAGTTGACTTTTGGCAAATTCCTGGACTTGCGACGATCCACTTGGTGAGTTCTAACGAGCTTCTTTGGCAAACTACTAGGCTTCTCGAATTTGTTCCCGTAGAACCTCCGACAACCGTCCGGACTTCCGTCGAACTCTCAAACCCCTAATGTGATCATGGTCTTGACTCCGATGCAACTCCTGCTATATGTCTTACTGCCATTATAGTTAATCCTGCACACTTATCTCAACATATGGATTAGATAACAAATGACAATTGATTTTATCATCAAAATCCAAAATTCAACATTCTCCTCCTCAGATAGTAGGTGTGGAGTTTTGGGCAGCGATTCGAGGAGCGTCGTCACAGCCCTGTTATGTGGATCACTACTAGAGGGGAGGATGCTTGACCTCCTTCATCCTCTCCTATAGATCTGTAGAAATTTAGGGATATATGATCTACCTAGGTAAAACATAATCTTTCATATACGTAGTTTTCGATTTTGTCAATTTTGCGCATCAATCTTCGTACGACGGCGAACACATTTTTGAGAAATTTAGGGAGTTTTGTTTTTTGTTCTTCCATGGCGCTTATGATGTCACCCCTAGATTTCCCTACAGTGGTATCAGAGCTAGGTTGCTCTTGTGAAAGATTGGTTTTGAACTACATGAGTTGTATTTTAGAAAAGTTTTAGACGTTGAAATTGTTGACGTAAAAGCGAGAATGGGCAACAACTATTACTGCCCTTACTGCCCTCATAGATGGCAGCACTACCATCTGCATGCAGGCGCTTGTGGCTTGATTGCGGCCTGCTTGCAGCCGACTACCGGCAGCCTGTAGGGGTCAACAACCGCCAGCTTATGGGGGCCGACGACCAATAGCTTACGAGGGTCGGCAGCCCGCGAGCACTGCCTATAGGCACAGTGTTAGGATCAAGAGCAGCACTAAGAGGGGGGGGGTGAATTAGTGCCAAAAAACTTTTATGATTTTAGAAAAATACTCATTTCGATTAAAACTAATTCGGACAAAAATGGTTTCGATTCAATCCGTTTTGGAGAGATTATGAACTTGAAAGCTTTCGTAAAACTGCAAGAGAGGATTAAGAAGATTTACAGTAATGTAAATTGCTCAAATGAAAGAAAACCAGGATTTAAAGTGGTTCGGTCAATGTGACCTACATCCACTTTTGGATTCCTCCTCCGATGAGGTCTCCGGCATCTACTAAAGGCCTTCCTTCAATAGATGAAGACCAACCACCTCTTTTACAGCACTTTCTCCTTTTCATGGGTTTAGGAGAGAACCCTTACAAGTCTCACACCTCTCTTGAATGATCTCAAAACTTAGAAAGGGAGGAGGAGAACTCTAGCACTTGTTTACAATACTTTTACACCCCAACAATTCAAGATTATCTCAATGCTTTCGTGCCCTTTCATGCAAAAAAGGGTGGGGTTTTTATAGGCCCCAATGACTTCAAAAATGGAGCTAAAAAATATCTAATCCCAGATTTCCGGGGTTCTAGCAGTACCACCGCCTAGCCTAGGTGGTACCACCGCCTGATAAAGTTCGGAGATCGAGCTCTAGTGGTACCACCGCCTGACAAGGGTGGTACCACCATTGGCAACAATAACTTTCGACGGTACCACCACCTAGTCTGGGCGGTACCACCGCCCAGATTTCTTGGAGCTCTACTTTCCAAGCTGTGCCACCGCCGGCCAATAATTCTGGGGTTGAATTGGGTGCTCAATTCAACCCTGTTAAGGGCCCAATTGGCCCCTAATTAAGTTAGTGGGATTACCACCTAATCGTAACTTAATTTACACTCTAACTATGACAATTAAGATATGTTTACTGCACTTCTTGTTCCGATGAGTCAATTACTCTTTCGACGAGCTTCTGGCGTACTTCCAACGAACATCCGACAAACTCTCGACAATGCTCCAGCGGACTCTCAACAAGCTCCTAGACTTTCCGATGATCTTCTTGGCAAGTTCTGATGAGCTTGTTTGGCAAGCTCCTAGACTTCTCGGTTGGTTCCAACAGAACTTCTGACGAATGTCCAGACTTCCGACGAACTCTCGAACTCCTAATGAGATCTCGATCTTGACTCTGGCATAACACCTGCTTTATGTCTTACTGCTATCATAGTTAATCCTGCATACTTTTCTCAGTATATAGATTAGATTAAACAAATTATAATTGACTTCATCATCAAAATCCGAGATTCAACAATCTCCTTTTTTATGATGACAATCAATTGATGACGGAGTTAACCTTAACTCCCCCTATCTATATGCCATACTTGAGAAAAGACATTCTTGAATTCAAGGCCTTTGAATTCAAGAAACAAATTGATAAGTTAAGTTCATTTAAACTTATCAATACACACATCATGATTCCTATCATGATCTAACATTCTCAAAATGATATCAAGGCATGACATCCATTTTCAAGTATGATATTTCAAATATAAAAGATGGCAAAGATAGCAATTCATCATTCTACGGCAAGATATCAATTTGTAAAATAGTAAGTTAAGCTCTAGATATCTTATGAAAGAAATTTATCAAGCAAATATTTCAAGTATCTATGATGAAATATATTGCATACATTTGTCATTAATTTACCACAATTTGATATTATTTCTCCGCCTTTGTCATCAACAAAAAGGAGAACGATTCAATAATGCAAGTGTGGTAAAAATTCATGCCACATTTCAATTTGTATTTGACGATACCAATCATATTTCAAGCATTCATGAAATGGTATCATTCAAAAGTTCTCACATTAAAAGTTATAAACATTTAAAGAGATAGCTTCCATCTACTTCTCCTTTTTTTATTTATCAAAACATTGTATGAAGAAGGAAAGTAAGGAGGAAATCTATTAAGAACCAACTTTGTGAAATGATTTGAATCAAGTCAAAAATGATAAAAGAGTTTCACTAAATCATGCTTCAATTTTCATAAGGACTAAGATATTCATGTGAAATCAAATCCTCACTCTAGCAAGTGTTCATCTCATACTATAAAATTCATAAAAATTCTTCCTTCATTAAGAAAGAATTCATGTGAAAGAATCATCATATGAAGGATAAAAGAAATTCCATGAATGATCACATCAAATCCATTTCTCAATAAAAATTCACAAGAGATAAACCCATAAGAGATGCATTTGTCAATTAATTGCATGTATCAAAAATCATTAAGTGATGGAGCAAGGATACGAAATATGTTAGGATCGGAGCGGCACTAAGAGGGGGGGTAAATTAGTGCAGCGGATTAAAACTTGTAAGTTTGAAATCAATTTCGTAAATGTGTAGAGATTTCGATTCAACGAAGGATGACTTAGCTAAAATAGCTCGAGTAAAGGTAGTCAAGAGTAGGGAGATGAAAACCGAATGATTTGCAGCTAAGTAAAGAAATGGTTCAGAAAATTAAATACTCAGACATTCAAGGAACACCACAATGTAAAGTGGTTTGGTCAAATGACCTACATCTGTTAGGATCAAGAGCACTAAGAGGGGGCGGGGGGGTGAATTAGTAGAGCGAAAAACTTTCGATGATTAAAACTGCGTTCTTATGATGAAATCATTTCCGACATAAAATCATTTTTGGAAACTTAACTTAAAAGCGAGTTGGTAAAGGAGTGCAGCAAAAGTAATAAGGAAGTAAAGCACATATGGAGGTTTGCAATAAGGTAAGCAGCAAGAAGAAATGCAAACCAAAGAGCACCACAATTTTAGAGTGGTTCGATCAATCTTTACCTATATCTACTTTTGGATTCCTCGTCCGACAAGGTTGCCGACTTCCACTAGAGGCCTTCCTTCAATAGGCGAAGGCCAATCACCCTTTTACAGTTTCACTCCTTTTGACGGGCTTAGGAGCCAACCCTTACAAACTTTTCTCTCCTCTCTTGAAAGATCAAAACTTGGAAGAAAAGAGGGAGGAGAACTTCTAGCCTTTACAACACTTTTGAGCTCTAAAATTCATAGAGTAAAATTAGATTTTCGGTCCATTTCATGCAGGAAAGGGTTGGGTATATATAGGCCCCAAACTGGTTTGAATTTGGAGCTAAAAAATGTCACCTCCCAGATTTTCGGGGTCTCGGCGCTACTACCTCCTAACTGCGGCGGTACAACCGCCTTGCAGCTCGGAGACTGAGCCTCTAGGCGGTGCCACCGCTTGACATGGGTAGTTGCACCACCCAGTCTCGCTCGAAGATTGAGCCCAGCGGTGCCACCGCTTGACTGGGGCGGTTGCACCGCTTGTCAAGGGCGGTTGCACCGCCCAGCCTAGCTCAGAGACTGAGCCCTGGGCGGTGCCACCGCCGACCCAGGCGGTGCCACCGCCGACCCAGGCGGTGCCACCGCCGACCCAAGCGGTGCCACCGTTGGCCAAGAAATCTGGGTCCGAATGGGCTGATCCATTCGGCCCAATTTAGGTCTATCAAGGGCCCAATTGCCCCAAGATTAAGTTTGGGTAGGCTATGTTCATTCAACATGGTTCTTGAGGATTTTTGGGAGTAGAGAAGTTGTTGTTGTATCCATTAGATTCACAAAATTCTTGAAAATCACGGTTTTGAAATTCTCCACCATGATCACTTCGAATTGATGAAATCATAAAACCCTTTTTATTTTGAACAAGTTTACAAAACTTATTGAAATATCTAAAGCATTCATTTTTGTGTTTCAAGAAATAAGTCAATGTGTATCTACTATAGTCATTTACAATGACGAAGGCGTATTTGCTACCTCCTAGGCTTGACGTAGAGATTGGTCCGAACAAGTCCATATAGATTAATTGTAAGGGCCTAGAGGTGCTTATTTAATTGGAAAGCATTTAATGATTCATCAAATGATAAATCTGCATCAATTAAATTTGTTACCTCTTCTCCGATGGCTATTTAGGCGTAATGAATAACTTGTTCAGTGTTGGACTCCTCTTCTTCGGACGCGCTCGAGTCATCCCACATCGCTTTGAGCGCCTTCTTCTTTGATGTTCTCTTCTTGGCTTGGGGACAATCACTTTTGTAGTGTCCCGGCTTTTTGCACTCGTAGCAAATAACTTGGTCCTTTTTGCGTTCAAGTTTATTTTTTGTGTCACTTTTAAACTTGTTTCTCATAATGAATTTTTTGAATTTCCTTGTTAGAAGTGCCAAGTCATCGTCATAGTCCTCATCACTTGAGTTATCTCTCAAGTGGTCATCTAAAGTTCTAAGTGTCTTATCCTTCCTGTTCTTTGGATTGGATGTCTTCTTGCTCTTCATGAGCCTTGCAAGTCATTTCATAGGTCATTAATGACCCGATTAGTTCTTCAAGAGGGAAGTATTGAATCTCGGATTTTGATGATGAAATCAATTGATGGGTTAATTGATCTAATCCATATTATTGAGTTAAATGTGCAGGATTAACTACGATAACCAGAAAATACAAAGCAAGAATACCGGAGTCAAGATCGATGGACGTTTAAGAGTTCGAAGAATCGTCGGAGATGCTGCCGGAACCAACCGAGAAGAAATCGGGAACCTATCGGAATTTTCGGAAGTTCGCCGAAGAGATCGTCGGAGGTTCACGGAGATCACCGAGAAGGCTCGGCTACTCGTTAAAGTCATCACAAGATCGGGAGCTTGATGGGAGTCCGTCGGAAGAAGTTCGTCGGAAAGCTCGCCGAAACAAGACTCGACGTTCGCGGTTGAAAGCTTGCTTAGGATGTGTTTTTGTTATGTAGTTCACTTGTAATTAGGATTAGGAATAAGAGATAATCCTATATCCTGGTTAGGGGCCAACTAGGCCCAAAGTCAGATATGGTTTGGGCTAAAATTAAGCCAAACCAGTGAAATCGGACAGCCAGGCGGTGGCACCGCCTGGCTGGGCGGTAGCACCGCCCAACACCCGAGAGCTGGGCGGTGACACCTCCTGGGCTGGGCGATTGCACCTCCCAGCACCCGAACGCTGGGCGGTGGCACCGCCAGCATCGGGAACCCAAAGAGAATTCAAATTTTGGAGCCCAAATTTGAATCCTCTTGAGGCCTATAAATACCCCTCAAATCTCAGCTGAGATAACAACTTTTGAGAAGCATTTGATTGAGAGAAAAGTCTTAGAAAGTCTTAGCAAGTCTTATTTTCAATTTGCTAGAGAGTTCTCCTCATTCTTTCTTATTGAAAATTTGTAAGAGGTTGAACTGCTTGTAAAAGGTTGTAAGAGGGGTATTTACCCTTCTATTTCAAGAGATTTGCTAGTGGAAGGTGGGAGCCTCATCGAAGAGGGGCCTCGCAAGTGGATGTAGGTCATTTGACCGAACCACTCTAAAATCGGCATAATCTCTGGTTTGCATTTCATTATTGCTATTTACATTACTGCAAACCTTCTTACATGCTTTAGTTCCTTATTACCTTTGCTGCGCAACTTCAAGAATACGCTTTCAAGTTAAGCCTTTCAAGTTTCGTTCATATCGAACGAAAGATTTTTCTAAAATCGAAGTTTTAATCTGCTACACTAATTCACCCCCCCCTCTTAGTGCCGCTCCGATCCTAACAAGTGGTATCAGAGCAAGGTTATCTCTCATATTTGGTTTAATACCCAAGAGAGATGGCTTACTCTGGCATGCAAGAGGGCCACTCTATTGCACGACCACCTTTGTTTAATGGGTCAGATTACACATATTGGAAGACTCGCATGAGGATCTTCCTCATTTCTATGGACTTTGAGCTTTGGTCTATTGTTGAAAACGGATTTCAAAAATCTTCTCTTCCGATGAGCGAATGGAATGAATCGGAGAAGAAGGTTTTTCCTTTAAATGCAAAGGCTATGAATGCCTTGTTTTGTGCACTAGACAAAAATGAATTTAATCGTGTTTCAATTTGTGATTCGGCCTTTGATATTTGGAGAACTCTTGAGGTCACTCATGAAGGCACTAGCCGAGTGAAAGAGTCCAAAATCAACATCCTTGTGCACTCTTACGAACTTTTCCGAATGAAACAAAGTGAGTCCATCGGAGACATGTACACCCGGTTTACGGATATCATCAATGGACTCAAAGCTCTTGATAAAGATTTTACTAACTTTGAACTAGTAACTAAAATCTTAAGATCCCTCCCTAAAAGTTGGGATCCAAAAGTTACGGCCATTCAAGAGGCCAAATACCTTAAAGCATTCCCTCTTGAAGAACTCATTGGGTCTCTAATGACCTACGAAATGACATGTCAAGCTCATGACGAGCTCGAGAACCCCCTTCCAAAGAATAGGAAGGATATGGTACTCAAATCACAAGAAGACCACTTGAAAGGAACATCAAGTGATGAGGACAGTGACAATGACATTGCACTTTTGACTCAAAAATTTAAGAAATACTTAAGATAGAACAAATTTAAAAATAATACAAAAAATAAATTTGAACAAAAGAAGGACCAAGTGATTTGTTATGAATGCAAAAAACCGGGACACTAGAAGAACGATTATCCTCAAGCCAAAAAGAGAACATCAAAGAAGAAGGCGCTCAAGGCAACGTGGGATGATTCAAGCGCGTCCGAAGAAGAGGAGTCCAACACCGAGCAAGTTGCTCATTACGCGCTAATGGCTTTAGGAGAAGAGGTATGTGATTTATTTAATGAAGATTTATCTTTTGAAGAACTCTCTATCGCTTTTCATGAATTATTTGATGAATGTAGAATTGTTAGCAAGAAGTTAAGTATCTTAAAGAAAGAGCATGCTTTGCTACAAGATAAGTTTGAGAATCTTCAAACTCCTCCATGCTCTAAGTGTGAGCATTTAGAAGCAATAAAAAATGAAAATTTGCTTCTTAAAGAAACCTTAAACAAGTTTAAGGTTGGTAGCAAAGGATTAGATATGATCCTTGCACACAAGGGTCACATCGCAAATAGAAATGGAATTGGATTTGTAAAAGGATTACATCAAAATCCTACCAATTTCATAAAAGGACCTACATTACATGTTTAACTCTTATATGAAATGCAACTTCTGTTGCAAATCCAGACATATTGCCTACAAATGTCCATTTAGGAAAATTAGTTCACAAAAATTAATATGGGTTCCTAAAGGAACTATAATGGATTCAATAATAAATAACAAAGTTAGTGGGTCAATTTTTGAGGCACCCAAAATCAAATGGGTACCTAAAAATCATCCTCTTTTGTAGACAAACTCACAAGCTAGGAGCAAGAGATGGTATCTCGATAGTGGATGCTCAAGACATATGACTGGAGATCCATCTCATTTCTCTATGCTCACTAGCAAAGAAGAAGGGTACGTCACCTTCGGAGACAACAACAAAGGCAAAATCATTGGCAAGGGAACTATTGGTAACAAATTTAGTTTTTCCATTGATGATGTTTTACTAGTTGATGGAATGAAACACAATCTCTTAAGTATTAGTTAACTATGCGATAAAGGTTATATCGTTAGATTTGAATCAAATATGTGCATTATTGAAAAACCAAATCATAACATGACTATGATTGCTTTAAAACAAAATAATGTCTATACCATCAATCTTGATGAACTAGGTAATGAAATGTGTTTCTCCGCAGTAAATGATGATGCTTGGCTTTGGCATAGGAGATTAGGTCATGCAAGCATGAAAACAATATCTAAAATCTCATCTCAAGAATTAGTACGAGGGATTCCGAATATGAAGTTTATTAAGGATAAGGTATGCGATGCATGTCAACTAGGCAAACAAATAAAAACAAGCTTCAAACCAAAAAATCAAATTAGCACCACTAGACCATTACAATTGATCCATTTGGACTTATTTTGACCAATTGATACAACAAGTCTAGGTGGAAGTAAATATGCTTTTGTGATTGTGGATGACTACTCTAGATACACTTGGACCTATTTCTTAGCTCACAAAAGTGATTGCTTCAAGTGTTTCTCTAAATTTTGTAAACTCACTCAAAACGAAAAAGGCTTCATGATTTCATCAATTCGGAGTGATCACGGTGGTGAATTCCAAAACCGTGACTTTCAAAATTTTTGCGAAGTTAATGGGTACAATCATAACTTCTCAACTCCAAGAAATCCTCAACAAAATGGAGTAGTTGAAAGGAAAAATAGAAACCTACAAGAAATGGCAAGAACTATGTTAAATGAACATAGTTTACCCAAATATTTTTGGGCCAAAGCCGTAAATACGGCTTGTTACATCATGAATAGGGTCCTAATAAGACAATCTCTATCAAAAACTCCCTATGAATTATGGAATAACAAAAAACCAAATATTTCTTATTTTAAAGTTTTTGGTTGTAAATGCTTCATTTTAAATGAAAAGGATGCCCTAGGTAAATTTGATGCTAAATCCGATGAAGGTATTTTTCTTGGTTACTCCTCCGTTTCTAAGGCCTTTCGTGTCTTTAACAAAAGGACCTTAGTAATAGAAGAGTCTATTCATGTAGTTTTTAATGAAATTTTTGATTTAAAGAAAAATGATTTTGATGATGATCTTGGTTTTGATAATTTGAATTTAAATGAACCCCCTCCTCAAAATAGCCATTTGAATGCATCTTCTTCCGAAATTTCTTTACCCAAAGAATGGAAGTATGTAGATGCTCATCCAAAGGAGCTAATTATAGGAGATACAACAAAAGGGGTTCAAACTCGTTCTTCTTTCAAGAATTTTTGTGCTAACGCCGCTTTCCTTTCTCAAATTGAACCTAAATGCAATGACGAAGCCTTAAAAGATGATTTTTGGGTCATTGCAATGCAAGAAGAATTGAACCAATTTGAGAGAAATGAGGTATGGAAGCTTGTTCCTAGACCAAGTGACCACTTAGTCATAGGTACTAAGTGGGTCTTTAGAAACAAGCAAGACGAAAATGGTATCGTGGTTAGAAACAAGGCTAGATTAGTGGCCAAAGGTTTCAACCAAGAAGAAGGTATCGATTACGAAGAAACCTTCGCTCCTGTGGCTCGATTAGAAGCCATAAGGATGCTCCTTGCCTATGCTAGTAGTAATAATTTTAAACTATTTCAAATGGATGTCAAAAGTGCTTTCTTGAATGGTTTTATTTCCGAAGAAGTATATGTCGAACAACCTCCCGGATTTGAAAATTCTCTTCTTCCTAATCATGTATTCAAATTGACTAAAGCTCTCTATGGCTTGAAACAAGCTCCTAGAGCTTGGTATGAAAGGCTTAGTTCCTTTCTTATTTTAAATAATTTTACCAAATGCAAGGTTGATACTACATTGTTTATTAAACATTTTGAAAATAATTTTCTTATTGTGCAAATTTATGTTGACGATATTATTTTTGGCTCTTCGGATGAATCACTATGTGAATCATTTGCCAAATGTATGAGTCATGAATTTGAAATGAGTTTAATGGGTGAATTAACTTTATTTTTAGGATTACAAATCAAACAACTTAGTGATGGTATATTTCTTAACCAATCCAAATATACATTAGAATTGTTAAAACGATTTAACATGGATAATTCAAAAGCAATAAACACCCCTATGAGTACTGCGACTAAGTTCGATATGGATGAAAATAGTGAAAATTTCGATCAAAAAATATATAGGGGAATGATAGGTAGTCTACTCTACCTCACCGCGACTAGACTAGATATTATATTTAGTGTAGGACTTTACGCTAGGTTTCAATCTAATCCTAAATTATCTCATCTAAAGAGTGTTAAAAGAATATTTAGGTATCTTAAAGGAACTCCAAATTTAGGATTGTGGTATCCAAAATTTGAAAAATTTGATCTAATAGCTTATGCAGATGCCGATTTTGGCGGATGCAGGATAGATAGAAAAAGTACATCCGGAATATGCCAATTTTTAGGACATGCACTTGTTTCTTGGACTTCCAAGAAACAAAATTCAGTTGCACTATCTATGGCGGAAGCCGAATACATTGCTGCAAGTGCATGTTGTGCACAAGTCATTTGGATGAAAAATACATTAGAAGACTATGAAATTCACTTTAAAAACATTCCCATAAAATGTGATAATACTAGTGCCATATGTCTTACTAAAAATCCAATTCAGCACTCTAGAACTAAGCACATCAACGTTAGGCATCATTTCATACGCGATCATGTTCTTAACAATGATGTTGTTCTAGAATTCATTGACACAAAGCATCAATTAGCAGATATATTTACAAAAGCTTTGAATGAAGACCAATTTGAATTCATTAGAAGGGAATTAGGTATGTTAAATTTTCCCTAAGAATAAACTTGTTTGAATGGATTTTCCGTAAAGTTTTTCATTCTCTCTCCGTTCCTCGGTGACTTGTTAAATTATCTTATCCTATCTTGAGTCAAACACCGCTTCCATCTGATCAAGATTAATGATTTTATGATATTTTGAATCTCGAAATTGATTTTGATGGCTTGATTATGAGTTTCAAGTTGACGAATTGAATTTGAATGGATTTGTATTTGAATTATGATCTTGACTTATTGGAGTTACTACTTAAATTTTTTTTCTTATCCCAATCTCTTCTTTGTACATCTACAATTTTTGTTATTTATAAAAAGAAGAGATTTGATAATATGGATGAATGCTGAATTTTCCTTTAAGATGAACTTTGCGTAAATATTTTAGCATACTTAATTTTGAATGATAAAATCTTTGTATGATCAATGATAATATAGACGAGTGATGTATGATCAATGATAAAATCTTTGTATGATAAATTATGTGCTTCAAGTCTCATTCCCTTTTTGTTGATGACAAAGGGGGAGAAAAGTGATGACTTGTATCATTTTAATAGCATGACTTATATGAATTGCAAAAGCTTGTGTGATATGAATGTCTTATATGCCTTGCAAAATCCTTGAGAATATCACAAGATTGATTGATCATATTGAAAGCATGCCTTACATCAATATCATGAAATTCATGTTGAAAATCTTTATCTCATATCACAAGCTTGTGTGATATGAATGTCTTATATGCCTTGCAAAATCCTTGAGAATATCACAAGATTGATTGATCATATTGAAAGCATGCCTTACATCGATATCTTGAAATTCATGTTGAAAATCTTTATCTCCTATCGTAGTAAAAATCGTCCCATATCATTTAACTTATGATTTTCATCGAAGTTTCGCATTTACTATTGCTTAATGAGAATAACGATAAGTTCTACGGTTAGAACTTATCGGTTTATGCTTGAATTCAATGGATGGAATTCAAGTGTTTTCATCTTCTCATAATATGGCATATAGATAGGGGGAGTTATGTTTAACTCCGTCATCAATTGATTGTCATCATCAAAAAGGGGGAGATTGTTGAATCTCGGATTTTGATAATGAAATCAATTGATGGGTTAATTGATCTAATCCATATTATTGAGTTAAGTGTGCAGGATTAACTACGATAACCAGAAAATACAAAGCAAGAATACCGGAGTCAAGATCGATGGACGTTTAAGAGTCCGAAGAATCGTCGGAGATGCTGCCGGAACCAACCGAGAAGAAATCGGGAACCTATCGGAATTTTCGGAAGTTCGCCGAAGAGATCGTTGGAGGTTCACGGAGATCACCGAGAAGGCTCGGCTACTCGTTAAAGTCATCACAAGATCGGGAGCTTGATGGGAGTCCGTCGGAAGAAGTTCGTAGGAAAGCTCGCCGAAACAAGACTCGACGTTCGCGGTTGAAAGCTTGCTTAGGATGTGTTTTTGTTATATAGTTCACTTGTAATTAGGATTAGGATTAAGAGATAATCCTATATCCTGGTTAGGGGCCAACTGGGCCCAAAGTCAGATATGGTTTGGGCTAAAATTAAGCCAAACCAGTGAAATCGGACAGCCAGGCGGTGGCACCGCCTGGTTGGGCGGTAGCACCGCCTGGCTGGGCGGTAGCACCACCTAGCACCCGAGAGCTGAGCGGTGACACCTCCTGGGCTGGGCGGTTGCACCTCCCAGCACCCGAATGCTGGGCGGTGGCACCGCTTGGCTGGGCGGTGGCACCGCCAGCATCGGGAACCCAAAGAGAATTCAAATTTTGGAGCCCAAATTTAAATCCTCTTGAAGCCTATAAATACCCCTCAAATCTCAGCTGAGATAACAACTTTTGAGAAGCATTTGATTGAGAGAAAAGTCTTAGAAAGTCTTAGCAAGTCTTGTTTTCAATTTGCTAGAGAGTTCTCCTCATTCTTTCTTATTGAAAATTTGTAAGAGGTTGAATTGCTTGTAAAAGGTTGCAAGAGGGGTATTTACCCTTCCATTTCAAGAGATTTGCTAGTGGAAGGTGGGAGCCTCATCGAAGAGGGGCCTCGCAAGTGGATGTAGGTCATTTGACTGAACCATTCTAAAATCGGCGTAATCTCTGGTTTGCATTTCTTTATTGCTATTTACATTACTGCAAACCTTCTTACATGCTTTAGTTCCTTATTACCTTTGCTGCGCAACTTCAAGAATACGCTTTCAAGAATACGCAATGATACTAATCATGATTCATTTGGATGGTAGATGGCAAAAAAAGACATTGAGGATAAAAGATCTCATTTTTTATAGAGTAAATCTCAAGTTATAAATCTTAAAAAATCAAGATAAAGCTCACTCAGCATGATAATTATGCATTACTTCAAATCAAACATGATTTCATTTATTTTTAAAATATTCATTATTATAAGACATTCAAGTCAAAGAAATCATTAAACATAAAGCATATTCATCAATCATGGTTTCATTGAGCATAAGGTATTTTCAACCAAAATCATTTTATTATTTGTTTTAGTCATGCATTTTTCTTTTTAGGTGAATCTATCATTTCATGCTTAGTTTTCGATACAAAAGCCATGCATCATCATTAAGCATTATATTAAACTTCTTAATATTTTCATTAAGACATCAAGGATGGTTTCAATCAAAATCGAAAATTATCAAGATACACATTTTTTCTTTTTAAGAAAAGCATAGATATGATCATTAGATTTAAATCTAACATTTTATTCTATTAACATAAAACATATAATTTTTATTATTATTTTCAAAATTATGATCATGATCATATTTTTACATTTTTATTTTTTTAAACATGTAATTTTCAAGAAAAATAATTATTCTAAAACAAGAAAATACATCATGGAAAATATCAAGTAATTTCAAAATAAATTAAGGGGGTTTCGATTACCTCATCATTGAATGCCGTTAAGACGTAGTTTGCCAAATCGCCTTTCTTAATTTTCTCCTCGTCTTCGGAAGAGCTTGATTCATCCCAATTTTCGTCCTTCTTCTTGCTTTCAAAGCAAGTAGTTTCGTTCTTTTTGTTCTTTAATTTTTGTTTCATTTGTAGTTTAAGTTCACCATCACTTGAGCTTATGCTCGAGTAGTCTTCAAATGTTCTATGTCCCAAATCCTTCATGTTCTTTGGAAGGTTGTTTTCGAGTTTCTTTTTTGCCACATTATTCATTTCGTAGGTCATTATAGACCCAATAAGTTCTTCGAGAGGAAATGTTTTAAGGTCCTTGGTCTCTTGAATGGCCGTAACTTTTGGATCCCAACTCTTTGGAAGGGATCTTAAAATTTTAGTTACAAGATCAAAGTTAGAAAAACCTTTACCAAGAGCTTTGAGTCCATTGATAACATTTGTGAAATGGGTGTACATGTCTATGATGGACTCACTTGGTTTCATCCGGAAAAGTTCATAAGAATTCACAAGAATGTTGATTTTGGACTCTTTCACTCGGCTAGTGCCTTCATGAGTGACCTCAAGAGTTCTCCAAATATCAAAAGCCGAATCGCAAATCGAAATGTGATTAAATTCATTTTTGTCAAGTGCACAAAACAAGGCATTCATAGCCTTTGCGTTTAAAGCAAAAACCTTCTTCTCCGATTCATCCCATTCACTCATCGGAAGAGAAGATTTTTGAAATCCATTTTCGATAATATTCGAAAGCTTAAAATCCATGGAAATAAGGAAGATTCTCATACGAGTCTTCCAATACGTGTAATCTGACCCATTAAACATAGGCGGACGTGTAACAGAGTGATCCTCTTGCATGCCGGAGTAAGCCATCTCTCTTGGGTATTAAACCAAATATGAGAGTGAGCCTCGCTTTGATACCAATTGTTAGAATCGGAGCGGCACTAAGAGGGGGGGGGGGGGGTGAATTAGTGTAGTAGATTAAAACTCATACTTTTGAAATCGATTTCAAAAATGTGTAGAGATTTCAATTCGACGAAGGATGACTTAGCTAAAATGGCTCAAGTAAAGGTAGTCAAGAATAGGGAGATGAAAACCGAATGATTTGCAGCTAAGTAAAGAAATGGTTCAGAAAATTAGACACTCACAGATTCAAGGAACACCACAATGTAAAGTGGTTCGGTCAAATGACCTACATCCACTTGCGAAGCCTTCTTCGATGAGGCTTCCAACTTCCACTAGCAAATCACTTTGAAGGAGAAGGACCAAATACCCCTCTTACAACCTTCTTACAAGTGGTTCACACTCTTACAGATTTTTCAAAGAGAAAGAGGGAGGTGAACATTTAAGCTATTAAAAACAAGACTTTGCTAGAGCTTTTTCTCACTTTCTAACTTGTCAAAAAGGTGTTATCTCTGTTGAGAATTGAGGGGTACTTACAGGCCCCAAGAGGATTCAAATTTGGGCTCCAAATTTGAATTACTTTTGGGTTTCCCGGTGTTGGCAGTGCCACCGCCTGTTAGTGGCGGTGCCACTGCCTGTCATTGTCTGATACTGATAGTGTATTGGCGGTGCCATCGCCTAGTCCAGTAGTGTACTAGCAGTGCCACCGCCCAGTCCGGCGGTGCCACCGTCGGACCTCTCAGGTTCTGGGCGGTGCCACCGCCCAGTCCGACGGTGCCATCGCCTGGACTATTCCAGATCACTGGTTGGGCTGCAAACTTGGCCCAAACCAGTCTAAACTCGGGCCCAATTGGTCCCTAACCAGGTTGTAGGATTAACCCTTAATCCTAACCCAAATTATATGCAAACTACAAAATTAAGACATAACCCTAAGTAATTTTTTTTTTAAACTGGCAACTTCGAGTTTCCTTCTGGCGAGCTTTCCGGCAAACTTCTGGCGGACTTCTGATACACCCTCAGATTTCTTCCGGCGGACTCCCAACAGGCTCTCAGTCTTGTGGCAAGTTCAACGAGTCTTTGGCAAGTATCTGAACCTTCTCGGTGATCTCCGTAAACCTCCGACGATCTTTCCGGTGGACTTCTAAAAACTTTGACAAGTCTCCGATTCTTTCTCAGTTGGTTCCAACAGCACTTCCAATAATTCTTCGAACTTTTCGCGGACTCTCGAACACCCATCGAACTTGACTCCAGTAAACTTGCTTTATGTCTTCAAGCTATCATAGTTAATCCTGCACATGTAAAACACACTTCGATCTAAACAATTAATCCTAAGCATCTAATCAAGTTGTCCGGCATGTCATTGGTCCCTCGATGCTTCGTTCGATTCTTTGACACATCATTCTCTCTTGCGGCCTATTGTCTAATTGGCCAGTTGACTCCGCAACTCCGATATCCTTGACACAATCTCCACTCTTCTTGGCCCGAAGCCTTCTATCGATACGTCGACCGATCCATCGGCCAGACGTCCCATCTTCTAACATATTCCTCCGGCCCAACATGATTTTTTTGCTTTAATTATCTCATCCTGATCGAAGCATCCTACATCACTCAAAATGTAGATTAAATCATAAACACATATCAAGTTGTTTCATCATCAAAATATAAGATTCAACAAAATAAACTTGATATGGCATAGACTCATGAAAGCTCTATTCAAGGAATACATTAAGTGAAAGATAGTCCGAAAAAGATATACAATAAATTCATGCATTCAGATAAATTAACATTCCTAATTCTCTTCTAATAAAATCAAATTATTTTTCACTTAAAGGCTTTACAAAAATATCGGCTAATTGATGTTTTGTATCAATAAACTCTAAGATTACGTTATGATTATTAACATGATCTCATATAAAGCGATGCCTAATATCAATATATTTAGTTCTAGAGTGTAGAATGTGATTTTTTGTTAATATCAATATCTTGTGTTATCACATTTTATGAGAATGTTTTTAAGATGAATCTTATAATCCTCTAAAGTGTTTTTCATCCACACAACTTGTGCATAGCATGCACTAGCTACAATGTACTCAGCTTCAGTTGTAGATAGAAAAACCGAGTTTTGTTTCTTGGATGACCAAGAAACAAGTTCGTGTCCTAAAAACTGACATGTTTCGGATGTGCTTTTTCTATCTAATCTATATCCAGTAAAATCTTCATCAACATATGCAATTAGTTCAAAGTTTTCAGATTTTGGATATCATAATCCTAGATTAGTGGTACCATTAAGATATCTAAGAATTATTTTAACTACTTTAAGATGAGATATCTTAGGATTAGATTGAAACCTAGCACAAAGACGTAAACTAAATATGATAAACGATCTAGTTGCAGTGAGGTATAGTAGACTTCGTATCATACCCCTATAACTTTTTTATCAACACTTTCTCCACTTTCATCAATGTTTAACTTAGTGAAAGTACTCATGGGAGTATTGATAGCTTTTGAGCTATCCATATTAAACCTTTTTAGCAAATCTAAAGCATTTTTTTTTTTATTAAGAAAGATGTCATTACTTAGTTGTTTGATTTGTAAGCCTAAAAAGAAGGTTAATTCTCCCATCAAGCTCATTTCAATTTCAAGACTCATACTTTTATAGCAAATGATTCATGTAGAGATTTATTCATGGAATCGAAAATGATATCATTAACGTAAATTTGAACAATAAGAAAATTATTTTCATAATTTTTTGATAAATAATGTAGTATCGACCTTGCCTTTAGAGAAATTATTTAGAATAAGAAAAGAGCTAAGTCTCTTAAACCAAGCCCTTAGGGCTTGTTTTAAACCGTAGAGAGCTTTTGTCAATTTAAACATATGATTAGGGAGATTATCATTCTCAAATCCAGGAGGATGTTCAACATAAACTTCTTCGAAAATAAAGCCATTAAGAAAAGCACTTTTAACATCCATTTGAAACAACTTAAATTATTACTACTAGCATAAGCAAGGAGCATCCTTATGGCTTCTAATCGTGCCATAGGAGTGAAAGTCTGTTCATAATCGATCCCTTCTTCTTGGTTGAAACCTTTGGCTACTAATCTAGCCTTATTTCGAACATGGTACTAAGTTCATCTTGCTTGTTTCTAAAGACCCATTTAGTACCAATAACTAAATGGTCATTTGGCCTCGAAACAAGCTTCCACACCTCATTTCTCTCAAATTGATTAAACTCATCTTGCATTGCAATGACCCATGAATCATCTTTCAAGGCCTCGTCTATGCATTTAGGTTCAATTTAGGAGAGAAAAGTAGCGTTTGCACAAAAATTCTTAAGAAATAAACGAGTTTGAATCCCTTTAGATGTGTCTCCTATGATTAGCTCCTTAGGATGAGCATCCACATACTTCCAATCTTTGAGTAAGGATTTTTCGGAAGAAGATGCATCCAAGTTGCTAGATGGAGAAAGGGTTTCATTTAAATTCAAAGAATCAAAATTAACATCATCATCAAAATCATTTTTCTTAACTTCAGAAACTTCATTAAAAATAACATGAATAGATTCTTCTATAATAAAAGTTCTTTTATTAATGATATGAAATGCTTTAGAAATAAAAGAATAGCCAAAAAAAATTCATTCATCGAATTTTGCATCAAATTTACCTAAGACATCTTTTTCATTAAAAATAAAACATTGATATCAGAAGACTATAAAGTATGAAACGTTGGGTTTTTTGTTGTTCCATAACTCATAAGGAGTCTTGGAAAGTAGTGGTCTTACTAGAACCCTATTCATAATATAGCATGCCATATTTACGGCTTCGGCTCAAAAATATTTGGGTAGGCTATATTTGTTTAACATGATTCTTGCTATTTCTTGTAATTTTCTATTCTTTCTTTCTACTACTCCATTTTGTTGAGGATTTCTTGGAGTAGAGAAGTTGTGATTATATCCATTAGATTGACAAAATTCTTAGAAATCCTGATTTTAAAATTCACCACATTGATCACTTCGAATTGATGAAATCATAAAACCGTTTTCATTTTGAACAAGTTTACAAAACTTAGAGAAATACCTAAAGCATTCACTTTTATGTGCCAAAAAATAAGTCCAAGTGTATCTACTATAATCATCCACGATGACAAATGCGTATTTCCTACCTCCTAGGCTTAATATAGCAATTAGTCTAAACAAGTCCATATGGATCAATTGCAAAGGTCTAGAGGTGCTTATTTGGTTCTTAGGTTTGAAGCTACCTTTTATTTATTTTCTTAGTTGACATGCATCACACACATTATCTTTAACGAACTTGATATGATGAAATTGTTGAATCTCGTATTTTGATGATGAAACCAATTGATAATTGTTTATGATTTGACTCTGCGTTTTGAGTGACACAGGATGCTTCGATCAGGATGAGACAATTAAAGCAGGAAAAATCATGTTGTGCCGGGGGAGAATATATCAGAAGATTGGACGTCGAGCTAGAGGAACGGTCGATGTATCGACAAAAGTCTTCGGGCCGTGGATTCGGGCATCGGGCCAAGAAGAGTGGATATTGCACTAAGGATATCAAAGCTGCAGAGTCAACTAGCCAATTGGACAATAGGCCGCAAGAGAGGACGATGTGCAGAAGAATCGGACGAAGCGTCGAGGGACCAATGACATGCCGAACAACTTGATAAATGCTTAGTATTAATTGTCTAGATCAAAGTATATTTTACATATACAAGATTAACTACGATAGCAAGGCATGAAGCAAAACGAAGTCCCGGAGTCAAGGACGTGATTTCGTTGGGAGTTCGAGAGTTCGTCGGAAGTCCGGACGTTCGTCAGAAGTTCTATCGGAACCAACCGAGAAGTCTTAGAGCTTGCTAGAGAAGCTCGTTGAAACTCACCAAGAAGATCATCGTGAAGTCCAGGAGCTTGCCAGGAGTCCGCCGGAATATTGTCGAGAGATCGTCGAAAGTTCGTTGGAAGCTCGCCGGAAGAATAGACATAAGGACTTGTTTAGCTTAGCAAATGTTTTAGGATTTCATAGTTAGCATGTAATTGGGCTTGGATTTGGGCCAACCCAATTAGGGGCCAGCTAGGCCCATATAAGAACTATGTTGGGCCCAATAAGAAGTCCAAACAATGCCCTAAGAAGTATCACCGTCGTGGCACAGTCTTTGAGGTTGTGTCAGGCGATGGTACTACCAGTCTGGGTAGTTGTACCGCCCCTGGCAGGGTGCCAGGCGGTGGTACCACCCAGCACTGCCCCCCATGTAGTGGTACCGCAAGACCTGGGTGGTGGTACTGCCCAGGGCAATGTTAGTATCGACTGACACTAGGTAGTGGTACCACCCAACGCAGGCGGTGGTACCGCCCATGCCCGGGGAACCCGGGATAAGAAAGTTTTAGGCTCCAAGTTTGAATCAACTTGAAGCCTATAAATACCCCTCTCATCCTGGGTTAAAACACACAAGCACATAGAGATTAAAAGAGAGAAAATGCTATTGAGATCATAAGTGTATTCCCTCCTCTAGCTTAAACTTAGATTTCTGTTTAGAGAGGATTGTGAGTGCTTGTAAGGGTTATCTCCTAAACTCGGTAAAAGGAGAAAAGAGGTGTAAAAGGTGATTAGTCTTCGCCTATTGAAGGAAGGCCTCTAGTGGATGCCAGTGACCTCGTCGGAGGAGGAAGCCGAAAGTGGATGTAGGTCACGTTGACCGAACCACTCTAAAACTGCTATGTTCTCTGGTTTGTATTTTATTCTTGCTATTACCTTACTACAAACCTCTTTAAATGCTTACTGCCTTTAATTCATTTACGAACATATTTTAATTTAAGATATTTATGAAAAGGTTTTCATCAGAAATAGTTTTTATCGAATGAATTTTTAATCAAGACGTAATCGTTCCACTGCACTAATTCACCCCCCCCTCTTATTGCCGACCCCGATCCCAATAGAATTCCTCTTACAAGTTCTTTAGATGAAATTTGAGAGATTAGTTTCATACTAGCATGACCTAATCTCCTATGTCAAAGCCAAGCATTGTCATTCAAAACCGAAAAGCACATTTCATTACAAAGATCATTAATCTCGATAGTGTATATATTATTTTGTTTTAGGGCAATCATAGATGTGTTTTTGTGTGGTTTTTCAATAATACAAGCATTAGATTCAAATCTAATGATATATCCTTTATCACATAATTGACTAATACTCAAAAGGTTATGCTTTAAACCATCAACTAATAATACATCTTTAATAAAAAGGTTGGATTTGTTACCTATGGTTCTTTTACTAATGATTTTACCTTTGTTGTTGTCTCCGAAGGTGACATATCCTTCGTCTAGGCTAGTGAGTTTAGAGAAATGAGATGGATCTCATATCATATGCCTTGAGCATCTACTATCAAGGTACCATCTCTTGCTCCTAGCTTATGATGGTACATTTTTCTTAAAAAAGAGATAATTTTTAGGTATCCATTTGACCTTGGGTACCTCAAAAATCGATCTATATAGCTTATCATATTGCATTGAGTCATTTAAGGTTCTTTTAGGAATCCAAATCAATTTATGTAGACTACATTTCTTGAATGGATAATGATAAGCTACATGCCCAAATTTATAACAAAAGTTGCATTTGTTTCGGGATGAAACATGCAAAGTAGGGCCTTTAACAAAGTTAGTTGGATTTTGGTGAGAGCTACTCACAAATCCAATTCCGCCTTTTCTTAGAACGTGACCCTTGTTGGCAAGGATCATGTTTAAGGACTTGCTACCAACCTCAAATTTTCTTAAGGGTTCCTTTAGTAGCAAGTTTTCTTTTTGAAGCATTTCTAATTCATCACATTTTATACATGGAGCTAAACTATCATTATGCTCAACTTTTAATCTATTGAAATCACTAACAGGAGAAGCATGCTCCTTTTTAACAATTTATATTTTCTACTAATTAATTTTCATTCATCAAGTAGATCATTAAAAGCATTTAATAGTTCATCAAAGGATAAATTTACATAAGATGAACTTGTTACCTCATTTCTAATGGCCATTAGTGCATAGTGAGCAACTTGCTCGGTGATGGTAGGCTCCTCTTCTTCGGATGCACTTGAGTCATCCCATGTAGCTTTGAGAGCCTTCTTCTTTGGTTGTCTCCTCTTTGCTTGGGGACATTCACTCTTGAAGTGTCCCAGCTTCTTACATTCATAATATATCACTTGTTCTTTCTTAGGTTCAAATTTATTTTTAGTATCATTTTTAAATTTATTTCTTTTTATGAATCTTTTGAACTTCTTTGTTAAGAGTGCGAAGTCAGCATCAAAGTCCTCATCACTTGAGTTTTCTTTCAAGTGGTCTTCTTGTGTTCTCAGTGCTATGTCCTTCCTATTCTTTGGAAAGGTGTCCTCAAGCTCTTTATGAGCTTTACATGTCATTTCATAGGTTATTAGTAACCCAATTAGTTCTTCAAAAGGAAAACTATTTAGATCTTTGGCCTCTTGAATGGCTGTTACTTTAGGATCCCAACTTTTTGGAAGGGATCTTAAAATCTTATTAACCAGTTCAAAATCCGAAAAACCTTTACCTAGTCCTTCTAGACCATTGACAACATCCATAAATCAGGTGTATATGTCTCCAATGATCTTACTCGGTTTCATTCGAAACAACTCATAAGAATACACTAAAAGACTAATTTTTGACTCCTTCACTCTACTAGTGCATTCATGAGTCACTTCGAGTATGTGTCAAATGTCAAAAGCTGTTTCATATATTGATACTCGATTAAACTCGTTTTTATCTAATGCACAAAATAAGGCATTCATAGCCTTTGCTTTTAAAGCGAAAGTCTTCTTTTCCAATTCATTCCAATCATTCATTAGTAGAGAAGACTTTTGAAAGCCATTTTCGATAATATTCCATAATTCAAAATCTATTGAAATTAGGAAGATCCTTATTCTAGTCTTCCAATATGTGTAATCCGTCCCATTGAACATAGATAGATGTATAATTGAATGGCCCTCTAGGTTATCAGCAAATACCATCTCTCTTGGGTTTTAAATCGAATAAGAGTTAACCTTGCTCTGATACCAATTGTTAGGATCAAGAGCGGCATTAAGAGGGGGGTAAACTAGTATAGCGGAAAACTTTTACGATTTCAGAAAAATGCTCGTTTCGATTAAAACTGATTCGGACAAAAATGGTTTCGATTCAATCCGTTTTGGAGAGATTATGAACTTGAAAGCTTTAGTAAAAGTGCAAGAGAGGATTAAGGAGATTTGCAGTAATGTAAATTGCTCAAATGAAAAGCAAACCAAGATTTAGAGTGGTTCGATCAACGTGACCTACATCAACTTTTAGATTCCTCCTTCGATGAGGTCTCCAGCGTCCACTAAAGGCATTCCTTCAATAGGTGAAGACCAACCACCTCTTTTACAGCGCTGTCTCCATTTCACAGGTTTAGGAGAGAACCCTTACAAGTCTCACACTTCTCTTAAATGATCTCAAAACTTAGAAAAGGAGGAGGAGAACTCTAGCATTTGTTTACAACACTTTTACACCCCAACAACTCAAGATTATCTCAATGCTTTTGTGCCCTTTCATGCAGAAAAGGATGGGGTTTTTATAGGCCCCAATGGCTTTAAAAATGGAGTCAAAAAGCGTCTAATCCCGAATTTTCAGGGTCCTAACGGTACCATCGCCTGACACCTAACACTGGGCGGTACCATCGCCTAACAGAGCTCGGAGATCGAGCTCTAGCGGTACCATTGCCTGACAAGGGCGGTACCACTACTAGCAACAATAACTGCTAGTGGTACCACCGCCTAGATTTCCTGGGGCATTGCTTTCCAAGCGGTGCCACCGCCAACCAAGAATTCAAGGGCTAAATTGGGTGCTCAATTCGGCCTAGTTCAGCTATGTTAAGGGCCCAATTGGCCACTAATTAAGTTAGTGGGATTACCTGACAATCCTAACTTAATTTATGCTCTAACTATGATAATTAAGACATATTTACTGCACTTCCGTAGTCCCAATGGTATATCTGGTCCTTAGACTTGAGACACCAAGGATGTCCTATATGAGTACTTCATTCTTTGATACCGGACTTATAGGTTTGGACGTCTCAGATCTAGTACAGCTGGTCATTGGGAGTGGTAGTCAACCTTATGAGGGCTATTGAGTATTGATAGAGGATCATCCACTCTCGGTGTCATGAGAGGAATATCTCATTTGTTCTTGCTTAGACAAACCTCTGGCTAGGGTCATTCGGATTGAGAGAGAAAGAGTTCTCCGAGAGAATCCGATTAGAGCAAGACTCGAGAAGAAACCATATGGGTTTGACAGTACCATGCCCGGTATACAGTCTTTGGGATATTAGATGGATGAGGGACTATAGGTACATGGTAACTGAGGATAGATAGGTCCAATGGATTATTTTCCCCTATATCGTTTGGGGACTACGGCGTAGTGGCCTAGTATGTCTGTAGTCGATGAGTCGAGTGAATTATTATGGAGATAATAATTCACTGAGCCAAAAGGAGTTCTGATAGGTATGACTCACGGCCAGCTTGATATTGGGCCTAAAGAGTCACACACATATGGTAGGCGTTGTGATAAGTAGAGATTCGGATATAAGATATCCACCATAGCCCCTAAATTATTGGATCGCATGGACGAGATCCAATAAAAGGCCATGAGAGATTATTGGATAGAGATCCACTAATCTAAGAGGCTTGGGTAGTTAGATGAAGATCTAATACCCAATAAGGGAGGATCCATTAGGGTTAAGATTGATAAGGGACCTCTATAAATAGGAGGGATTCATTGGTTTATAGGCTAAAGCTTTTGCTTGCCTGTCCTATTCTCCCCCCTCTCTCCACCTTAAAGCAGGCTTGGAGTTTTGAGGAGCATCGTCGCAGCCCTCCTGTGTGGATCACCGCTAGAGAGGAGGGCGCTTGACCCCCTTCACCCTCTCCTAGATATCTATAAGGATTCAGGGATATATGATCTCCCTATGTAACACAATCGTTACTATATGCAGTTTTCTATTTCACGGATTTTGGCACCAATCTTCGCACGATGACAAACATCTCCTTGGGAATAGGGGATTTTGTTTTCTGTTCTTCCGCTGCACATGTGATGTCACCCTCAAAGATTTCCCAACAATAGTTTCAGAACTAGGTTGTTCGTACGAAAGATTGGTTTTGAACTACATGTGTTGTGTTTGTGCAATGCTTTTGACATCAAAATTGTTGACGTAATAGGTGAGGAAGGGTTGCAACTGTTGCTACCCTTGCTGCGCTCGAAGATGGCAGCCTACCATCTTCGTGCAACAGGCCGCCTGCAGCGGTGGCCGCAAGGGCAGCGCCCGCAAGCAGGCCGCCTGCACACAGTTGCAATCGCAGGCGGTCGGTCGCCAGCAAGCATAGTTACCTATAGCGCGCAAGGGGCGGCGTCGGCACCCACGGTCGCCGCCTATAAGCACAACGCCCGCAACGACGCTCGCCCACGGGCGAGCAGCCCGCGAGGGTGGTGGTTGAGGGAGTAGCACCCGCAAGGGCGGCGGTTGCAGGAACAACCCCGCGGGCAGAACCGCCCGTAGGAGCAGCGGTGCCCATAGGGGTGCTCGCCTGCGGGTGCCCCCAACTACAGCAGCGGCGCCGCCCGCAGACAAGGGCAGCGCCACGGGCCTTGCCACATATGCCACCACCGGTAGGGTGGCAGCGGCAGTAGTAGTAGGGGAGAGATAGAGGGGCTTAGGGTTTTGGGCAAAAAGATATTTTTGCCCTTGTGAATTTTCAAAATGTCAGTTCTGTCTTTTTGTCCAAATTATGAAAATACCCTTCAGAATTCAAAAAATTCCTTACATGTCCTTGATTTCAAAAAATATTAATTAATTAAAAATTTAATTGATTATAATTTTTATAATTATATTGTAGTCTTACATGATGATGATTTATACATGTGGTGTATGATGTGTGAACGGATGATCATGGACCATGTGATGTGTGTACTTGTGATTATTATTATTGAGACTTGCGAGCCTCCATTATATTTCTCATTTATTATCGGGCCTGCGTGCCTATGATTAAGTTATAATCATACAAGAAGGAGTAGCGGGAGCGTGGAAGCGATAGCGAGACCCACGAGACGGACGATCGAGATGCATCAAGATATCGACGGAACCGACAACGACGAGATGGACAATCACAGGGCATGGAGATGCACCACTACACATATAGATCTTGATATAAGTGATTAGGCCCACTAGCTCGGGCCTGATCACATTAGGCTGTGGTCCATGTTCATTTGGTGTGATTGCTTATACACCAACTAGATATGTATATAAATTTATATGCGATGTATAAATATATTAAATATGTATATGTGGGACATGTCATATTAGGAGACCAAATCATAGAAATCATTCGCTCGTTAATATTAAGTCAGTAAACGTGAGGCAATTAGATTGGCCCATGTGGCCTTCCATTGTTATAGGTAGGGACCGATTCCCAATGTAGGTTGAGTAGGTCGAGTCCCTCGAGGCTCACCTATATTGCTATTCACTATCTTGCCTACGATATAGAGATGTCACTAATAATCTAAGGATATGATATGCTTGGTCAAGTACCTCGAGGGTATATCATCAAATTAGACTCATCTTATAACAATGGTGTTGACTTAATCGAACATCTTGGTTGGTCGAGTCCCTCAAGACCATGGTGATTCAGAGGCCGAATAGGACGGGAATCACAAGGAGTTATGATTGACAAGAGTTGCCTACCTTTTGGGCTTAGTGTGATTAGTCGAGTCCCTCGAAGTTACACTAAGATGCTGATTGGATCCTGATCCCCACTAGCAGTCTGTTGGAGACTTCCGTTTCACGTACTGAGGGTGTCGCATGACTCACTAGTAAAATAGTGAGAGCATATTAAGATAGAAGTACATATCTTGATTATTTATTTTTTGTAAAGTCTACATGTTATTTATTTCTCTTTCAAATTTCATACGTGGCATACTTGTTGTCAACCACCTCACAGGTCCAAATTATATGGATTTGCTCTGCAACTTGAGAATTATTCTCAAGGTAGAGAAAATCGTATATGTCCTCGATACAGTGATGCCTACACCCGAGGAAAGGGCAAGCGAGGATGAGATCGCTCACTATGTGAAGTACATTGATAACTCCACTCTTGCTCAGTGTTACATGTTGGGCTCTACGACTCCTAAATTACAAAGACAACATGAAAAGATGGATATCAGATCCATACTACTACATGTCTGCAAACTATTTGAGGAATAGGGAAGGACTCGGTGATATGAGATATCCAAGAGTCTCTTCCGAGCTAGGATGACTGAGGGGACACCGGTTCAGAACCATGTCCTAAAAATGATTGAGTGGATAGAGAAATTCACAGGTCTAGGAATGGTCCGAGAGGATAACTTGTGTGTGGACATTTTGCCTCAGTCCCTACCAGATTCCTTTTCACATTTCATAATGAATTTTACTATGAACAAGCTTAAGATGACTCTCCCGGAGCTCCTCAATATATTGAGGGAGGCAAAGAGCACTATCAAGAAAGAGAAGCCAGTTCTCTACACTAGTGAGACCAGAAAGAAAAGGAAAGTAGAAAAATCCCTTAAGAATGGCAAGGACAAGGGCAATCCAGGTAAAGCAAAGGTTGCTACGAAAGACCCGACAAAGGACAAAGGCTAGTGCTTCCACTGTGGGAAAGATGCGTTTGCAAAGAGTACCTTGCAGAGAGGGTGAAACAGAAGCTTGGAGAAGCTTCAGGTACATTCATAATAAGTCTCCATTTATTAGATTCTTATGATAATACATGGGTATTGGATACCGGTAGTGCTTATCATATATGCAATTCGTTGTAGGTTCTGGCAAGGCCTAGGAGATTGGCGAGAGGCGAGATGGACCTCAAGATGGGCAATTGAGCAAAAGTTATTGTAATAACTATTGGCGAGGTCGCCCTGCATCTATCTGGTGGAGATATTATTGTATTAGATGCATGTTATTTTGTTCCTTCTATTAT
Organism: Musa acuminata AAA Group; assembly: GCF_036884655.1. Taxonomy (NCBI): domain Eukaryota; kingdom Viridiplantae; phylum Streptophyta; class Magnoliopsida; order Zingiberales; family Musaceae; genus Musa; species Musa acuminata. The sequence continues at coordinate 29,241,960 of NC_088343.1, read as the reverse complement.
CAAAAACATTATCTCCATTTCATGTTTGATAGTTAATGGATATAAATTAGTTTTTAAAAACAATGATTGTTCAATATTATTAGATAATGAGATTATCATGAAAGGAACATTGCACAATGGTTGTTTCGCTGACCTACCCATCTCATTCTGGGGATATGCCCTAGAAACCACAACTTACCTTCTGAATAGAGTTCCAACTAAGTCGGTAGTGTATATACCATATGAGATATAGAAAGGGAAGAAGTCCGATCTTACGATTATTAAGATTTGGGGCTACCCTACCCACATTAAAAGATACAACCCCGACAACTTGAAATCAAGGATGAAGCGATATAAGTTCGTGGGATACCCCAAGGAAACTTTTGGGTATTATTTCTATCATCTTGAGGGCCAAAAGTTCTTTGTAGTTAAGAGAGCGATGTTCCTTGAGAAAGAACATATTCTTGGCAAAGACAGTGGGAGCATGATAAAGTTGAGCGAGGTTGGAGAACCTAGCTCAAGCACCACTCTATAGCCCGAGTCTGTTCAAGTACCTAATACACAAGTTTCAACTTTACGTAGGTCTGGCAGAGTATCCTATCCTCCTGAGAGATATATGGGACATATTAGAGGAGAGGATGTTGAGGACATTGATCCTCACACCTATGAGATTATGAGTGTAGACTCTGGGAAGTGGGAAGAAGCCATAAATTCTGAGATAGATTCTATGTATTCCAACAAGGTTTGGAACCTAGTTAATGCACCCGAAGGTATTGTACCCATCGGTTGCAAGTGGATCTTTAAGAAAATGATCGGAGTAGATGGAAAGATAGAAACCTATAAAGCAAGGCTCATGGCTAAGGGGTATCGTCAAAGGCAAATGTGTTGACTATGACGAAAATTTCTCACCCGTAGCAATGCTAAAATCCATCCGAATTCTATTGGCTATTATAGCACACTATGATCATGAAATCTGACAGATGGATGTGAAAACTGCATTCCTTAATGGGAATCTCATGGAGGAGGTGTATTTGATATAACCCAAGGGATTCGTGTCCAAAGACTACCCAAATAAAATGTGTAAGTTGCTTAGATCTATTTATGGACTAAAGCAAGCTTCTCAAAGTTGGAACATAAGATTTGATAAGGTAATCAGATCTTATGATTTCGTTAAGAACGAAGATGAGAATTGTATGTATAGGAAGGTAAGTGGGACCGCTATCACCTTCTTAATGTTATATATGGATGACATCCTGATCATTAGAAATGATGTAGGAATGTTATCCACAATAAAGGCTTGGTTATCTAGATACTTCTCCATGAAGGACTTAGGGGAAGCATCCTATATCTTAGGGATTCGGATCTATAGAGATAGGTCTAAGAGGATGCTTAGCTTGTCCTAGTCCAGGTACAAAAAAACCATGGTCAAAAGGTTTGATATAAAAAATTTCAAGAGATGTCTTATACCGATTAGACATGGGATATCGCTTTCTAGGAGTATGTCCCAAAAGACTCCTAAAGAAAGGGCGAACATAGATAGGATACCCTATGCCTCAACGATAGGGTCTACCATGTATGTCATGCTATGTATTAGGCCTGATATAGCACATACTTTGAGTGTCACGAGTATGTATCAAGCAGATCTAAGGACATCACAATATATAATTGCATATATGCAATAGTCAATATAAAGTGATAAATGTCAAAATATAATAAACAAAAAGATTGTGTGTCAAGTCACACGTGCCATCACTCACGTGATTGGTTTGCTGGGCACCTATGACTAGCAATCTCCTGCTTGACCTAAAACCAATCAACTATGTGTCTGCTCCCCATTAGACCCTTGTGACACTCAAAGACAATCTGAGACAACGGCTTTATTAGTGGATCGGCAATGTAATCTTTAGATTGAACTCTTTCCACTCTTACATTTCCTCGGGTCACGATCTCTCTGATTAGGAAGAACCTTCTCAGAACACTTCTGATGAGACTTGGGTTCCTTCACTTGAGCAATCGCCCCGTTATTGTCGCAATATAAAGAAATCGGCTCCTCGCTATCCGACACGACTCCTAGATCTGTGATGAACTTCTTCATTGAGACTGCCTATTTTGCTACCTCTGCTACAGCAATATACTCCACCTTTGTGGTCGAGTTAGTAGTAGAATCTTGCTTGGAACTCTTCCAGCACACTGCTCCTCCATTCAAGATATACACACACCCCGAATTTGACTAACTATCATCAATATTGGACTGAAAACTTGAGTCCATGTAGCCTTCATCCTTAAGGCTACTACCTTCATATACTAGTAAAAGATCCTTAGTCCTTCTCAAGCACTTAAGGATACACTTTATTTCTTTCCAATGTTCTAAGCTTGGATCCGTCTGATACCTACTCGTGACACTCAGAGTATGCGCTATATCAAGCCTGGTACATAGCATGACATATATGATAGACACTATCGCTGAAGCATAGGGTATCCTATCCATGTTCGTCCTTTCTTTATGAGTCTTTCGGGACATACTCCTAGAAAGTGATATCCCATATCTCATCGGTATGAGATCTCTTTTGAAATTTTACATGCTAAACCTTTTGACAATGTTTTCTATGTACTTGGACTGGGACAAGTCAAGCATCCTCTTGGATCTATCTCTATAGATCCGAATCCCCAAGATATAGGATGCTTCCCATAAGTCTTTCATTGAGAAGTGTCTAGATAACTAAGCCTCTACTGTGTATAGCATTCTTACATCATTCCCAATGATCATGATGTCATCTACATATAACACCAAAGAGGTAATAGCGCTCCCACTTACCTTCCTATATATACAAGGCTCATCTTCGTTCTTAACGAAGTCATAAGATATGATTACCACATTAAATCTTATGTTTCAACTTCAGGAAGCTTGCTTTAGTTAATAAATGGATCTAAGCAACCTGCATACCTTATCTGGCAGTCTTTGGACTCGAATCCCTTGGGTTATATCATATACACCTCCTCCTCGAGGTTCCCATTGAGGAATGCAGTTTTCACATCCATCTCTAGATTTCATAATCATAGTGTGCTGCAATAGCCAATAGAATTCGAATGGATTTGAGCATTGCTACGGGTGAGAAGGTTTCGTCATAGTCAACACCTTGCCTTTAACGATACCCCTTAGCCACGAGCCTTGCTTTATAGAGAGACCTTTCCATCTACTCCGATCTTTTTCTTAAAGATCCACTTACAATCGATGGATACAATACCTTTGGACGCATCAATTAGGTTCCAAACCTTGTTGGAGTACATAGAATCCATCTCAGAATTCATGGCTTCTTGCTACTTCCTGGAGTCTATACTCATAATAGCCTTCTCATAGGTCTGAGAATTAATATTCTCAACATCCTCTCCTCTAATATGTCCATCATATCTCTCAGAAGGGTGGGATAATCTGCTAAACCTACGTACAGTTGGAACTTGTGTATTAGGTACCTGAATAGTCTTGGGTTGTAGAGTGGTGCTTGAGCTAGGTTCTCCAACCTTGCTCAACTCTATCATGCTCCTATTTTCTCCACCAAGAATGTATTCCTTCTCAAGGAACACCGCTCTCTTAGCTACAAAGATCTTTTGGTCTTCGAAATGATAGAAATAATACCCAAAAGTTTCCTTAGGGTATCCTACGAACTTGCACCACTCCGTCCTTGATTCCCCAAGGAAACTTCCCAAAAGTATCTTCCCTTTCCATATCTCATATGGTGTAGACACGACTGACTTAGTTGGAACTATATTCTACGGTCTCTAGGGCATATCCTCAAAATGAGATGGGTAGGTCAGCGAAACTTATTATGGACCATACTATGTCTAACAGTGTATGATTCCTCCTTTCAAACACACCATTGAGCTGAGGTATATAAGGAGGTGTCCATTGGGATAAAATCTCATAGTCCTTGAGGAACTAGGTAAACTCTATACTTAAGTACTCACCTCCTCGATCTAATTGAAGAGTCTTGATACTCTTTCCAATCTAATTCTCCACTTCATTCTTATACTCTCTGAATTTATCAAAGGCCTCAGACTTATACTTCATGAAGTACACATATCCATACCTTGAGAAATCATCAGTGAATATAATAAAGTAGGAGTAACCACCAATGGCATGAGTTGACATAAGTCCATATACATCACTATGTATGAGTTCCAACAGCTTAGTGTCTCTCTCTCTAGTTCCACTAAATAGAGAGTTGGTCATTTTTCCACGAAGGCAAGACTCGCAAGTTGCATACGACTCATAGTCGAATGGATCTAGATATCCATCCTTTAGCAATTTTTGAATCCTTCCCTTATGAATGTGACCTAGCCTACAATGCCACAAGTATGCACTGTTCACCGTATCTCGTTTTCTCTTAGACACACTTACATTCATGATATGTGGAGTAGTGTCTAGCATAAACAAACCATTATACAATATTCCTTTCGTGATAATCTCATTATCTAATAATATTGAACAACTATTAAAAACTAATTTATATCCACTAACTATCAAACATGAAATAGAGATAATATTTTTGATAATAGAAGGAACAAAATAACATGCATCTAATAAAATAATAGCTCTACCAAGCATATGTAGGGCGATCTCGCCAATAGCTACTACAACTACTTTTGCTCCATTGCCCATCTTGTGGTCCATCTCACCTCTGGCCAATCTCCTAAACGTTGCCAGAACCTACAACGAATTGCATATATGATAATACTACTAGTATCTAATACTCATGTGTTATCGTAAGAGTTTGACATATGGAGATTGATTATGAATGTACCTAAAGCTTCTCTAAGCTTTTGTTTTGCCCTCTCTGCAAGGTACTCTTTGCAGTTCCTCTTCTAGTGCCCATCTTTGTCATAGTGGAAGGCCTTTATGTTAGGATCAGGGGTCAGGGTCGGTACTAAAAGGGGGGGATGAATTAGTGCAGTGGTAAAAATCACATCTTCATAAACTTCATTGCGATAAAACTGTTTCCGACGAAAAACCGATTTTGAAAACTTAACTTGAAAGCGTACATAATGAATTGAAGGCATGTTAGGACTCTAGCTATGAGAGTCCTAATTGAGAGGGACATTCATGTAAAACCTACCTAAGCCGACCCCTATTAAAGAGGTGAAGTGGCCGGCTAGGGTTAGGAGGTTATTTCTTAGAGAAGAATAAGGAGTTGTAAAGGAATAGGAGTCTTGAGTAGGAGTCCTATTAGGAGTTGGTTATAAGTAGGAGTCTTGAGTATGAGTCCTATTAGGAGTTGGTTAGAAGTAGGAGTCTTAAGTAAGAGTCCTATTAGGAGTTAGGGTTTAGAAGCCCTATAAATAGTCATGTATTCCACCTCTTTTCATAAGCAATAGATGAATATTTTCTGCAGCATTTGAGCAGCAACTTGGAGGGAGGAACCCCTATAGAGTTCCAAGGAGGCCGATCCCCTAAAGAGATCAACCCCAAGTTTAGAATCTGCAAGGGTTCTAACAAGGCAGTAAGCACTTAAGGAAGTTTGTAGTAAGGTAATAGCAGGAATGAAATGCAAACCAAAGAACATGGTAGTTTATAGTGGTTCAGTCATCGTGACCTACATCCAATCCTCCGATTCCTCTTCCGTCGAGGTCACCAGTATCCACTAATGGTCTTCCTTCAATAGGCGAAGACTAACCACCTTTTATACCCCTTTTCTCCTTTTACTAGATTTAGGAGATAACCCTTACAAACACTCACTCTCCTCTCTTAAACAAAATTCTAACACTTAGACTTGGACGAGGGAATTTCTAAATAGATTGCAGCACCATTTCTTTGCATTTTAGACTCTTTGTGCTTGTATATTTTAACTAGGGATGAGAGGGGTATTTATAGGCTTCAAGTTGATTCAAACTTGGAGCCTAAAACTTTCCCATCCTAGGTTCCCCGGGCACGGGCGGTACTACCGCCTGCGCTGGGCGGTACCACCGCCTAGTGTCAGTCTAACACTAACATTATCCTGGGCAGTACCAACACCTAGGTCTGGCGGTACCACCACCTAGGGGGTAGTGCTAGGTGGTACCACCGCCCAGACTAGCGGTACCACTACTTGGCACCCTGCTAAGGGCGGTATAACCGTCCAAACTGGTGGTACCATCGCCTGACATAGCCTCGAAGATTGTGTCACAACGGTGAGACTTCTTGGGGCACTATTTGGGCTTCTTATTGGGCCCAACACAGTTCTTACATGGGCCTAGTTGGCCCCTAATTGGGTTGGCCCAAATCCATGCCCAATTACGTGCTAACTACGAAATCCTAAGACATTTGCTAAGCTAAACAAGTCCCAATGTCTTTTCTTCCGGCGAGCTTCCGGCGAACTTCCGACGATCTCTCGGCAATGTTCCGGCGAACTCCCAGCAAGTTCCTGGACTTCACGATGATCTTCTTGGTGAGTTCCGACGAGCTTCTCTAGCAAGCTCCGAGACTTCTCGGTTGGTTCCGATAGAACTTCCGACGAATGTCCGGACTTCCAACGAACTCTCGAACTCCCAACGTGATCTCAATCTTGACTCTAGGACTTCATTTTGCTACATGCCTTGCTATCATAGTTAATCCTGCACATGTAAAACATACTTCGATCTAGACAATTAATACTAAGCATTAATCAAGTTGTCCGGCATGTCATTGGTCCCTCGATGCTTCGTCTGATTCTTTGGTGCATCGTCCTCTCTTGCGGCCTATTGCCCAATCGGCTAGTTGACTCTGCAACTCTGATATCATTGGTGCAATATCCGCTCTTTTTAGCTCGATGCCCGAATCCACGACCCGAAGCCTTCTGTCGATACGTTGGTCGATCCACCAATTCGATGTCCAATCTTCTGACATGTTTTCCTCTAGTACAACACAATTCTTCCTACTTTAATTGTCTAATCTTGATCGAAACATCCTGCGTCACTCAAAACGTAGATTAAAACATAAACACTTATTGATTGGTTTCATCATCAAAATCCGAGATTCAACAATCTCCCCCTTTTTGATGATGACAACCAATCGACGACGAAGTTAACCTTAACTCCTGAAGTTTAAACAAACTCCCCCTATCAATATGCCATACTGATAGAGACTCTTGGATTCAAAAATCTAAGCAAACATGTCATGATTAAAATCATGCATAACATCCACATATTTCTCCCCTTTTGTCATCAACAAAAAGGAGAAGTTCCAACTATTCATGTGTTTGAAAATATAAGTTCAAATCATTGCATAATAAATATCAAGTTTTATCATTATGCAATTTTGCTATTATCATAGATATACAAGGTAGTAAGATGGCAAATTCTACAACATACATGCTAGCAAATTTTACAACATTTTAGAACATACAAGCTAGCAGTTTTGAAATGTTCAAGAAAGCAACTCTTGCTTCTTGAAATATGCAAGTTCCAAGCTAGCAAATTTTTGCTTCCTTTGCAATGTTTGAGCTAGCAATTTTGCTTCCATTGTAAAGTGCAAGTTAGCATGTTTTGCATCTTCTTAACTTGTGCAAGCTAGTTGATTTGCTTTCTAGCATGTTTTGCTCCCCCTTTGTCATTGTCAAAAAGAAGGGAAGAATACAATGTTGTAATTCTTTTCCCTTTTCAACAATTTCTAAATCATGACAAAGATAAGTATCAATCTTGTTTGTGCATTATTATATATTCAAATTAAAACATGCACAATTTCAAAACCATACATTTTATTTTTCATGTATGATACCAAAAAATAAATCAATCATCATTATGAGCATATCATACATGATACTAAAATATTAAAATTTTTAAATATTTATCAACATTTTGATCATGATACCAAGCATTCATCATTTAAAGCATTCATGATATGTCATTTTGATAACAAATCATAGCATTTCAAATCATGATGGTATTAATTTTATCAAAATATATCCTACCATGCATGATCAAAACTTCTCCCCATTTTATCATTATAAACAAGAAAGAAGAAGGGAAGAACATGATGGTGTAAAATATTTCAATCATTTCAAGGCATACAAGCCATAAATATAAGGAAATCATGTTATGAAGGATAAGACCAATTAAATACCAAAAGACATGATTCATATAGTAAATCTCTTTTTTAAATAAAATACTAAGAAAAAATCGTAGGTGTACAAAGAAGAGATCTTGATTAAAAAAAATCTCAAGTAATAAATCCACGAACTCATAAGAAATAATCAAGATTCATTTAGAAAATCTCCTCTTAAGAAGATAACAAGTATAATCGTAGGAGAACGATTAATAAAAATGTTGATTCATAACAAATCTTTCAAGTTATAATCAATTCATGAATACCGAAAGAACATTCATGATTCATTTGGATAATTTTTCTCTTTTGTAAATGACAAAAAGAAACATGGGAGTTTAAAAAATAAGATCTTTATTCATAAACAATTTCAAGTTATAAATCACAAGAAATCTGTTGAATCTCGTATTTTGATGATGAAACCACTTGATATGTGTTTATGATTTAATCTATGTTTTGACTGACGCAGGATACTTCGATCAAGATGGGACAATTAAAGCAGGAAAATCATGTTGCGCCGGAGGAACATGTTAGAAGATTGGACGTCGGGCTAGTGGATCGGTCGACGTATCAACAAAAGGCTTCGGGCTATGGATTCGGGCATCGGGCCAAGAAGAGCAGAGATTATGCCAAGGATATCAGAGTTGCGGAGTCAATTGGCCGATTGGGCAATAGGCCGTAAGAGAGGATGATGTGCCTAAGAATCGGACAAAGCGTCGAGGGACCAATGACATGTCGGACAACTTGATTAATTGCTTAGGATTAATTGTCTCGATCGAAGTTTTGTTTTAAGTGTGCAAGATTAACTATGATAGCTTGAAGACATAAAGCAAATCTACTGGAGTCAAGTTCGATGGGTGTTCGAGAGTCCGCCGAAAGTCCGAAGAATCATCGGAAGTGTTGCCAAAACCAACCGAGAAGGAATCAAAGACTTGCCAAAGTTTTCGAAAGTCCATCGGAAAAATTATCGGAGGTTCGCAGAGATCACCGAGAAGGTTCGACTACTTGCCAAAGACTCGTTGAACTCACCACAAGACTGGGAGCCTGCTGGGAGTCCGTTGGAAGAAATCCGAGAGTGTATCGGAAGTCCGTCGGAAGTTCATCGGAAAGCTCACCGGAAGGAAACTCAACGTTGCCGGTTAAAAACCTACTTAGGACTATGTATTAATTTCATAGTTTGCATGTAATTAGGATTAGGATTAAGAGTTAATCCTATAACCTAGTTAGGGGCCAACTGGGCCCTAATATGAACTGGTTTGGGCCAAATTTGGAGCCTAACCAATGACCCGTAAGGACGGGCGATGGCACCACCAGACTAGGCAGTGGCACCACCCAGAACCCGAAGGATCGGGTGATGGTACCGCTGGACTGGGCGGTGGCACCGCCACCAACAAGCGGTGGCACTGCCAGTAAACGATCAATGTGACATTGATAGGCGGTGGCACCACCAGCATCGGGAACCCAAAGGAATTCAAAATTTGGAGCCCAAATTTGAATCCTCTTGGGGTCTATAAATACCCCTCAATTCTCAGTAGAGAAGACAACTTTTTAAGAAGTTAGAAATTGAGAAAAAGCTTTAGCAAAGTCTTGTTTTCAATAGCTTAAGTGTTCACCTCCCTCTTTCTCTTTGAAAAATCTATAAGAGAGTGAACCACTTGTAAAAAGGTTGTAAGAGGGGTATTTGGTCTTTCCCCTTTAAAGTGATTTGCTAGTGGAAGTTGGGAGCCTCATCGAAGAAGGCTTTACAAGTGGATGTAGGTCATTTGACCGAACCACTTTATATTATGGTATTCCTTGAATGTGTGAGTGTTTAATTTTCTGAACCACTTATCTTCTTAGCAACAAACTATTCAGTTTTATTCTCCCTACTATTGATTTCCTTTATTCGAGCTATTTTAGCTAAGTCATCCTTCATCGAATCGAAATCTCTACACATTTACGAAATCAATTTTAAACTTACGAGTTTTAATCCGCTACACTAATTCACCCCCCCACCCCCCCTCTCTTAGTGCCGCTCCGATCCTAACAATTGGTATTAGAGCCATGGTTTTCTACTTTGGTTTAACATCCAAACAGAAATGGCTCTTTTCGGCTTTTAAGAAAGTTACTCTCTCATTTGTCCTCCCTTTTTCAATGGGACGGACTACACTTATTGGAAAACTCGAATAAGAGTTTTCTTACTTTCTTTCGATTTGAATTTATGGCATATTGTCAAATCCAGCTTTAAAATGTCTTCTCTTCCAATGAAAGATTGGAATAATTTGGAGAAGAAGACTTTTTCTTTAAATGCTAGAGCTATGAATGCTCTATTTTGTGCCTTAGATAAAACAGAGTTTAATCGAGTTTCTTTGTGCAAAACGGCTTTCGATATTTGGCACTTTCTTGAAACCACACACGAAGGCACAAGTAGTGTTAAGGTTTCAAAGGTTAATCTTTTAATACACGATTTTGAACTCTTTCGAATGAAACCAAATGAAACCGTAGTTGACATGTACACTCAGTTTACGGATGTTGTCATTGGTTTAAAAGCACTTGGTAGAAGTTTTTCAGATTTTGAACTTGTAAACAAGATTTTGCATTCTCTTTCTAAAAATTGAAATTCAAAGGTAACTACGATACAAGAAGCTAAAAACCTAAACAACTTATCACTTGAAGAACTAATTGGTTCGTTAATGACATATGAAATGGTGCATAATGTAAATGATGAACATGATGAACAAAACAACTTTCCAAAGAACAAGAAGGATTTGGGACATAGAACACATGAAGACCACTTGAGCATAAGCTCAAGTGATGATGAATTTGAACTTACAAAGAAATTTAAAAAGTTAATGAAACAAAAATTAAAAAATAAAAAGAATGGAACTACTTGCTTTGAACGCAAGAAAAAAAACACAAATTAGGATGAATCGAGCTCCTCTAAAGATGAGGAGAAAATCAACAAAGGCGATGTGGTAAACTACGTCTTAATCTCTTTCAATAATGAGGTAATCAAAATCCCCCTAATTTACTTCGAAATTACATAATACTTTTCATAATACACTTTTTTTTGTAATTTAGTTTTGAATCAATTTTCTTGAAAATTAAATGTTTAAAAATAAAAATGCAAAAATATGATCATGCTCGTAATTTTAAAAATGACAATAAAAATTATATGTTTTATGTTAATATAATAAAATATTAGATATAAATCTAATGCTTGTACACCTAGTAAGATTAATCTTATGTATATGCTTGAGAAGCAAGAATATGTATTTTAATGATTTCCATATTGATTTTTAATGATGATGCATGGCTTTTGTATGGAAGGCTTAATGATTTTTTTATAAACCTTGTCTTTGGTTTTCAAACATGATGTATGGTTTTGACATAAGAACAAAATTTGAGCATGCTAATATAAAGTCAATCATATAAATTAAAACTAAAGAAGATTTAGTTATCTATAAGAATCATTCAAAATTATGTTCAATGAAACCAATGCATAATGATGTAATGAAAATATTAAATGTTTTGATACCATGATTAACGATTTTATGCATGAGATTTTAAAAGTTATACATGATGATTTTTGTGATTTTTTTTTTCGATCCTAAACATTGATGCATGTTTTTATTTGCCATAAAAGAAAAGAACATGCATATATGAAATAAACCACATGAATTAAAACAACTAAAAAGTGGAAAGGTTTCTTCTTAAAAAATTTATTTTTTTTACTTTATTGATTTTTCAAAAAGGGAAATTAATGAATCTATTTGTATCACTTTTGTGAATCTCTTGAAAATGATCTTGATTTGATGATTTAAATGAGCTTTATCTTGATTTTTCAAAATTTATAAATTGAGATTTCTTATGCTTAAGTCAAGATTCTATATGCATGAATTAATGTCTTGTTCTCTTACAAGATTGAATGAATTCTATCTTTTTCATGATTTTCTAAGAATTCTTTACATTATTTATTTAATAGGAGATTTGTTAAAATGAATCACGGTTTCTCTTGATTTTTCAGAATTATAACTTGAGTATTCATTTTATAAATCAAGATTGTTAATCATGATTCTCTCGTTTTATCAAAGGGAATATTTTTCAAAATGAATAATTAAGTTGTTTTCTCTTGATTTTTTGATACCCATAATTTGAGAAAATGTACCTTGATGCTTGGAACATTTTATGCATAAATTGATTTTCTTTATGATTCAATACTCCTTTGTAATTATGATATATTTATCGCATGATATGATTGAATCACTGTTATAAAAGAAAAAGGAAATTATTAGCTTGCTAATTGCAAAAATATATGCTAGCTTGAATGATAAAACATGAGATTGTCTATAGTGCAAATTTATTGTTCTCATGATGTGTAGATTGAAATAATCATTAGAATCTTGATGGTTTTTATGACAAAATTTATTTTTCGATCATAAATGATTGATGATATATATATATATTTTTTGGCACAAAAAGGACAAAGGCATGCTTGTATGAAACAACTAAATAGAGAAAAGTATTTTTCTTGAAAATTATTTTTCTCTATCTTATTGACTTTGATGAATCCATTTGTATTATTTTTATGAATCTCGTATATTAAGAAAATGATTTGAATTTAATGGGTTTTATTGAAATCATGATATTGATTTCTCATAATTATAATTTGAATTTTCTATTGAATGAATCAAGATTGTTTTCTATTTAAACGGAGATTTGTCGAAATATTTCATGGTCTTTTAGTATTCATGATCTTGATAATTATGTTTTGAAACTTTATGTAAATCAAGATTGTTCATCATGATTCTCTCTTTGAATATTTAAAAAGGAGAATTTTCTAGATGAATCATGATTTTGATGATTAAATATTTGATATCATAAATTGAGATCTTGCTCTCCTACTATTCTTTTTGCTATTCACCAAAAAGAAGACTAATTCTAATAAACTATGATATGTTATATGAATTTTATTGTATTCATGAAGTAATATCTCATCACCAAATTTTTTTTGATATTCCTTCATGTGATGATATGAATGCATGAAACACTTATGATATGATTTTTATACAATCCCGTGTATTCATAAATTATTTATCTCATTACCCAATTAATTCTTCTTGATATTTCTAATGTGATGAAATGAAATTATACATGAAATACAAATAGGGAGAAGTTTTGATCATGCATGGTAGGATGCAATTTGACAAATTAATACCATCATGATTTGAAACATTTATGATTTCAAATTATGCATGCAATTGTTTTTTATTGTGATGATATTTACATATAATGTGTATCATGAATGCTCTAAATGATGAATGCTTGGTATCATGATCAAAATATTGATAAATGCTATGATTTGTTACCAAAATGATGTATCATGTATGATATGCCTATAGTGATTAATTTATTTGTATAATGCATGAAGTAAGGATACAAATGTAAAGTCTTGAAATTATGTATATTTTAATTTGAAAACATAATGATGCATAAATAAGATCGATACTTACCTTTGTCATGATTTAAAAATTGATGTAAAGGGTCTTCCTTTCTTTTTGTCAATGACAAAGGGGGAGAAAGAGTTGCTAATATGCTATCTTGAATTGATGTAAAGGGTCATCTCAAAGAGAAATTAGCTAGCTTGCAGAAGTCAAGAAAATGTAAAAACTTGCTTACATTCTTGCACATCTAAAGAGAAGATGCAAATGTAACACTTGCCAAATTGTTTGCTTGCTTCATGTAAAACATTGTCTCTTGCTAGTTTGGCATTTTGCTAAAGAAGCAAAAATGACACTTCTCAAAAGAGAAGAAAGAGCTTGCTATCTTGAACATCACAAGCTTGCCTATCTTAAGAAACAAAAATTGTAAAAGTGCTATCTTGCCTATCTCAAGAAGCAAAACTTGCAACTTGCACATTGCAATAGGAAGCAAGAATCATGAGCTTACAGAAGAAAGCTATCTTGCATTTGCTTTTGAAATTTTTGCTAGCTTGTATGTAGCAAAACTTACATATCGTAAAAATTGCTAGCTTGTAGCCTAAAGAGAAGCAAACAGTTGCTAAACTTGCACATCTTTAATTGCTAAATTGCATTATGATAAAATTTGATACTATGTTTATTATGCAATGATTTGAACTTTTTATCTCTAAACATATAAGAGTTGGAACTTCTCCTTTTTGTTGATGACAAAGGGGGATAAGTATGATGACATGACATATTATGCATAAGTTTATGATGACATATTGCTTAGAGTTTTGAATCTAGGAGTTTCTATCAATAAGCCAAATTGATAGGGGGAGTTTGTTTAAACTCCGGGAGTTAAGGTTAACTTCATCATCAAGTGGTTGTCATTATCAAAAAGGGGGAGATTATTGAATCTCGTATTTTGATGATGAAACCACTTGATATGTGTTTATGATTTAATCTGCATTTTAAGTGATACAGGATACTTCGATCAGGATGAGACAATTAAAGTAGGAAAATCATGTTGCACCGGAGGAACATGTTAGAAGATTGGACGTCGGGCCAGTGGATCGATCGACGTATCAACAGAAGACTTCAGGATGTGGATTCGGGCATCGGCCCAAGAAGAGCGAAGATTGTGCCAAGGATATCAGAGTTGCGGAGTCAACTGGCCTATTGGGCAATAGGCCACAAGAGAGGACGATATGCCGAAGAATCGGACGAAGCATCGAGAGACCAATGACATGCCGGACAACTTGATTAATTGCTTAGGATTAATTGTCTCGATCAAAGTTTTATTTTAAGTGTGCAAGATTAACTACAATAGGTTAAAGACATCTTTTTGTGAAGTTCGAAATTGAGAAAAAGCTTTACCAAAGTCTTGTTTTCAATAGCTTAAGTGTTCACCTCCCTCTTTTCTCTTTGAAAAATATGTAAGAGTGTGAACCACTTGTAAAAAGGTTGTAAAAGGGGTATTTGATCCTTCCCCTTCAAAGTGATTTGCTAGTGGAAGTTGGGAGCCTCATCGAAGAAGGCTTCGCAAGTGGATGTAGGTCATTTGACCGAACCACTTTACATTGTGGTGCTCCTTGAATGTGTGAGTGTTTAATTTTCTAAACCACTTATCTTCTTAGCAGCAAACTATTCAGTTTTATTCTCCCTACTCTTGACTTCCTTTACTCGAGCTATTTTAGCTAAGTCATCCATCATCGAATCGAAATATCTACACATTTACAAAATCGATTTCAAACTTACGAGTTTTAATCCGCTGCACTAATTCACCCCCCCCCCCCTTCTTAGTGTCGCTACAATCCTAACAAAATCAAGATCATGATTTTGATAAAAAATTATTTAAATTTAAATCATCAAAATCATTTTCGAAGTCCAAGAGATTCGTAAAAATGATACAAATGGATTCATTAATCTCCTTTTTGGAAAAATTGATAAAGTAGAGAAACTTTTCCAAGTGAAAGCTTTCCTCTTTTTAGTTTGTTTCATACAAGCATGCCTTTATCCTTTTTATTCCAATATATATATATATATAATCGTTTAGGATCGAAAAATAAATTTCATCATAAAAACCATCAAGATCAATAAACCATAAATCGCAAGATTCATCATGCATAATTTCGAAAGAAAAACTCATTGAGCATGATCATTATACATTACTTCAAATCAAACATGATTTCATTTATTTTCAAAATATTCATCATGATAGGACATACAAGCCAAAGAAATTATTAAATATAAAGCATATTCATCAATCATGGTTTCATTGAGTATAAGGCCTTTTCAACCAAAATCATTTTGGAAATTACTAGCATGATCCTAATTTTTGTATTTTCATTATATTTTTAAATATATAATTTTTAAAAAATAAATTTTTCTAAAAAAAAAATGCATCATGTAATTTTGAAATAAATTAAGGGGGTTTCAATTACCTCATCGTTGAAAGCCATTAAGGCGTAATTTGCCACCTAGCCTTTGTTGATTTTCTCTTCGTCTTCGGAGGAGCTTGATTCGTCTTTTAGCAAGTTCTTCTTGCGTTCAAAGCAAGTAGTTCTATTCTTTTTATTCTTTAATTTTTGTTTCATTAAATTTTTAAATTTCTTAGTGAGTTTAAGTTCACCATCACTTGAGCTTATACTCGAGTGGTCTTCAATTGTTCTAAGTTCAAAATCCTTCCTGTTCTTTGGAATGTGGTTTTGTTCATTATGTTCATCATGTGCATTGTGCACCATTTCATATGTCATTAATGAACTGATTGTTGAATCTCGTATTTTGATGATGAAACTACTTGATATATGTTTATGATTTAATCTACGTTTTGAGTGACGTAGGATGCTTCGATCAGGATGAGACAATTAAAGTAGGAAAATCATGTTGTGCCGGAGGAACATGTCAAAAGATTGGACGTTGGGCCGGTGGATCGGTCGACATATCGACAGAAGGCTTCGGGCTGTGGACTCGGGCATCGGGCCAAGAAGAGCGGGTATTGTGCCAAGGATATTGGAGTTGCGGAGTCAATTGGCCGATTGGGCAATAGGCTGTAGGAGAGGATGATGCGCCGAAGAAACGGATGAAGCGTCGAGGGACCAATGACATGCCGAACAACTTGGTTAATTGCTTATGATTAATTGTCTCGATCGAAGTTTTGTTTTAAGTGTGCAGGATTAACTACAATGGAAGAAAGACATGCAGCAGGAGTTGCGCCGGAGTCAAGACAATGATCACATTGGGAGTTCGAGAGTTCGACGGAAGTTCGGACAGTCATCGGAGGTTCTGCGGGAACAAATCCGAGAAGTTCATGAGCTTGCCAAAGAAGCTCGTCGGAACTCGCCAAGTGGATCGTCGCAAGTCCAGGAGTTTGCCAGAAGTCCGTAGGAGCATCACCGAGGGTTCATCGGATGATCGACGGATGTTCGCCGAAAGCTCGCCGAAAAAAGCGAATGACGCACCGGAGCAAGTTGTAGTAAATGTCTTAGGGAATATCATAGTTAGCACAATGATTAAGTTGGAAATGGGAGGTGATCCCATTAACTTAATCTTGGGGCAATTGGGCCCCTGAAAAACCCAAATTGGGCCGAATGGATCAACCCATTCGGACCCTGATTTCTGTCAGGCGGTTGAACCGCCCAAGCCAAGCGGTGGCACCGCCTGGGCTTAGTCTCCGAGCAAGATTCGGCGGTGCAACCGCCCCAGCCAGGCGGTGGCACCGCTTGGGCTCAGTCTCCGAGCGAGACTAAGCGGTGCAACCACCCCTGACAGGAGGTGGCACCGCTTGAGCTCGGTCTTCGAGCTCTGGCAGGAGGTGCAACCGCCTCAGTCAGGCGGTGGCACCACCTGAGCTCAGTCTTCGAGCTCTGGTAGGAGGTGCAACCGCCCTTGACAAGAGGTGGCACCGCCCAGAGGCTTAGTCTTCGAGCTCTGCCAAGCGGTGCAACCGCCTCAGTCAGGCGGTGCAACCGCCAGATCCAGAAATTCTGGGAATTAACAGTTTTGAGCTCCAAATTCAAACTGGGTTTGGGCCTATAAATACCCCACCCTTTTAGCACTGAAAGGGCACCCAGATACCACCAAAATTTTGATTTTACTTTGTGATTTTTAGAGCTCAAAAAGTGTTGTATGAGTTGAAAGTTCTTCTTCCTCTTTTCTTCCAAGTTCTAATCTGTTAAGAGAGGAAAGAAAATTCTATAAGGGTTGTCTCCTAAGCCCGTAAAAAGGAGTCAAACTGTAAAAGGGTGGTTGGCCTTGGCCTATTGAAGGAATGCCTCTAATTAACGTCGGTGACCTTGTCGGTGGAGGAAGCCAAAAGTGGAGTAGGTCAAGATTGACCGAACCACTCTAAATCTTGGTTTGCATTTACTTTGAGCATCTTATCCTTACTGCAAATCTCCTCAATAGCTTACTGCCTTCTGCGCATATACGATCGTGTTTCAAGCTCTGCATTTTCCGAATCGGCATTTAGACATAAATCGTTTTTATCGTACGAACATCATATTTCAGTTTGCGTTTACGTTCTGATTTCTATCATAACTGCAAACTGCCTTTATATCTTTGCTTTAACTGCATCTTGCTTGGTTACAAGTTAAAGTGATTTACGAATCAGATTTTCTACCGAAATCGCTCTTATCGTCGTACGGACGCGATTTTAATCGTCGAAAGTTTTCTACTGCACTAATTCACCCACCCCCCCCCCCCCCCCTCTTAGTGCTCTTGATCCTAACAATTGGTATCAGAGCCTGGTATTTCTCATTTTGGATTTACACCCGAGAGAAATGGCTCTTCATGGCTTTCAAGAGGGCTTATCAGTTGTTCATCCACCGTTGTTTAACGGATTGGACTACACTTATTGGAAAACTCGAATGAGAGTTTTCTTGATTTCTATGAATTTGGATTTATGGAATATCATTGAAAACGATTTTCAACTTCCCTCTAAATCGATGAACGAATGGTCGGATTTGGAGAAGAAGTATTTTTCTTTAAATGCAAAGGCTATGAATGCCTTATTTTGCGCTTTGGACAAAAATGAGTTCAATCAGATTTCTACGTACGAAATGGCTTTTGACATTTGGCGAACACTTGAAATCACACACGAGGGAACTAGTAGAGTCAAAGACTCGAAAGTTAACATTTTATTGTATGATTTTGAGCTTTTTCGAATGCAACCAAGCGAGACTATAGGCGACATGTACACCCGTTTCACGGATGTCGTCAATAGTTTAAGAGCTCTTGGAAAATGTATTTCGGATTTTGAACTCGTAAACAAGATTTTGCATTCTCTTTCTAAGAAGTGGGATTCAAAATTAACTGCAATACAAGAAGCTAAAAACCTAAACAACTTACCACTTGAAGAACTAATTAGTTTGTTGATGACATATGAAATGGTGCACAATGCACATGATGAACATGATGAACAAAATCACCTTCCAAAGAACAGGAAGGATTTGGAACTCCGGACAAATGAATACCACTTCAGCGATGACTCAAGTGATGAGGACAATGATGAACTCGAACTTCGAACACTAAATCTTAATAAGTTTATTAAATAAAAATCTAAAATAAACAATAAACTTGAACGAAGGAAGAGGCCAAAGAAGAAGAACACAAAGTGGGATGAATCAAGCTCCTCTGAAGACGAGGAGAAAATTAAGAAAGGTGAGGTGGCAAACTACGCCTTAACCACTTTCAATGATGATGTAATCAAAATCCCCCTAATTTATTTTGAAATTACTTGATGCTTTCATGATGTATTTTCTTTTTTAGTTTAGAATTAATTTTCTTAAAAATTACATGTTAAAAAAAAAATTATGATCATACTAAGTAATTTCGAAAATGATAATATTACATATTTTATGATAAACAAATAAAATGATTTTGATTGAAAATAGAAAATCATGGTTAAGAAGTAATAATGTGCATTATGTTGATTTCCATTGCTATTTCTTGATTTTGATTAAAAAAAAAATTCATGTTTGATTTGAAGAAATGTATAATGATGTAATATTAAGTATTTTGATTAACAATTTTATGCATGAGATTTTAAGCTATACATGATGATAAGCATGTGTTATTTTCATGAGTGTATTTGAAAAACTATGGCAAAAATGTGCTCGAATGCATGAACTTGTTAAGATTATTTTTCGGACTTTTTGATTCAATGTTCAAATCACTTAATTGCCATGATGATTTTACACTATTACATGCCTTAATAACATGTTGGAAATTATGTGTTTTGGATATAAAAATTTTTATGATCATGAGCATGTTTTATATTCATGATTGAACTTGAAAATCTATAGCAAAACCTTGTCTGAATGCATGAAAGTATTAAATTTTATTTTTGGATTTTCTTGATCATAATAATTCATTTTTGAGAATCTATTGATCTTGATGGTTTTATGATGAAATTCATTTTTCAATCCTAAACGTTGATGCATGTTTAACATAAATGAAAAAGCATGCTAATATGAAATCAATCACTTAAAATGAAATACTTAAAAAAAGGGAAAATATATTATCAATGAAATCATGAATCTACTTATGTTACGAATTTTGTGAACCATAAAAATGATTTTTGGTGATTTGAATTTTAATGAGTTTTATCCAAAATCATGATCTTGGTTCCGTGATATTTACAAATTAAGATTTATTATGAATCAAGATTTTTTCATTAATCGTTCTCCTAAGATTTTCTTTCGATTAATTATGGAGTAGGTTTTTCAAAAAGAAATCATGTCTTTTGGTATTCACATGTTCTAATCTTTCATGATATGATTTTTATGCAATTCCTTGTATTCATGAAATGTTTATCTCATCACCTAATAATTCTTCTTGATATTCCTTATGTGATGATAAGAATACATGAAATATTCATTAATTTGTTTTGATGTATACAAATAAGAAGTTTCGATCATGTATGGTAGAATGTAATTTGACAAATTTGGTACCATCATGTTGCAAAATAAATGATGATTAGGAATCATGCATTAATGATGATCGTATATTTTATGATTTGGCATGATGCATGCAATGATGAAATATTCATGAATTTGAAATGATGCATGCAATACTTATGACAATGATGTACATGATGTATTGCATATGATATGTATCATGAATGCCTTAAATGATGAATGTTTGGTATCATGATTAACATGTTGATAAATGCTTAAAAATTTTAATGTTTGAGTATCATGTATGATATACCCATTAATGATGATTGATTTATTTTTTGGTATCGTGCATGAAAAATAAGGTTTTTTGAAATTGTGTATGTTTTAATTTGAATATATAATGATGCATAAATAAAATTGATACTTACCTTTGTCATAATCTGAAAATTGAAAAAATGGTATTCCCTAATCTTTGACAATGACAAAGGGGGAGCAAGAATTTCTAGCGTGGACATCATGAAAAGAGGCAAACTAGCTAGCTTACACAATTCAAGATGAAAGCAAAAATTACACTCCTCTAAAGAGAAGATGCAAATGTAACACTTGCCAAATTGTTTGCTTGCCTCATGTAAAACATTATCTCTTGCTAGTTTGGCATTTTGCTAGCTTGCACTTTGCAAAAAAAGCAAAAATGACACTTCTCAAAAGATAAGAAAGAGCTTGTTATCTTGAACATCATAAGCTTGCCAAACAAAAATTGCAAAAGTGCTATCTTGCCTATCTCAAGAAGCAAAACTTGCAACTTGCACATTGCAATAGGAAGCAAGAATCATAAGCTTACACAAGAAAGCTATCTTGCATTTGCTTTCGAAATTTTTGCTAGCTTGTATGTAGTAAAACTTGCATATCGTAAAAATTGCTAGCTTGTAGTATAAAGAGAAGCAAATAGTTGCTATCTCAAGAAAATTAAACATGCTAAACTTACACCTTGCAATGGAAGCAAAATTGCGAGCTCAAACATTGCAAAGGAAGCAAAAATTTACTAGCTTGCAACTTGCATATTTCAAGAAGCAAGAGTTGCCTTCTTGAACATCTCTAAATTGCTAGCTTGCAAGTTCTAAAATGTTGTAATATTGCTAGCTTGCATGTTCTAAAAGTGCTATCTTGTATGCTATAAAACTTGCATATCTAAAACTTGATAGCTTGAATGTTCTAAGCATGATGTAACATTTGCTAAATTTTCTGGCTTCAAAACTGCTTGATGATAAAACTTGATATTATGTTTTTCATGAAATAAGTTAAACTAATATTCCAAACACAAGAATAATTGGACTTCTCCTTTTTGTTGATGACAAAGGGGGAGAAGTATGATGTTATGCATAAATTTATGCACAAGTTCATGATGACGTGTTGCAAGTATTCATGAAGAATATTGCAATGACTTGAATTCAGTTTGAATTCAAGGTTCTATCAATATGGCATATTGATAGGAGGAGTTTGTTTAAACTCCGAGAGTTAAGTTTAACTCCGTCAACAAGTGGTTGTCATCATCAAAAAGGGGGAGATTGTTGAATCTCGTGTTTTGATGATGAAACTACTTGATATATGTTTATGATTTAATCTGCGTTTTGAGTGACGCAGGATGCTTCGATCAGGATGAGACAATTAAAGCAGAAAAATCATGTTGTACCGGAGGAACATGTCAAAAGATTGGACGTCGGGCCGATGGATCGGTCGACGGATCAATAGAAGGCTTCGGGCTGTGGACTCGGGCATCGAGCCAAGAAGAGTGGGTATTGTGCCAAGGATATCGGAGTTGCGGAGTCAACTAGCCAATTGGGCAATAGGCTGCAGGAGAGGACGATGCGCCGAAGAATCGGACGAAGCGTCGAGGGACCAATGACATGCCGGACAACTTGGTTAATTGCTTAGGATTAATTGTCTCGATCAAAGTTTTGTTTTAAGTGTGCAGGATTAACTACGATGGAAGAAAGACATGCAGCAGGAGTTGCGCCGGAGTCAAGACAATGATCACGTTGGGAGTTCGAGAGTTCGACGGAAGTTCAGACAGTCATCGGAGGTTCTGCGGGAACAAATCCGAGAAGTCCATGAGCTTGCCAAAGAAGCTCGTTGGAACTCGCCAAGTGGATCGTCGAAAGTCTAGGAGTTTGCCAGAAGTCCGCAGGAGCATCACCGAGGGTTCATCGGATGATCGACGGAAGTTCGCCGGAAGCTCGCTGGAAGAAGCGATTGACACACCGGAGCAAGTTGTAGTAAATGTCTTAGGGAATATCGTAGTTAGCACAATGATTAAGTTGGAAATCGGAGGTGATCCCATTAACTTAATCTTGGGGCAATTAGGCCCTTGAAAAACCTAAATTGGGCCAAATGGATCAACCCATTCGGACCATGATTTCTGCCAGGCGGTGGCACCGCCTGGGCTCAGTCTCCGAGTGAGACTGGGCAGTGCAACCGCCCCTGACAGGAGGTGGCACCGCCTGAGCTCGGTCTTCGAGCTCTGGCAGGAGGTGCAACCACCTCAGTCAGGCGATGGCACCGCTTGAGCTCGGTCTTCGAGCTCTGGCAGGAGGTGCAATCGCCCCTAACAGGAGGTGGCACCACCCAGAGGCTCAGTCTTCGAGCTCTGCCAAGCGGTGCAACCACCTCAGTCAGGCGGTGCAACTGCCAGATCCCAAAATTTCGGGAATTGATAGTTTTGAGCTCCAAATTCAAACTGGGTTGGTGCCTATAAATACCCCACCCTTTAAGTACTGAAAGGGCACCTAGAAACCACCGAAATTCTGATTTTACTTTGTGATTTTTAGAGCTCAAAAAGTGTTATATGAGTTGAAAGTTCTTCTTCCTCTTTTCTTCCAGGTTCTAATCTATTAAGAGAGGAAAGAAAATTCTGTAAGGGTTGTCTCCTAAGCCCGTCAAAAGGAGTGAAACTATAAAAGGGTGGTTGGCCTTCGCCTATTGAAGGAAGGCCTCTAGTTGACGTCAGTGACCTCGTCGATGGAGGAAGCCAAAAGTGGAGTAGGTCAAGATTGACCAAACCACTCTAAATCTCGGTTTGCATTTACTTTGAGCATCTTATCCTTACTGCAAATCTCCTCAATAGCTTACTGCCTTCTGCGCATATACGATCGTGTTTCAAGCTCTGCATTTTCCAAATCGGCATTTAGACGTAAATCATTTTTATCGTACGAACATCATATTTCAGTTTGCGTTTACGTTCTGATTTCTATCATAACTACAAACTGCCTTTATATCTTTGCTTTAATTGCATCTTGCTTGGTTACAAGTTAAAGTGATTTACGAATCGGATTTTCTACCAAAATCGTTCTTATCGTACGAACGCGATTTTAATCATCGAAAGTTTTCTGCTGCACTAATTCACCCCCCCCCCCCCCCCCCCCTCTTAGTGCTCTTGATCCTAACACCGATAAGTTCTTCAAGAGGGAAATGGTTCAAATCTTTTGATTCTTGTAAAGCCATTACTTTTGAATCCCAAGTTTTAGAAAGTGAGTGTAAAACTTTACTAACAAGTTCAAAATTCAAAAAAGTTTTACCAAGAGCTTTTAAACCATTGATGACATCCGTAAAACGGGTGTACATGTCAACAACGGTTTCGCTTAGTTTCATATGATACAATTTGAAATCATGCATTAAAAGATTAATTTTTGAATCTTTAACTTTGCTAGTCCCTTCATGTGTGATTTCAAGAATGCACCAAATATCGAAATCTATTTCGTAAGTAGAAACCCGATTAAGCTCAGTTTTATCTAATGCGCGAAACAAGGCATTCATAGCCTTTGCATTTAGAGAAAAAGTCTTCTTCTCCAAATCATTCCAATGGTTCATTGGAAGAGAAGACCTTTAAAATCTATTTTCAATCATATTCCATAAATTTAAGTCAATCAAATGCAAGAAAACTCACATTCAAGTTTTCCAATAAATGTAGTCCGTCCCAGTGAAAAAGGGAGGACGAATGAGAGAAAGTCCCTCTTGAAAGCCGAAATGAGCCATTACTCTTGGGTGTTAAACCAAATTAGAAAACGAGACTCTAATACCAATTGTTAGGAACAGGGGTCAAGGTCGGCACTAAAGCGGGGGGGGGGGGGGGGGGGGGGGGGGGTTAGTGCAGCGGTAAAAATCACATCTTTGTTAGGACTCTAGCTTGGAGAGTCCCAATTGAGAGGGACATTCATGTAAAACCTATCTAAGCTGACCCCTATTAAAGAGGTGAAGAGGTCGTCTAGGGTTAGGAGATTGTTTCTTAGAGAAGAATAAGGAGTTGTAAAGGAATAGGAGTCTTGAGTAAGAGTCTTATTAGGAGTTGGTTAGAAGTAGGAGTCTTGAGTAGGAGTCCTATTAGGAGTTAGGGTTTAGAAGCCCTATAAATAGTCATGTATTCCTCTTATTTTCATAACCAATAGATGAATCTTTTCTGCAGTCTTTGAACATCAACTTGGAGGGAGGAACCCCTATAGAGTTCCAAGAAGGCCGATCCCCTAAAGAGATCAACCCCAAGTTTAGAATCTGCAAAGGTTCTAACACCTAGTATCATAGCAACATTCTTGGCATTTCGCTGCCCTTCCACAGCCATCCATCAACCCTCCACAACCACCCAAAGCAATTCCCACAATTGCTTAAAAGATCGTCGCCAAATTCCGCCATCATCTCCACCACCACGGATCATCCTTTGATCTCCTGGTAAATTACAACAGGTTGTGATTTTCTACCTTACTGCTACTGCAATTTAGTTATCCTTATTTGAAAATTCCAAAAAAATTATTCCTATATTGCTGCATAAACTTTTAATCATAAAGTTTTCATCTCTACGACAAAAGATACATTGTAGAATTCCAACCGTATAGCACCGTCTGTTTGATCTTGCTACTGTGTTTTTTCTATCCAAATCTCTAAGAAATTTTATGACATCTTTGACATTTCCTAATAGTAGATTTCCTTTGTTTTTATCAAAAAATTCTCAACATAAACCATTGATATTTTATGACATCTTTGACACTTCCTAACAGCAGATTTCCCTTTTATTTTGTCAAAAAATTCTTAATATAAACCATTGATATTTTACGTCTAATCTGCTATACATGAAAATCTGCACTATAAAATTTCAGCCGCATAGCACTATTTCTTTGATCTTGATACTACGTTGTTTCTATCCAAATCTCTACGAAATTTTTATGAAAGCTTTGACACTTCCTAACAGTGGATTTCCCTTTGGTTTTATCAAAAAATTCTTAATATAAACTACTGATCTTTTACATCCAATCTCCTATACTAAAAAATCTGTGCTACAGAAAATTTCAGCCGCATATTGTTGCCTTAACCCATCTATTTGTAATCTTTTTTGAATGAAATTTCTTATACACTTCATAGATCATCTTGGCTTCCATCTAAGATTGAGCTATTAAGGAATTCATCTCTAAAAACGATTTTGTGTTACTGCAAATTTTCATCGTAAGCCGCTGAAATTTTTCGATGAGAATTCTGCAATCGCAACTTGCACCAATTTCCTTACTGTTATACTACCAAAATTTTCTTGATTAAATAAAAAATCTTTGCTGTCATATAAACTGTGATTTTTCTATCAATTCCCTCCTCAATTCTCTCAAGTTTTTGGTGGAAATTACGTCGAGAAACCGTTATTTCTTCGACGACAATTCTACTCTTACAAGACAGCACATACTTTCTGCAACTTCCACTGATTTCTATCAAACCTTTGCTACCATCTACCACAGATCCAAAACTTTTATCCATAGCCCTAAAACTCCACCAAACCACACCCTCAAATTGTACCCAAAATAGTCACAAAACAAGACTAAACCGTAGCCTACATCCACTAATCCACTAACCCTTTCGACCATCACCTCTCTCAACCAATACATGCCTTTAAACCGACAACAAAAGAGAGATCTTAACATCACAGATTTGGCGGCATATACTATGGTATCTGAGGAGGTAATCAATGCTAAATTTGAAGCCTTCGAGGTGCGAATGGAGGATAAGATTCGGACGCTCTTTACCGAACTCAGATTGGGCCGACCACTGAGCCCGAAGAAATCATATTAAGGAGAGAGCTTTGCCCAATCGTACCAAGCCCAAAGATAGGACTTCCAAGAGAAGGGAAGCTCTATGACCGACCCCAACTATCCATGCATGAGAGTGGACTTCCCTAGATGGGAAGAAGGAGACCCGATTGGTTGGATCTCGCGCGCGGAGCGATATTTTCGGTACCACAAAACCACGGATGCATCTATGGTGAAAATTGCAGCTATACATCTTGAAGGGGATGCTATACAGTGGTTTGACTGGTTTGAACATACTTATGGAGTCCTTTCGTAGTGACAATTCAAAGAAGGACTGCTGATCCGCTTCAGACCAACCGATTATGAGAATATTGATGGACAACTAGCAAAGATCCGACAAACCTCCACCATTTAGGAGTACCAAACCAGGTTTGAAAGGTTATCTAATCAAACTCATTATTAGTCTCAAAAATAGCTATTGAGGACCTTCATTGAGGGCTTGAAGCCGGAGATCCGACGAAGTTAAAGCGCGACAACCGTATACGCTTATGGCAGCCATCTCTTTCGCACGACATCAAGAGGAGCAATTGAACCATGAAGCTCAGAGGACGAGGGTCGCTCCTCAACCAGTAATATTGAAGCCCTCAGCCCCCCCTATTGTCGACCAAGTCCCTACACTAAAGAGGTTAACAAGAGAAGAGCTTCGGGAGCCATATGTGAAGGGGTTATGTTGGCATTGTCTTAGGACTCTAGCTAGGAGAGTCCTAATTGAGAGGGACATTCATGTAAAACCTACCTAAGCCGTGTTGAATCTCGTATTTTGATGATGAAACTACTTGATATATGTTTATGATTTAATCTGCGTTTTGAGTGACGTAGGATGCTTCGATCAGGATGAGACAATTAAAGCAGGAAAATCATGTTGTGCCGGAGGAACATATCAGAAGATTGGACGTCGAGCCGGTGGATCGGTCGACGTATCGACAGAAGGCTTCAGGCCGTGGACTCGAGCATCGGGCCAAGAAGAGCGGGTATTGTGCCAAGGATATCGGAGTTGCGGAGTCAACTGGCCGATTGGGCAATAGGCTGCAGGAGAGGACGATGCGCCGAAGAATCGGACGAAGCGTCGAGGGACCAATGACATGCCGGACAACTTGGTTAATTGCTTAGGATTAATTGTCTCGATCAAAGTTTTGTTTTAAGTGTACAGGATTAACTACGATGGAAGAAAGACATGCAACAGGAGTTGCGTCGGAGTCAAGACAATGATCACGTTGGGAGTTCGAGGGTTCGACGGAAGTTCGGACAGTCGTCGGAGGTTCTACGAGAACAAATCCGAGAAGTCCATGAGCTTGCCAAAGAAGCTCGTTGGAACTCGCCAAGTGGATCATCGCAAGTCCAGGAGTTTGCCGGAAGTCCGCAGGAGCATCACCGAGGGTTCATCGGATGATCGACGGAAGTTCGCCGGAAGCTCGCCAAAAGAAGCGATTGACGCACCGGAGCAAGTTGCAGTAAATGTCTTAGGGATTATCGTAGTTAGCACAATGATTAAGTTGGAAATGGGAGGTGATCCCATTAACTTAATCTTGGGGCAATTGGGCCCCTAAAAAACCAAAATTGGGCCGAATGGATCAACCCATTCGGACCCTGATTTCTGCTGGGCGGTGCAACCGCCCAAGCCAGGAGGTGGCATCGCTTGGGCTAAGTCTCCGAGCGAGACTGGGCGGTGCAACTGCCCCAGCCAGGAGGTGGCACCGCCTGGGCTCAGTCTCTGAGCGAGACTGGGCAGTGCAACCTCCCCTGACAAGAGGTGGCACCGCCTGAGCTCGGTCTTCGAGCTCTGGCAGGAGGTGCAACCGCCTCAGTCAGGCGGTGTCATTGACTGAGCTCGGTCTTCAAGCTCTGGCAGGAGGTGCAACCGCCCCTGACAGGAGGTAGCACCACCTAGAGGCTTAGTCTTCGAGCTCTACCAGGCGGTGCAACCGCCTCAGTCAGGAGGTGCAACCGCCTGATCCCGGAATTCCGGGAATTGACAGTTTTGAGCTCCAAATTTGAACTGGGTTGGGGCCTATAAATACCCCACCCATTCAGCACTGAAAGGGCATGAACTTACACCGAAATCTTGATCTTGTTTTGTGATTTTTAGAGCTCAAAATTGTTGTAAAGGCCAAAAGTTCTTCTCCCTCTTTTCTTCCAAGTTCGAAGCTTTAAAGAGAGGAGAGAAAATTCTGTAAGGGTTGTCTCCTAAGCCCGTCAAAAGGAGTGAAACTGTAAAAGGGTGGTTGGCCTTCGCCTATTGAAGGAAGGCCTCTAGCTGATGTCGGTGACCTCGTCGGTGGAGGAAGCCAAAAGTGGAGTAGGTCAAGATTGACCGTACCACTCTTAATCTCGGTTTGCATTTACTTTGAGCATATTATCTTTACTACAAACCTCCTCAAAAGCTTACTGCTTTCTGCGCATATACGATCGGGTTTCAAGCTTTGCACTTTCCGAATCGGCGTTTAGACGTAAATCAGTTTTATCGTACGATCATCATATTTCAGTTGGCGTTTACATTTTGATTTCTATCATAACTGCAAACTGCCTTTATATCCTTGCTTAAACTGCATCTCGCTTAATCAAGTGATTTACGAATCAGCATTTAGACATAAATTAGTTTTTCGTACGAATATCATATTTCAGTTTGCGCCTACTTTCTGATTTGGATCAAAACTGCAAACTGCATTTATATCTTTGTTGCATCTCGCTTAAATAAAAGTTAAAGTGATTTACGAATCAGCTTTCTTACCGAAATCACTTTTAACGAACGAATGCAGTTTTTATCGTAGAAGGTTTTCCGCTGCACTAATTCACCCCCCCCCCCCCTCTTAGTGCTCTTGATCCTAACAATTGGTATCAGAGCGGGGTTAACTCTCAAACATTAAAACCCAAGAGAGATGGCATACGCCGGAAACCAAGAGGGTTTATCGGTTGTTCATCCACCGTTGTTTAACGAATTGGACTACACTTATTGGAAAACTTGAATGAGAGTTTTATTGATTTCTATGAATTTGGATTTGTGGAATATCGTTGAAAATAGTTTTCAACTTCCCTCTAAACTGATGAATGAATGGTCGGATTTGGAGAAGTATTTTTCTTTAAACGCAATGGCTATGAATGCCTTATTTTGCGCTTTGGACAAAAAGGAGTTCAATCGGATTTCTACGTGCGAAACGGCTTTTGACATTTAGCGAACACTTGAAATCATGCACGAGGGAACTAGTAGAGTCAAAGATTTGAATGTTAACATTTTATTGCATGATTTTGAGCTTTTTCGAATGCAACCAAGCGAGACTATAACCGACATGTGCACTCGTTTCACGGATGTTGTCAATAGTTTAAGAGCTCTTGGAAAATGTTTTTCGGATTTTGAACTCGTAAACAAGATTTTGCGTTCTCTTTCTAAAAAGTGGGATTCAAAAGTAACTGCAATACAAGAAGCTAAAAACCTAAACAACTTACCACTTGAAGAACTAATTGGTTCGTTGATGACATATGAAATGGTGCACAATGCACATGATGAACATGATGAACAAAATCACCTTCCAAAGAACAGGAAGGATTTGGAACTCCGGACAAATGAATACCACTTAAGCGATGACTCAAGTGATGAGGACAATGATGAACTTGAACTTCGAACACTAAATCTTAATAAGTTTATTAAACAAAAATCTAAAATAAACAATAAACTTGAACGAAGGAAGAGGCCAAAGAAGAAGAACATAAAGTGGGATGAATCGAGCTCCTTCGAAGACGAGAAGAAAATCAAGAAAGGCGAGGTGGCAAATTACGCCTTAATGACATTCAACGATGAGGTAATCAAAACCCCCTTAATTTATTTCGAAATTACATGATGCTCTTCATAATGCATTTTCTTTTTTAGTATAGAATTAATTTTCTTGAAAATTACATGTTTAAAATATATATATATATGATGAAAATGCAAAATTTATGATCATGCTAGTAGTTCTGAAAATAATCATGAAAAATACATATTTTATGATAAACAAACAAAATAATTTTGATTGAAAATATGAAATCATGCTTGATGATATAATGATGTTTTGATACGATGATTTTATTCTATGCATGAGATTTTAAAAATCGTGTTTATTGGTTTTATAATTATGGATGATGAATCTTGCGATTTTCGATTTTCACGGTAATGAAAGTGCCTTATTGATCTTTGTCATAATAAAACTTGCACTTTCGATTTTAAAACATGCTACATATTTGGCATAGATGAAATAAAATCATATGAATTAAAACAACTAAAAAGAGAAAAGTATTTTTCTTGAAAATTTATTTTTCTCTACCTTATTGACCTTTTCACTAAGAGATTAATAAAATTATCTATGCCATTTTGAATCTCCTGAAAGTAATGTTGAGATTTTGATGATTTGAATTTAATGGGTTTTATCAAAATCATGATCTTAATTTCCCATGATTTATAACTTGAAATCATTTATGAATCAAGATCACCTACTTTGTGTTCTTATTGAAATTTATTGAAATGAATCGTGATTTCTTGGAATTATAACTTGAGAATTCTTTTTATAAATCAAAATAACTTACTATGATTCTTTCTTTTTGCTATTTGAGTTATCTAAAAAGAATCATAATATGTCTCTTAATATTCATAATTTGTCTACATGATTCGTAAATCTCATTACCAATTCTTCGTGATATTCCTTATGTGATGATATGAATACATGAAATATTCATTAATTTATTTTGATGTATACAAATGAAAAGTTATGATCATGCATGGTAGGATATAATTTGACAAAATTGATACCATCATGATATGAAGCATTTATGATTTGCAATGATGCATGCAATACTTGAGCTTTTTAATTATAATGTGATGTATTGCATATGATATAAATCATGATTTAAAATGATATGAGTTGTTACTAAAATGATGTATTATAAATGTTGATTTAATGTCATGAATACTCTAAATGATGAATGTTTGGTATCATGATCAAAATGTTGATAAATAGTTAAAAATTTAAGTATCATGTATAATATGCTCATAATATTGATTGATTTATTCAGTATCATGCATGAATGAAATATAAGGTTTTTGAAATTTTGCATATTCGAATTTGAAAATATAATGATGCACAAATAAGATTGAAACCTACCTTTGTCATGATTTAGAAATTAATGTAAAGGGTCTTCCTTTCTTTTTACCAATGACATAGGGGGAGAAAGAGTTGCTAATGTGCATATCTCGAAGAGAAAATTGCTAGCTTGCGTGTCTTAAAATGTTGAAAATTTTTTGCTAGCTTATATATTGTAAACTTGCTATCGTACTACCATGATGATGAGCATGTTTTATCTTCATGATTGTATTTGAAAAACTATGGCAAAAATATGTCCGAATGATTGAACGTGTTAAAATTAATTTTCGGACTTTCTTAATTGAATGATCAAATCACTTGATTGCCATGATGATTTTACACAATTACATGCCCTAATAACAGGTTGGAAATTATGTGCTTTGGATATAAAAATTTTCATGACAATAAGCATGTTTTGTCCTCATGATTGTATTTGAAAATCAATAGCACAACCTTGTCCGAATGAATGAAAGTGTTAATTTCATTTTCGGATTCTCTTAACTATTGGTATCCTAACAATTGGATTTTCGAATTATCCTCTTCCAGACTTAATAAGCATATGTCATATCAAGTTTAATTCATATCATTGATTTTTGACATATGGAATCAACTAGCAAATACATCTCTCAAACACTTATTATGTGAACAATATTTTGTTTTGAGAAATGGATTTGATGAAATGATTCCTGCTTATAAATTCCTTCTTGAAAAAGGAAGTCATTTTTATGTACAAGGATTTGATTCACATACATATCTTGATACTTGTAAAAATGAAGCGTGCTTTAATATCTTATCAATTTTAACTTCATTCGAGTAAGCTCAGATATAGCTTTCCTCCTTCATGTAAAAAGAAAATAACAAATAAAATGGAAGAAGTTTTCAAAGCTATCTACATGTCATGTTTTCCTTGAGATGGTTGAATATTTGGTATCTTATCACTCTTTGTTGAAAAATGACATGAACCTGCTTATGGCATCGCACTTATATTTAAAATTTGCTTATATCGTTCTCCTTTTTGTTGATAACAAAGGGAGAGAAATATATGAATTGATGCTATGATTGCCATATTTGCTCTATGCCATGGTTGCATTATAATAATATATCAAGAACTAGCATCGCAACTTTACTTATTGATATCTTGCCATGTGATGAAATGCTACAATTGATAAACACTTGAAATGTTTGCGTTACGATATCAAAAGCTTACATTGCAATCTTACATGTTGATATCATACCATTTGATAATAGCAAACTTGCATGATGGTAAAAATGGATATTATGTTTTTCATGCAATAAGTTAAACTAATATTCCAAACACAAGAATAGTTGGACTTCTCCTTTTTGTTGATGACAAAGGGGGAGAAGTATGTTGATGACATGACATGTTATGCATAAGTTCATGATGACGTGTTGCAAGTATTCATGATGAATATTGCAATGACTTGAATTCAGTTTGAATTCAAGGTTATATCAATATGGCATATTGATAGGGGGAGTTTGTTTAAACTCCGGGAGTTAAGTTTAACTTCGTCATCAAGTGGTCGTCATCATCAAAAAGGGGGAGATTGTTGAATCTCGTATTTTGATGATGAAACTACTTGATATATGTTTATGATTTAATCTGCGTTTTGAGTGACGTAGGATGCTTCGATCAGGATGAGACAATTAAAGCAGGAAAATCATGTTGTGCCGGAGGAACATGTCAGAAGATTGGACGTCGGGCCGGTGGATCGGTCGACGTATCGACAGAAGGCTTCAGGCCGTGGACTCGGGCATCGGGCCAAGAAGAGCGGATATTGTGCCAAGGATATCGGAGTTGCGGAGTCAACTGGCCGATTGGGCAATAGGCTGTAGGAGAGGATGATGCGCCGAAGAATCGGACGAAGCATCGAGAGACCAATGAAATGCCGGACAACTTGGTTAATTGCTTAGGATTAATTGTCTCGATCAAAGTTTTGTTTTAAGTGTGCAGGATTAACTACGATGGAAGAAAAACATGCAGCAGGAGTTGCGCCGGAGTCAAGACAATGATCACGTTGGGAGTTCGAGAGTTCGATGGAAGTTCGGACAATCGTCGAAGGTTCTGCGAGAACAAATCCGAGAAGTCCATGAGCTTGCCAAAGAAGCTCGTCGGAACTTGCCAAGTGGATCGTCGCAAGTCCAGGAGTTTGCCGGAAGTCCGCAGGAGCATCACCGAGGGTTCATCGGATGATCGACGGAAGTTCGCCGGAAGCTCGCCGGAAGAAGCGATTGATGCACAGGAGCAAGTTGTAGTAAATGTCTTAGGGAATATCGTAGTTAGCACAATGATTAAGTTGGAAATGGGAGGTGATCCCATTAACTTAATCTTGGGGTAATTGGGCCCCTAAAAAATCAAAATTGGGCCGAATGGATCAACCCATTCGGACCCTGATTTCTGTTGGGCGGTGCAACCGCCCAAGCTAGGAGGTGGCACCGCCTAGGCTATGTCTCCGAGCGAGACTGGGCAGTGTAACCGCTCCAGCCAAGAGGTGGCACCGCCTGGGCTTAGTCTCCGAGCGAGATTGGGCGGTGCAACCGCCCCTAACAGGAGGTGGTATCGCCTGAGCTCGGTCTTCGAGCTCTGGCAAGAGGTGCAACCGCCTCAGTCAGGCGGTGGCACCGCCTGAGCTCGGTCTTCGAGCTCTGGCAAGAGGTGCAACCGCCCCTGACAGGAGGTAGCACCGCCTAGAGGCTCAGTCTTCGAGCTCTGCCAGGCGGTGCAACCGCCTCAGTCAGGAGGTGCAACCGCCTGATCCCGGAATTTCGGGAATTGACAATTTTGAGCTCCAAATTTGAACTAGGTTGGGGCCTATAAATACCCCACCCTTTTAGCACCGAAAGGGCATGAACTTACACCGAAATCCTAATCTTGTTCTGTGATTTTTAGAGCTTAAAATTGTTGTAAAGGCCAAAAGTTCTTCTCCCTCTTTTCTTCCAAGTTCTGAGCTTTAAAGAGAGGAGAGAAAATTCTATAAGGGTTGTCTCCTACACCCATCAAAAGGAGTGAAACTGTAAAAGGGTGGATGGCCTTCGCCTATTGAAGGAAGGCCTCTAGTTGACGTTGTTGGGAAATCATTGGGGGCGACATCATATGCGCAGCGGAAGAACAAGAAAACAAAAATCCCCGATTCCCAAAAAGATGTTCGTCATCGTGCGAAGATTAGTGCGCAAAAATCCGCAAAACACAAAACTGCGTATAGAGATTGTGTTACCTAGGGAGATCGTATATCCCTGTTTCCTTGCAGATCCTTAGGAGAGGATGAAGGAGGTCAAGCGTCATCCTCTCTAGCGGTGATCCACACAGTAGGGTTGCGACGACGCTCCTCAAAACTCCAGGCCTACTCTGAGGTGGAGAGGTAGAGGAGAATAGGAAAGGCAAGCAAAGACTCTAGCCTATGAGGCTGTGAATCCCTCCTATTTATAGAGATCCCATGTCAAACCCTAATGGGTCCTTCCCTAGTGGGTATTGGATCTGCATCCAATAAGACAAGGGCTCCGTTGGATATCTCATATCCGAACCTCTACTCATCGTAATGCCTACCATATGTGTGTGACCCTCTAGGCCCAATATCGAGCTGGCCGTGAGTCATACCTTTCAGAACTCCTTCTGACTGAGTGAATTATTATCTCTGTAATAATTCACTTGACTCATCGACTATGGACGTACTAGGCCACTACGCCGTAGTCCCCAGACGATATAGGGGAATCCAATCCATTGGACCTGTCTGTCCTCAGTTACCATGTACCTATAGTCCCTCATCCATCTAATATTCCAAAGACCGTATATCGATCATGGTGCTGTCAAACCCATACGGTTTCTACTCGAGTCTCGCTCTAATCGGATTCTCCCGGAGAACTCTTTCTCTCTCAACCCGAATGACCCTGGCCAGGGATTTGTCTGAGCAAAACACATAGGATATTCCTCTCATGACGCCGAGAGTGGATGATCCTCTATTGACACTCAATAGCCCTCGTAAGGTCGACTACCACTCCCAATGACCAACTGTACTAGATCTGGGGACAGCCAAACCTATAAGTCTGGTATCAAAGAGTGGAGCACTCATACAGGACATCCTTGGTGTCTCAAGTCTAAGGACCAAATACACCACTAGGACTACGGAATCGCTGTCTGACAATAAGGCATCATCAACCATCCAGCATTCCGTAAGCGGATCAATCAGTGAACTCATTCTCCAATGAGCACTTGTACTGTATCCCTAGTGTCCCTACACGAGCAGCTATGAGACCAGCTGCATCCATCATATGGACGGGTATACAGCACACTAGTCTATCCGGTTATCACGATGTCCCTCTCGAGTAACCTATGACCGGGATTATTTAGGATATGTGTTTAAAGGTGAATCGATCTCATTATCATGATCTCATCACGATCCGATTCCCATTGCACAAATCCAAGGACATCACAATATATATATGCATTTATGCAATAGTTATAAAGTGATATACGCCAAAATATAATAAGCAAAAAGATTCTGTATCAAGTCACACGTGCCATCACTCACGTGATTGGCTTGCTGGGCACCTATGACTAGCAATCTCCCACTTGACCTAAAGCCAATCACCTATATGTCTGATCCCCATCAAACCCCTGTGACGCTCAAAGACAATCTGAGACAACGGCTTTGGCAATGGATCTGCAATATTATCTTCGGATGGAACTCTTTCCACTGCTACATCTCCTCGGGTTACGATCTCTCTGATAAGTTGGAACCTCCTCAGAACACTTCTGATGAGACCCGGGTTCCCTTATTTGAGTAATCACCCCATAGTTGTCGCAATAAGGGAAGTCGACTTGTCGCTATCTGTATCGACTCCCAAATCTATGATGAACTTCTTCACCCAGACTACCTCCTTTGCTGCATCCGATGCAGCAATGTACTCCGCCTCTATGGTTGAGTCAGCAGTGGTATTTTGTTTGGAACTCTTCCAGCATACTGCTCCTCCATTCAAGGTGTACACATACCCTGAATTCGACTTGCTATCATCGACATCAGACTGAAAACTTGAGTCAGTGAAGCCTTCAACCTTAAGGCTATTACCTCCATATACTAGTAAAAGATCCTTAGTCCTTCTCAAGTACTTAAGGATACACTTTACTGCTTTCCAGTGCTCCAAGCCTGGATCCGCCTGATACTTGCTCGTGACATTCAGAGCATGCACTATACCAGGCCTAGTACATAGCATGGCATACATGATAGACCCCATTGCTGAGGCATAAGGTATCATATTCATGTTTGCCCTTTGGAATTTTCCATGCCAAACCTTTTGACAATGGTTTCTATGTACCTGGACTGGGACAAGCCAAGCATCCTCTTGGATCTATCTCTATAGATTCTAATCCCCAAGATATAGGATGCTTCCCCTAAGTCCTTTATGGAGAAGTGTCTAGATAACCAAGTCTTTACTGTGGATAGCATTCCTACGTCATTCCCAATGATGAGGATGTCATCCACATATAACATCTAAAAGGTTATAGCGCTCCCACTTACCTTCCTGTACACACAAGGCTCATCTTCGTTCTTAACGAAGTCATAAGATCTGATTGACTCATCAAATCTTATGTTCCAACTTCGGGAAGCTTGCTTTAGTCCATAAATGGATTTAAGCAACCTACACACTTTATTTGGGCAGTTCTTGGACACGAATCCCTCAGGTTGCATCATATACACCTCCTCCTCGAGGTTCCCATTGAGGAATGCGGTTTTCACATCCATCTGCCAGATCTCATAATCATAGTGTGTTGCAATAGCCAATAGAATTCTGATGGATTTTAGCATTGCTACGGGTGAGAAGGTTTCGTCGTAGTCAACACCTTGCCTTTGACGATACCCTTTAGCCATTAGCCTTGCTTTATAGGTCTCTACCTTTCCATCTACTCCGATCTTTTTTTTTAAAGATCCACTTGCAACCGATGGGTACAATACCTTCGGGCGCATCAACTAGGTTCAAAACCTTATTGGAGTACATAGAATCCATCTCAGAATTCATGGCTTCTTGCCACTTCCCGGAGTCTATACTCATAATAGCCTCCTCGTAGGTCTGAGGATCAATATCCTCTACATCCTCTGCTCTAATATGTCCCACATATCTCTCAGGAGGATGGGATACTCTATCAGACCTGCGTAAAGTTGATACTTGTGTATTAGGTACCTGAACAGACTCGGGCTGTAGAGTGGTGCTTGAGCTTGGTTCTCCAACCTCGCTCAATTCTATCATTCTCCCACTGTCTCCATCAAGAATGTGTTCCTTCTCAAGGAACACTGCTCTCTTAGCTACAAAGACCTTTTGGTCCTCGAGATGATAGAAATAATACCCACAAGTTTCCTTGGGGTATCCCACAAATTTGCATCGCTCTGTCCTTGATTCTAACTTATCGGGGTTGTGTCTTTTAACGTGGGCTGGGCAGCCCCAAATCTTAACAACCTTAAGATCAGGCTTCTTCCCTTTCCATATCTCATATGGTGTAGACACTACCGACTTAGTTGGAACTCTGTTCAGAAGATAAGCTATGGTTTCTAGGGCATATCCCCAGAATGAGATGGGTAGGTCAGCGAAACTCATCATGGACCGTACCATATCCAATAACGTACGATTTCTCCTTTCAGAGACACCATTGAGCTGAGGTGTGTAAGGAGGTGTCCATTGGGATAATATCCCATGGTCCTTGAGGAACTGAGTAAACTCTGTACTTAAGTACTCACCTCCTCGATCTGATCGAAGAGTTTTGATACTCTTTCCAGTCTGGTTCTCCACCTCATTCTTATACTCTCCGAATTTCTCAAAGGCCTCAGACTTGTACTTCATTAAGTACACATATGCATACCTTGAGAAATCATCAGTAAATGTAATGAAGTAGGAGTAACCTCCAATGGCATGAGTTGACATGGGTCCACATACATCACTATATATGAGTTCCAACAACTCAGTGGCTCTCTCTCCAGTTCCACTAAATGGAAAGTTGGTCAATTTTCCACGAATGCAAGGCTCACAAGTTGCATAAGACATATAGTCGAATGGATCTAGATATCCATCATTTAGCAACTTTTGAATCCTTCTTTCATGGATGTGACCTAGCCTACAATGCCACAGGTATGCACTGTTCAACTCATCTCGTTTCCTTTTAGACACATTTACATTCATGATATGTGGAGTGGTGTCTAACATAAATAAACCATTATACAATGTTCCTTTAGTGATGATCTTATCATCTAATAATATCGAACAACCATTGTTCTCAAAAACAAATTTATATCCACTAACTGTTAAACATGAAATGGAGATAATGTTTTTGATAATAGAAGGAACAAAATAACATGCATCTAATGCAATAAAAGCTCCACTAGGCAGATGTAGGGCGACCTCGCCAATAGCTAATACAGCAACTTTTGCTCCAGTACCCATCTTGAGGTCCATCTCGCCTCTCTCTAGTCTCCTAGGCCTTGCCAGAACCTGCAACGAATTGCATATATGATAAGCACTACCGGTATCCAATACCCATGTGTTATCATAAGAGTCTGACAAATAGAGACTGATCATGAATGTACCTGAAGCTTCATCAAGCTTTTGTTTCGCCCTTTCTACAAGGTACTCTTTGCAGTTTCTCTTCCAGTGCCCATCTTTACCACAGTGGAAGCACTGGCCTTTGTCCTTTGTTGGGTCTTTCTTAGCAACCTTTGCTTTACCTTGTTTGCCCTTGCCCTTTCCCTACATAAGGGACCTTTCTGCTTTCCTTTTCTTTCTTGTCTCACCAGTGTAGAGAACTGGCTTCTCTTTCTTAATAGTACTCTCTGCCTCCCTCAACATATTGAGGAGCTCTGGGAGAGTCACCTCAAGCTTGTTCATATTAAAATTCATTATGAACTGTGAAAAGGAATCTGGTAGGGACTGAAGCACAATGTCCACACACAAGTTATCCTCTAGGACCATTCTTAGACCTGTGAGTTTCTCTATCCACTCAATCATCTTTAGGACATGGTTCTTAACCGGTGTCCCCTCAGTCATCCTAGCGCGGAAAAGGCTCTTGGATATCTCATATCGTTGAGTCCTTCCCTGTTCCTCAAACAATTTACGGACATGTAGGAGAATGGATCTGACATCCATCTTTTCATGTTGTCTCTGTAACTCTGGAGTCATAGAGCCCAACATATAGCACTGAGCAAGAGTGGAGTCATCAATGTACTTCACGTAGCGAGCGATCTCATCCTCGCTTGCCCCTTCTTCGAGCGTAGGCATCACTGTATCAAGGACGTACACGATTTTCTCCACTATGAGAACAATTCTCAAGTTACTGAGCCAATCCGTATAATTTGGACCAGTGAGGCGGTTGACATCAAGTATGCCACGTAAGGGATTTGAAAGCGACATTTTCTGAAAATAAAGATGTAGCAGAAATGAATAACATGTAGATTTTGCAAGAAATAAACTATCAAGATATGGACTTCTATCTTAATATGCTCCCACTATTTTACTAACGAGTCACGTGACACCCTCAGCACGTGAAACGGAAGTCTCCGGCAGACTTCTAGTGGGGATCAGGATCCAATCAGCGTCTTAGTGTAACCTCGAGGGACTCGACCAATCACACTAAGCCTAAAAGGTAGGCAACTCTTGCCGATCACAACTCCTTGTGATTCCCGTCCTGTTCGGCCTCCGAATCACCATGGCCTCGAGGGACTCGACCAACCATGATGCTCGGTTAAGTCAACACCTTCGTTACAAGATGAGTCTGATTTGATGATATACCCTCGAGGGACTCGACCAAGCATACCATGTCCTCAGGTCACCGGTGACATCTCTATGTCGTAAGCAAGATAGCGAATCGTGATATAGGTGAGTCTCGAGGGACTCGACCAACTCAACCTACACCGGGAATCGGTTCCTACTCATAACGATGGAAGGCCACGTGGGTCAATCTAATTGCCTCACGTTTACCGTCTTAATATTATCGAGAGATGTTTCTATAATTTGGTCTCCTAATATGACATGTCACACATATACATATTTAATATATATCTACATCGCATGCAAATATATATACATATCTAGTATGTGTATAAGCAATCACACTAGATGATCATGGACCACAACCTAATCTGATTAGGCCCGAGCAAGTAGGCCTAATCACTCACATCAAGATCTATGTGTGCAACGGTGCATCTCCATGCCCTGTGATCGTCCATCTCGTCCTCGTCGGTTTCGTCGACATCTTGATGCATCTCCATGCATCACGATCGTTTGTCTCGTGGGTCCCGCTATCGCATCCACGCTCCCGCTGCGCCTCCTCATGTGATTACAACTTAATCATAGGCACGCAGGCCCGACAATAAACGAGAAATATAATTTAGGTTCGCAGACCTCAATAATAATAATCACAAGTACACACATCACACGGTCCATGATCATCCGTCCACACATCATACATCACATGTATAAATAATCATCATCATGTAGGACTACTAGATAATAATAAAAATAATAATCAACTAAACCTTTTAATTAATTAATATTTTCTGAAATCAGGGACATGTAGGGAATATCTCAATTCCTAAGGGTATTTTCGTAATTTGGACAAAAGATAGAAACTGAAATTTCTCAAATTCCGAGGGGCAAAACTATCTTTTTCCCAGAAAACCCTAATGCCCTTTC
The DNA here is from genome assembly GCF_036884655.1 of Musa acuminata AAA Group. Classification (NCBI taxonomy): domain Eukaryota; kingdom Viridiplantae; phylum Streptophyta; class Magnoliopsida; order Zingiberales; family Musaceae; genus Musa; species Musa acuminata. The sequence continues at coordinate 29,200,683 of NC_088343.1, read as the reverse complement.
CTCCTTTCGCTGCTGCCGCCACCGCCACCCTGCCGGCGGCGGCCTGTGCGACGGGGCGAGGGCACTGCCCTCGCTTGCAGGCGGCACGCCCGCTGGCGGCGATGCCGCTGTGGGTGGGCGCCCCCTTCGGGCGCCGCTGCCTCCGCAGGCGGTGCTGGACCGCCGGGCGGCCGCCCTTGTGGGGGGGGTTTCGCCCGCGGGAGCAGCGGCGGTAGGCGCCGCGAGTCGCTGCCCTACGGCGGCAGGCGCCGCTGCCCGTGGGTTGCCAGCCCCGCCGGCAGCAAGCCTGCTGCAAGCAGGCCGCCGGCCGGCTGCTGCAAACGCAGCCTCTGCGCTGCCCGCCTTCGTCTGCGCTTCAAGCACGCAGATCGAGGGCAGCAACTGTTGCTGCCCTTTCTCGCTAAACACAAAACACGCAGTTCAAAACCAATCATTCGCACGAACAACCTGGCTTTGATACCACTGTTGGGAAATCATTAGGGGCGACATCATATGCGCAGCGGAAGAACAAGAAAACAAAAATCCCCGATTCCCAAAAAGATGTTCATCGTCGTGCGAAGATTGGTGCGCAAAAATCCGTAAAACACAAAACTGCGTATAGAGATTGTGTTACCTAGGGAGATCGTATATCCCTGTTTCCTTGCAGATCCGTAGGAGAGGGTGAAGGAGGTCAAGGGTCCTCCTCTCTAGCGGTGATCCAAACAGCAGGGTTGCGACGACGCTCCTCAAAACTCTAGGCCTACTCTGAGGTGGAGAGGGAGAGGAGAATAGGAAAGGCAAGCAAAGACTCTAGCCTATGAGGCTGTAAATCCCTCCTATTTATAGAGATCCCGTGTCAAACCCTAATGGGTCCTTCCCTAGTGGGTATTTGATCTGCATCCAATAAGACAAGGGCTCCGTCGGATATCTCATATCCGAACCTCTACTCATCGCAATGCCTACTATATGTGTGTGACCCTCTAGGCCCAATATCGAGCTGGCCGTGAGTCATACCTATCAGAACTCCTTCTAACTGAGTGAATTATTATCTCTGTAATAAGTCACTTGACTCATCGACTATGGACGTACTAGGCCACTACGCCGTAGTCCCCAGACGATACAGGGGAATCCAATCCATTGGACCTGTCTGTCCTCAGTTACCATATACCTATAGTCCCTCATCCATCTAATATCCCAGAGACCGTATATCGAGCATGGTGCTGTCAGACCCATACGGTTTCTACTCGAGTCTCGCTCTAATCGGATTCTCCCGGAGAACTCTTTCTCTCTCAACCCGAATGACCCTGGCCAGGGATTTGTCTGAGCAAGAACACATAGGATATTCCTCTCATGACGCCGAGAGTGGATGATCCTCTATTGATACTCAATAGCCCTCGTAAGGTCGACTACCACTCCCAATGACCAGCTGTACTAGATCTGGGGACAGCCAAACCTATAAGTCTGGTATCAAAGAGTGGAACACTCATACAGGACATCCTTGGTGTCTCAAGTCTAAGGACCAGATACACCACTAGGACTACGGAATCGCTGTCTAACAATAAGGCATCATCAACCATCCAGCATTCCGTAAGCGGATCAATCAGTGAACTCATTCTCCAATGAGCACCTGTACTGTATCCCTAGTGTCCCTACACGAGCAGCTATTAGACTAGCTGCATCCATCATATGGACGGGTATACAGCACACCAGTCTATCCGGTTATCACGATGTCCTTCTCGAGTAACCTATGACCGGGATTATTTAGGATATGTGTTTAAAGGTGAATCGATCTCATTATCATGATCTCATCACTATCCGATTCCCATTGCACAAATCCAAGGACATCACAATATATATATGCATTTATGCAATAGTTATAAAGTGATATACGCCAAAATATAATAAGCAAAAAGATTCTGTATCAAGTCACACGTGCCATCACTCACGTGATTGGCTTGCTGGGCACCTATGACTAGCAGACGTCGGGGACCTCGTTGGTGGAGGAAGCCAAAAGTGGAGTAGGTCAAGATTGACCGAACCACTCTAAATCTCGGTTTGCATTTACTTTGAGCATATTATCTTTACTGCAAACCTCCTCAAAAGCTTACTGCTTTCTGCGCATATACGATCGGGTTTCAAACTTTGCACTTTCCGAATCGGCGTTTAGACGTAAATCAGTTTTATCGTACGATCATCATATTTCTATTTGCATTTACATTTTGATTTCTATCATAACTGCAAACTGCCTATATATCCTTGCTTAAACTGTATCTCTCTTAATCAAGTGATTTACGAATCAGCATTTAGACGTAAATCAGTTTTTTGTACGAATATCATATTTCAGTTTGCGCCTACTATCTGATTTGGATCAAAACTGCAAACTGCATTTATATCTTTGCTGCATCTCACTTAAACAAAAGATAAAGTGATTTACGAATCGGCTTTCTTACCGAAATCACTTTTAACGAACGAACGTAATTTTTATCGTAGAAGGTTTTCCGCTGCACTAATTCACCCCCCCCTCTTAGTGCTCTTGATCCTAACAAGCCGACCCCTATTAAAGAGGTGAATTGGCCGGCTAGAGTTAGGAGGTTATTTTTTAAAGAAGAATAAGGAGTTGTAAAGGAATAGGAGTCTTGAGTAGGAGTCCTATTAGGAGTTGGTTAGAAGTAGGAGTCTTGAGTTGGAGTCCTATTAGGAGTTGGTTAGAAGTTTGAGTCTTAAGTAAGAGTCCTATTAGGAGTTAGGGTTTAGAAGCCTTATAAATAGTCATGTATTCCACCTCTTTTCATAAGCAATAGATGAATCTTTTCTGCAGCCTTTAAGCAGCAACTTGGAGGGAGGAACCCCTATAGAGTTCCAAGGAGGCCGATCCCCTAAAGAGATCAACCCCAAGTTTAGAATTTGCAAGGGTTCTATCACCTGGTATCAGAGCAGCATTCTTGGCATCTCGCTGCCCTTCCACTGCCATCCATCAGCCCTCCACAACCACCCAAAGCAATTCCCACAATTGCTTAAAAGATCATCGCCGAATTCCGCCATTATCTCCACCACCAAGGATCATCTTTTGATCTCTCCGTGAATTGCAACAGGTTCTGGTTTTCTACCTTACTGCTACTGCAATTTAGTTATCCTTATTTGAAAATCCCAAAAAAATTATTCCTATATTGCTGCATAAACTTTTCGTCATAAAGTTTTCATCTCTACGATGAAAGATATATTGCAGAATTCCAACCGTATAGCACCGTCTATTTGATCTTGCTACTATGTTTTTTCTATCCAAATATCTACGAAATTTTTATGACATCTTTGACACTTCCTAACAGCAGATTTCCCTTTGATTTTGTCAAAAAATTCTTAATATAAACCATTGATATTTTACGTCTAATCTGCTATACATAAAAATCTGCACTGTAAAATTTCAGCCGCATAGCACTATTTCTTTGATCTTGATACTACGTTGTTTCTATCCAAATCTCTACGAAATTTTTATGATAGCTTTGACACTTCCTAATAGTAGATTTCCATTTGGTTTCATCAAAAAATTCTCAATATAAACTATGGATCCTTTATGTTCAATCTGCTATACTTAAAAATCTATGCTGCAGAAAATTTCAGCCGCTTATTATTGCCTTAACCCATCTATTTGTAATCTTTATTTAATGAAATTTCTTATACATTTCATAGATCATCTTGGCTTCCATCTAAGATTTATCTATTGAGGAATTCATCTATAAAAACGATTTTGTGTTGCTGCAAATTTTCATCGTAATCCGCTAAAATTTTTCGACGAGAATTCTACTATCGCAGCTTGCACCAATTTCCTTGCTGTTATACTACCAAAATTTTCTTGATTAAATTAGTCATCCTTGCTGTCATATAAACTGTGATTTTACTATCAATTCCCTTCTCAATTCTCTCAAGTTTTTGGTGGAAATTATGTCGAGAAATCGCTGTTTCTTTGACGACAATTCTACTCTTACAAAACAGCACATACTTGCTGCAACTTCCACTGATTTCTATCAAACCTTTGCTGCCATCTACCACAAATCCAAAACTTTCATCCACAGCCCTAAAACTCCACCAAACCACACCCTCAAACTGCACCCAAAATAGCCACAAAACAAGCCTAAACCGTAGCCTACATCCACCAATCCACCAACCCTTTCGACCATCACCTCTCTCAACTAATACATGCCTTTAACCCGACAACAAAAGAGAGATCTTAACATCACAGATTTGGCGGCATATACTATGGTATCTGAGGAGGTAATCAATGCTAAATTTGAAGCCTTCGAGGCACGAATGGAGGATAAGATTCGGACGCTCTTTACCGAACTCAGATTGGGCCGACCACTAAGCCCGAAGAAATCACATCAAGGAGAGAGCTTTGCCCAATCGCACCAAGCCCAAAGATAGGACTTCCAAGAGAGGGGAAGCTCTATGACCGACCCCAACTATCCATGCATAAGAGTGGACTTCCCTAGATGGGAAGGAGACCCGATTGGTTGGATCTCACGCGCGGAGCGATATTTTCGGTACCACAAAACCGCAGATGCATCAATGGTGAAAATTGTAGCTATATATCTTGAAGGGGATGCTATACAGTGGTTTGACTGATTTGAACATACTTATGGAGTCCTTTCATGGTTAAAATTCAAAGAAGGACTGCTGATATGCTTCAGACCAACCGATTACGAGAATATTGACGGACAACTAGCAAAGATCCGACAAACCTCCACCATTCAGGAGTACCAAACCAGGTTTGAAAGGTTATGTAATCAAACTCATGATTGGTCTCAAAAACAGCTATTGAGGACCTTCATTGAGGGCTTGAAGTCAGAGATCCGAGGAGAAGTTAAAGAACGACAACAGTACACGCTTATGGCAGCCATCTCTTTCACACGACATCAAGAGGAGCAATTGAACCATGAAGCTCGGAGGACTAGGGTCACTCCGCAACCAGCAATATTGAAGCCCTCAGCCTCCCCTACTGTCGACCGAGTCCCTACACCAAAGAGGTTAACAAGAGAAGAGCTTCGGGAGCGATATGCGAAGGGGTTATGTTGGCATTGCGACGAGCCGTGGAGCCGTCAAACGATGTAGTAAAGGGAGACTTCTTATGATTGAACCAATAGAAGAAGAGGCCATTGAATATCCAGAAGAGAGCCTTGAACATGAAGAAGAAGATGTAGAAGAAGAGCCACAACCAACTGAAGTTACGGTACATGCACTAGCCGGCTACTCAAACCTGCAAACGATGAAAGTTGGAGGCCTTCTTAAACAACAACCGATCACTGTTCTCATCGACATGAGCAGTACTAATAACTTTCTAAACAATAAGGTTGCTGTCCAGATGGCTTTACCTATCGAGAATTGCAGCAGGTTTGACGTTAAGGTCGCCGATGGATGGATTTTGAATTGTGATCGTAGGCGCCCGCAGGAGAAACTATTGTTGCAGGACCAAGAGATAATTGCAGATTTCATCCTTCTCCCTCTTAACAATCATGAGGCTATGCTCAGAATTAAATGGTTGATGACATTATGTGATGTTTCCTGAAATTTTATGAAACTAATTTGAAATTTTATAGTAAGGAGAAACAGGTGACATTGTACGGGAAACGTGGGGGCGACATAACAACGATTTGCACATAACAAATGGAGAAGGTTTTGCATAAAGCATGCAGCGGCTTTTTGGTACAACTTGAGCAGCAAACTAAGGGAGAGCTAACAAAATTTAAAGATCCAAATCTACTTCCTTTGCTTGCTAAATTTTCAGATATATTTGACGAACCGCGCAACCTACCTCTTACCCGTCGGCATGATCATTGTATAACGATTCTTCCAAGCAAATCTCCAGTAAATGCTCAGCCATATTAGTATCCACATCTCCAGAAGGATGAAATAGAATGAATTGTAAAAGAGATGCTCAAAACAGGAGTTATTCGGCCATGTTGCAGCCCCTATTCTTCATCGGTGCTCCTCATACGAAAGAAGGATGGAATATGGCGATTATGTGTTGATTACCGAGGTCTCAATGGCATAACCATCAAGGATAAATACCCTATTCCAGTAGTACATAAGTTGCTAGATGAAAGGGAGCATAAATCTGTTGGGAAATCATTGGGGGGGCATCATATGCGCAGCGGAAGAACAAGAAAACAAAATCCCCGATTCCCAAAAAGATGTTCGTCGTCGTGCGAAGATTGGTGCGCAAAATCCGCGAAACTCAAAACTGCGTATAGAGTAGATTGTGTTACCTAGGGAGATCGTATATCCCTGTTTCCTTGCAGATCCTTAGGAGAGGGTGAAGGAGGTCAAGCGTCCTCCTCTCTAGCGGTGATCCACACAGCAGGGTTGCGACGACGCTCCTCAAATCTCCAGGTCTACTCTAAGGTGGAGAGGGAGAGGAGAATAGGAAAGGCAAGCAAAGACTCTAGCCTATGAGGCTGTGAATCCCTCCTATTTATAGAGATCCCGTGTCAAACCCTAATGGGTCCTTCCCTAGTGGGTATTGGATCTGCATCCAATAAGACAAGGGCTCCGTCGGATATCTCATATCCGAACCTCTACTCATCGCAATGCCTACCATATGTGTGTGACCCTCTAGGCCCAATATCGAGCTGGCCGTGAGTCATACCTGTCAGAACTCCTTCTAACTCAGTGAATTATTATCTCTGTACTAATTCACTCGACTCATCGACTACGGACGTACTAGGCCAATACGCCGTAGTCCCCAGACGATACAGGGGAATCCAATCCATTAGACATGTCTGTCCTCAGTTACTATATACCTATAGTCCCTCATCCATCTAATATCCCAGAGACCGTATATCGAGCATGGTGCTGTCAGACCCATACGGTTTCTACTCGAGTCTCGCTCTAATCGGATTCTCCCGGAGAACTCTTTCTCTCTCAACCCGAATGACCCTGGCCAGGGATTTGTCTGAGCAAGAACACATAGGATATTCCTCTCATGACGCCGAGAGTGGATGATCCTCTATTGACACTCAATAGCCCTCGTAAGGTCGACTACCACTCCCAATGACCAGCTGTACTAGATCTAGGGACAGCCAAACCTATAAGTCTGGTATCAAAGAGTGGAGCACCCATACAGGACATCCTTGGTGTCTCAAGTCTAAGGACCAGATACACCACTAGGACTACGGAATCGCTGTCTGACAATAAGGCATCATCAACCATCCAGCATTCCGTAAGCGGATCAATCAGTGAACTCATTCTCCAATGAGCACTTGTATTGTATCCCTAGTGTCCCTACACGAGCAGCTATGAGACCAGCTGCATCCATCATATGGACGGGTATACAGCACACCAGTCTATCCGGTTATCACGATGTCCTTCTCGAGTAACCTATGACCGGGATTATTTAGGATATGTGTTTAAAGGTGAATCGATCTCATTATAGTGATCTCATCACGATTTGATTCCCATTGCACAAATCCAAGGATATCACAATATATATATGCACATATGCAATTGTTATAAAGTGATATACGCCAAAATATAATAAGCAAAAAGATTATGTATCAAGTCACACGTGCCATCACTCACGTGATTGGCTTGCTGGGCACCTATGACTAGCAATCTCCCACTTGACCTAAAGCCAATCACCTATGTGTCTAATCCCCATCAGACTCCTGTGACGCTCAAAGACAATCTGAGACAACGACTTTGTCAGTGGATCTGCAATGTTATCTTCGGATGGAACTCTTTCCACTGCTACATCTCCTCGGGTCACGATCTCTCTGATAAGGTGGAACCTCCTCAGAACATGCTTAGATTTCTGATGAGACCTAGGTTCCTTCGCTTGAGCAATTGCCCCGTTGTTGTCGCAATATAGGGAGATCGGCTCCTCGCTACCCGGCACGACTCCCAAATCTGTGATGAACTTCTTCGACTAGACTCCCTCCTTTGCTGCATCTGATGCAGTAATGTACTCCGCCTCTGTGGTCGAGTCTGCAGTGGTATCTTGCTTGGAACTCTTCCAGCACATTGCTCCTCCATTCAAGGTGTACACATACCCTGAATTCGACTTGCTATCATCGACATCAGACTGAAAACTTGAGTCAGTGTAGCATTCAACCTTAAGGCTATTACCTCCATATACTAGTAAAAGATCCTTAGTCCTTCTCAAGTACTTAAGGATACACTTTACTGCTTTCCAGTGCTCTATGTTCGCCCTTTCTTCTGGAGTCTTTGGGGACATACTCGTAGAAAGCGATATCTCATGTCTCGTCGGTATGAGACCTCTCTTGGAATTTTCCATGCCAAACCTTTTGACAATAGTTTCTATGTACCTGGACTGGGACAAGCCAAGCATCCTCTTGGATCTATCTCTATAGATTCTAATCCCCAAGATATAAGATGCTTCCCCTAAGTCCTTCATGGAGAAGTGTCTAGATAACCAAGCCTTTACTGTGGATAGCATTCCTATGTCATTCCCAATGATGAGGATGTCATCCACATATAATACCAAAAAGGTGATAGCGATCCCACTTACCTTTCTGTATACACAAGGCTCATCTTCGTTCTTAACGAAGTCATAAGATCTGATTGCCTCATCAAATCTTATATTCCAACTTCGGGAAGCTTGCTTTAGTCCATAAATGGATCTAAGCAACCTACACAACTTATCTGGGCAGTTCTTGGACACGAATCCCTCAGGTTGCATCATATACACCTCCTCCTCGAGGTTCCCGTTGAGGAATGCGGTTTTCACATCCATCTGCCAGATCTCATAATCATAGTGTGCTGCAATAGCCAATAGAATTCTGATGGATTTTAGCATTGCTACGGGTGAGAAAGTTTCATCGTACTCAACACCTTGCCTTTGACGATACCCCTTAGCTACTAGCCTTGCTTTATAGGTTTCTACCTTTCTATCTACTCCGATCTTTTTCTTAAAGATCCACTTACAACCGGTACAATACCTTCGGGCGCATCAACTAGGTTCCAAACCTTATTGGAGTACATAGAATCCATCTCAGAATTCATGGCTTCTTGCCACTTCCCGGAGTCTATACTCATAATAGCCTCCTCGTAGGTCTGAGGATCAATATCCTCAGCATCCTCTCCTCTAAAATATCCCACATATCTCTCAGGAGGATGAGATACTCTATCAGACCTGCGTAAAGTTGAAAACTTATGTATTAGGTACCTGAACAGACTCGGGCTGTAGAGTGGTGCTTGAGCTTGGTTCTCTAACTTCGCTCAACTTTATCATTCTCCCACTATCTCCGCTAAGAATGTGTTCCTTCTCAAGGAACACTGCTCTCTTAGCTACAAAGACCTTTTGGTCCTCGAGATGATAGAAGTAATACCCACAAGTTTCCTTGGGGTATCCCACAAATATGCATCGCTCTGTCCTTGATTCTAACTTATCGGGGTTGTGTCTTTTAACGTGGGCTGGGCAGCCCCAAATCTTAACAACCTTAAGATCAGGCTTCTTCCCTTTCCATATCTCATATGGTGTAGACACTACCGACTTAGTTGGAACTCTATTCAGAAGGTAAGCTGCGGTTTCTAGGGCATATCTCTAGAATGAGATGGGTAGGTCAGCGAAACTCATCATGGACCGTACCATATCTAATAAAGTGCGATTTCTCCTTTCAGAGACACCATTGAGCTGAGGTGTGTAAGGAGGTGTCCATTGGGATAATATCCCATGGTCCTTGAGGAACTGCGTAAACTCTGTACTTAAGTACTCACCTCCACGATCTGATCGAAGAGTTTTGATACTCTTTCCAGTCTGGTTCTCCACCTCATTCTTATACTATCCGAATTTCTTAAAGGCCTCGGACTTGTACTTCATTAAGTACACATATCCATACCTTGAGAAATCATTAGTAAATGTAATGAAGTAGGAGTAACCTCCAATGGCATGAGTTAACATGGGTCCACATACATCACTATGTATGAGTTCCAACAACTCAGTGGCTCTCTCTCCAGTTCCACTAAATGGAGAGTTGGTCAATTTTCCACGAATGCAAGGCTCACAAGTTGCATATGACACATAGTCGAATGGATCTAGATATCCATCATTTAGCAACTTTTGAATCCTTCTTTCATGGATGTGACCTAGCCAACAATGCCACAGGTATGCACTGTTCACCTCATCTCGTTTCCTCTTAGACTCATTTACATTCATGATATGTGGAGTGGTGTCTATCATAAATAAACCATTATGCAATGTTCCTTTCGTGATAATCTTATCATCTAATAATATCGAACATCCATTGTTCTCAAAAACAAATTTATATCCACTAACTGTTAAACATGAAATGGAGATAATGTTTTCGATAATAGAAGGAACAAAATAACATGCATCTAATGCAATAAAAGCTCCACTAGGCAGATGTAGGGCGACCTCGCCAACAGCTAATCACCAACTTTTGCTCCATTACCCATCTTGAGGTCCATCTCGCCTCTCTCTAGTCTCCTAGGCCTTGCCAGAACCTGCAACGAATTGCATATATGATAAGCACTACCAGTATCCAATACCCATATGTTATCATAAGAGTCTAACAAATGGAGACTGATCATGAATGTACCTGAAGCTTCATCAAGCTTTTGTTTCGCCCTTTCTGCAAGGTACTCTTTGCAGTTTCTCTTCCAATGCCCATCTTTACCGCAGTGGAAGCACTGGCCTTTGTCCTTTGCTGGGTCTTTCTTAGCAACCTTTGCTTTACCTTGTTTGCCCTTGCCCTTTCCCTTCTTAAGGGACCTTTCTGCTTTCCTTTTCTTTCTGGTCTCACCAGTGTAGAGAACTGGCTTCTCTTTCTTCATAGTACTCTTTGCCTCTCTCAACATATTGAGGAGCTCTGGGAGAGTCACCTCAATCTTGTTCATATTAAAATTCATTATGAACTGTGAAAAGGAATCTGGTAGGGACTGAAGCACAATGTCCACACACAAGTTATCCTCTAGGACCATTCCTAGACCTGTGAGTTTCTCTATCCACTCAATCATCTTTAGGACATGGTTCTTAACCGGTGTCCCCTCAGTCATCCTAGCGCGGAAAAGGCTCTTGGATATCTCATATCATTGAGTCCTTCCCTGTTCCTCAAACAATTTGCGGACATGTAGAAGAATGGATCTGGCATCCATCTTTTCATGTTGTCTCTGTAACTCTGGAGTCATAGAGCCCAACATATAGCACTGAGCAAGAGTGGAGTCATCAATGTACTTCACGTAGCAAGCGATCTCATCCTCGCTTGCCCCTTCTTCGGGCGTAGGCATCACTGTATCAAGGACGTATACGATTTTCTCCGCTGTGAGAACAATTCTCAAGTTACGGAGCCAATCCGTATAATTTGGACCAGTGAGGCGGTTGACATCAAGTATTCCATGTAAGGGATTTGAAAACGACATTTTCTGAAAATAAAGATGTAGCAGAAATGAATAACATGCAGATTTTGCAAGAAATAAACTATCAAGATATGGACTTCTATCTTAATATGCTCCTACTATTTTACTATCGAGTCACGCGACACCCTCAGCACGTAAAACGAAAGTCTCTTGCAGACTTCTAGTGGGGATCAGGATCCAATCAGCGTCTTAGTGTAACCTCGAGGGACTCGACCAATCACACTAAGCCTAAAAGGTAGGCAACTCTTGCCGATCACAACTCCTTGTGATTCCCGTCCTCTTCGGCCTCCGAATCACCATGGCCTCGAGGGACTCGACCAACCATGATGCTCGGTTAAGTCAACACCTTCGTTACAAGATGAGTCTGATTTGATGATATACCCTCGAGGGACTCGACCAAGCATACCATGCCCTCAGGTCACCGGTGACATCTCTATGTCGTAAGCAAGATAGCGAATCGCGATATAGGTGAGTCTCGAGGGACTCGACCAACTCAACCTACACCGGGAATCAGTTCCTACTCATAACGATGGAAGGCCACATGGGTCAATCTAATTGCCTCACGTTTACCGACTTAATATTATCGAGAGATGTTTCTATAATTTGGTCTCCTAATATGACATGTCACACATATACATATTTAATATATATCTACATCGCATAAAAATATATATACATATCTAGTATGTGTATAAGCAATCACACCAGATGATCATGGACCACAACCTAATATGATTAGGCCCGAGCCAGTAGGCCTAATCACTCACATCAAGATCTATGTGTGCAACGGTGCATCTCCATGCCCTGTGATCGTCCATCTCGTCCTCGTCGGTTTCGTCGACATCTTGATGCATCTCCATGCATCACGATCGTCCGTCTCGTGGGTCCCGCTATCGCATCCACGCTCCCGCTGCACCTCCTCATATGATTACAACTTAATCATAGGCACGCAGGCCCGACAATAAACGAGAAATATAATGGAGGTTCGCAGACCTCAATAATAATAATCACAAGTACACACATCACACGGTCCATGATCATCCGTCCATCATCATACATCACATGTATAAATAATCATCATCATGTAGGACTACTAGATAATAATAAAAATAATAATCAAATAAACCTTTTAATTAATTAATATTTTTTCTGAAATCAGGGACATGTAGGGAATTTCTCAATGCCTAAGGGTATCGTAATTTGGACAAAAGATAGAAACTGGAATCTCTCAAATTCCGAGGGGCAAAACTATCTTTTGCCCAGAAAACCCTAATTCCCTCTTTCTGCTGCCGCTACCCTGCTGGCGGCGGCCTGTGCGGCGGGGCGAGGGCGCTGCCCTCGCTTGCAGGCGGCACGCTCGCTGGCGGCGCTGCCGCTGCAGGTGGGCTCCACCTTCGGGCGTCGCTGCCTCCGCAGGCGGTGCTGTCCCGCCGGGCGGCCGCCCCTGTGGGGGGGGTTTCGCCCGCGAGACCAGCGGCGGCAGGCGCCTCTGCCCTGCGGCGCCTCTGCCCGTGGGTTGCCAGCCCCGCCAACAGCAAGCCTGCTGCAAGCAGACCGCCGGCCGGCTGCTGCAGGCACAGTGCTTGCACATGCGCCGGCGCTGTGCTACCTGGCTACGGCTGCGGCTGCCGCTGCAGGTGGCTGCAGGCATGCAGATCGAGGGCAACAACTGTTGCTGCCCTTCCTCGCTTTTGCGTCAACGATTTTGACGTCAAAATTCTTCCTAAACACAACACACGCAGTTCAAAACCAATCATTCGCACGAACAACCTGGCTTTGATACCACTGTTGGGAAATCATTGGGGGGACATCAAATGCACAGCGGAAGAACAAGAAAACAAAATCCCCGATTCCCAAAAAGATGTTCGTCGTCGTGCGAAGATTGGTGCGCAAAATCCGCGAAACTCAAAACTGCGTATATAGTAGATTGTGTTACCTAGGGAGATCGTATATCCCTGTTTCCTTGCAGATCCTTAGGAGAGGGTGAAGGAGGTCAAGCGTCCTCCTCTCTAGCGGTGATCCACAAAGCAGGGTTGCGACGACGCTCCTCAAATCTCCAGGCCTACTCTGAGGTGGAGAGGGAGAGGAGAATAGGAAAGGCAAGCAAAGACTCTAGCCTATGAGGCTGTGAATCCCTCCTATTTATAGAGATCCCGTGTCAAACCCTAATGGGTCCTTCCCTAGTGGGTATTGGATCTGCATCCAATAAGACAAGGGCTCCGTCGGATATCTCATATCTGAACCTCTACTCATCGCAATGCCTACCATATGTGTGTGACCCTCTAGGCCCAATATCGAGCTGGCCGTGAGTCATACCTGTCAGAACTCCTTCTAACTCAATGAATTATTATCTCTGTAATAATTCACTCGACTCATCGACTACGGACGTACTAGGCCACTACGCCGTAGTCCCCAGACGATACAGGGGAATCCAATCCATTGGACCTGTCTGTCCTCAGTTACCATGTACCTATAGTCCCTCATCCATCTAATATCCCAGAGACCGTATATCGAGCATGGTGCTATCAGACCCATACGGTTTCTACTCGAGTCTCGCTCTAATCGGATTCTCCCGGAGAACTCTTTCTCTCTCAACTCGAATGACCCTGGCCAGGGATTTGTCTGAGCAAGAACACATAGGATATTCCTCTCATGACGCCGAGAGTGGATGATCCTCTATTGACACTCAATAGCCCTCGTAAGGTCGACTACCACTCCCAATGACCAGTTGTACTAGATCTGGGGATAGCCAAACCTATAAGTCTGGTATCAAAGAGTGGAGCACTCATACAGAACATCCTTAGTGTCTCAAGTCTAAGGACCAGATACACCACTAGGACTACGGAATCACTGTCTAACAATAAGGCATCATCAACCATCCAGCATTCTGTAAGCGGATCAATCAGTGAACTCATTCTCCAATGAGCACCTGTACTGTATCCCTAGTGTCCCTACACGAGCAGCTATGAGACCAGCTGCATCCATCATATGGACGGGTATACAGCACACCCGTCTATCCGGTTATCACGATGTCCTTCTCGAGTAACCTATGACCGGGATTATTTAGGATATGTGTTTAAAGGTGAATCGATCTCATTATCGTGATCTCATCACGATCCGATTCCCATTGCACAAATCCAAGGACATCACAATATATATATGCACATATGCAATTGTTATAAAGTGATATACGCCAAAATATAATAAGCAAAAAGATTATGTATCAAGTCACACGTGCCATCACTCACGTGATTGGCTTGCTGGGCACCTATGACTAGCAAAATCTTCACAAAGCTGGACATTCGATCCGGGTATCATCAAATACGAGTATGCGAAGAAGACATACCGAAAATCACCTTTTGAACACACAACAACTACTATGAATTTTTGCTTTCTTCAAAAGAAGGTGGAATATCTTGGGCATATCATATCAGAGGAAGGTGTGGCAGTATACCCCTTCAAAATTGGAGCAATGTAAAACTGGCTGACATCGAGGAACATAAAATTGCTACATGGCTTTCTGGGTTTAACAAGCTACTATTGTAAGTTCGTGAAAAACTATGGAGAGATCAGTGCACCACTTACTTTCTTACTGAAAAAAGATGTCTTCCAATGGTCGGACAGAGCCTCCACTGCCTTCGACAAACTTAAGGCAGCCATGACGATGACGCCGGGGCTAACACTACCAGATTTCAACCGACCCTTCATTATTGAGGCCGACGCATCTGGAGTAGGAATTGGAGTCATTCTCATACAAGATGGTCGACCACTCACATACACTAGCAAGACATTATCTCCCTCCCATCAAAATAAGTCAACATATGATAAGGAGATGCTCGCTATTGTACGCGTAGCAATGAGGTGGAGACCCTACTTGATTGGCCGACGATTTCAAATTAAAACCGACCATAAAAGCCTCAAGTACTTTTTGGAGCGAAAGATATCATCCCCTGAGCAGCAAAAATGGGTAACAAAACTTCTTGGATTTGATTATGAAATAACTTACAAAAAGGGGAAAGAGAATGTTTTTGTAGATGCGCTTTCGTAACTACCCGAGCAAGTTGAAGTTTCGGTCGTTTCACTTCCGACCAGCGATTTTCTTAAGGATATTAAGATGGAATAGCAGGAAGATTCAGAGACTAGTAAGATTATAAAAAAATTGGAGGAAGCACCAAGTCCCATGACTCATTACAATTGGGACTCAAAAGAATTACACTATAAGAGACGCATTGTGCTTATGATAAATTCTACTTGCATCTTCACGAGCAGATTTTGGACAAAGTTATTCTATATGCAGGGTACAAAATTGAAAAGGAGTATGACATATCACCCACAAATCGACGGCCAGACGAAAGTTGTAAATAGGTGCTTGGAGACAGCCCAAAGCCACCCACCAAATATGACTACCCAAAGAGAACTTCAGACTAAGCCAAGTGCCATTATTGATCGACGGATCATGACTCAACGATGACAATCCACTACTGAATTGCTAATACAGTGGGCAAACCTACTAACAAAAGATGCCTCTTGGGAGAACTATGATGACTTGAAGATCAAATTCCCAAAATTCATGAATCGTTAGCCTCGAGGACAAGGCTGATTTGAAGAGGGCGGGTTTGTTAGGACTCTAGCTAGGAGAGTCCTAATTGAGAGGGACATTCATGTAAAACCTACCTAAGCTAACCCCTATTAAAAAGGTGAAGTGGCCGGCTAGAGTTAGGAGGTTATTTCTTAGAGAAGAATAAGGAGTTATAAAGGAATAGGAGTCTTGAGTAGGAGTCCTATTAGGAGTTGGTTAGAAGTAGGAATCTTGAGTAGGAGTCCTATTAGGAGTTGGTTAGAAGTAGGAGTCTTAAGTAAGAGTCCTATTAGGAGTTAGGGTTTAGAAGCCCTATAAATAGTCATGTATTCCACCTCTTTTCATAAGCAATAGATGAATCTCTTCTGCAGCCTTTGAGCAGCAACTTGGAGGGAGGAACCCCTATAGAGTTTCAAGGAGGCCGATCCCCTAAAGAGATCAACCCGAAGTTTAGAATCTATAAGGGTTCTATCACATTGTGACGAGCCGTGGAGCCATGAGCATCGCTGTAGTAAAGGGAGACTTCTTATGATTGAACCAATAGAAGAAGAGGTCATTGAACATCCAGAAGAAAGCCTTCAACATGAAAAAGAAGATATAGAAGAAGAGCCACAACTGACCGAAGTTACGGTATATGCACTAGCCGGCTACTCAAACTCGTAAACGATGAAAGTTGGAGGCCTTCTCAAACAACAACCGATCACTGTTATCATCGACACGGGCAGTACTAATAACTTTCTACATAGTAAGATTACTATCCAAATGACCTTACCTATCGAGAATTGCAACAGGTTTGACGTTAAGGTCGCCAATGGATGGATTTTGAAGTATGATCGTAGGCGCCCGCAAGTGAAACTGTTGCTGATCAGCCTTACCAAGAGATAATTGCATATTTCTTCTTTCTCTCTCTTGATGATCATGAGGCCATGCTCAGAATTAAATGGTTGACGATATTAGGTGATATTTCTTGGAATTTTATGCAACTAATTATGAAATTTTACAGTAAGGAGAAACAGGTAATATTGAATGGGAAATGTGGGGGCGACGTAACGACGATTTGCACACAACAAATGGAGGAGAAGGTTTTGCATAAAGCATATAGCAGCTTTTTGGTATAACTTGAGCAGCAAACTAAGGGAGAGCCAATAGAATTTGAAGATCTAAACCTACTTCCTTTGCTTGCTAAATTTTCAGATATATTTGATAAACCGGACAACCTACCTCTTACTCGTCGACATGATCATTATATAATGATTCTTTCAGGTAAACCTCTAGCAAATACTCAGCCATATCAATATCTACATCTCCAGAAGGATGAAATAGAAAGGATTGTAAAAGAGATGCTCGAAACAGGAGTTATTCAGCCAAGTTGCAACCTCTACTCTTCACTGGTGCTACTTGTACGCAAGAAGGATGGAACATGGCGAATATGCATTGATTACCGAGCTCTCAATGGCATAAACATCAAGGATAAATACCCTATTCCAGTAGTAGATGAATTGCTAGATGAAAGGGAGCACAAATCTTCACAAAGCTGGACCTTCGATCTGGGTATTATCAAATACGAGTATACGAAGAAGTCATACCGAAAACCGCCTTTCGATCACACAACGGCCACTATAAATTTTTACTTTCTTCAACAAAAGGTGGAATATCTTGGGCATATCATATCAGAGGAAGGTGTGATGGTGGACCCCTTCAAAATAGAAGCAATGCAAAACTGGCCTACCATGAGAAACATAAAATTGCTACATGGCTTTCTGGGTTTAACAGGCTACTACCGTAAGTTCGTGAAAAACTATGGAAAGATCAGTGCACCACTTACTTTCTTACTGGAAAAAGATGTCTTTCAATGGAGAGTCCTAATTGAGAGGGACATTCATGTAAAACCTACCTAAGCCGACCCCTATTAAAGAGGTGAAGAGGCCGGCTAGGGTTAGGAGGTTATTTTTTAGAGAAGAATAAGGAGTTGTAAAGGAATAGGAGTCTTGAGTAGGAGTCCTATTAGGAGTTGGTTAGAAGTAGGAGTCTTGAGTAGGAGTCCTATTAGGAGTTAGGGTTTAGAAGCCTTATAAATAGTCATGTATTCCTCCTCTTTTCATAAGCAATAGATGAATCTTTTCTACAGCCTTTGAGCAGCAACTTGGAGGGATGAACCCCTATAGAGTTCCAAGGAGGTCGATCCCCTAAAGAGATCAACCCCAAGTTTAGAATCTGCAAGGGTTCTAACAATCTTCAAAAACTTCGTTGTAATAAAATTGTTTCTGACGAAAAATCAATTTCATAAACTTAACTTGAAAGCATACGTAATGGATTGAAGGTAGTAAGCACTTAAGGAAGTTTGCAGTAAGGTATAATAGGAATGAAATGCAAACCAGAGAACATGGCAATTTATAGTGGTTCGGTCATCGTGACCTACATCCACTCCTCTGATTCTTCTTCCGTTGAGACCACCGACATCCACTAATGGTCTTCCTTCAATAAGCGAAGACCAACCACTGTTTACACCCCTCTTCTCCTTTTATCGGGTTTAGAAGATAGCCTTTACAAGCACTCATTCTCTTCTCTTAAACAGAATTCTAACACTTAGACTTGGAGGAGGGAATTTCTAAAGAGATTGCAGCAGCGTTTCTTTGCTTTTAAACTCTCTATGCTTGTATATTTTAACCAGGGATGAGAGGGGTATCTATAAGCTTCAAGTTGATTTAAAATTGGAGCCTAAAACTTTTCCATCTCGGGTTCCCCAGGCACGGGAGGTACTACTGCCTGCGTTGGGCGGTACCACCGCCTAGTGTCAGTCTGACACTACCACTATCTTGGGTGGTACCACCACCCAAGTCTAGTGGTACCACTGCCTGGGGGCAGTGCTAGGTGGTACCACCGCCCAGACTAGCGGTACCACCGCTTGGCACCCTATCAAGGGCGGTACAACTGCCTGACATAGTCTCGAAGATTGTGCCACGACGACGAGACTTCTTATGACACTATTTGGGCCTCTTATTGGGCCCAACACAGTTCTTACATGGGCCTAGTTGGCCCCTAATAGGGTTGGCCCAAATCCAAGCCCAATTACGTGCTAACTACGAAATCCTAAGACATTTGCTAAACTAAACAAGTCCCTATGTCTATTCTTCCGGTGAGCTTCCGGCGATCTTTCAGCGAACTTTTGATAATCTCTCAACAATATTCTGGCGGACTCCTGGCAAGCTCCTGGACTTCACGATGATCTTCTTGGCGAGTTCCGATGAGCTTCTCTGGCAAGCTCCGAGACTTCTCAGTTGGTTCCGATAGAACTTTCGACGAACGTCCGGACTTCCAACGAACTCTCGAACTCCCAACGTGATCTCGATCTTGACTCCAGGACTTCATTTTGCTATATGCCCTGCTATCATAGTTAATATTGCATATGTAAAACATACTTCGATCTAGACAATTAATACTAAGCATTAATCAAGTTGTCCGGCATGTCATTGGTACCACGACGCTTCGTCCGATTCTTCGGCACATCGTCCTCTCTTACAGCCTATTGCCCAATCGGTCAGTTGACTCCATAACTCTGATATCCTTAGTGCAATATCCGCTCTTCTTGGCCTGATGCCTGAATCCACGGCCCGAAGCCTTCTGTCGATACATCGACCAAACCACCGGTCCGACGTCTAATCTTTTGACATATTTTCCTCCGACACAATATGATTCTTCTTGCTTTAATTATATCATCTTGATCGAAGCATCCTGCATTACTCAAAACGTAGATTAAAACATAAATACTTATCGATTGGTTTCATCATCAAAATCCAAGATTCAACACTTTGTCCTTTGCCGGGTCCTTCTTAGCAACCTTTGCTTTACATAATTTAGCCTTGCCATTGCCCTTGCCATTCTTAAGGGATTTTTCTGCTTTCATTGTCTTTCTGGTCTCACTAGTATAGAGAACTGGCTTATCTTTCTTGATAGTGCTTTTTGCCTCTCTAAACATATTGAGGAGCTCGAGGAGAGTCACCTCAAGCTTGTTCATATTAAAATTCATTATGAATTATAAAAAGGAAACTAGTAGGGACTGAAGCACAATGTCCACACACAAGTTATCCTCTAGGACCATTCCTAGACCTGAGTTTCTCTATCCACTCAATCATTTTTAGGACATGGTTCTGAACCGGTATCCCCTTAGTCATCATAGCTCGGAAGACGCTCTTGGATATCTCATGTCACTGAGTCCTTCTCTGTTCCTCAAACAATTTGTGGACATGTAGTAGTGTGGATCTGGCATCCATCTTTTCATATTGTCTCTGTAACTCAGGAGTTATAGAGCCCAACATGTAACACTGAGCAAGAGTGGAGTCATCAATGTACTTTACGTAGCGAGTGATCTCATCCTCGCTTGCCCCTTCCTCGGGCATAGGCATCACTGTATCAAGGAAGTATGCGATTTTCTTCGTCGTGAGAACAATTCTCAAGTTACAGAGCCAATTCATATAATTTGGACCAGTGAGACGGTTGACATCAAGTATGCCACGTAAGGGATTTGGAAGCAACATTTTACAAATAAAGATGTAGCAGAAATAAATAACATGCAGATTTTATAAAAATAAACAATCAAGATATGAACTTCTATCTTAATATGCTCCCACTATTTTACTAGCGAGTCACGTGACTCCCTCAGCACATGAAACAAAAGTCTCCAGCATACTTCAAGTGGGGATCAGGATCCGATCAGCGTCTTAGTGTAACCTTGAGGGACTCGACCAATCACACTAAGCATGAAAGGTAAGTAATTCTTGCTGATCATAACTCCTTGTGATTCCCATCCTATTCGGCCTTCGAATCACCATGGTCTCGAGAGACTCGACCAACCATGATGTTTGGTTAAGTCAACAGCATCATTACAAGATGAGTCTAATTCAATGATATACCCTCGAGGGACTCGACCATGCATACCATGTCCTCAGGTCACGGGTGACATCTCTATATCATAGGCAAGATAGCGAATCACAATATAGGTGAGCCTCGAGGGACTCGACTAACTCAACCTACACCGGAAATTGGTCCCTACCTATAACAATAGAAGGCCACGTGGGTTAATCTAATTGCCTCACATTTACCGACTTAATATTATCGAGCGAGGGGTTTCTATAATTTGGTCTCCTAATATAACATGTCACACATATACATATTTAATATATATCTACATCGCATGCAAATATATATACATATATAGTAGGTGTATAAGCAATCACACCAGATGATCATAGACCACAGCCTAATGTGATCAGGCCCGAGCTAGTGGGCCTAATCACTTACATCAAGATCTATGTGTAGCGGTGCATCTCTATGCCCTGTGATCATCCATCTCGTCCTTGTTGGTTCCTTCGACATCTCGACGCATCTCAATGCATCGTGATCATTCGTCTCGTGGGTCTTATTATCGTTTCCATGCTCCTACTGCGCCTCCTTATATAATTACAACTTAATCATAGGCACCTAGGCCCGACAATAAACGAGAAATATAATAGAGGCTCGTAGGCCCCAATAATAATAATCATTGGTACACACATCACACAGTCCATGATCATTCGTCCACGCATCATACATCACATGTATAAATCATCATCATGTAGGGACTATAATATAATAATATAATAATAATTAATTAAATATTTTAATCAATTAATATTTTTTAAAATCAAGGACATGTAGGGATTTTTTTTAATTTTGAGGGGTATTTTCCTAATTTGGACAAAAGGACATAATCTAAGATTTTTGAAATTCAAAGGGGCGAAGCTATCTTTTATTCGAAAACCCTAATTCCCTTCTCCCTCTCCCCTGTTGTTGTTGCCGCTGCCACCCTACTGGCGGCAGTCTGTTCGACGGGGGGGCAGTGGCGCTGCCCCTACCTGCGGGCGGCACTGCACCCCGCGAGCACTATGCCCACAGATGCCGCACTTGTGGGTGGCGACCTCGCAGGCGAGCACCCCTATGGGTGGT
This sequence comes from Musa acuminata AAA Group, assembly GCF_036884655.1. Classification (NCBI taxonomy): domain Eukaryota; kingdom Viridiplantae; phylum Streptophyta; class Magnoliopsida; order Zingiberales; family Musaceae; genus Musa; species Musa acuminata. The sequence continues at coordinate 29,178,755 of NC_088343.1, read as the reverse complement.
GCCCCCGCGGGTAGGCGACCTTGTGGGTGGTGTTGCCCCCATGGGCGGCGCCCCCTTTTTGCGGGTGCTGAGTCACCCGCAGGAGCCGCCCTTGTAGGCAAGTTGCCCCTACGGTCGGTGCTGCAGGCAACGGCCACCTCTGCGGGCAAGCGTCACTATGGGCGATGTGCTTGTATGCAACGCCCACAGGTGCCACCGCTTGCGGCTGCAACTACGCACAACAACTATTGCTACGCGTAGGCGGCCTGAAGATGGCAGCAAGGCTGCCATCATCGATCGCAGCAAGGGCAGCAACAGTTGCTGCCCTTTCTCGCTTTTTTTCGTCAATAATTTTGATGCTAAAATCTTCTCCAAAACATAATACATACTGTTCAAAACCAATCTATCGCATGAACAACCTAGCTCTAATACCGAGAAGGCCATGAGTCATATTTGTCAGAACTCATTTTGGTTTAGTGAATTATTATCTTCATAATAATTCACTCGACTCATCGACTACAAACGTACTAGGCCACTACGCTGCAGTCCCCAAATGATATAAGGGAATCCAATCCATTGAACTTGTTTATCCTCAGTTACTGTATACCTATAGTCACTCGTAGGGTCGCCTACCCGCCGGGGCACCACCTGCAAGGGTGCTCACCCTCGAGGACACCGCCCACAGGTGTGGCACCTGCGAGCACTGCACTCGTGGGCACAATGCTCGCGGGGTGCAGCGCCGCCCGTGGGGGTGCCCACCTGTAGAGGCGGCCGCCCACGAGCGAGCCGCCCGCAGGCAGGGGCAGCGCCACCGCGCCCCCCCCCCACCACATAGGTTGCCGCTGGTAGGGTGGCGGTGGCGGCGGCAGTAGGGGAGAGGGAGAAGGGCATTAGGGTTTTCGGACAAACGATAGTTTTGCCCCTCAAAATTTTAGAAATTCCAGATTCTATCCTTTTATCCAAATTACAAAAATATCCCTCAAAATTTAGAAAATTCACTACATGTCCCTGATTTTAAAAAATATTAATTGATTAAAATATTTAATTGATTATTATTTTTATTATTATCTAGTAGTCCTACATGATGATGATTTATATATGTGATGTATGATGGATGGATGGATGGATGGATGATCATGGACCGTGTGATGTGTGTACTTGTGATTATTATTCTTATGGCCTACGAGCCTCCATTATTTTACTCATTTATTATCGGGCCTGCATGCCTTTAATTAAGTTGTAATCATACAAGGAGGCACAACGGGAGCGTGGAAGCGATAGCGGGACCCACGAGACGGATGATCGCGATGCATGGAGATGCGTCGAGATGTCGATGGAATCGACTAGGACGAGTGGACGATCACAGGGCATGGAGATGCACCGCTACACAAATAGATCTTAATGTGAGTGATTAGGCCCACTAGCTCGGGCCTAATCACTTTAGGCTGTGGAACATGATCATCTGATGTGATTGCTTATACACCTACTAGATATGTATATATATATTTGCATGCGATATAGATATATATTAAATATGTATATGTGTGATATGTCATATTAGGAGACCAAATCATAGAAAACCCTCTCTCGATAATATTTAGTCGGTAAACGTGAGGCAATTAGATTGACCCACGTGGCCTTCCATTGTTATAGGTAGGGATCGATTCCCGATGTAGGTTGACTTGGTCGAGTCCCTCGAGGGTATATCATCGAATCAGACTCATCTTATAACAATGGTGTTGACTTAACCTAACATCATGGTTACTCGAGTCCCTAGAGAGCATGGTGATTCGGAGGCCAAACAGGACAGGAATCAAAAGGAGTTGTGATCGACAAGAGTTGTCTACTTTTCAGGCTTAGTGTGATTGGTCGAGTCCTTCGAGATTACACTAAGACGCTGATTGGATCCTGATCCCCACTAGAAGTCTGCTAGAGACTTCCGTTTCATATGTTGATGGTGTCGCGTGACTCGCCTGTAAAATAGTGGGAGCATATTAAGATAGAATTTCATATCTTGATTACTTGTTTTTGTAAAATCTACATGTTATTTATTTATGCTGCATCTTTATTTTTAAAAAATATCGCTTTCAAATCCCTTACATGACATACTTGATGTCAACCGTCTCATTAATCCAAATTATATAGAGTAGCTCCGCAACTTGAGAATTATTCTCATAGTGGAGAAAATCGCGTATGTCCTTGATACAATGATGCTTATGCCCAAGGAAGGGGCAAGCGAGGATGAGATCGCTCACTACGTGAAGTGTTGAATCTCGAATTTTGATGATGAAACTAATTGATTATGTTTATATGTTTAACTGCATTTTGAGTGATGCAGGTCTACTCGATCAGGATTAGACAGTTAACGCAGGAGGAATTGATGTTGCGCCGGAGGATATCACGTTAGGATATTGGATGGCAGAAGGCTTCGGACGTCGGGCATCGGGCCAAGAGCGGAATTGCGCCAAGGATATCGGGGTTGCGGAGGTCAACTACCGATTGGGCAACAAGCCGCAAGAGAGGACGATGCGCTGAAGAATCGGACGAAGCGACAACCAATGATGTGCTGGGCAACAGAATGTCAATTTGCGTTGTAATAATTGTCTAGATCGGAGTAGAGTTTTGGCTTGTATGTGCAGGATTAACTACGATAACGACGAAGACATAAAGCGAAACAAAGTGTCGGAGTCAAGCGCGAAGGATCTATTGTGAGTTCGAGAGTTCGATGAAAGTCCGAAGGTTCATAAGGAATGCTGCCGGAACTAGCCGAGAATGAGTAGGGAGCTTGCCGAAGGGTTTTTCGGAAGCCCGCCAGAAGATTCGTTGGAAGTTCGCGGAGCTCGACGAGAAAGATCGGAACTTGCCGAAGAAGCTCATTGGAACTCGCCAAGATCAAATCGTGAAGTCTAGGAGCTTGCTGGGAGTCCGTAGAATGCTTTCCGAGAGTTCGTCAGAAGACTGTCGGAATTTCGCCGGAAGCTCGCTAGAAAAAGTCTTGACTTGCGGACTTTGTAATAGCTTAGAAAATGTCTTTAAATTTATAGTTAGTATATTAATTAGGGTTAGGATTAGGTGTTAATCCTATAACTCAAGTAGGGGCTAATTGGGCTCGAGTTCAGACTGGTTTGGGCCAAGTTTGGAGCCCAACCAGTGAGCTAAAATAGTGTAGGCGGTGGCACCACCAGATTAGGCGGTGGCACCGCCTAGAACCTGAGAGTCAGGCGGTGGCACCGCCTAGCACCCGAGAGCCAAGCGGTGGCACCGTTTGGCTGGGCGGTGGCACCGCCAGTACACTGTCAGTGGCAGACACTGATAAGCGGTGGCACCGCCAGCATCGGGAACCAAAGAGAATTCAAATTTTGGAGCCCAAATTTGAATCCTCTTGAGGCCTATAAATACCCCTCAATTCTCAGCTGAGATTATGTTAGGACTCTAGCTTAGAGAGTCCTAATTGAGAGGGACATTCATGTAAAAATGTTAGGACTCTAGCTATGAGAGTCCTAATTGAGAGGGACATTCTGTTAGGACTCTAGCTAGGAGAGTCCTAATTATGAGGGGCATTCATGTAGGAGGTTTTTTCTTAGAGAAGAATTAGGAGTTGTAAGGGAATAGGAGTCTTGAGTAGGAGTCCTATTAGGAGTTGGTTAGAAGTAAGTCTTAAGTAGGAGTCCTATTAGGAGTTAGGGTTTAGAAGCCCTATAAATAGCCATGTATTCCTTCTCTTTTCTTAAGCAATAGATGAATCTTTTCTGCAGCCTTTGAGCAGCAACTTGGAGGGAGGAACCCCTATAGAGTTCCAAGGAGGCCGATCCCCAAAAGAGATCAACCCCAAGTTTAGAATCTGCAATGGTTCTAACACCTGGTATCAGAGCAGCGTTCTTGGCATCTCGCTGCCCTTCCACAGCCATCCATCAACCCTCTACAACCATCCAAAGCAATTCCCACAATTGCTTAAAAGATCGTCACCGAATTCCGTCATCATCTCCACCACCACGGATCATCCTTTGATCTCCCCGTGAATTGCAACAGGTTCTGGTTTCCTACCTTACTGCTGCTGCAATTTAGTTATCCTTATTCGAAAATCCAAAAAAAAAAAAAAATCGTTCCTATATTGCTGCATAAACTTTTCGTCACAAAGTTTTCATCTCTACGACGAAAGATACATTGCAGAATTCCAACCGCATAGCACCATCTGTTTGATCTTGCTACTGTGCTTTTTCTATCCAATTTTCTATGAAATTTTTATGACATCTTTGACACTTCTTAACAGTGGATTTCCCTTTGGTTTCATCAAAAAAATTCTCAATATAAACTACTGATCTTTTATGTCCAATCTGCTGCACTTGAATTGCAGAATTCAAGCCGCATAGCACCATCTATTTGATCTTGCTACTGTGCTTTTTCTATCCAAATTTCTATGAAATTTTTAAGACATCTTTGACACTTCCTAACAGTAGATTTCCCTTTGGTTTCATTGAAAAATTCTTAATATAAACTACTAATCTTTTATGTCCAAACTGCTGCACTTGAAAATCTATGCTGCAGAAAATTTCAACTGCATATTGTTGCCTTAACCCATCTATTTGCAATCTTTTTTGAATGAAATTTCTTATACACTTCATATATCATCATGGCTTCCATCTAAGATTGATCTATTAAGAAATTCATCTCTAAAAATGATTTTATGTTGCTGCAAATTTTCATCGTAACCCGCTGAAATTTTTCGACGATAATTCTGCAATTGCAACTTGCACCAATTTCCTTGCTATTATACTGCCGAAATTTTCTTGATTAAATTAGATATCCTTGCTGTCATATAAACTATGATTTTGCTATCAATTCCCTCCTCAATTCTCTCAAGTTTTTGGTGAAAATTACGTCGAGAAACCGTTGTTTCTTCGACGACAATTCTACTCTTACAAGACAGCACATACTTGCTGCAACTTCCACGGATTTCTGTCAAACCTTTGCTACCATCTACCACAGATCCAAAACTTTTATCCATAGCCCTAAAACTCTACCAAACCACACCCTCAAACTGCACCCAAAACAGCCACAAAATAAGCCTAAACCGCAGCCTACATCCACCAATCCACCAACACTTTCGACCATCACTTCTCTCAACCTATACATGCCTTTAACCCAACAGCAAAAGAGAGATCTTAACATCATTGATTTGGGGCCATATACTATGGCATCTAAGGAGGTAATCAATGCTAAATTTGAAGCCTTGGAGGCGCGAATGGAGGATAAGATTCGGACGCTCTTTGCGGAACTCAGATTGGGCCGACCACTAAGCCCGAAGAAATCATATCAAGGAGAGAGCTTTGCCCAATCACACCAAGCCCGAATAGATGACTTCCAAGGGAGGGTAGGCTCTATGACCAACCCCAACTATCCATGCATTAGAGTGGACTTCCCTAGATGGGAAGAAGGAGACCCGATTGGTTGGATCTCGCGCGCGGAGCGATATTTTCGGTACCACAAAACCGCGGATGTATCTATGGTGAAAATTGCAGCTATACATCTTGAAGGGGTTGCTATACAGTGGTTTGAATGGTTTGAACATACTTATGGAGTCCTTTCATGGTGACAATTCAAAGAAGGACTGCTGATTCGCTTCAGACCAACCGATTACGAGAATATTGACGAACAACTAGCAAAGATCCGACAAACCTCCACCATTCAGGAGTACCAAACTAGGTTTGAAAGGTTATCTAATCAAACTCGTTATTGGTCTCAAAAACAGCTATTGAGGACCTTCATTAAGGGCTTGAAGCCGGAGATACGAGGAGAAGTTAAAGCGCGACAACCGTATACACTTATGGCAGCCATATCTTTCGCACGACATCAAGAGGAGCAATTGAACCATGAAGCTCGGAGGACTAGGGTCACTCCTCAACCAGTAATATTGAAGCCCTCAGCCCACCCTACTATCGACCAAGTCCCTGCACCAAAGAGGTTAACAGGAGAAGAGCTTCGGGAGCGATATGCGAAGGGGTTATGTTGGCATTGTGACGAGCCGTGGAGCCGTGAGCATCGCTGTAGTAAAGGAGGACTTCTTATGATTGAACCGATAAAAGAAGAGGTCATTGAACATTCAGAAGAGAGCCTTGAACATGAAGAAAAAGATGCAGAAGAAGAGCCAGAACCGACCGAAGTTTCGGTACAAACACTAGCTGGCTACTCAAACCCGCAAACGATGAAAGTTGGAGGCCTTCTCAAACAACAACCGATCACTGTTCTCATCGAGACGGGCAGCACTAATAACTTCCTAAACAGTAAGGTTGCTGTCCATATGAACTTACCTATTGAGAATTGCAGCAGGTTTGTCGTTAAGGTCGCCAACGGACGGATTTTGAAGTATGATCGTAGGCGCCCGCAAGTGAAACTGTTGATGATCATGAGGCCTTACCAAGAGATGATTGCATATTTCTTCCTTCTCCCTCTTGATGATCATGAGGCTATGCTCATAATTAAATGGTTGATGACATTAGGTGATATTTTTTAGAATTTTATGCAACTAATTATGAAATTTTACAGTAAGGAGAAACAGGTGATACTGAACGGGAAACGTGAGGGCGGCTTAACGACGATTTCCACACAACAAATGGAGAAGGTTTTGCATAAAGCATGCAGCAGATTTTTGATACAACTTGAGTAGCAAACTAAGGGAGAGCCAATACAATTTGAATTTCCAAACCTACTTCCTTTGCTTGCTGAATTTTCAGATATATTTGACAAACCGTACAACCTACCTCTTACCCGTCGGTATGATCATTATATAATGATTCTTTTAGGAAAACCTCCAGCAAATACTCGGCCATATCAATATCTACATCTCCAGAAGGATGAAATAGAAAGGATTGTAAAAGAAATGCTTGAAATAGGAGTTATTCGGCCAAGGTGCAACCTCTATTCTTCACCGGTGCTCGAAATAGGAGTTATTCGGCCAAGGTGCAACCTCTATTCTTCACCGGTGCTACTTGTAAGCAAGAAGGACGGAACATGGCGAATATGCGTTGATTACCGAGCTCTTAATGGCATAACCATCAAGGACAAATACCTTTTTCCAATAGCAGATGAATTGCTAGATGAAAGGGAGCACAAATCTTTACAAAGCTGGACCTTTGATCCAGGTATCATCAAATATGAGTGTGCGAAGAAGACATACCGAAAATCACCTTTTGAACACACAACAACCACTACGAATTTTTGCTTTCTTCAACAGAAGGTGGAATATCTTGGGCATATCATATCAGAGGAAGGTGTGATAGTGGACCCCTTCAAAATTGAAGCAAGGCAAAACTGGCCTACCCTGAGAAACATAAAATTGCTACATGGCTTTCTGGGTTTAACAGGCTATTACCGCAAGTTCATGAAAAACTATGGAAAGATCAATACACCACTTACTTCCTTACTAGAAAAAGATGTCTTCCAATGGTTGGACAGAGCCTCCGCTGCCTTCAAAAAACTTAAGGCAGCCATGACGATGACGCTAGTGCTAACACTACCGGATTTCAACCGACCCTTCATTATTGAGGCCGACACATCTGGAGTCAGAATTGGAGCCATTCTCATGCAAGATGGTCGACCACTCGCATACACTAGCAAGGCATTATCTCCCTCCGATCAAAATATGTCAACATATGATAAGGAGATGCTCGCCATTGTGCGCGCAGCAACGAGGTGGAGATTATACTTGATCAGGCGATACTTTCAAATCAAGACCGACCATAAAAGCCTAAAATATCTCTTGGAGCAGAAGATATCTTCCCCCGAGCAGCAAAAATGGGTAACAAAACTTCTTGGATTTGATTTTGAAATAACTTACAAAAAGGGGAAAGAGAATGTTCTTGCAGATGAGCTTTCGCAGCTACCCGAGCAAGTTGAAGTTTCGACCGTTTCACTTTCGACCAGCGACTTCCTTGAGGATATTAAGATGGAATGGCAGGAAGATTCAGATACTAGTAAGATTATAAAAAAATTGGAGGAAGCACCAAGCCCCATGGCTCATTACAATTGGGACTTAAAAGAATTACACTATAAGGGACGCATTGTGCTTGTGACAAATTCTACTTGCATCTTCAATAGCAGATTTTGGACAAAGTTATTCTATATGCAAGGTACTAAATTGAAAAGGAGTATGACATATCACCCACAAACCAACAGCCAACCGGAAGTTTTAAACAGGTGCTTGGAGACAGCCCAAAGCCACCCACCAAATATGACTACCCAAAGAGAACTCCAGACCCAGCCAAGTGCCATTATTGATCGACGGATCGTGACTCGACGACGACGACCCACTAATGAAGTGCTAATACAGTGGGCAAACCTACCGAAAGAAGATGCCACTTGGGAGAACTATGACGACTTAAAGATCAAATTCCTAGAATTCATGAATCATCAGCCTCGAGGACAAGGCTGATTTGAAGAGGGCGGGTCTGTTAGGACTCTAGCTTAGAGAGTCCTAATTGAGAGGGACATTCATGTAAAAATGTTAGGACTCTAGCTATGAGAGTCCTAATTGAGAGGGACATTCTGTTAGGACTCTAGCTAGGAGAGTCCTAATTATGAGAGGCATTCATGTAGGAGGTTTTTTCTTAGAGAAGAATTAGGAGTTGTAAGGGAATAGGAGTCTTGAGTAGGAGTCCTATTAGGAGTTGGTTAGAAGTAAGAGTCTTAAGTAGGAGTCCTATTAGGAGTTAGGGTTTAGAAGCCCTATAAATAGCCATGTATTCCTTCTCTTTTCTTAAGCAATAGATGAATCTTTTCTGCAGCCTTTGAGCAGCAACTTGGAGGGAGGAACCCCTATAGAGTTCCAAGGAGACCGATCCCCTAAAGAGATCAACCCCAAGTTTAGAATCTGCAAGGGTTCTAACAGATTACAACTTTTTGAGAAGCTATTGATTGAGAGAAAGGTCTTAGAAAAGTCTTAGCAAGTCTTGTTTTCAATTTGCTAGAGTGTTCACCTCCTTCTTTCTTGCTGAAAATTTGTAAGAGTGTGAACCGCTTGTAAAAAGTTGTAAGAGGGGTATTTGCCCTTTCCCTTTAATAGATTTGCTAGTGGAAGGTGGGAGCCTCATCGAAGAGGGCCTCGCAAGTGGATGTAGGTCATTTGATCGAACCAGTTTAAAATCGACGTGATCTCTGGTTTGCATTTTATTATTGCTATTTACATTACTGCAAACCTTCTTACGTGCTTTATTTCCTCATTACCTTTGCTGCATACCTTTACGAACACGCATTCAAGTTAAGCTTTTCAAGTTCGGTTTTTATCGTATCAAAAGATTTGTCGAAACCAAAATTTTAATCTGCTGCACTAATTCACCCCCCCTCTCAGTGCTGCTCCGATCCTAACAATTAGTATTAGAGCCCGGTATTTCTCATTTCGGATTTACACCCAAGAGAAATGACTCTTCATGGCTTTCAAGAGGGCTTATCGGTTGTTCGTCCACCGTTGTTCAACGGGACGGACTACACTTATTGGAAAACTCGAATGAGAGTTTTCTTACTTTCTTTGGATTTGAATTTATGGCACATAGTCGAAAATAGATTTGAAATGTCTTCTCTTCCAATGAACCATTGGAATGATTTGGAGAAGAAGATGTTTTCTCTAAATGCAAAGGCTATGAATGCCTTATATTGTGTACTTGACAAAAATGAATTTAATCGTGTTTCGATGTGTGACTCGGCTTTTGATATTTGGAAAACTCTAGAGGTCACTCATTAAGGCACTAGCTGAGTGAAAAAGTTCAAAATCAATATTCTTGTGCATTCTTATGAACTTTTCCGGATGAAACCAAGTGAGTCCATCGGAGACATGTACACCCGTTTCACGGATGTCATCAATGGACTCAAAGCTCTTGGTAAAAGTTTTTCTAATTTTGAACTAGTCACTAAAATCTTAAGATCCCTTTCAAAAAGTTGGGATTCTAAAATAATTACAATACAAGAGACAAAAAATTTAAATAATTTTTCATTAGAAGAATTAATCGAGTCATTAATGACCTATGAAATGACACTTTTGGAACATTTTGAACCCGATGAACACTTGAACCACCTTCCAAAGAATAAGAAGGATTTGGAACTTTGGACAAATGAATACCACTTGAGCAATGACTCAAGTGATGAGGACAATGATGAATTTGAACTTCGAACACTAAATCTTAATAAGTTCATTAAACAAAAATCTAAAATAAACAATGAACTTGAATGGAGGAAGAGGCCAAAGAAGAGGAAGGCAACCAAGGATGAATCAAAAACTTCCATAGGCGAAACGGCGAATTGGGCTTTGATGGGCTTCGACTACAAGGTAAGTAACTCAACTCTCTTAAATTATTTTGAAATTACTTGAAGTTTTTCATGAGTGCTTAATTTAGATAGTAGGAATAGGAAATAAAAAATTATTTTTCAAAAATTATATCATGTTTTTCTTTTTAGCATCTTTGAAAAATTAAAAAAATTGATCATGAAAAGTATATTGCTAAGGTTTCTTGCATGTTATGTTTTGAAATGTTAAATGATGTATGCAACATTAGGGATGATAATTATATGATATGTGATAATGCTTAGGATTAATCTATGCATGTGTATCTTGATGATTTTATGTCATGCATGAGTTTTTGAAGTAAATGTTGATTTGAAACTCTCATTTTAGATTAACATGTTTTTGGTCTAATCATTTTTATGATAAATTAAGATGACATTCTCATGATATATTAAGATGACATAGTGCATTGTTGAATCTTGGATTTTGATGATAAAATCAATTGATGGGTTAATTGATCTAATCCATATTATTGAGTTAAGTGTGCAGGATTAACTACTATAACCAGAAAACATAAAGCAAGAATACCGGAGTCAAGTTCGATGGACGTTTAAGAGACCGAAGAATTGTCGGAGATGTTGCCGGAACCAACTGAGAAGAAATCGGGAACCTGTCGGAATTTTCCAAAGTTCGCCGAAGAGATTGTTGGAGGTTCGCGGAGATCACCGAGAAGGCTCGGCTACTCATTAAAGTCATCACAAGATCGGGAGCTTGCTGGGAGTCCGTCAGAAGAAGTTCGTCGGAAAGCTCGCCGAAACAAGACTCGACGTTCGCGGTTGAAAACTTGCTTAGGATGTTTTTAGTTATGTAGTTCACTTGTAATTAGGATTAGGATTCAGAGATAATCCTATATCTTGGTTAGGGACCAATTGGGCCCAAAATTAGACTTGGTTTGGGCTAAATTTAAAGCCCAACCAGTGAACCGAAGGGTCTGGCGGTGGCACCGCCTGGGCTAGGCGATGGCACCGCCCAGCACCCGAGAGCCAGGCGGTGGCACCGCCCAGCACCTGAGAGCTGGGTGGTGGCACCGCTAGTCCACTGTTAGTGTCTGACACTAACAGGCGGTGGCACCGCCAGCATCGGGAACCAAAGAGAATTCAAATTTTGGAGCCCAAATTTGAATCCTCTTGAGGCTTATAAATACCCCTCAAATATCAGCTGAGATTACAACTTTTTTAGAAGCAATTGATTAAGAGAAAGGTCTTAGAAAAGTCTTAGCAAGTCTTGTTTTCAATTTGCTAGTGTTCACCTCCTTCTTTCTTGCTGAAAGTCTGTAAGAGAGTGAACCGCTTGTAAAAAGTTGTAAGAGGGGTATTTACCCTTCCCCTTCAAGAGATTTGCTAGTGGAAGGTGGGAGCCTCATCGAAGAGGGGCCTCCCATGTGGATGTAGGTCATTTGACTGAACCACTTTAAAATTGGCGTGATCTCTGGTTTGCATTTACTTATTGTCATTTATATTACTGCAAACCATTTGCACTTTAATGCTCTACTTCTTTGTCTCCTTCTTACGTATCCCTTCAAGTTAAAATGCAATCGAAACGGTTTCAAACGAAACGTTGCTTTTATCGTACGAAGTTTCCGAAAGTGTTTAAATTGTCAAAAGTTTATCGTACTTTACCGCTGCACTAATTCACCCCCCCCCCGCTTAGTGTCGCTCTGATCCTAACAATTGGTATCAGAGCAAGGCTCACTCTCATATTTGGTTTGATACCCAAGAGAGATGGCTTACTCCGGCATACATGAGGGTCATTCTATCACACGTCCACCCTTGTTTAATGGGTCGGATTATACTTATTGGAAGACTCGTATGAGGATCTTCCTCATTTCCATGGATTTTGAGCTTTGGACTGTTGAATCTCGTATTTTGATGATGAAACCACTTGATATGTGTTTATGATTTAAACTGCATTTTGAGCGAAGCAGGTCTACTCGATCAGGTTTAGACAGTTGACGCAGGAGGAATTGACATTGCGCCGGAAGAGATCACGTCAGGATATTGGATGGCTGAATGCTTCGGACATCGGGCATCGGGCCAAGGAGAGCGAAATTGTGCCAAGGATATCGGGGTTGCGGAGGTCAACCGCCGATTGGGTAACAAGCCGCAAGAAAGGACGATGCACCGAAGAATCGGACGAAGCGCCAACCAAATGACGTGCCGGGCAACAAAATATCAATTCGCGTTGTAATAATTGTCTAGATCGGAGTTGAGTTTTGGTTTGTGTGTGCAGGATTAACTACGATAACGATGAAGACATAAAGCGAAACAAAGTGCTGGAGTCAAGCACAAAAGATTCGTTGGGAGTTCGAGAGTTCGACGGAAGTCCAAAGGTTCGTCGGGAATGCTGCCGGGACTAGCCGAGAATGAGTAGGGAGCTTGCCGAAGGGTTTTTTGGAAGCTCGCCGGAAGGTTCGTTGGAAGTTCGCGGAGCTCACCGAGAATGACCGGAGCTTGCCGAAGAAGGTCGTTGGAACTCGCCAAGATCAAATCGTGAAGTCTAGGAGCTTGCCGGGAGTCCGCAGAATGGTTTTCGAGAGTTTATCGGAAGACCGTCGGAAGTTCGCCGGAAGCTCGCCGGAAGAAGTCTTGACTTATGGACTTTGTAATAGCTTAGAAAATGTCTTTAAATTTGTAGTTAGCACGTTAATTAGGGTTAGGATTAGGTGTTAATCCAATAACCCAAGTAGGGGCCAATTGGGCCCGAGTTCGGACTGGTTTGGACCAAGTTTGGAGCCCAACCAGTGAGCTGATTTGGCCTAGGCAGTGGCACCGCCTAGGCTAGGCGGTGGCACCACCCAGCACCCGAGAGCTGGGTGGTGACACCTCTTGGGCTGGGCGGTTGCACCGTCCAGCACCCGAGCGTTGGGCGGTGGCACTGCTTGGCTGGGCAGTGGCACCGCCAGCATCGGGAACATAAGAGAATTCAAATTTTTGGAGCCCAAATTTGAATCCTCTTGAGGCCTATAAATACCCCTCAAGTCTCAGCTGAGAATACAACTTTTTGAGCAGCAAGTGATTGAGAGAAAAGTCTTAGAAGAGTCTTTGCTAGTCTTGTTTTCAATTTGCTAGTGTTCACCTCCTTCTTTCTTGCTGAAAATCTGTAAGAGAGTGAACCACTTGTAAAAGTTGTAAGAGGGGTATTTACCCTTCCCTTTCAAGAGATTTGCTAGTGGAAGGTGGGAGCCTCATCGAAGAGGGGCCTCGCAAGTGGATGTAGGTCATTTGACCGAACCACTGTAAAATCGGCGTAATCTCTGGTTTGCATTTACTTATTGTCATTTATATTACTGCAAACCATTTGCACTTTAATGCTATACTGCTTTGTCTCCGTCTTACTTATCTTTTCAAGTTAAAATGCAATCGAAACGGTTTCAAACGAAAACGTTACTTTTATCGTACGAAGTTTCTGAAAGTGTTTAAATCGTCAAAAGTTTATCACACTTTACCGCTGCACTAATTCACCCCCCCCCTCTTAGTGCCACTCCAATCCTAACAATTGGTATCAGAGCCACGTTTTTCTATCTTGGTTTAACACCCAAATTGAAATGGCTCTTTACGGCTTTCAAGAGGGTTACTCTCTCATTTGTCCTCCCATTTTCAATGGGACGGACTACACTTATTGGAAAACTCGAATGAGAGTTTTCTTACTTTCTTTGGATTTGAATTTATGGCACATAGTCGAAAATGGATTTGAAATGTCTTCTCTTCCAATGAACCAATGGAATGATTTGGAGAAGAAGATGTTTTCTTTAAACGCAAAGGCTATGAATGCCTTATTTTGCGCTTTGGACAAAAATGAGTTCAATCGGGTTTCTTTATGCAAAACGGCTTTCGACATATGGCGCACTCTTGAAATCACATACGAAGGCACTTCTAGAGTTAAAGATTTGAAAATCAATATTTTAATGCATGATTTCGAGCTTTTTCAAATGAAGCCGAGCGAAACCATTGTTGACATGTACACCCGTTTCATGGATGTCGTCAATGGTTTACAAGCTCTTGGCAAATGTTTCTCGAATTTTGAACTTGTTAGTAAAGTTTTATGATCACTTTCTAAAGCTTGGGAATCAAAAGTAACGGTAATACAAGAAACAAAAGATTTAAATATTTTTCCACTTGAAGAACTTATCGGCTCATTAATGACAATAGAAATGGTGCGCAATGCACATAATGAACACAATGAACACTTGAACCACCTTCCAAAGAACAGGAAGGATTTGGAACCTCGGACAAATGAATACCACTTGAGCGATGACTCAAGTGATGAGGACAATGATGAACTTGAACTTCGAACACCAACTCTTAATAAGTTCATTAAACAAAAATCTAAAATAAACAATGAACTTGAATGGAGGAAGAGGCCAAAGAAAAGGAAGGCACCCAAGGATGAATCAAAAACTTCCAAAGGTGAAACGGCGAATTGGGCTTTGACGGGCTTCGACTACAAGGTAAGTAACTCAACTCTCTTGAATTATTTTGAAATTACTTGAAGTTTTTCATGAGTTCTTAATTTAGATAGTAGGAATAGGAAATAAAAAAAATTATTTTTCAAAAATTATATCATGTTTTTTTTTTTTTACATCTTTGAAAAAATTAAAAATTTGATCAATGAAAAGTATATTGCTAAGGTTTCATGCATGTTATGTTTTGAAATGTTGAATGATGTATGTAACATTATGGATTATAGTTATATGATATGTGATAATGCTTAGGATTAATCCATGCATGTGTATTTTGATGATTTTATGTCATGCATGAGTTTTTGAAGTAAATGTTGATTTGATACTCTCATTTTGGATTAACATGTTTTTGGTATAATCATTTTTATGACGAATTAAGATGACATTCTCATGACATATTAAGATGACATAGTGCATGTACATCTATATATGAATTTCTTGATAGTCTTTTGATGATAGATGTGATATCATGATGTTTTATTTTTTATGTGTTTGGTCTTGACGGCTTTATGACGAAACTTATGTTTTGACTTTAAATGATGATACAATGTTTTCACAAAAAGACTTGAACACTCTCACATGAAATCAATTGTATGAAATGGAAATGAATTTTCTATTCTATTGAGATTAATGAATTTATTTTACCAATCTTATGAATCTCATGAAAATAAACATGATGAATATTTTATAAATGAGTTGTCTTATAAGATTTTGCCTTTACACCTTGAACTTTAATGCTTATATTGATTTGGCATATAAAGACTAAGGCATGCTCATAAGAAGCAAATCACATGAATAGAAATTTATAAAAATGAAATGTAATCCTCTATCTTATTGATTTCTACCTAAGAGACCAATAAAACTATCTACGCCATTTTGAATCTCTTGAAAGAAATGTTGAGATTTTGATGATTTGGATGATTTGAATTTGAATGAGTTTTATTCAAAATCATGATCTTGATTCCGTAATATTTACAAATTAAGATTTATTATGAATCAAGATTTTTTCATTAATCGATCTTCTAAGATTTTCTTTTGATTATTTATGAGTAGGTTTTTCAAAAGGAAATCATGCCTTTTGGTATTCATATGTTCTAATCTTTCATGATATGATTTTTATACAATTCCTTGTATTCATGAAATGTTTATCGCATCACCCAATTACTTTCTTCTTGATATTCCTTATGTGGTGATTAAAATTATTCATGAAATACTCTTGATATTATTTTGATGTATACAAATGAAAAGTTATAATCATGAATGATCGGATGAAATTTGACAAGTTAATATCTTCATGATTTGAAATATTTATAATTTGAAATTATGCATGCAATTGCTTTGTATTGTGATGATATATGCATCATGAATACTTTATTATCATACATGAAAATAGTGATAAACATTTTGAAAATAAATGTTTGTATCATGTTAGATGATTTTACATTTTGTGCATGATGAGTTATAGTGATGATTGAAATAATGATTGAAATGCTTTAAATGATGAATGTTTGGTATCATGATCAACATGTTGATAAATGCTTGAAAATTTTAATGTTTGAGTATCATGTATGATATGCTTATTAATGATGATTGATTTATTTTTTGGTATCGTGCATGAAAAATAAGGTTATTGAAATTGTGTATGTTTTAATTTGAATATATAATGATGCACAAATAAGAATGATACTTACCTTTGTCATAATATGAAAATTGATATAAGGGTCTTCCCTTCTTTTTGACAATGACAAAGGGAGAGCAAGAATTTCTAGTGTGGACATCATGAAAAGAGGCAAACTAACTAGCTTGCACAATTCAAGATGAAAGCAAAAATTGCACTTCTCAAAAGAGAAGATGCAAATGTAACATTTGCCAAATTGTTTGCTTGCCTCATGTAAAACATTATCTCTTGCTAGTTTAGCATTTTTGCTAGCTTGTATGTTGCAAAACTTGATCACTTTTTCAAACATTTTGCTAGCTTACACTTTGCAAAGAAAGCAAAAATGGCACTTCTAGAAGAAAGAGCTTGTTATTTTGAACATCACAAGCTTGCCTATCTTAAGAAACAAAAATTGCAAAAGTGCTATCTTGCCTATCTCAAGAAGCAAAACTTGCAACTTGCACATTGCAATAGGAAGCCAGAATTATGAGCTTACACAAGAAAGCTATCTTGCATTTGCTTTCGAAATTTTTGCTAGCTTGTATATTGTGAAACTTACATATCGTAAAAATTGCTAGCTTGTAGTCTAAAGAGAAGCAAAAAGTTGCTATCTCAAAAGAAGCAAATGTGCTATCTTTCCTATCTTAAGAGGCAAAAATGCTAACTTGCATATCTAGCAAAACTTGACAAATTTGCATATTTCAAGAAGCAAGAGTTGCTTTCTTGAACATCTCAATATTGCTAGCTTGCATGATGTAGAACTTACTATCTTGAACATTACCAAAAGTGCTATCTTGTATGCTGTTAAACTTGCATATCTAAAACTTGATAGCTTGAATGTCCTAAGCATGATGCATTACTTGCTAAATTTTCTAGCTTCAAAACTGCATGATGATAAAACTTAATATTATGTTTTTTCATGCAATGAGTTGAACTTATATTACAAACACAAAGAATAGTTGTACTTCTCCTTTTTGTTGATGACAAAGGGGGAGAAGTATGTTGATGACATGATATGCATAAGTTTATGCATATGTTCATGATGATGTGTTGCAAGTATTCATGATGAATATTGCAATGACTTGAATTCAGTTTGAATTCAAGGTTCTATCAATATGGCATATTGATAGGGGGAGTTTGTTTAAACTCCGGGAGTTAAGGTTAACTCTGTCATCAAGTGGTTGTCATCATCAAAAAGGGGGAGATTACTGAATCTCGTATTTTGATGATGAAACCACTTGATATGTGTTTAAGATTTAAACTGCATTTTGAGCGATGCAGGTCTACTCGATCAGGTTTAGACAGTTGACGCAGGAGGAATTGACATTGCGCCGGAAGAGATCACGTCAGGATATTGGATGGTTGAATGCTTCGGACATCGGGTATCGGGCCAAGGAGAGCAAAATTGTGCCAAGGATATCGGGGTTGCGGAGGTCAACCGCCGATTGGGCAACAAGCCGCAAGAAAGGATGATGCACCGAAGAATCGGATGAAGCGCCAACCAATGACGTGCTAGGCAACAGAATATCAATTCGCGTTGTAATAATTGTCTAGATCGGAGTTGAGTTTTGGTTTGTGTGTGCAGGATTAACTACGATAACGATGAAGACATAAAGTGAAACAAAGTGCTGGAGTCAAGCACGAAGGATTCGTTGGATGTTCGAGAGTTCGACGGAAGTCCGAAGGTTCGTCGGGAATGCTACCGGGACTAGCCGAGAATGAGTAGGGAGCTTGCCGAAGGGTTTTTTGGAAGCTCGCCGGAAGGTTCGTTGGAAGTTCGCGGAGCTCATCGAGAATGACCGGAGCTTGCCGAAGAAGCTCGTTGGAACTCGCCAAGATCAAATCGTGAAGTCTAGGAGCTTGCCGGGAGTCCGCAGAATGGTTTTCGAGAGTTTATCGGAAGACCGTTGGAAGTTCGCCGGAAGCTCATCGGAAGAAGTCTTAACTTACGGACTTTGTAATAGCTTAGAAAATGTCTTTAAATTCGTAATTAGCATGTTAATTAGGGTTAGGATTAGGTGTTAATCCTATAACCCAAGTAGGGGCCAATTGGGCACGAGTTCGGACTGGTTTGGGCCAAGTTTGGAGCCCAACCAGTGAGCTGATTTGGCCTAGGCGGTGGCACCGCCCAGCACCCGAGAGCTGGGCGGGGACACCTCCTGGGCTGGGCGGTTGCACCGTCCAGCACCCGAGCGCTGGGCGGTGGCACCGCCAGCATCGGGAACATAAGAGAATTCAAATTTTTGGAGCCCAAATTTGAATCCTCTTGAGGCCTATAAATACCCCTCAAGTTTCAGCTGAGAATACAACTTTTTGAGCAGCAAGTGATTGAGAGAAAAGTCTTAGAAGAGTCTTTGCTAGTCTTGTTTTCAATTTGCTAGTGTTCACCTCCTTCTTTCTTGCTGAAAATCTATAAGAGAGTGAACCACTTGTAAAAGTTGTAAGAGGGGTATTTACCCTTCCCTTTCAAGAGATTTGCTAGTGGAAGGTGGGAGCCTCATCGAAGAGGGGCCTCACAAGTGGATGTAGGTCATTTGACCGAACCACTGTAAAATCGGCGTAATCTCTGGTTTGCATTTACTTATTGTCATTTATATTACTGCAAACCATTTGCACTTTAATGCTATACTGCTTTATCTCCGTCTTACTTATCTTTTCAAGTTAAAACGTAATCGAAACGGTTTCAAACGAAAACGTTACTTTTATCGTATGAAGTTTCTAAAAGTGTTTAAATCGTCAAAAGTTTATCACACTTTACCGCTGCACTAATTCACCCCCCTCTCTTAGTGCCACTCCAATCCTAACATGGACTATTGTTGAAAACGGATTTCAAAAATCTTCTCTTCCGATGTGCGAATGGAATGAATCGGATAAGAAGGTTTTTGCTTTAAACGCAAAGGCTATGAATGCCTTGTTTTGTGCACTAGACAAAAATGAATTTAATCGTGTTTCAATTTGTGATTCGGCTTTTGATATTTGGAGAACTCTTGAGGTCACTCATGAAGGCACTAGCCGAGTGAAAGAGTCCAAAATCAACATCCTTATGCACTCTTACGAACTTTTCTGAATGAAACCAAGTGAGTCCATCGGAGACATGTACACCCGGTTCACGGATGTCATCAATGGACTCAAAGCTCTTGGTAAAGATTTTACTAATTTTGAACTAGTAACTAAAATCTTAAGATCCCTCCCTAAAAGTTGGGATCCAAAAGTTACAGCAATTCAAGAGGCCAAAGACCTTAAAACATTCCCTTTTGAAGAACTTATTGGGTCTCTAATGACCTACGAAATGACATGTCAAGCTCATGATGAGCTCGAGAACCCCCTTCCAAAAATCAGGAAGGATATGGCACTCACATCATAAGAAGACCACTTGAAAGGAACATCAAATGATGAGGATAGTGACAATGACATTACACTTTTGACTCAAAAATTTAAAAAATATTTAAGAAAGAATAAATTTAAAAATAATATAAAAAATAAATTCGAACACAAGAAGGACCAAGTGATTTGCTATGAGTGCAAAAAACCGGGACACTACAAGAACGATTGTCCTCAAGCCAAAAAGAGAACATCAAAGAAGAATGCGCTCAAGGCAACGTGGGATGATTCAAGTGCGTCCAAAGAAGAGGAGTCCAACACCGAGCAAGTTGCTCATTACGCCCTAATGGCCATTGGAGAAGAGGTAACGGATTTAATTGATGCAGATTTACCTTATCATGAATTATTAAATGCTTTCCATGAGTTATTTGATGAATGT
Source organism: Musa acuminata AAA Group (assembly GCF_036884655.1). NCBI lineage: Eukaryota > Viridiplantae > Streptophyta > Magnoliopsida > Zingiberales > Musaceae > Musa > Musa acuminata. The sequence continues at coordinate 29,158,570 of NC_088343.1, read as the reverse complement.
AAGACAATTAGTAGAAAATACAAATTACTAAAAAAGGAGCATAATAGTCTCACTTGTGATATCAATAAATTAAAAACTAAATATCATGATAGTTTAGCTCCATGTATAAAATGCCATGATCTAGAATCTCTCCAAAAGGATAACTTGCTACTTAAGGATACCTTAAAGAAATTCGAGGTTGATAGAAAATCTTTGAACATGATCCTTACAAATAAGGGTCACGTTCCTAAAAGAAGTGAAATCGGATTTGTGAGAAGTCCTCACCAAAATCCAACCACCTTCATTAAAGGCCCCGTCTTACATGTTCGGCACCAAAGCAATTGCAACTTTTGTTGCAAATATGGCCATAAAACTTATAAATGTCCATTCAAGAAAATTAGTCCGAACAAACTAATTTGGTTTCCTAAAGGAACCATGATCAATTCTATGCAATATGATGAATAAGTTAAATCAGTTTTTAAGGCACCCAAAAGAAAATTGGTACCTAAAAATAATCCCTTCTTGTAGAAACATACACCATCACAAGCTAGGAGCAAGAGATGGTATCTAGATAGTGGATGCTCAAGACATATGACTGGAGATCCATCTCATTTCTCTATGCTCACTAGCAAAGAAAAGGGTACGTCACCTTCGGAGACAACAACCAAGGCAAAATCATTGGCAAGGGAACCATAGGTAACAAATTAAATTTTTCTATTGATGATGTCTTACTAGTTGATGGATTGAAACATAATCTCTTGAGTGTTAGTCAATTATGTGATAAAGGTTATATCGTTAGATTTGAATCAAATGTGTGTATTATTGAAAAACCAAATCATAACATAACTATGATTGCATTAAAACAAAATAATGTCTACACCATCAACCTTGATGAACTAAGTAATGAAATGTGCTTCTCCGCTTTAAATGATGACGCTTGGCTTTGGCATAGGAGACTAGGCCATGCAAGCATGAAACTAATATCTAAGATCTCATCTAGAGAATTAGTGCGAGGAATTCCAAATATAAAGTTTATTAAGGACAAAGTATGCGATGCATGTCAACTAGGTAAACGAATAAAAACTAGTTTCAAACCAAAAACTCAAATTAGCACCACTAGACCATTGCAATTGATTCATTTGGACTTATTTGGACCAATTGACACGACAAGTCTAGGAGGAAGCAAATATGCATTTTTAATTATGGATGACTATACTAGATACACTTGGACCTATTTCTTAGCTCACAAAAGTGATTGTTTCAAGTGTTTCTCTAAATTTTGTAAACTCACTCAAAACGAAAAAGGTTTTATGATTTCATCAATTCAAAGTGATCACGGTGGCGAATTTCAAAACCGTGACTTTCAAAATTTTTGTGAAGTTAATGGATACAATCACAACTTCTCCACTCCGAAGAATCCCCAACAAAATAGAGTAGTTAAAAGAAAAAATAAAAACCTACAAGAAATGGCAAGAACGATGTTAAATGAACATAGTTTACCTAAGTATTTTTGGGCCGAAGCCGTAAATACGGCTTGCTACATCATGAATAGAGTCCTAATAAGACCATCCCTATCAAAAACTCCCTATGAATTATGGAATAACAAAAAACCAAATATTTCCTATTTTAAAGTTTTCGATTGTAAATGCTTTATTTTGAATGAAAGGGATGCCTTTCGAAAATTTGATGCTAAATCCGATGAAGGCATCTTTCTTTGTTACTCTTTCGTTTCTAAGGCTTTTCGGGTTTTTTACAAAAGAACCTTAGTAATAAAAGAGTCTATTCATGTTGTTTTTTTTGAAATTTCTAATTTAAAGAAAAATGATTTTGATGATGATCTTGGTTTTGATAATTTAAATTTAAATGAACCCCCTCCTCAAAATAGCAACTTGGATGCACCTTCTTCCGAAATTCCCTTACCCAAGGAATGGAAGTATATAGATACTCATCCAAAGGAGCTAATTATAGGAGATACATCAAAAGGGGTTCAAACTCGTTCCTCTTTCAAGAATTTTTGTGCTAACGCCGCTTTCCTTTCTCAAATCGAACCTAAATGCATTGATGAGGCTATAAAAGATGATTTTTGGGTTATTGCAATGCAAGAGGAATTGAATCAATTTGAGAGGAATAAGGTATGGAAGCTTGTTCCTAGACCTAGTGACCATTTAGTCATTGGTACTAAATGGGTCTTTAGAAACAAGCAAGATGAAAATGGTATCGTGGTTAGAAACAAGGCTAGATTAGTGGCCAAAGGTTTCAACCAAGAAGAAGGTATCGATTACGAAGAAACCTTTGCTCCCGTGGCTCGATTAGAAGTCATAAGGATGCTCCTTGCCTATGCTAATAGTAATAATTTTAAACTATTTCAAATGGATGTCAAAAGTGCTTTCTTGAATGGTTTTATTTCCGAAGAAGTATATGTCGAACAACCTCCCGGATTTGAAAATTCTCTTCTTCCTAACCATGTATTCAAATTGACTAAGGCTCTCTATGGCTTGAAACAAGCTCCTAGAGCTTGGTATGAAAGTCTTAGTTCCTTTCTTATTTTAAATAATTTTACCAAAGGCAAGGTTGATACTACATTATTTATCAAACATTTTAAAAATAATTTTCTTATTGTGCAAATTTATGTTGACGATATTATTTTTGGCTCTTCAGATGAATCACTATGTGAATCATTTGCTATGAGTCATGAATTTGAAATGAGTTTAATGGGTGAATTAACTTTCTTTTTAGGATTACAAATCAAACAACTTAGTGATGGTATATTTCTTAACCAATCTAAATATATATTAGAATTGTTAAAATGATTTAAAATGGATAATTCAAAAGCAATAAACACCCCTATGAGTACTGCGACTAAGTTAGATATGGATGAAAATAGTGAAAATTTCGATCAAAAAACATATAGGGGAATGATAGGTAGTCTACTCTACCTCACCGCAACTAGACCGGATATTATGTTTAGTGTAGGACTTTGCACTAGGTTTCAATCAAATCCTAAATTATCTCATCTTAAAAGTGTTAAAAGAATATTTAGGTATCTTAAAGGAACTCCAAATCTAGGATTGTGGTATCCAAAATCTGAAAAATTCGATTTAATAGCTTACGCAGATGTTGATTTTGGCGGATGTAGGATAGATAGAAAAAGTACATCCAGAACATGCCAATTTTTAGGACATGCACTTGTTTCTTGGACTTCCAAGAAACAAAATTCAGTTGCACTATCTACGGCGGAAGCCGAATACATTGCTACAAGTGCATGCTGTGCATAAATTGTTTAGATGAAAAATACATTAGAAGACTATGGAATTCACTTCAAAAACGTTCCCATAAAATGTGATAATACTAGTGTCATATGTCTTACTAAAAATCCAATTCAGCACTCTAGAACTAAGCACATCGACGTTAGGCATCATTTCATACGCGATCATGTCCTTAACAATGATGTTGTTCTAGAATTCATTGACACAAAGCATCAATTAGCAGATATATTTACAAAAGCTTTGAATGAAGACCAATTTAAATTCATTAGAAGGGAATTAGGTATGTTAAATTGTCCCTAAGAATAGACTTGTTTGAATGGATTTTCTGTAAAGTTTTTTTTCATCCTCTCTCCGTTCCTCGTTGAATTTGATCCTTCTCTTTCGATTCTAAATGACACATTAAATTACCTTATCCTATCTTGAGTCAAACACCGTTCCCATCTGATCAAGATTTATGATATTTTGTGAATCTCGAAATTGATTTTAATGGCTTGATTTTGAGTTTCAAGTTGACGATTTGAATTTGAATGAGTTTGTATTCGAATTATAATCTTGACTTATTGGAGTTACTACTTGAATTTTTTTTTTTTAATCACAATCTCTTCCTTGTACACCTACAATTTTTGTTATTTATAGAAAGAAGAGATTTGATAAAATGGATGAATGCAGAATTTTCCTTTAAGATGAACTCTGCGTAAATATTTTAGCATACTTAATTTTGAATGATAAATTTTTGTATGATCAATGTTGAATTTCTGATGTTAAAATCACAAATTATGTGCTTCAAGTCTCATTCCCTTTTTGTTGATGACAAAGGGGGAGAAGTGATAACTTATACCATTTTGATAGCATGACTTAATGAAAATGTCTTATGCGCATCGATAACATGACTTATATGAATTACAAGAGCTTGTACAATACAAATATCTTATATGCCTTGCAAAATGCCTTGCAAAATCCTTGAGAATATCACAAGATTGATTGATCATATTGAAAGCATGCCTTACATCTATATCATGAAATTCATGTTGAAAATCTTTATCTCCTGTCGTAGTAAAAATCGTCCCTTATCATTTGACTTATGATTTTCATCGAAGTTTCGTATTTACTATTGCTTAATGAGAATAACGATAAGTTCTACAGTTAGAACTTATCAGTTTATGCTTGAATTCAATGGGATGGAACTCAAGTGTTTTTATCTTCTCATAATATAGCATATAGATAGGGGGAGTCATATTTAACTCCGTCATCAATTGATTGTCATCATCAAAAAGGGGGAGATTGTTGAATCTCGGATTTTGATGATAAAATCAATTGATGGGTTAATTGATCTAATCCATATTACTGAGTTAAGTGTGCAGGATTAACTATGATAACCAGAAAATATAAAGCAAGAATACCAGAGTCAAGTTCAATGGACGTTTAAGAGACCGAAGAATCGTTGGAGATGCTGCCGGAACCAATCGAGAAGAAATCGGGAACCTATCGAAATTTTTGAAAGTTCGCCGAAGAGATTGTCGGAGGTTTGCAGAGATCACCGAGAAGGCTCGGCTACTCGTTAAAGTCATCACAAGATCGGGAGCTTGCTGGGAGTCCGTCAGAAGAAGTTCGTCGGAAAGCTCGCTAGAACAAGACTCAACATTTACGGTTGAAAACTTGCTTAGGATGTTTTTAGTTATGTAGTTCACTTGTAATTAGGATTAGGATTAAGAGATAATCCTATATTCTGGTTAGGGGCCAACTGGGCCCAAAATTAGACTTGGTTTGGGCTAAATTTAAAGCCCAACCAATGAACCAAAGGGTCTGGCGGTGGCACCGCCCAGCACCCGAAAGCTAGGCGGTGGCACCGCTTGGCTGGGCGGTGGCACCGCCAGTCCACTGTCAGTGTCTGACACTAACAGGCGGTGGCACCGCCACTGATAGGCGGTGGCACCGCCAACATCGGGAACCAAAGAGAATTCAAATTTTGGAGCCCAAATTTGAATCCTCTTGAGGCCTATAAATACCCCTCAAATCTCAGCTGAGATTATAACTTTTTTAGAAGCAATTGATTGAGAGAAAGGTCATAGAAAAGTCTTAGCAAGTCTTGTTTTCAATTTGCTAGTGTTCACCTCCTTTTTTGCTGAAAATCTATAAGAGAGTGAACCGCTTGTAAAAAGTTGTAAGAGGGGTATTTACCCTTCCCCTTCAAGAGATTTGCTAGTGGAAGGTGGGAGCCTCATCGAAGAGGGGCCTCGCAAGTGGATGTAGGTCATTTGACCGAACCACTTTAAAATCGGCGTGATCTATGGTTTGCATTTACTTATTGTCATTTATATTACTGCAAACCATTTGCACTTTAATGCTCTACTTCTTTGTCTCCTTCTTACGTATCCCTTCAAGTTAAAACACAATCGAAACGGTTTCAAACGAAACTTTGCTTTTATCGTACGAAGTTTCCGAAAGTGTTTAAATCGTCAAAAGTTTATCGTACTTTACCACTGCACTAATTCACCCCCCCCCCCCTCTTAGTGCCGCTCCGATCCTAACAGCTGTTAGGATCGAGAGCACTAAGAGGGGGGGGGGGTGAATTAGTGCAGCAGAAATCTTTCAGCGATTAAAAAACGAAAGCTGCGTTCGTTTGATAAAAACTATTTTGATGTAAAAGCCGATTCTAAGAATACTTATGATTAAGTGCAGTTTATGTCTAAACACAGTTTGCGTCTAAGCGCAGTTTACGCAGTTTGCGTCTAAATGCAGTTTGCGTCTAAGCGTAGTTTGCGTCTAAGCGCAGTTTGCGTCTAAGATCAGATTGCGTCTAAGCGCAGTGCAGTTTGCGTCTAAACGTAGTTTTACGTCTAAACACAGTTTTACGTCTAAACGTAGTTTTATGTCTAAACGCAGTTTGCGTCTAAACGCAGTTTTACGTCTAAACGTAGTTTTACGTCTAAACGCAGTGTGGGTCTAAACGCAGTTTTACGTCTAAACGTAGTTTTACGTTTAAAAGTAGTTTACGTCTAAAACACAGTTTTACGTCTAAACACAGTTTGCGCAGTTTACGTCAAAAACACAGTTTTACGTCTAAACACAGATTGCGCAGTTTACGTCTAAACGCAGTTTTAAAGGGATCTGAGCTTAGAAACTTCGTTCATAAAAGCGCAAAAGACAGTTTTGCAGAATCAAAACGTAAACGTAAACTGTAATGTATGAAAACACCGATTTACGTCTGAATGCAGATTCGGAAAGATCACCACTTAGAAACTTGTTCGTAAAGGCGCAGAGAGCAGTAGCTATGTAGGAGGTTTGCAGTAATGATAAAGTACTCAAAATAAACGCAAACCAGAGATTTAGAGTGGTTCGGTCAGTCTTGACCTACTCCACTTTTGGCTTCCTCCACCGACGAGGTCACCGACGTCAACTAGAGGCCTTCCTTCAATAGGCGAAGGCCAACTGCCCTTTTACAGATTCACTCCATTTGATGGGCTCAGGAGACAACCCTTACAGGACCTTTCTCTCCTCTCTTTACAACTCAAGACTTGAAGAATAGAAAGAGGAGAACTTTAGGACTTTACACAAATTTGAGCTCTTAGAATCACAGAAAAGATCAAGAATTCGGTGTAGGTCTGTATCTTTTCAGTGCTGAATGGGTGGGGTATTTATAGGCCCCAACCCAATTCAAATTTGGAGCTCAAAACGATCAAATCCCGGAATTCCGGGATCAAGCGGTTGCACCTCCTGACTGGAGAGGTTGCACCGCCTGGCAGAGCTCGAAGACTGAGCCCAGGCGGTTGCACCTCTGTGTTAGGGGTGGTTGCACCGCTTGAGTCTGGCTCGGAGACTGAGTCCCAGGCGGTGCCACCTCTTGATTGAGGCAGTTGCACCTCTCTGCCAGAGCTCGAAGACTGAGCTCAGGCGGTGCCACCTCTCTATCAGGGAGGTTGCACAGCCCAGTCTAGCTCGAAGACTGAGCTCAAGCGGTGCCACCTCTTGGCTGGGGCGGTTGCACCGCCCAGTCTCGCTGGGAGGCTTAGCCCAGGCGGTGCCACCTCCTGGCCTAGGCGGTTGCACCTCCTGGTGCAATCAGGGTCCGAATGGTTAGCTCCATTCGGCCCAATTTCAGTCTTTCAGGGGCCCAATTGCCCCAAGATGAAGCTAATGGGATCACCTCCCATTTTCTAACTTAATCAACATGCTAACTACGATTAGATCTAAGACAATTTCTACAGCTTTGCTTCGGTGCGTCAATCGCTTCTTCCGGCGAGTTTCCGGCGAACTTCCGTCGATCATCCGATGAACCCTCGGTGATGCTCCTGCGGACTTCCGGCAAACTCCTGGACTTTGCGACGATCTACTTGGCGAGTTTCGACGAGCTTCGCTTGGCAAGCTTCTGGACTTCTCGGATCTGTTCTCGCAGAACCTCCGACGACCGTCCGAACTTCCGTCGAACTCCCAACGTGATCATGAACTTGACTCCGGTGCAACTCCTACTGCTTGTCTTACTTTCATCGTAGTTAATCCTGCACACTTAAAACAAAAACTTCGATCGAGACAATTAATCCTAAGCAATTAACCAAGTTGTCTGGCATGTCATTGGTCCCTCGACGCTTCGTCCGATTCTTCGGCGCATCGTCCTTTCCTGCAGCCTATTGCCCAATCGGCCAGTTGACTCCGCAACTCCAATATCCTTGGCACAATACCCGCTCTTCTTGGCCCGATGCCCGAGTCCACGGCCTGAAGCCTTCTATCAATACGTCGACCGATCCACCGGCCCGACGTCCAATCTTCTAACATGTTCCTCCGGCACAACATGATGTTCCTGCTTTAATTGTCTCATCCTGATCGAAGCACCCTGCGTCACTCAAAACGCAAATTAAATCATAAACATATATCAAGGAGTTTCATCATCAAAATACGAGATTCAACAATCTCCCCCTTTTTGATGATGACAACTACTTGATGACGGAGTTAAACTTAACTCCCGGAGTTTAAACAAACTCCCCCTATCAATATGTCTTATTGATAGAAACTCTTAGATTCAAAAATCTAAGCAACATGTCATCATAAACGGAGTTAACCTTAACTCCCAGAGTTTAAACAAACTCCCCCTATCAATATGCCATATTGATAGAAACTCTTGGATTCAAAAATCCAAGCAACATGTCATCATAAACTTATGCATAACATGTGATGTCATCAACATACTTCTCCCCCTTTGTCATCAACAAAAAGGAGAAATACCACAATCAAGTGTTTGTGATATAAGTTTAACTCATTGCATGAAAAACATAATATCTATTGTTATCATCATGCAAGTTTGCTATCATCAAATGGTAAGATATCAACATGAAAAATTACGATTCAAGTTCTTGATATCTTAACATGATATGACATTCATAGCACCTATTCATATGAATGCTGCTTTTGATATCTCATCATAATATGGCATTCATAACATCTATTCATATTCTTCAAATATGGCACTCATAGTATCAATTTATATATTTCTCCCCCTTTGTCATCAACAAGGAGAACGATATAAGCAAATTTTAAATATAAGTGCGATGCCATAAGTTGGTTCATGTCATTTTCCAATAGTGAGTGATAGGATACCAATTATGCAAACATCTCAAGGAAAACATGACATGGAGATAGTTTTTATTGCTTCTTCCTTTTTATAAGAGGGAATCATCAAATATGTTTCTTGAAAAATATTTTTCACATGATAAGTGCATTTGCTAGATGATTCCATATGTCAAAAATCAATGATGTGAGTTAAACTTGATATGACATATGCTTGTTAAATTCGGAAGAGGATAATGTATCAAGAAAATCCAATTGTTAGGATCAAGAAAATCCGAAAATGAAATTTGACACTTTCATACATTCGGACAGGGTTTTACTAGAGATATTCAATTTCAATCATGAAGGTAAAACATGCTTATTATCATGGAAATTTTTGTATTCAAGCACATAATTTCCAACATGTAATCATGGCAAGTAATTGTGTAAAATCATTATGGCAATCAAGTGATTTGATCATTCAATCAAAAAAAGTCCGAAAAATAATTTTAACACGTTTAATCATTCGGACATATTTTTGCTATAGTTTTTCAAATATAATCATGAAGATAAGGCATGCTCATCATCATGGTAGTATGATAGCAAGTTTACCATATTCAAGCTAGCAAAAAATTTCTACATTTTAAGGCCCGCAAGCTAGCAATTTTGAGATGTTCAAGAAAGCAACTCTTGCTTCTTGAAATATAAGTTTTGCTAGATGTGCAAGTTAACTTTTTGCTTCTTGAGATAGGCAAGATAGCATTCCTTGGTGATGTTCAATATAGCTAAGTTCTACATCATGCAAGCTAGTGAATTTTATAACATTTTAGAACATGCATAATCACCAAAGCATCATAAATTTTAATGATGTGCAAAATTACAAATTTTGCATGATTGCATTTGTGTCTTGAGATTTGCAAGATAGCACTTCTTGGTGATGTTCAAGATAGCAATTTCTTCTCTTTTGAGAAGTGCAATTTTTGCTTTCTTCTTGAATTGTGCAAGCTAGCTATCTCCCCTTTTGTCATTGTCAAAAAGAAGGGAAAAACCCTTTACATCAATTTTTAAATCATGACAAAGGTTAGTATTAATCTCATTTGTGCATCATTATATTTTCAAATTAAAACATGCACATTTTCAAAACATACAAACTCATTATTATATGCATGATTCCAAATCATCATTCATATTATTTCAATCATTATTTCACTCATCACTATAGCTTATCATGCATAATATGTAAAACCATCTAACATGATATAAACATTTATTTATTATTATTTTTTTTTAAGCATTCATGATACACATCATACAAAAGCATATGCATCATTCCAAATCATAAATATTTCAAATCATCATGGTATTAATTTGTCACATTGCATCCTACCATGCATGATCGAAACTTCTCATTTGCATACATCAAAATAAATTCATGAATATCTCATGCATTCATATCATCACTTGAGGAATATTGAAAAGAAATAATTGGGTGATGAGATAAATGTTTCATGAATACAAAGAATTGCATAAAAATCATATCATGAATACAAGGAATACAAGTCACAGAGAAAAATCATTATTCATTTTCAATTCATTCAATTTGATAAATCAAGATCATGATTTTGATAAAACTCATTTCAATTTTAAATTATCAAAGTCATTTTTATGGCTCACAAAATTTATAACATAAATAGATTCATGATTTCATTGATAATATATTTTCCCCCTTTTTAAGTGTTTCATTTTAAGTGATCGATTTCATGTTAGCATGCCTTTTCATTTATGAAAACATGCATCAATTTTTTAAAGCCACTGTTATTATCATGAAAATCGATAATCCATAAATATCAAGAATCATCATAATTTCAAAAATATATACTCATTAATCATGATTTCATATACTCAAAATCGAGAAATAACAATGGAAATCAACATGATACACATTATTACTTTTCAACCATATATAGCATGATTTCATAATGTATTTTTAATCAAAATCATTTTGTTAAGCAATTTTCATGATTATTTTCAAAATTACTAGAATGATAAGTATGATTCCTAATTTTTTGTATTTTCATTATAAAATTATTAAACATGCAATTTTCAAGAAAATAAAAAAAAAATGCATTATGAAAAGCATTATGTAATTTCAAAGTAAATTAAAGGCATTTTGATTACCTCAGCGTCGAAAGGCGTAAAGGCGTAGTTTGCCACCTCGCCTTTGTTGATTTTCTCCTCGTCTTCGGAGGAGCTCGATTCATCTCAATTTTTGTTCTTCTTCTTGTGTTCAAAGCAAGTAGTTCCGTTCTTTTTACTTTTTAATTTTTGTTTCATTTGTAGTTTAAGTTCACCATCACTTGAGCTTATGCTCGAGTGGTCTTCAAATGTTCTATGTCCCAAATCCTTCCTGTTCTTTGGAAGGTGGTTCTCAAGTTCTTCACGTGCATTGCACGTCATTTCATATGTAATCAATGAACCAATTAGTTCTTCAAGTGGAAATTGGTTCAAGTTTTTCGATTCTTGAATAGCAGTTACTTTTGAATCCCAAGTTTTAGAAAGTGAGCGCAAAACTTTGTTAACGAGTTCAAAATCCGAAAAGCTTTTACCAAGTGATTTTAAACCATTGACGATATCCGTAAAACGGGTGTACATGTCAACAACGGTTTCGCTTGGTTTCATATGAAAAAGCTCGAAATCATGCAGTAAAATATTAACTTTCGAGTCTTTGACTCTACTAGTTCCCTCGTGCGTGATTTCAAGAGTGCGCCAAATAGCGAAAGCCATTTCGCACAAAGAAACCCGATTGAACTCATTTTTGTCCAAAGCGCAAAATAAGGCATTCATAGCCTTTGCGTTTAAAGAAAAATACTTCTTCTCTAAATCCGACCATTCGTTCATCGGTTTAGAGGGAAGTTGAAAATCGTTTTCAACGATATTCCATAAATCCAGATTTAGAGAAATCAAGAAAACTCTCATTCGAGTTTTCCAATAAGTGTAGTCCAATCCGTTAAAGAACGGTGGACGAAAGACCGAAAAGCCCTCTTGAAGAGCCATTTCTCTTGGGTGTAAATCCGAAATGAGAAATACCCCGCTCTGATACCAATTGTTAGGATCGAGAGCACTAAGAGGGGGGGGTGAATTAGTGCAGCGGAAATCTTTCAGCGATTAAAAAACGAAAGCTGCGTTCGTTTGATAAAAACTATTTTGATGCAAAAGCCGATTCTAAGAATACTTATGATTAAGTGCAGTTTATGTCTAAACACAGTTTGCGTCTAAGCGCAGTTTACGCAGTTTGCGTCTAAATGCAGTTTGCGTCTAAATGCAGATTGCGTCTAAGCGCAGTTTGTGTCTAAGATCAGATTGCGTCTAAGCGCAGTGCAGTTTGCGTCTAAACATAGTTTTACGTCTAAACACAGTTTTACGTCTAAACATAGTTTTACGTCTAAACGCAGTTTGCGTCTAAACGTAGTTTTACGTCTAAACGTAGTTTTACGTCTAAACGCAGTTTGCGTCTAAACGCAGTTTTACGTCTAAACGTAGTTTTACGTTTAAAAGTAGTTTACGTCTAAAACACAGTTTTACGTCTAAACACAGTTTGCGCAGTTTACGTCAAAAACACAGTTTTACGTCTAAACACAGTTTGCGCAGTTTATATCTAAACGCAGTTTTAAAGGGATCTGAACTTAGAAACTTCATTCGTAAAAGCGCAGAAGACAGTTTTGCAGAATCAAAACGTAAACGTAAACTGTAATGTATGAAAACACCGATTTATGTCTGAATGCAGATACGGAAAGATCAGGACTTAGAAACTTGTTCGTAAAGGCGCAGAGAGCAGTAGCTATGTAGGAGGTTTGCAGTAATGATAAAGTGCTCAAAATAAACGCAAACCAGAGATTTAGAGTGGTTCGATCAGTCTTGACCTACTCCACTTTTGGCTTCCTCCACCGACGAGGTCACCGACGTCAACTAGAGGCCTTCCTTCAATAGGCGAAGGCCAACTGCCATTTTACAGATTCACTCCTTTTGATGGGCTTAGGAGACAACCCTTACAGGACCTTTCTCTCCTCTCTTTACAACTCAAGACTTGAAGAACAGAAAGAGGAGAACTTTAGGACTTTACACAAATTTGAGCTCTTAGAATCACAGAAAAGATCAAGAATTCGGTGTAGGTCTGTATCTTTTCAGTGCTGAATGGGTAGGGTATTTATAGGCCCCAACCCAATTCAAATTTGGAGCTCAAAACGATCAAATCCCGGAATTCCGGGATCAGGCGGTTGCACCTCCTAACTGGAGAGGTTGCACTGCCTGGCAGAGCTCAAAGACTGAGCCCAGGCGGTTGCACCTCTGTGTCAGGGGCGGTTGCACCGCCTGAGTCTGGCTCGGAGACTGAGTCCCAGGCGGTGCCACCTCTTGATTGAGGCGGTTGCACCTCTCTGCCAGAGCTCAAAGACTGAGCTCAGGCGGTGCCACCTCTCTGTCAGGGAGGTTGCACCGCCCAGTCTAGCTCGAAGACTGAGCTCAGGCGGTGCCACCTCCTGGCTAGGGCGGTTGCACTGCCCAGTCTCGCTGGGAGGCTTAGCCCAGGCGGTGCCACCTCCTGGCCTAGGCGGTTGCACCTCCTGGTGCAATCAGGGTCCGAATGGTTAGCTCCATTCGGCCCAATTTCAGTCTTTCAGGGGCCCAATTGCCCCAAGATTAAGCTAATGGGATCACCTCCCATTTTCCAACTTAATCAATGTGCTAACTACGATTAGATCTAAGACAATTTCTGCAGCTTTGCTTCGGTGCGTCAATCGCTTCTTCCGGCGAGTTTCCGGCGAACTTCCGTCGATCATCCGATGAACCCTCGGTGATGCTCCTACGGACTTCCGGCAAACTCCTGGACTTTGCGACGATCCACTTCGTGAGTTCCGACGAGCTTCGCTTGGCAAGCTTCTGGACTTCTCGGATCTGTTCTTGCAGAACCTCCGACGACCGTCCGAACTTCCGTCGAACTCTCGAACTCCCAACGTGATCATGAACTTGACTCCGGCGCAACTCCTGCTGCTTGTCTTACTTTCATCGTAGTTAATCCTGCACACTTAAAACAAAAACTTCGATCGAGACAATTAATCCTAAGCAATTAACCAAGTTGTCCGGCATGTCATTGGTCCCTCGACGCTTCGTCCGATTCTTCGGTGTATCGTCCTTTCCTGCAGCCTATTGCCCAATCGGCCAGTTGACTCCGCAACTCTGATATCCTTGGCACAATACCCGCTCTTCTTGGCCCGATGCCCGAGTCCATGGCCTGAAGCCTTCTGTCGATACGTCGACCGATCCACCGGCCCGACGTCCAATCTTCTAACATGTTCCTCCGGCACAACATGATGTTCCTGCTTTAATTGTCTCATCCTGATCGAAGCACCCTGCGTCACTCAAAATGCAGATTAAATCATAAACATATATCAAGGAGTTTCATCATCAAAATACGAGATTCAACAACAGCATGTACATCTATGTATGAATTTCTTGATAGTCTTTTGATGATAGATGTGATATTATGATGTGTTTGGTCTTGACGGCTTCATGACGAAACTTATATTTCGATTTTAAATTGATACATGTTTTCACAAAAGACTTGAATACCCTCTCATGAAATCAATTGTATGAAATGGAAATGAATTTTCTATCCTATTGAAATTAATGAATTTATTTTACCTTTCCGTCTTAAATGTTGACACTTGTTTTATTAAAGGTAAAGGCATGCTTGTAAGAAGCAAATCACATTAATAGAAATTTATAAAAACGAAATACGATCCTCTATCTTATCGACTTTTCAATAAATCTATGCTTGTCATGTATGAATTTATTGAATGTGATTTTGAGGATGATTTCGGATTTCACAAATGTTTTATTCATAGTTATGACATGAGACACATTTTAAATATGAATCATGTTCAATGCTTCAATCATATTATATCTCCCTTAATTCATTTTGTTCTCCTAGATTTATTTACCAAAGAGGAGAATCTTCCGAAAATGAAATGATACAAATGAATCACTTGTCGATATGTCTTTTTGAAATATCTTTTTAATGTAATGTTGATAATTTGAGATGCCTATTGGAATTCATGACATGAGATAATTGAATCCTTGACTTACTTTGGCTTGAAATAGATGTTTAAAATCTTGCTTGATGAGTTGTTTTATAAGATTTTGCTTTTACGTCTTGAACTTTCATGCTTATCTTGATTTGACATATAATGACTAAGGCATGCTTAGATGAAAAAGAATCACTTAAAAAATACTTTTCCCATCTGATTGAGATTAATGATTTCATGATATTTTGTGAATCTCGAAATTGATTTTGATGACTTGATTATGAATTTCAAGTTAACGATTTGATTTGAATGAGTTTTATCTAAATCATAATCTTGATCTTGCAAAATTGGAATCACAAATAATATCTTTTGGTATTCATGAATTGATACTTACAAAATGAAAGTATTGGTATTCATGACTTGAATTTGATTGAAACATTGCATGCTTAAATTAATCATTCTCCTATGTTTCAAAAATTCTTTAAATGCCTTATGTGATGATTGAAAATTAATTTGCTTTATGATGAATCATGAATCATGACTTGATCTATGATATTGAAATATTTTAATCATGATCCTTGGTTGTATAATTCTTTTGCTCTATTAAAAAGATTTATCGAATGAATCATGTCCTTCTTGAATTTTCTTGATATCATGACATGATTTTGTAATATGGCTTGTATAATGATTAAATTTTTTAGCCATTGGTTTCTCCTTTCTTTTTGATAATGATAAAAGGAGAGTTAGTTTACTAGCCTGCATATTTCAAAGGAAGGAAAATTTGCTAGCTCGATCATTTCATTGAAAGAACTTGCTATCATGAACACTACCAATGAATTGCAAATCCTACAATCTAAAGAGAAGCAAAGAATTGCTATCTCGAAAGAAGCAAAAAATGCAAAACTTAGAAAACTTGCAATATAATTGCTCTTACCATGCTTTGTATCAAAAATAGGTTGATATCCTTAAATGCATCGCATTAAATTTTTTAGTGTATTACAATGTATCACATGTATCGCAAATTGAAAATTTTGAGACTATTATCATATCATGTTTAACAATTGATATGATAAATTATCAATCTCATGATGCATCGCATAATGATATCATGATTTGCGATTGTATCATGTGATCCTTGGTGAATTTTCACATTGATATCCTTCATGAAATGATTTCTTTGCATTATTGTCTTGTATGCATCATGTGATGATTGAAATATTGATTGATGCAAAGTTGATGTAAAAGTCTAAATCATTGGTTCCTCTCCTTCTTTTTGACATTGACAAAGGGGGAGAAAGTTATTGCTAGCTTGCACACTTGAATGAAGAAATTTGCTATATCAAACATCATAAATATTGTTACTTGCAAAGAAAACCAAAGTGTAATTTTGCACAAAAATTCAAGTGTTGAATTGCCATGATTGAACTTAAGAATCTTGGTATGCTTTTGTGCTTATATGTTGTGATGAAAATCTAGCTTCATGTTATAAAAACTTGAATATATTTTAAAATAGCTAGAGCTACTTCTCCTTTTTGTTGATGACATAGGGGGAGAAGTATATTGATGACTTCATGCATTGAATTGAATATTTTATATATATTTGCATGATGGTTTAAATGTTTTTCATAATATGTGATGAATGTTACTTGGATTTGGGATAATCCAAGTATTCTATCAATGGCATATTGATAGGGGGAGTTTGGTTAAACTCCGGGGAGTTAAGGTTAACTTCGTTAGTCATCAATTAGTTGTCATCACCAAAAAAGGGGAGATTGTTGAATCTCGGATTTTGATGATGAAACTAATTGATTGTGTTTTTATGTTTAACTGCATTTTGAGTGATGCAGGTCTGCTCGATCAGGATTAGACAGTTAACGCAGGAGGAATTGATGTTGCGCCGGAGGAGATCACGTTAGGATATTCGATGGCAGAAGGCTTCGGACGTCGGGCATCGGGCCAAGAGCGAAATTGCGCCAAGGATATCGGGGTTGCGGAGGTCAACCGCCAATTGGGCAACAAGCCACAAGAGAGGACGATGCACTGAAAAATCGGACGAAGCGCCAACCAATGATGTGCCGGGCAATAGAATGTCAATTCGCATTGTAATAATTGTCTAGATCGGAGTAGAGTTTTGGCTTGTGTGTGCAGGATTAACTATGATAATAACGAAGACATAAAGCGAAACAAAGTGTCAGAGTCAAGCGTGAAGGATCTGTTGTGAGTTCGAGAGTTCGACGAAAGTCCGAAGGTTCATCAGGAATGCTGCCGGAACTAGCCGAGAATGAGTAGGGAGCTTGCCGAAGGGTTTTTCGAAAGCTCGCCGGAAGGTTCGTTAGAAGTTCGCGGAGCTCACAAGAAAGATCGAAGCTTGCCGAAGAAGTGTTAGGATCGAGAGCACTAAGAGGGGGGGGGGGGTGAATTAGTGCAGCGGAAATCTTTCAGCGATTAAAAACGAAAGCTGCATTCGTTCGATAAAAACTATTTTGATGCAAAAGCCAATTCTAAGATTACTTATGATTAAGTGCAGTTTATGTCTAAACACAGTTTGCGTCTAAGCGCAATTTATGCAGTTTGCAGTTTGCGTCTAAATGCAGATTGCGTCTAAGCGCAGTTTGCATCTAAGCGCAGTTTGCGTCTAAGCTCAGATTGCGTTTAAGCGCAGTTTGCGTCTAAGCGCAGTTTACGTCTAAACTCAGATTACGTCTAAGCGCAGTTTAGTTTACGTCTAAACGCAGTTTTACGTTTAAACACAGTTTTACGTCTAAACATAGTTTTACGTCTAAACGCAGTTTGCGTCTAAACGTAGTTTTACGTCTAAACGTAGTTTTACGTCTAAACGCAGTTTGCGTCTAAACGCAGTTTTACGTCTAAATGTAGTTTTACGTTTAAAAGTAGTTTACGTCTAAAACACAGTTTTACATCTAAGCAGAATCAAGACGTAAACGTAAACTGCAAAGAAACTTGTTCGCAGAAATCAGTTTGCAGTTATAAACAGAATCAAGACGTAAACGTAAACTGCAAAGAAACTCGTTCGCAGAAATCAGTTTGTAGTTATAAATAGAATCAAGACGTAAACGTAAACTGCAAAGAAACTCGTTCGTAAAAGCGCAGAAGACAGTTTACAGTTATAAATAGAATCAAAACGTAAGTGTAAACCGCAATGTAGAGATCGTACGAAAACACCGATTTACGTCTGAATGCAGATTTGAAAAGAACAGAACTTAGAAACTTGTTCATAAAAGCCAAGAGAGCAGTAGCAATGTAGGAGGTTTGCAGTAATGATAAAGTGCTCAAAATGAAAGCAAACCAGAGATTTAGAGTGGTTCGATCAGTCTTGACCTACTCCACTTTTGGCTTCCTCCACCGACGAGGTCACCGACGTCAACTAGAAGCCTTCCTTCAATAGGCGAAGGCCAACTACCCTCTTACAGATTCACTCCTTTTGACGGGCTTAGGAGACAACCCTTACAGAAGTTTTCTCTCCTCTCTTTACAACTCAAACTTGAAGAATAGAAAGAGGAGAACTAGCAGTTTTGAGCTCTAAGAAACACAGAAAGATAGCAAGATTTCGAGTGTGTGTTCTATGCTTTCAGTGCTGAATGGGTGGGGTATTTATAGGCCCCAACCCAGTTCAAATTTGGAGCTCAAAACGATCAAATCCCGGAATTCCGGGATCAGGCGGTTGTACCTCCTGACTGGAGAGGTTGCACCGCCTGGCAGAGCTCGAAGACTGAGCCCAGGCGGTGCCACCTCTTGATTGAGGCGGTTGCACCTCTCTGCCAGAGCTCGAAGACCGAGCTCAGGCGGTGCCACCTCTCTGTCAGGGAGGTTGCACCGCCCAGTCTTGCTCGAAGACTGAGCTCAGGCGGTGCCACCTCCTGGCTGGGGAGGTTGCACCGCACAGTCTCGCTGGGAGGCTTAGCCCAGGCGGTGCCACCTCCTGGCCTAGGCGGTTGCACCTCCTGGTGCAATCAGGGTCTGAATGGTTAGCTCCATTCGGCCCAATTTTAGTCTTTCAGGGGCCCAATTGCCCCAAGATTAAGCTAATGGGATCACCTCCCATTTTCCAACTTAATCAATGTGCTAACTACAATTAGATCTAAGACAATTTCTGCAGTTTGCTTCGGTGCGTCAATCGCTTCTTCCGGCGAGTTTCCGGCGAACTTCCGTCGATCATCCGATGAACCCTCGGTGATGCTTCTGTGGACTTCCGGCAAACTCCTGGACTTTGCGACGATCCACTTGGCGAGTTCCGACGAGCTTCGCTTGGCAAGCTTCTGGACTTCTCGGATCTGTTCTCGCAGAACCTCCGACGACCGTCCGAACTTCCGTCGAACTCTCGAACTCCCAACGTGATCATGATCTTGACTCCGGCGCAACTCCTGATGCTTGTCTAACTTTCATCGTAGTTAATCCTGCACACTTAAAACAAAAACTTCGATCGAGACAATTAATCCTAAGCAATTAACCAAGTTGTCCGGCATGTCATTGGTCCCTCGACGCTTCGTCCGATTCTTCGGCACATCGTCCTTTCCTGCAGCCTATTGCCCAATCGGCCAGTTGACTCTTCAACTCCGATATCCTTGGCACAATACCCGCTCTTCTTGGCCCAATGCCCGAGTCCATGGCCCGAAGCCTACTATCGATACGTCGACCGATCCATCGGCCCGACGTCCAATCTTCTGACATGTTCCTCCGGCACAACATGATTTTCCTGCTTTAACTGTCTCATCCTGATCGAGGCATCCTGCGTCACTCAAAATGCAGATTAAATCATAAACATATATCAAGTAGTTTCATCATCAAAATACAAGATTCAACAATCTCCCCCTTTTTGATGATGACAACTACTTGATGACGGAGTTAAACTTAACTCCCGGAGTTTAAACAAACTCCCCCTATCAATATGCCTTATTGATAGAAACTCTTAGATTCAAAAATCTAAGCAACATTTCATCATAAACGGAGTTAACCTTAACTCCCAGAGTTTAAACAAACTCCCCCTATCAATATGCCATATTGATAGAACCTTGAATTCAAACTGAATTCAAGTCATTGCAATATTCATCATGAATACTTGCAACACATCAACATGAACATATGCATAAACTTATGTCATCAACATACTTTCATCAACATACTTCTCCCCCTTTTTCATCAACAAAAAGGAGAAGTATCACAATCAAGTGTTTGTGATACTGGTTCAACTCATTGCATGAAAAACATAATATCAAGTTTTATCATCATGCAATTTTGCTAGAAAATATAGCAAGTTTTATAGCATACAAGATAGCACTTGGTATAAAAATTAGAGATGTTCAAGATAGCAAGTTCTACATCATGCAAGCTAGCAAATTAGAGATGTTCAAGAAGGCAACTCTTGCTTCTTGAAATATGAAAATTTTGTCCACTTTGCTAGATGCGCAAGGTAGCATGTTTTGCTTCTTGAGATAGGCAAGATAGCACCTTTGTTCTTTTTGTTTCTTAAGATGTTCAAGATAGCAATTTCTTCTCTTTTGAGAAGTGAAAATTTGCTTTCTTCTTGTATTGTGCATGCAAGTTATCTCCTCCTTAGTCATTGTCAAAAAGAAGGGAAAACCCTTTCTGTCAATTTCTAAATCATGACAAAGGTGAGTAATCATTCTTATTTCAAAATTCCATAATTGAGATAAACCTTGAATTCAAATCAAGGCAATTTTAATCAAGGTTCATATCATATGCAATACATTACGTAGAAAGCATAAGTATTGCATGCATCATTTTAGCAACAAATCGTAGCATTTCATCACATGGCAAGATATCATCAAGTAGAATTACGATGCAAGTTCTTGATATCTTAACATGATGAAAATTCAAATATGGCACTTATAGTATCAATTCATATATTTCTCCTCCTTTATCATCAACAAAAGGAGAAGTAACTCTAGCTATTTTAAAATATATGCAAGTTTTTATAACATGAAGCTATATTTTCATCACAACATATAAGCACAAAAGCACAGCAAGATTCTTAGGTTCAATCATGGCAATTCAACACTTGCTTCATGTGCAAGATTGCACTTGCTTTTCTTTGCATGTTCTAACTAGCAAAAGCTTTCTCCCCTTTGTTTTTGTCGAAAAGAAGGGAGAAATCAATGGCCAAAAATTTTTAATTATTATACAGGCCATATTACAAAATCTTGTCATGATATCAAGAAAGTTCAAAAAGGACATGATCCATTCAACAAATCCTTTTAATAGGGCAAAGGAATTATATAACCAAGAATCATGATTAAAATATTTCAATATCATAGATCAAGTCATGATTCGTGATTCATCATAAAGCAAATTAATTTTTAGTCATCACATAAGGCATTTAAAGAATTTTTGAAACATAGAAGAATGATTAATTTAAGCATGTAATGTTTCAATCAAAATCAAGTCATGAATACCAATACTTTCATATTGTGAGTATCAATTCATGAATACCAAAAGATATTATTTGTGATTTCAATTTTGCAAGATCATGATTATGATTTAGACATAACTTATTCAAATCAAATCGTCAACTTGAAACTCATAATCAAGTCATTAAAATTAATTTCAAAATTCACAAAATATCATGAAGTCAAAAGACAAGTTGCATTTCATTTGAAGAACTCCTTTTTGATAAATGTAGGGAGCATAATGAACGATCTTGATTTATAAAGAGCTTCATGTTATAATTATCAAGATCATGATTTTAATAATTATTCTCTTTAGCAAAAAATCACAAAAGCACTTTATTTTTGCATAAGAAGTCTCATTGTATTATGATTTATAAATTCTTTTTCTGCACATGAATCATAGGAGATATGTATGTGAAACAAATCTTTGCAAGCAAAGACACTATCATTCATATTTCAAGATGAAATTTATAAGCAGGAATCATTTCATCAAATCCATTTTAGAAAAGTATTTTTCAAAAGTGTATGAGAAAATCCGATTGTTAGGATACCAATTGTTAAGTGAATCCGAAAATGAAATTAGTACTTTCATGCATTCGGATAAGATTTTCCTATAGATTTTCAAGTTCAATTATGAAGATAAAACATGCTCATGAACATAAAAATTTATGTATCCAAAACATATAATTTCCAACATGTTATAGTGTAAAATCATCATGGCAATTAAGTGTTTTGAACATTGAATCAAGAATGTCCGAAAAATAATCTTAACACGTTCATGCATTCGAGCACATTTTTGCCATAGTTTTTCAAATATACTCATGAGAATAACACATGCTTATCATCGGCTTAAAATCTCATGCATAAAATTGTTTAATCAAAATATTTAATTTCATCATTATGCATTTCTTCAAATCAAACATGATCTTTAATCAAAATCGAGAAATAACAATGGAAATCAACGTAATGCACATTATTACTTCTTAACCATGATTTCATATTTTCAATCAAGATCATTTTATTTGTTTATCATAAAATATGCAATATTATCATTTTCAAAATTACTTAGTATGATCATAATAATTTTTTTTTTACATGTAATTTTTAAGAAAATTAATTCTAAACTAAAAGAGAAAAATACATCATGAAAGCATCAAGTAATTTTAAAATAAATTAGGGGGATTTCGATTACCTCATCATTGTAGGCTGTTAAGGCGTAGTTTGCCGCCTTGCTTTTGTTGACTTTCTCTTCTTCGGAGGAGCTCGATTCATCCCAATTTTTGTTCTTCTTCTTGCGTTTAAAGCAAGTAGTTCGATTCTTTTTGCTTTTTAATTTTTGTTTCATTTGTAGTTTAAGTTCACCATCACTTGAGCTTATGCTTGAGTGGTCTTCAAATGTTCTATGTCCCAAATCCTTCCTGTTCTTTGGACGGTTGTTTTGTTCATCATTGTCCTCATCACTTGAGTCATCGCTCAAGTGGCATTCATTTATCCAGAGTTCCAAATCCTTCATGTTCTTTGGAAGGTGATTGTGTTCAACATGTTCATCATGCGCATTGTGCACCATTTCATATGTCATCAATGAACCAATTAGTTCTTCAAGTGGTAAGTTGTTTAGGTTTTTAGCTTCTTGTATTGCAGTTACTTTTGAATCCCACTTCTTAGAAAGAGAACGCAAAATCTTGTTTACGAGTTCAAAGTCCGAAAAACATTTTCCAAGAGCTCTTAAACTATTGACGACATCCGTGAAACGGGTGTACATGTCGCCTATAGTCTCGCTTGGTTGCATTCGAAAAAGCTCGAAATCATGCAATAAAAAGTTAACTTTCGAGTCTTTGACACTACTAGTTCCCTCGTGCGTGATTTCAAGTGTTCACCAAATGTCAAAAGCTGTTTCGCATGTAGAAATCCGATTGAACTCATTTTTGTCCAAAGCGCAAAATAAGGCATTCATAGCCTTTGCGTTTAAAGAGAAATACTTCTTCTCCAAATCCGACCATTCGTTCGTCGGTTTAGAGGGAAGTTGAAAACTGTTTTCAACAATATTCCATAAATCCAGATTTAGAGAAATCAAGAAAACTCTCATTCGAGTTTTCCAATAAGTATAGTCCAATCCGTTAAAGAACGGTGGACGAAAGACCGAAAAGCCCTCTTGAAGAGCCATTTCTCTCGGGTGTAAATCCGAAATGAGAAATACCCCGCTCTGATACCAATTGTTAGGATCAAGAGCACTAAGAGGGGGGGGGGGGGGTGAATTAGTGCAGCGGAAATCTTTCAGCGATTAAAAACGAAAGCTGCGTTCGTTCGATAAAAACTATTTTGATGCAAAAGCCAATTCTAAGATTACTTATGATTAAGTGCAGTTTATGTCTAAACACAGTTTGCGTCTAAGCGCAATTTATGCAGTTTGCAGTTTGCGTCTAAATGCAGATTGCGTCTAAGCGCAGTTTGCATCTAAGCGCAGTTTGCGTCTAAGCTCAGATTGTGTTTAAGCGCAGTTTGCGTCTAAGCGTAGTTTACGTCTAAACTCAGATTGCATCTAAGCGCAGTTTAGTTTGCGTCTAAACGTAGTTTTACGTTTAAACACAGTTTTACGTCTAAACGTAGTTTTACGTCTAAACGCAGTTTGCGTCTAAACGCAGTTTTACGTCTAAACGTAGTTTTACGTCTAAACGCAGTTTGCGTCTAAACGCAGTTTTACGTTTAAACGTAGTTTTACGTTTAAAAGTAGTTTACGTCTAAAACACAGTTTTACGTCTAAGCAGAATCAAGACGTAAACGTAAACTGCAAAGAAACTTGTTCGCAGAAATCAGTTTGCAATTATAAACAGAATCAAGACGTAAACGTAAACTGCAAAGAAACTCGTTCGCAGAAATTAGTTTGCAGTTATAAACAGAATCAAGACGTAAACGTAAACTGCAAAGAAACTCGTTCGTAAAAGCGCAGAAGACAGTTTACAGTTATAAATAGAATCAAAACGTAAGTGTAAACCGCAATGTAGAGATCGTACGAAAACACCGATTTATGTCTGAATGCAGATTTGAAAAGAACAGAACTTAAAAACTTGTTCGTAAAAGCGCAGAGAGCAGTAGCTATGTAGGAGGTTTGCAGTAATGATAAAGTGCTCAAAATGAAAGCAAACCAGAGATTTAGAGTGGTTCGGTCAGTCTTGACCTACTCCACTTTTGGCTTCCTCCACCGACGAGGTCACCGACGTCAACTAGAAGCCTTCCTTCAATAGGCGAAGGCCAACTACCCTCTTATAGATTCACTCCTTTTGACGGGCTTAGGAGACAACCCTTACAGAAGTTTTCTCTCCTCTCTTTACAACTCAAACTTGAAGAATAGAAAGAGGAGAACTAGCAGTTTTGAGCTCTAAGAAACACAGAAAGATAGCAAGATTTCGAGTGTGTGTTCTATGCTTTCAGTGCTGAATGGGTGGGGTATTTATAGGCCCCAACCCAGTTCAAATTTGGAGCTCAAAACGATCAAATCCCGGAATTCCGGGATCAGGCGGTTGTACCTCCTGACTGGAGAGGTTGCACCGCCTGGCAGAGCTCGAAGACTGAGCCCAGGCGGTGCCACCTCTTGATTGAGGCGGTTGCACCTCTCTGCCAGAGCTCGAAGACCGAGCTCAGGCGGTGCCACCTCTCTGTCAGGGAGGTTGCACCGCCCAGTCTTGCTCGAAGACTGAGCTCAGGCGGTGCCACCTCCTGGCTGGGGAGGTTGCACCGCCCAGTCTCGCTGGGAGGCTTAGCCCAAGCGGTGCCAGCTCCTGGCCTAGGCGGTTGCACCTCCTGGTGCAATCAGGGTCCGAATGGTTAGCTCCATTCGGCCCAATTTCAGTCTTTCAGGGGCCCAATTGCCCCAAGATTAAGCTAATGGGATCACCTCCCATTTTCCAACTTAATCAATGTGCTAACTACGATTAGATCTAAGACAATTTCTGCAGCTTTGCTTCGGTGCGTCAATCGCTTCTTCCGGCGAGTTTCCGGCGAACTTCCGTCGATCATCCGATGAACCCTCGGTAATGCTTCTGCGGACTTCCGGCAAACTCCTGGACTTTGCGATGATCCACTTGGCGAGTTCCGACGAGCTTCGCTTGGCAAGCTTCTGGACTTCTCGGATCTGTTCTCGCAGAACCTCCGACGACCGTCCGAACTTCCGTCGAACTCTCGAACTCCCAACGTGATCATGATCTTGACTCCGGCGCAACTCCTGCTGCTTGTCTTCATCGTTATCATAGTTAATCCTGCATAATTAAAGCAAAACTTTGATCGAGACAATTAATCTTAAGCAATTAACCAAGTTGTCCGGCATGTCATTGGTCCCTCGACGCTTCGTCCGATTCTTCGGCGCATCGTCCTTTCCTGCAACCTATTGCCCAATCGGCCAGTTGACTCTGCAACTCCGATATCCTTGGCACAATACCCGCTCTTCTTGGCCCGATGCCCGAGTCCATGGCCCGAAGCCTACTGTCGATACGTCGACCGATCCACCGGCCCGACGTCCAATCTTCTGACATGTTCCTCCGGCACAACATGATTTTCCTGCTTTAACTGTCTCATCCTGATCGAGGCATCCTACGTCACTCAAAACGCAGATTAAATCATAAACATATATCAAGTAGTTTCATCATCAAAATATGAGATTCAACAAGAAGCTCATTGGAACTCGCCAAGATCAAATCGTGAAGTCTAGGAGCTTGCCGGGAGTCCGTAGAATAGTTTCCGAGAGTTCGTCGGAAGACCGTCGGAAGTTCACCGGATGCTCGCCAAAAAAAGTCTTGACTTGTGGACTTTGTAATAGCTTAGAAAATGTCTTTAAATTCGTAGTTAGCACATTAATTAGGGTTAGGTTTAGGTGTTAATCCTATAACTCAAGTAGGGGTCAATTGGGCCCGAGTTCGGACTGGTTTGGGCCAAGTTTAGAGCCCAACCAATGAGTTGAAATAGTGTAGGCGATGGCACCGCCTAGAACCTGAGAGCCAGGCGGTGGCACCGCCCAGCACCCGAGAGCCAGGCGGTGGCACCGCTTGGCTGGGCGGTGGCACCACCAGTACACTGTCAATGTCAGACACTGACAGGCAGTGGCACCGCCAGCATCGGGAACCAAAGAGAATTCAAATTTTGGAGCCCAAATTTGAATCCTCTTGAGGCCTATAAATATCCCTCAATTCTCAGCTGAGATTACAACTTTTTGAGAAGCTATTGATTGAGAGAAAGGTCTTAGAAAAGTCTTAGCAAGTCTTGTTTTCAATTTGCTAGAGTGTTCACCTCCTTCTTTCTTGCTGAAAATTTGTAAGAGTGTGAACCGCTTGTAAAAAGTTGTAAGAGGGGTATTTGCCCTTCCCCTTCAAGAGATTTGCTAGTGGAAGGTGGGAGCTTCATCGAAGAGGGCCTCGTAAGTGGATGTAGGTCATTTGACCGAACCACTTTAAAATCGGCATGATCTCTGGTTTGCATTTTATTATTGCTATTTACATTACTGCAAACCTTCTTACGTGCTTTATTTCCTCATTACCTTTGCTGCATACCTTTATGAACACGCGTTCAAGTTAAGCTTTTCAAGTTCGGTTTTTATCGTATCAAAAGATTTGTCGAAACCAAAATTTTAATCTGCTACACTAATTCACCCCCCCCCCTCTTAGTGCCGCTCTGATCCTAACATGAAGTATATTGATGACTCCACTCTTGCTCAGTGTTACATATTGGGCTCTCTAACTCCTGAGTTATAGAGACAACATGAAAAGATGGATGCCAGATCCATACTGTTAGGAAAAGAGTTGGCACTAAGAGTGGTGAATTAGTGCAATGGTAAAAATTACGTCGGTTCAAAACTTCGTTGTGATTAAATCTATTTCCGATGAAAAATTGTTTCATAAAGGTATTAACTTTGAAAGCGTATGGAAGAGCATAGTAGATGTAAAGCAAGTAATGTGATTTGCAGTAAAGTAAATTACACAAGAGAAACACAAACCAGATTTTTATAGTGGTTCAGTCGTCGTGACCTACATCCACTCTGTCGATTCCTCTTCCATCGAGGCCACCGGCATCCACTATCGATCTTCCTTTAATAGGCAAAGATCAACCTCCTTCTTACACCCCTCTTCTCCTTTTCAGAAGATAACCTTTACAAGCACTCACTCATCCTAAACAGAATTCTAAACTTAGACTAGAGGAGGGGATTTCTCAAGTGATTGCAACCGCGTTTCTTCACTTTTAAACTCTGTGCTTTTATTTTAACCAGGGATACGAGGGTTATTTATAGGCCTCAAGTTGATTCAAACTTGGAGCCTAAAAACATCTCATCCTGGGTTTCTTGGGTCCAGGCGATACCACCGCTAGTGTCAGTCTGACACTGACACTGCACTGGGCGATACCACCACCCAGTCTAGTAGTACCATTGCCTGGTACTGTGCCACTGGGTGGTACCACTGCTTGGCACCCTGCTAAGGGTGGTACCACCGCCTGACATAGTCTCGAAGACTGTGCCACGATGATGCCACTTCTTGGGTCATTGTTTGGGCCTTTCATTGGGCCCAACACAGTCCTTACATGGGCCCAACTAGTCCCTAATTGGGTTGGCCCAAATCCAATCCCAATTACGTGCTAACTACGAATTCTATGACATTTCCTAAGCTAAACAAGTCCATTAGTCTAGTTTCTTCCGGCGAGCTTCTAGCAAACTTCCGACGATCTCTCGGCAATGTTCCAACGGACTCCCGGCAAGCTCCTGGACTTCACGATGATCTTCTTGGTGAGTTTCGACGAGCTTCTTTGGTAAGCTCTGAGACTTCTCGGTTGGTTCCTACAAAACTTCTAACAAATATTCAGACTTCCGATGAACTCTCGAACTCCCAACGAAATCACGTTTTTGACTCCAGGACTTCATTTTGCTTTATGTCTTACTGTCGTAGTTAATCCTGGACATATAAAAACATACTTCAATCTAGATAATTATTACTAAGCTTTGTTCGGCATGTCATTGGTCCATCGACGCTTCGTCCGATTCTTCGGCGCATCGTCCTCTCTTGCGGCCTATTGCCCAATCATCCAATTGACTCCGCAACTCCGATATCCTTGACGCAATATCCACTCTTTTTGACCCGATGCCCGAATCCATGGCCCGAAGCCTTCTGTCGATACGTGGACCGATCCTCCGGCTCGACGTCCAATCTTATGATTTGTTCCACCGGCCCAACATGATTCTTCCTGCTTTAATTGTCTCATCCTGATCGAAGCATCCTGTGTCACTAAAAATGCAAATCAAATTATAAACACTTAATTAGTTTTATCATCAAAATATGAGATTCAACAATCTCCCCCTTTTTTATGATGACAACCAATTAATGACGGAGTTAGCCTTAACTCCCCCTATCAATATGCCATATTGATAGAATTTTGAATTCAAGCTGACTTCAAGTCATTGCAAATTTCATCATGAATATTTACAATACATCATCATGCATAACATGATCATACTTCTCCCCCTTTGTCATCAACAAAAAGGAGAAGTGTAACTTTCTAGTATTTGAGATATTCAAATTTAAATCATTGCATAATAAACATAATTTCTAATTTTATCATTATGCAAGCTAGCAATAATTAAAGATGTGCAAGTTAGCATATTTTGCTTCTTGAGATATGCAAGATAGCACTTCTTGGTGATGTTCAATAAAGCAAGTTCTACATCATGCAAGCTAGTGAATCTTACAACATTTTAGAATATGCAAGCTAGCAATTTTTTATATTATTTTAAAGTATGTAAGCTATCAAATTTTACACATATAAAAGTTAGTAAAATTTTACATCTTTTGAGATATGCAAGATAGACTTTTTGCCTCTTCTTGAAATGTGTAACTTAGCAAACATTGCTTCTCTTAAGATTTGCAAGATAGTACTTCTAGCTTCTCTTTTGAGATTAGCAAGTTAGCAAGTTTGCCTCTTTTCGTGATATGAACGATAGAAATTCTTTCTCCCCCTTTGTCATTGGCAAAAAGAGGGGAAGAATATAATTTTATAATTCTTTTCCCATTATAGCAATTTTCATATCATGACAAAGATAAAGTATCAATCTTATATGTGTATCATTATATTTTCAAATTAAAACATGCACAATTCCAAAACCTTACATTTATATCCTTACTTCATGCATGACACAAATAAATCAATCACTATGGGCATATCATACATGATATTCAAGCATTCATGATACATCATTTTGGCAACAAATCATGGCATTTCAAATCATGATGGTATATAAATGTCAAATTATATTACATCCTATCATGCATGATCATAACTTCTCATTTGTTTGCATCAATATAAATTCATGAGTATTTCATGCATAATTTCATATCATCATAAAAAAGATCAAGAGATTTTTTATGATGAGATATACAAATCATAAAGACAAAATATGAATATCAAGAGACATATTATGATTCTTTTTGGATAACTAAAATAGCGAAAAGAAAGAATCATAGTAGACAATCTTGATTTATAAAAAGAATTTTCAAGTTATAATTCCGAGAAATCAAGAGAAATCATGATTCATTTTAACAAGTCTCCTCTTAAATAAATAATGAAAAGAATTCTTAGGAAATCAAGATATAAATAAAATTCATTCAATTTTGTAGGAGAACAAGATATTAATTCATGCATATAAAATCTCTCAATTCATTATGAATCATAAAAATTGTAATTCTAAAAAATCATGATTCATTTAAGAAAATCTCCTCTTAAGAAAATACTAAGTAGAATCGTAGGAGAACGATTAATGAAAAATCTTGATTAATAATAAATCTTAATTTGTAAATATCAAGGAATCAAGATCGATAAAAATTTATTCAAATTTGAATCATCAAATCATGAAAAACACTTTCATAGCTCTAGAGATTCAAAATGATATAAATAGATTTATCAATCTCTTATTCAAAACTCAATAAGATAGAAAACAAATGTAGAGAAAAATGTTTTCCTCTTTATAGTTGTTTCAATTCATGTAATTTATTTTATATGAGCATGCCTTTGTCATTTATACCAAACAAAAATATGCATCATTTTTCAACACAAAAAAAAAGCCACTTTTATTACGGTAAAAAAAATCAATAATCCATAAATCACAAAAATCATTATGTATAATTTCGAAAGATAAACTTATTAAGCATTATTATCAAACATGGTTTCATAAATCATAGAGCATTTCCAATCAAAATCGAGAAACAATATGGAAATCAACATGATACACATTATTTCTTCTTGAAAAACATACATATTATCATTAGATTTAAATCTAACATTTTATTCCATTAACATAAAACATGTAATTTTCATTATCATTTTCAAAATTACTAACATAATTAGCATGATCCTATTTTATTTTTACATTTTATTACATCATTAACCATATAATTTTTAAAAAGAAATTTATATAATTTTTTTAAAATTAAATTAAAAACAACTCATGAAGAATATCAAGTAATTTCAAAGTAAACTAAGGGAGTTTCATTTGAGTTGTTTACCTTGTTGTAGAAAGTCGTTAAGGCGTAGTTTGCCACCTCGCCTTTATTTTTCTTCTCGTCTTTTGATGAGCTTGATTCGTCCAAAGTCATCATCTTCTTCTTTTTAAGTTCATTTTTAATTTTTGATTTTTGTTTTAAAAATTTCATGAGGAGTTCAAGTTCACCATCACTTGAGCTTATGCTCGAGTGGTCTTCAATTGTTCTAAGTTCGAAATCTTTCCTGTTCTTTGGAAGGTGGTTCTCAAGTTCATCATGTTCAACATGTGTCATAAAACTCATTTCATAGGTCTTTAAAGACCCTATTAATTCTTCGAGTGGTAAATGATTCAAGTTTTTTTATTCTTGAATAATTGTTACTTTTGAATCCCAAGTTTTATAAAGTGAGCGTAAAACTTTATTCATAAGTTCAAGATTCAAAAAACATTTGCCAAGAGCTTTTAAACTATTAACGACATCTGTAAAGCGGGTGTACATGTCAACAATAGTTTCGCTCGGCTTCATTTGAAAAAGTTCAAAATCATGCAATAAAAGATTGACTTTAGACTCTTTAACTCTATTCATGCCTTCGTGTGTGATTTCGAGAATGTGCTAAATATCGAAAGTCGTTTTGCACAAAGAAACCCGATTGAATTCGTTTTTGTCTAAGACACAAAATAAAGCATTCATAACTCTTGCATTTAGAGAAAACGTCTTCTTTTCTAAATAATTCCAATCATTCATTAGAAGAGAAGACCTTTGAAATATGTTTTCGACCATATTCTATAAATTTAAATCAATAGAAAGCAAGAAAACTCTCATTCGAGTTTTCCAATAAGTGTAGTCCGTCCCATTGAAAAAGGGAGGACAAATGAGAGAAAGTCCCTCTTGAAAGCTGAAAAGAGGCATTTCTCTTGGGTGTTAAACCAAATAGAAATAACGAGGCTCTGATACTAACTGTTAGGAAAAGAGTCGGCACTAAAAGGGGGGGGGGTGAATTAATGCAGTGGTAAAAATTTTGTCAGTTCAAAACTTCGTTGCGATTAAATCTCTTTCCGATGAAAAACCATTTTGTAAATGTATTAACTTTGAAAGCTTACGAAAGAGCATAGTGAATGTAAAGCAAGTAAAGTGTTTTACAATAAAGTAAATTGCACAAGAGAAATGCAAACCAGATTTTTATAGTGGTTCGGTCGTTGTGACCTACATCCACTCTACCGATTCTTCTTCTATCGAGGCCATCGGCATCCACTATCGATCTTCCTTTAATAGGCAAAGATCAACCTTCTTCTTACACCCCTCTTCTCCTTTTCACAGGTTTAGGAGACAACCTTTATAAGCACTCACTCCTCCTAGACTAGAGGAGGAGATTTCTCAAGTGATTGCAACAGCGTTTCATCACTTTTAAACTCTTTATGCTTGTATTTTAACCAGGGATAAGAGGGGTATTTATAGGCCTCAAGTTGATTCAAACTTGGAGCCTAAAAACATCTCATCTCGGGTGTCCTAGGTTTGGGCGGTACCACCGCCTATGCTGGGCGGTACCACCGCCAGTGTTAGTCTGACACTAACACTGCACTAGGCGATACCACCACCCAGACTAGTGGTACCATCGCCTGACACAGTCTCAAAGACTGTGCCACGATGGTGTCACTTCTTAGGTCATTGTTTGGGCTTTTCATTGGGCCCAACACAGTCCTTACATGGGCTCAACTGGTCCCTATTTGGGTTGGCCTAAATCCAATCTCAATTATATGCTAACTACTAATTCTAAGAGATTTCCTAAGCTAAACAAGTCTATTAGTCTAGTTTCTTCTAACGATCTTTCGACGAACTTCCGATGATATCTCAGCAATGTTCCAGCGGACTCTTGGCAAGCTCATGGACTTCATGACGATCTTCTTGGTGAGTTCGGATGAGCTTCTCTGGCAAGCTCCGAGATTTCTCGGTTGGTTCCTATAGAACTTCCGACGAACGTCCGAACTTCTAACGAACTCTCGAACTCCCAATGAAATCGTGTTCTTGACTCCGGGACTTCATTTTGCTTTATGCCTTGCTATCGTAGTTAATCCTGCATATGTAAAAAAATATTTCGATCTAGACAATTATTACTAAGCTTGAATCATGTTGTCCGGCATGTCATTAGTCCATCGACGCTTCGTCCGATTCTTTGACGCATCGTCCTCTCTTGCGGCCTATTGCCCAATCATTCAGTTGACTCTACAACTCTGATATGCTTGGCACAATATCCGCTCTTCTTGGCCTGATGCCCGAATCCATGGCTTGAAGCCTTCTATCGATATGTCAATCGATCCTCCGGCTCGACGTCCAATCTTCTGACATGTTCCACCGACCCGACACGATTCTTCCTGCTTTAATTGTCTCATCCTGATCGAAGCATCCAACGTCACTAAAAACATAGATCAAATCATAAACACTTAATTGATTTCATCATCAAAATATTTCATCATCAAAATATGAGATTTAACGTCACTAGTAGTACTTATCATATTTGTAATTCGTTAGAGGTTTTGGCAAGGCCTAGAAGATTGATTAGTGAGAGGCGAGATAGACCTCAAGATGGGTAATGGAGCTATTATTATATTAGATATATGTTATTTTGTTCCTTCTATTATCAAAAATATTATCTTCATTTCATGTTTGACAATTAGTGGATATAAATTAGTTTTTTAGAATAATAGTTATTCAATATTATTAGATAATGAGATAATCACGAAAGAAACATTACATAATGGTTTGTTTATGCTAGACACTACTCCACAAATCATGAATATAAGTGTGTCTAAGAGGAAACAAGATGAGGTGAACAGTGCATATTTGTGGCATTGTAGGCTAGGTCACATCCATGAGGGAATGATTCAAAAATTGCTAAAGGATAGATATCTAGATCCATTCGACTATGAGTCATATGTAACTTACGAGCCTTGGCTTCATAGAAAAATGACCAGCTCTCCATTTAGTGGAACTGGAGAGAGAGCCACTAAGCTACTGGAACTCATACATAGTGATGTATGTGAACCCATGTCAACTCATGCCATTGGTGGTTACTCCTACTTTATTACCTTCACTAATGATTTCTCAAGGTATGGATATATGTACTTAATGAAGTATAAGTCCGAGGCCTTTGAGAAATTCAGAGAGTATAAGAATGAAATAGAGAACTAGACTAGAAAGTGTATCAAGACTCTTCGATTAGATCGAGGAGGTGAGTACTTAAGTACATAGTTTACCTAGTTCCAAAAGGACTATGAGATTCTATCCTAATGGATACCTCCTTATACACATCAGCTCAAAAGTATGTCTGAAAGGAAGAATCGTACGCTATTAGACATGGTACAATCTATGATGAGTTTCGTTGACCTACTCATCTCATTCTGGGGATATACTTGTGGGAGGCATACCCGCGGGCGGTGCCGCCGCTGTAGTTGTGCGCACCTGCCCCTATGAGCGATTCTGCCTACGGGGTTGTTTCTGCAGCCGTTGCCCTCGTGGGGGCTGCTCCCTCAGCCACCGCCCTCGCGGGCCGCTCACCCGCGGGTGAGCGTCGCTGCGGGCATTATGCCCACTAGCGGCGACCGCGAGTGCCAACGCCACCCCTTGCATGTCGCAGGCGACTCTACCTGTGGGTGGCTTGTCGCCTGTGGCTGCAACTATGCACAGCAACAATTACTGCATGCAGGAGGCCTGCTTGTGGGCGCCACCCTTGCGACAACCACTACAAACGGCTTGCTTGCACGAAGATGGCAGGCTGCCATCTTCGAGTGTAGCAAGGGCAGCAACAGTTGTTGCCCTTCCTCACTTATTGCGTCAATAATTTTGACGTCAAAAGCATTGCATAAACACAACACATGCAGTTCAAAACTAATCTTTCACACAAACAATCTAGCTCTAATACCACTATTGGAAAATCTTAGGGGCGACATCACATGCACAGCGGAAGAACAAAAAATAAAATCCTCAATTTCCCAAATATTTGTTCATCATTATGCAAAGATTGGTGCACGAAAATCCATAAAACTTAAAACTATGTATAGAGTAGATTGTGTTACCTAGGGAGATCGTATATCCTTGAATCCTTACAGATCTCTAGGAGAGGGTGAAGGAGGTCAAGCGCCCTCCTCTCTAGTGGTGATCCACACAGCAGGGCTACGACGATGCTCCTTAAAACTCTAGGCCTGCTTTGAGGTGGAGAGGGGGAGGAGAATAAGAGAGGCAAGCAAAAGCTTTAGCCTATGAACCACCGAATCCCTCCTATTTATAGAGGTCCCTTTTAACTTAACCTCAATGGATCCTCCCCTATTGGGTATTGGATCTTCATCGAACTACCCAAGTCTCTTAGATTAGTCTATCTCTATCCAATAATTTCTCATGGGCTTTTATTGCATCTTGTTCATGGGATCCAATAATTCAAGGACTTATTAAATATCCAATAAGATAGGGGCTCCGACGGATATTTCATATCTGAACCTCTACTCATCGCAACGCCCATCATATGTGTGTGACTCTCTAGGCCCAATATCGAGCTGGCCATGAGTCATACCTGTTAGAACTCCTTCTGGCTCAATGAATTATTATCTATATAATAATTCACTCAACTCATCGACTGCGGACGTACTAGGCCACTACGTCATAGTCCCAAATGATACAGGGGAATCCAATCTATTGGACCTGTCAGTCCTCAATTACCATGTACCTATAGTCCCTCATCCATCTAATATCTGAGAGATTATATACCGAGCATGGTGCTGTTAGACCCATACGGTTTCTACTCGAGTCTTGCTCTAATTGGATTTTCCCAGAGAACTCTTTCTCTCTTAATCCGAATGACCCTAGCCAAGGATTTGTCTGAGCAAGAATACATGGGATATTCCTCTCATGGCACTAAGAGTGGACGATCCTCTATCGACACTCAATCGCACTCGTAAGGTTGACTACCACTCCCGATGATTGGCTGTACTAGATCTGGGATATCCAAACCCATAAGTCTGGTATCAAAGAATAGAACACTCATATAGGACATCCTTGGTGTCTTAAGTCTAAGGACCAGATACACCATTGGGACTACGGAATCATTGTTTGACAATAAGGTATCATCAACCATCCAGCATTCAGTAGGCAGATCAATTAGTGAACTCATTCTCCAATTAGCACTTGTACTGTATCCCTAGTATCCCCACACGATCAGCTATGAGACTAGCTGCATCCATCATATGGATGGGTATATAGCACACTAGTCTGTTCAGTTATCTCGATGTCCCTCTCGAGTTACCTATGACCGGGATTATTTAGGATATATGTTTAAAGGTGAATCAATCTCATTATCATGATCTCATCACAATCTGATTCCCATTGCATAGATCCAAGGACATCAGAATATATACATGCATATATACAATAGTCAATATAAAATGATAAATGGTAAAATATAATAAGCAAAAGGATTGTGTGTCAAGTCACACGTGTCATCACTCACATGATTGGTTTGCTAGACACCTATTATTATTATCTAGTAGTCCTATATAATGATGATGTGTACATATGATGTATGATGTGGATAGATGATCATTAACCATATGATGTGTGCATATGTGATGTAATTATTATTATTATTATTGAGGCCTACAAGTATCTATTTTTCTTATTTATTGTTAGACCTATATGTCTATGATTAAATTGTAATCACAAGAAGGCACAGTGGGAGCATGGAAGCGATAGGGAACCCACGAGATGGATGATTGTAATGAATGGAGATTCGTCGAGATGGTAACACAATCGACAATCACGAGATAAATAATCACAAGACATGGACATACATCACTGCACACTACGGGCCAAATTTATGTTGTTTGGGAATACAAATTCTATACAACTTACTCGACTAAACAACCAATCGGTCTTTTCTCAACATCTTGTGGGACCAGTTCGTCAGCGCGAGAAAATTCAAGATTCGGAAAAACATCGAACCTATCAAAGAAAACAATAAACTGAGGGGAAGATAAAGGAAGACTCGACCTCGCGATGGGATTCTCTCTCCTCGAAGGCGATCAAATCATGTCATCCATCTCCATACTGCTCTCGTGGCATAGATCAGACGAACATTGTTAGGATCAAGAGTACTGAGAGGGGGGGGGGGTGAATTAGTGTAGTGGAAAACTTTCAATGATTAAAACTGCATTCATACGATAAAAGCGATTTTGGTAAGAAAACCGATTCGTAAATCACTTTAACTTGTGATCAAGCGAGATGCAGTTAAAGCAAATATATAGAGGTAGTTTACAGTTAAGATAGACAACATAATGTAATAGCAAACTAAAATATGATGCTCGTATGATAAAACTGATTTCCGTCTTAACGCCGATTCAGAAAATACTTAACTATGAAACACGTTCGTAAATGAGCAGAAGGCAGTAAGCTACTGAGGAGGTTTACAGTAAAGAGAAGATGCTCAAAGTAAATACAAATCAAGATTTAGAGTGGTTCGATCAATCTTGGCCTACATCCATTTTTGGCTTCCTCCACCGACGAGGTCACCGACGTCCACTAGAGGCCTTCCTTCAATAGGCAAAGGCCAACTACCATTTTACAGTTTCACTCCTTTTGACGGGCTTAGGAGATATCCCTTACAAACTTTTCTCTCCTCTCTTGAAAGATCAAAACTTGGAAGAAAAGAGGGAGGAGAACTTCTAGCCTTTACAACACTTTTGAGCTATAAAAATCATAGAGTAAGATTGGATTTTCGGTGCCCTTTCATGCAGGAAAGGGTGGGGTATCTATAGGCCCCAAACTAGTTTGAATTTGGAGCTCAAAAATGTCTTTTCCCAAATTTCTAGGGTCCTGACGATACTACCTCCTGACTAGGGCGGTACAACTGCCTGACAGAGCTCGGAGACCGAGCTCTGGCGATGCCACAGCCTGACAGGGGCAGTTGCACCGCCCAGTCTCGCTCGAAGACTGAGCCCAAGCAGTGCCACTGCCTGATTGGGGTAGTTACACTGCTTGGTAGAGCTCGGAGACCGAGCTCAAGCAGTTCCACCTCCTGTTAAGGGCGGTTGCACCGCCCAGCCTAGCTCAAAGACTAAGCCCTGGGCGGTGCCACCGTTGGCCAAGAAATCTGGGTTCAAATGAGCTGATCCATTCGGCCCAATTTGGGTTTGTCAAGGGCCCAATTGCCCCCATATTAAGTCAATGGGATCACTTCCCATTCCTAACTTAATCTACATGCTAACTATGATATTTCTTAAGACATTTACTGCAACTTGCTCCGGTGCGTCAATTGCTTCTTCCGACGAGCTTCCAGTGAACTTCCGGCGAACATCCGATAAATCTTTGGCGATGCTCCGACGGACTTCCGGCAAACTCCTGGACTTGCGACGATCCACTTGGCGAGTTCTAACGAGCTTCTTTGGCAAGCTCCTGGACTTCTCGAATTTGTTCCCGCAGAACCTCCGATGATCGTTCGGATTTCCATCGAACTCTCGAACCCCTAACGTGATCATGGTCTTGACTCCGGCGCAACTCCTGCTGCATGTCTTACTTCCATCGTAGTTAATCCTGCATACTTATCTCAACATATGGATTAGATAACAAATGATAATTGACTTCATC
This sequence comes from Musa acuminata AAA Group, assembly GCF_036884655.1. NCBI lineage: Eukaryota > Viridiplantae > Streptophyta > Magnoliopsida > Zingiberales > Musaceae > Musa > Musa acuminata. Next base: position 29,120,153 of record NC_088343.1, on the reverse strand, counting down.
ATCAAAATCCGAGATTCAACAATCTCCCCCTTTTTGATGATGACAATCAATTGATAACGGAGTTAACCTTAACTCCCCCTATCTATATGTCATACTTGAGATAAGTCATTCTTGAATTCAAAGCCTTTGAATTCAAGAGATTTATTGATAAGTTAAAATTATTTATCCTTATCAATACTCCCATCATGATTCCTATCATGATGTATTTCTCTGAAAATGATGTCAAGGCTTGACATCCATTTTCAGGTTTTACATTTCAAATGTGAAAGATAGCAATCGTAGCAATTCATCATATAGTAAGATATCAACATGTAAAATTATGATGCAAGTTCTTGATATCTTAACATGATGCAAACATGGCATAATGCAAATATGGCAATCATAGTTATCATCAATTCATATATTTTCGATGATGCAAGCATGACATAATCATAGCATCAATACTCATAGCATCAATTCATATATCTCTCCCCCTTTGTCATCAACAAAAAGGAGAACGATATAAGCAAATTTTAAGTATAAGTACAGAAATTATTCATGTCATAACTAGGTTCATGTCATTTTCCAATAATGAGTGATAAGATACCAATTATGCAAACATCTCAAGGAAAACATGACATGGAGATAGCTTTGAATACTTCTTCCTTTTTATTTGTTATTATCTTTTTGCATGAAGGAGGAAGGCTATTTGTGATACCAGCTATTTGTGAGTTTACTTTGAATGAAGTTAAAATCGATGAGAGATTAAATCATACTTCATTTTTATAAGGATCAAGATATGTATGTGAAACAAATCCTTGCACGTAAAAACACTATCATCTATATTTCAAGAAGGAATTTACAAGCAGGAATCATTTCATCAAATTCATTTCTCAAAAAAAATATTTTTCACATGATAAGTGTAGAAAGATGCATTTGCTAGTTGATTCCAAATTGGAAAAGTCAATGATGTGAATCCAAAACTTAATATTACATATGTTTATTAAGTCCGGAAGACAATAATATATCGAGAAAATCCGATTGTTAGGATCAAGAAGATCCGAAAATAAAATTGAACACTTTCATGCATTCGGACAAAAAAGATAAAACATGCTTATTATCATGGAAACTTTTGTATCCAAAACACATAATTTCCAACATGTAATTAAGGCATGTAATTGTATAAAATCATCATGGCAATTAAGTGATTTGATTATTAAATCAAAAAAAGATCCGAAAAATAATCTTAACAAGTTTATGCATTCGGATATATTAACATTCCTAATTCTCTTCTAATGAAATCAAATTATTCTTCACTTAGAGGTTTTATAAAAATATCAGCTAGTTGATGATTAGTATCAATGAACTCTATGATTACATCATGATTAGTGACATGATCTCGTATAAAGTGATGTCTAATATCAATATGTTTTGTTCTTGAGTGTTGAATGAGATTCTTTGTTAAACATATTGCACTTGTGTTATCATATTTAATGGGAATATTTTTAAGATGGACTTTATAATCTTCTAAGGTGTTTTTCATCCATGCAACTTGTGCACAGTATGCACTAGCTGCAATATACTCAGCTTTGGTTGTTGATAGTGCAACCGAGTTTTGTTTCTTAGATGACCAGGAAACAAGTGAATGTCCTAAAAATTGACATAAACCTAATGTGCTTTTTCTATCTAATCTACACCCAGCAAAATCCACATCAGCATATGCAATTAACTCAAAATTCTCGGATTTTGGATACCATAATCCTAGATTTGTGGTACCTTTAAGATATCTAAGTATTCTTTTAACCGCTTTAAGATAAGATATCTTAGGGTTCGATTGAAACCTAGCACAGAGTCCTACACTGAACATGATATCTGGTCTAGTTGCAGTGAGGTAAAGTAAACTTTCTATCATACCCCTATAAGTTTTTTGATCGAAGCTTTCTCCACTTTCATCAACTTGTAACTTAGTGGAGGTGCTCATAGGAGTGTTAATAGCTTTTGAGCTATTCATATTAAATCTTTTTAGTAGATCTAAGGCATATTTAGTTTGACTAATAAAGATGTCATTGCTTAGTTGCTTAATTTATAAGCCTAAGAAAAATGTTAATTCTCCCATCAAACTCATTTCAAATTCGAGACTCATAGTTTCAGCAAAAGATTCACAAAGAGATTCATTCGTAGAACCGAAGATAATATCATCAACATAAATCTGAACAATGAGAAAATTAATTTTTAATTTTTTGATAAACAATGTAGTATCGACCTTGCCTTTTATAAAATTATTTTCAATAAGAAAAGTACTAAGTCTATCATACCAAGTCCTTAGGGCTTGTTTTAAACCATAGAGAGCTTTAATTAATTTAAATACATGATTAGGGAGGCTATTATTTTCAAATACGGGAGGTTGTTCAACATAAACTTCTTAAGAAATAAAGCCATTAAGAAAAGCGCTTTTAACATCCATTTGAAACAACTTAAAATTATTATTACTAGCATAGGCAAGGAGCATCCTTATGGCTTCTAATCTAGCCACAGGAGTGAAGGTTTCTTCGTAATCGATACCTTCTTCTTGGTTGAAACCTTTGGCCACTAATCTAGCCTTATTTCTAACCACGATACTAGATTCATCTTGCTTGTTTCTAAAGATCCATTTAGTACCAATAACTAAATGGTCATTTGGCCTACGAACAAGCTTCCACACCTCATTTCTCTTAAATTGATTTAACTCATTTTGTTGAATCTCGTATTTTGATGATGAAACTACTTGATATATGTTTATGATTTAATCTGCATTTTGAGTGACGCAAGATGCTTTGATCAGGATGAGACAATTAAAGCAGGAAAATCATGTTGTGCCAGAGGAACATGTCAGAAGATTGGACGTCGGGCCGGTGGATCGGTCGACGTATCGACAGAAGGCTTCGGGCCATGGACACGGGCATCAGGCCAAGAAGAGCAGGTATTGTGCCAAGGATATCGAAGTTGCGGAGTCAACTGGCCGATTGGGCAATAGGCTGCAGGAAAGGACGATGCGCCGAAGAATCGGACGAAGCGTCGAGGGACCAATGACATGCCGGACAACTTGGTTAATTGCTTAGGATTAATTGTCTCGATCGAAGTTTTGCTTTAATTATGCAGGATTAACTATGATAACGATGAAGACAAGCAGCAGGAGTTGCGCCGGAGTCAAGTTCATGATCACGTTGGGAGTTCGAGAGTTCGACGGAAGTTCGGACGGTCGTCGGAGGTTCTGCGAGAACAGATCCGAGAAGTCCAGAAGCTTGCCAAGCGAAGCTCGTCGGAACTCGCCAAGTGGATCGTCGCAAAGTCCAGGAGTTTGCCAGAAGTCCGCAGAAGCATCACCGAGGGTTCATCGGATGATCGACGGAAGTTCGCCGGAAACTCGCCGGAAGAAGCGATTGACGCACCGAAGCAAAGCTGCAGAAATTGTCTTAGATCTAATTATAGTTAGCACATTGATTAAGTTGGAAAATGGGAGGTGATCCCATTAGCTTAATCTTGGGGCAATTGGGCCCCTGAAAGATTGAAATTGGGCCGAATGGAGCTAACCATTCGGACCCTGATTGCACCAGGAGGTGCAACCGCCTAGGCCAGGAGGTGGCACCGCCTAGGCTAAGCCTCCCAGCGAGACTGGGCAGTGCAACCTCCCCAGCCAGGAGGTGGCACCGCCTGAGCTCAGTCTTCGAGCTAGACTGGGCGGTGCAACCTCCCTGACAGAGAGGTGGCACCGCCTGAGCTCAGTCTTCGAGCAAGACTGGGCGGTGCAACCTCCCTGACAGAGAGGTGGCACCGCCTGAGCTCAGTCTTCGAGCTCTGGCAGAGAGGTGCAACCGCCTCAGTCAAGAGGTGGCACCGCCTGGGCTCAGTCTTCGAGCTCGGCCAGGCGATGCAACCTCTCCAGTCAGGAGGTGCAACCGCCTGATCCCGGAATTCCGAGATTTGATCGATTTGAGCTCCAAATTTGAATTGGGTTGGGGCCTATAAATACCCCACCCATTCAGCACTAAAAGTATAGAACACACACTCGAAATCTTGCTATCTTTCTGTGTTTCTTAGAGCTCAAAACTGCTAGTTCTCCTCTTTCTATTCTTCAAGTTTGAGTTGTAAAGAGAGGAGAGAAAACTTCTGTAAGGGTTGTCTCCTAAGCCCGTCAAAAGGAGTGAATCTGTAAGAGGGTAGTTGGCCTTCGCCTATTGAAGGAAGGCCTCTAGTTGACGTCAGTGACCTCGTCGGTGGAGGAAGCCAAAAGTGGAGTAGGTCAAGACTGACCGAACCACTCTAAATCTCTGGTTTGCGTTTATTTTGAGCACTTTATCATTACTGCAAACCTCCTTCATAACTACTGCTCTCTGCGCTTTTACGAACAAGTTCTAAGTGTTGTTCTTTCCGAATCTGCATTCAGACGTAAATCGATGTTTTCGTACATTACAGTTTACGTTTACGTTTTGATTCTGCAAAACTATCTTCTGCGCCTTCACGAACAAGTTTCTAAGTGCTGATCTGTCCGAATCTGATTTCAGACGTAAACCAGTGTTTTCGTACGATATTTACATTGCAGTTTACGTTTACGCCTTGATTCCGCAAAACTGTCTTCTACGCTTTTACGAACGAGTTTCTAAGTTCAGATCCCTTTGAAACTGCGTCTAGACGTAAAATTGTGTTTAGACGTAAAACTGCCCAAACTGTGTTTATACGTTTTAGACGTAAACTGAGTTTAGACGTAAATCTGCGTTTAGACGTAAATCTGTGTTTAGACGTAAATCTGCGTTCAGACGTAAAACTGCGTTTAGACGCAAACTACGTTTAAACGTAAAACTGCGTTTTAGACGAAAACTGAGTTTAGACGTAAATCTGTGTTTAGACGTAAATCTGCGTTTAGACGTAAATCTGCGTTTAGACGTAAAACTGCGTTTAGACGCAAACTGCATTTAAACGTAAATTGTGTTTAGACGTAAACTGCGTTTAGAAGTAAAACTGCGCTTAATCTTAAGTAATCTTAAAATCGGCTTTTACATCGAAATCGTTTTTATCGAACGAACGCAGCTTTCATTTTTAATCGCTGAAAGATTTCCGCTGCACTAATTCACCCCCCCTCTTAGTGCTCTCGATCCTAACAATTGGTATCAGAGCGGGGTATTTCTCATTTCAGATTTACACCCGGGAGAAATGGCTCTTCAAGAGGGCTTTTCGGTCTTTCGTCCACCGTTCTTTAACAGATTGGACTACACTTATTGGAAAACTCGAATGAGAGTTTTCTTGATTTCTCTAAATCTGGATTTATGGAATATCATTGAAAACGGTTTTCAACTTCCCTCTAAACCAATGAACGAATGGTCAGATTTAGAGAAGAAGTATTTTTCTTTAAACGCAAAAGCTATGAATGCCTTATTTTGCGCTTTGGACAAAAATGAGTTCAATCGGGTTTCTTTGTGCGAAACGGCTTTCGATATTTGGCGCACTCTTGAAATCACGCATGAGAGAACTAGTAGAGTCAAAGACTCGAAAGTTAATATTTTACTACATGATTTCGAGCTTTTTCATATGAAACCAAGCGAAACCGTTGTTGACATGTACACCCATTTTACGGATGTCGTCAATGGTTTAAAATCACTTGGTAAAAACTTTTCGGATTTTGAACTCGTTAATAAAGTTTTGCGCTCACTTTCTAAAACGTGGGATTCAAAAGTAACTGCAATACAAGAAGCTAAAAACCTAAACAACTTACCACTTGAAGAACTAATTGGTTCATTGATGACATATGAAATGGTGCACAATGCACATGATGAACATGTTGAACACAATTACCTTCCAAAGAACAGGAAGGATTTGGAACTCTGGACAAATGAATGTCACTTGAGCGATGACTCAAGTGATGAGGACAATGATGAACAAAACAACCTTCCAAAGAACAGGAAGGATTTGGGACATAGAACATTTGAAGACCACTCGAGCATAAGCTCAAGTGATGGTGAACTTAAACTACAAATGAAACGAAAATTAAAAAGCAAAAAGAATCGAACTACTTGCTTTAAACGCAAGAAGAAGAACAAAAATTGGGATGAATCGAGCTCCTCCAAAAAAGAGAAAATCAACAAACGCAAGGCGGCAAACTACGCCTTAACAGCCTACAATGATGAGGTAATCGAAATCCCCCTAATTTATTTTGAAATTACTTGATGCTTTCATGATGTATTTTTCTCTTTTAGTTTAGAATTAATTTTCTTAAAAATTACATGTTATAAAAAAATATATATATATATGATCATGCTTGTAATTTTGAAAATGATAATGAAAATTGCATGTCTTATGTTAATGCAAGATAGAAATCTAATGATTGTACACCTAGTGAGATTAAATCTTATTTATGTGCTTGAGAAGCAAGAATGTATATTTTGATGATTTTCATATTGCTTTTCAATGACGATACATGGCTTTTGTATGGAAGGTTTGATATTTTTCATTGTCTTTGTTTGTTAAATATAATATATGATTTTGACATAAGAATAAAGATTTGAGATTTTAAAGTTATACATGATGATTTTTGTGATTGATGGTTTTATGATGAAATTCATTTCACGATCCTAAACGTTGATGCATGTTTTCATTTGACATAAATGAAAAGGCATGCTAACATGAAATCGATCACTTAAGATGAAACACTTAAAAAAAAAGGGGAGAAATATATGAATTGATGCTATAAACACTATGCTATGATTATCCCATGCTTGCATCACCAAGAAATATATATCATTGCTATATGCCCTGTATCAAGATATCAAACAAAAATTTGCATCATACGAGCTGATATCTTACCATGTGATGCAATGCTACACTTGCTAAAATATTCGAAATGTGTACATCATGCCCTGTATCAAGATATCAAACAAAATCTTGCTTCACAGTTTTACGCATTGATATCTTACCATATGATGAAATGTTACAATTGATGAACACTTGAAATGTAATCCTCAATCTTATTGATTTTTCAATAAATCTATGCTTGTTATACATGAATTTATTGAATGTAATTTTGAGGATGATTTCAGATTTGACAAATGCTCGATTCGTATTTACGATATAAGATACACTTTAAATATGAATCATGCATCAATCATGTTAAATGCTTCAATCATTTTCTATCTCTAGAGTTCTCGATTTTGATGAAATACAAGTGATAAATTCATTTATGATATCTTGTAAATCACTTGAATTATGAATGAGTTTTTTATGATGTGTTAAAAGAATCACTTAAAAAGAAAATGCTTTTTCCATCTTATCGAGATTAATGATTTTATGATATTGTGTGAATCTCGAAATTGATTTTGATGAAATAGTAATAACGTTATTAATGTTATGAATCTTAAAAATGATAATATGCTTCATGTGATAATATGAATACATGAAACACTTATGATATTCCGTGTATTCATAAAATATTTATCTCATCATCCAATAACTCTTCTTGATATTGCTTATGAGATGAAATGAAATAATGCATGAAATACAAATGAGGAGTCAATGATCATGCATAATAGGATGTAATGAATTCTGACATTTAGATACCATCGTTTGAATATCTATGATTATGTTGCCAAAATGATATATCATGAATGCTTGACTATCATGTTTGATATGCTCATGATGATGATTGATTTTTCGGTATCGTGCATAAAAAAAAAAAAAAATGAAATGTAATGTTAATGAATTTGTGCATTGAAACTATAATGATGCACAAATAAGAATGATTACTTACCTTTGTCATGATTTAGAAATTGATGTAAAGGGTTTTTCCCTTCTTTTTGACAATGACAAAGGGGGAGATAGATTGCTAGCACAATTCAAGAAAAAGGCAAAAATTACAAAAGAGAAGAAATTGCTATCTTGAACATCACCGATAATTGCTAGCTTGAAATGTCAAGAAAATGCAAAAACTTGTTTATTTTCTTGCACATCTAAAGAGAAGATGCAAATGTAACACTTGCCAAATTGTTTGCTTGCCTCATGTAAAACATTATCTCTTGCTAGTTTGGCATTTTGCTAGCTTGCACTTTGCAACGAAAGCAAAAATGACACTTCTCAAAAGAGAAGAAAGAGCTTGTTATCTTGAACATCACAAGCTTGCCAAACAAAAATTGCAAAAGTGCTATCTTGCCTATCTCAAGAAGCAAAACTTACATATCGTAAAAATTTGCTAGCTTGCAACTTGCATATTTCAAGAAGCAAGAGTTGCCTTCTTGAACATCTCTAAATTGCTAGCTTGTAAGTTCTAAAATGTTGCAACATTGCTAGCTTGCATGTTATAAAAGTGCTATCTTGTATGGTGTAAAACTTGCATATCTAAAACTTGATAGCTTGAATGTTCTAAGCATGATGTAACATTTGCTAAATTTTCCGGCTTCAAAACTGCATGATGATAAAACTTGATATTATGTTTTTCATGCAATAAGTTGAACCAATATCACAAACACTTGATTGTGGTACTTCTCCTTTTTGTTGATGACAAAGGGGGAGAAGTATTTGATGACATGACATGTGATGCATAAGTTTATGCATATGTTCATGTTGACGTGTTGCAAGTATTCATAATGAATATTGCAATGACTTGAATTCAGTTTGAATTCAAGGTTCTATCAATATGGCATATTGATAGAGGGGGAGTTTGTTTAAACTCCGGGAGTTAAGTTTAACTATGTCATCAAGTGGTTGTCATCATCAAAAAAGGGGAGATTGTTGAATCTCGTATTTTGATGATGAAACTACTTGATATATGTTTATGATTTAATCTGCGTTTTGAGTGACGCAGGATGCTTTGATCAGGATGAGACAATTAAAGCAGGAAATTAATGTTGTGCCGGAGGAACATGTCAGAAGATTGGATGTCGGGCCGGTGGATCGGTCGACGTATCGACAGAAGGCTTCGGGCCGTGGACTTGGGCATCGGGCCAAGAAGAGCGGGTATTGTGCTAAGGATATCGGAGTTGCAGAGTCAACTGGCCGATTGGGCAATAGGCTGCAGGAAAGGACGATGCGCCGAAGAATCGGACGAAGCGTCGAGGGACCAATGACATGCCGGACAACTTGGTTAATTGCTTAGGATTAATTGTCTCGATCGAAGTTTTGCTTTAATTGTGCAGGATTAACTATGATAACGATGAAGACAAGCAGCAGGAGTTGCGCCGGAGTCAAGTTCATGATCACGTTGGGAGTTCGAGAGTTCAACGAAAGTTCGGACGGTCGTCGGAGGTTCTGCGAGAACAGATCCGAGAAGTCCAGAAGCTTGCCAAGCGAAGCTCGTCGGAACTCGCCAAGTGGATCGTCGCAAAGTCCAGGAGTTTGCCGGAAGTCCGCAGAAGCATCACCGAGGGTTCATCGGATGATCGACGGAAGTTCGCCGGAAACTCGCCGGAAGAAGCGATTGACGCACCGAAGCAAAGCTGCAGAAATTGTCTTAGATCTAATCGTAGTTAGCACATTGATTAAGTTGGAAAATGGGAGGTGATCCCATTAGCTTAATCTTGGGGCAATTGGGCCCCTGAAAGACTGAAATTGGGCCGAATGGAGCTAACCATTCGGACCCTGATTGCACCAGGAGGTGCAACCGCCTAGGCCAGGAGGTGGCACCGCCTGGGCTAAGCCTCCCAACGAGACTGGGCGGTGCAACCTCCCAAGCCAGGAGGTGGCACCGCCTGAGCTCAGTCTTCGAGCTAGACTGGGCGGTGCAACCTCCCTGACAGAGAGGTGGCACCGCCTGAGCTCAGTCTTCGAGCAAGACTGGGCGGTGCAACCTCCCTGATAGAGAGGTGGCACCGCCTGAGCTCAGTCTTCGAGCTCTGGCAGAGAGGTGCAACCGCCTCAGTCAAGAGGTGGCACCGCCTGGGCTCAGTCTTCGAGCTCGGCCAGGCGATGCAACCTCTCCAGTCAGGAGGTGCAACCGCCTGATCCCGGAATTCCGGGATTTGATCGTTTTGAGCTCCAAATTTGAACTGGGTTGGGGCCTATAAATACCCCACCCATTCAGCACTAAAAGTATAGAACACACACTCGAAATCTTGCTATCTTTCTGTCTTTCTTAGAGCTCAAAACTGCTAGTTCTCCTCTTTCTATTCTTCAAGTTTGAGTTGTAAAGAGAGGAGAGAAAACTTCTGTAAGGGTTGTCTCCTAAGCCCGTCAAAAGGAGTGAATCTGTAAGAGGGTAGTTGGCCTTCGCCTATTGAAGGAAGGCCTCTAGTTGACGTCAGTGACCTCGTCGGTGGAGGAAGCCAAAAGTGGAGTAGGTTAAGACTGACCGAACCACTCTAAATCTCTGGTTTGCGTTTATTTTGAGCACTTTATCATTACTGCAAACCTCCTTCATAACTACTGCTCTCTGCGCTTTTACGAACAAGTTCTAAGTGCTGTTCTTTCCGAATCTGCATTCAGACGTAAATCGGTGTTTTCGTACATTACAGTTTACGTTTACGTTTTGATTCTGCAAAACTATCTTCTGCGCTTTCACGAACAAGTTTCTAAGTGCTGATCTGTCCGAATCTGATTTCAGACGTAAACCAGTGTTTTCGTACGATATTTACATTGCAGTTTACGTTTACGCCTTGATTCCGCAAAACTGTCTTCTGTGCTTTTACGAACGAGTTTCTAAGTTCAGATCCCTTTGAAACTGCGTCTAGACGTAAAATTGCGTTTAGACGTAACATTGCCCAAACTGTGTTTAGACGTTTTAGACGTAAACTGAGTTTAGACGTAAATCTACGATTAGACGTAAATCTGTGTTTAGACGTAAATCTGCGTTTAGACGTAAAACTGCGTTTAGACGCAAACTACGTTTAAACGTAAAACTGAGTTTTATATGAAAACTGAGTTTAGACGTAAATCTGCGTTTAGACGTAAATCTGCGTTTAGACGTAAATCTGTGTTTAGACGTAAAACTGCGTTTAGACGCAAACTATATTTTAAACGTAAATTGTGTTTAGACGTAAACTGCGTTTAGAAGTAAAACTGCGCTTAATCTTAAGTAATCTTAAAATCGGCTTTTACATCGAAATCGTTTTTATCGAACGAACGCAGCTTTCATTTTTAATCGCTGAAAGATTTCCGCTGCACTAATTCACCCCCCCCTCTTAGTGCTCTCGATCCTAACAATTGGTATCAGAGCGGGGTATTTCTCATTTCGGATTTACACCCGGGAGAAATGGCTCTTCAAGAGGGCTTTTTGGTCTTTCGTCCACCGTTCTTTAACGGATTGGACTACACTTATTGGAAAACTCGAATGAGAGTTTTCTTGATTTCTCTAAATCTGGATTTATGGAATATCATTGAAAACGGTTTTCAACTTCTCTCTAAACCAATGAACGAATGGTCGGATTTAGAGAAGAAGTATTTTTCTTTAAACGCAAAGGCTATGAATGCCTTATTTTGCGCTTTGGACAAAAATTAGTTCAATCGGGTTTCTTTGTGTGAAACGGCTTTCGATATTTGGCGCACTCTTGAAATCACGCATGAGAGAACTAGTAGAGTCAAAGACTCGAAAGTTAATATTTTACTACATGATTTTGAGCTTTTTCATATGAAACCAAGCGAAACCATTGTTGACATGTACACCCGTTTTACGGATGTCGTCAATGGTTTAAAATCACTTGGTAAAAACTTTTCGGATTTTGAACTCGTTAATAAAGTTTTGCGCTCACTTTCTAAAACGTGGGATTCAAAAGTAACTGCAATACAAGAAACTAAAAACCTTAACAACTTACCACTTGAAGAACTAATTGGTTCATTGATGACATATGAAATGGTGCACAATGCACATGATGAACATGTTGAACACAATTACCTTCCAAATAACAGGAAGGATTTGGAACTCTGGACAAATGAATGCCACTTGAGCGATGACTCAAGTGATGAGGACAATGATGAACAAAACAACCTTCCAAAGAACAGGAAGGATTTGGGACATAGAACATTTGAAGACCACTCGAGCATAAGCTCAAGTGATGGTGAACTTGAACTACAAATGAAACGAAAATTAAAAAGCAAAAAGAATCGAACTACTTGCTTTAAACGTAAGAAGAAGAACAAAAATTGGGATGAATCGAGCTCCTCCGAAAAAGAGAAAATCAACAAAAGCAAAGGCGGCAAACTACGCCTTAACAGCCTACAATGATGAGGTAATCGAAATCCCCCTAATTTATTTTGAAATTACTTGATACTTTCATGATGTATTTTTCTCTTTTAGTTTAGAATTAATTTTCTTAAAAATTACATGTTATAAAAAATATATATATATATGATCATGCTTGTAATTTTGAAAATGATAATGAAAATTGCATGTCTTATGTTAATGCAAGATAGAAATCTAATGATTGTACACCTAGTGAGATTAAATCTTATTTATGTGCTTGAGAAGCAAGAATGTATATTTTGATGATTTTCATATTGCTTTTCAATGACGATACATGGCTTTTGTATGGAAGGTTTGATATTTTTCATTGTCTTTGTTTGTTAAATATAATGTATGATTTTGACATAAGAATAAAGATTTGAGATTTTAAAGTTATATATGATGATTTTTGTGATTGATGGTTTTATGATGAAATTCATTTCACGATCCTAAACGTTGATGCATGTTTTCATTTAACATAAATGAAAAGGCATGCTAACATGAAATCGATCACTTAAGATGAAACACTTAAAAAAAAAGGGGAGAAATATATGAATTGATGCTATAAACACTATGCTATGATTATCCCATGCTTGCATCACCAAGAAATATATATCATTGCTATATGCCCTGTATCAAGATATCAAACAAAAATTTGCATCATACGAGCTGATATCTTACCATGTGATGCAATGCTACACTTGCTAAAATATTCGAAATGTGTACATCATGCCCTGTATCAAGATATCAAACAAAATCTTGCTTCACAGTTTTACGCATTGATATCTTACCATATGATGAAATGTTACAATTGATGAACACTTGAAATGTAATCCTCAATCTTATTGATTTTTCAATAAATCTATGCTTGTCATACATGAATTTATTGAATGTAATTTTGAGGATGATTTCAGATTTGACAAATGCTCGATTCGTATTTACGATATAAGATACACTTTAAATATGAATCATGCATCAATCATGTTAAATGCTTCAATCATTTTCTATCTCTAGAGTTCTCGATTTTGATGAAATACAAGTGATAAATTCATTTATGATATCTTGTAAATCACTTGAATTATGAATGAGTTTTTTATGATGTGTTAAAAGAATCACTTAAAAAGAAAATGTTTTTTCCATCTTATCGAGATTAATGATTTCATGATATTGTGTGAATCTCGAAATTGATTTTGATGAAATAGTAATAACGTTATTCATGTTATGAATCTTAAAAATGATAATATGCTTCATGTGATAATATGAATACATGAAACACTTATGATATTCCATGTATTCATAAAATATTTATCTCATCATCCAATAACTCTTCTTGATATTGCTTATGAGATGAAATGAAATAATGCATGAAATACAAATGAGGAGTCAATGATCATGCATAATAGGATGTAATGAATTCTGACATTTAGATACCATCGTTTGAATATCTATGATTATGTTGCCAAAATGATATATCATGAATGCTTGAATATCATGTTTGATATGCTCATGATGATGATTGATTTTTCGGTATCGTGCATAAAAAAAAAAAAATGAAATGTAATGTTAATGAATTTGTGCATTGAAACTATAATGATGCACAAATAAGAATGATTACTTACCTTTGTCATGATTTAGAAATTGATGTAAAGGGTTTTTCCCTTCTTTTTGACAATGACAAAGGGGGAGATAGATTGCTAGCACAATTCAAGAAAAAGGCAAAAATTATAAAAGAGAAGAAATTGCTATCTTGAACATCACCGATAATTGCTAGCTTGAAATGTCAAGAAAATGCAAAAACTTGTTTATTTTCTTGCACATCTAAAGAGAAGATGCAAATGTAACACTTGCCAAATTGTTTGCTTGCCTCATGTAAAACATTATCTCTTGCTATTTTGGCATTTTGCTAGCTTGCACTTTGCAACGAAAGCAAAAATGACACTTCTCAAAAGAGAAAAAAGAGCTTGTTATCTTGAACATCACAAACTTGCCAAACAAAAATTGCAAAAGTGCTATCTTGCCTATCTCAAGAAGCAAAACTTGCATATCGTAAAAATTTGCTAGCTTGCAACTTGCATATTTCAAGAAGCAAGAGTTGCCTTCTTGAACATCTCTAAATTGCTAGCTTGCAAGTTCTAAAATGTTGCAACATTGCTAGCTTGCATGTTATAAAAGTGCTATCTTGTATGGTGTAAAACTTGCATATCTAAAACTTGATAGCTTGAATGTTCTAAGCATGATGTAACATTTGCTAAATTTTCCGGCTTCAAAACTGCATGATGATAAAACTTGATATTATGTTTTTCATGCAATAAGTTGAACCAATATCACAAACACTTGATTGTGGTACTTCTCCTTTTTGTTGATGACAAAGGGCGAGAAGTATTTGATGGCATGACATGTGATGCATAAGTTTATGCATATGTTCATGTTGACGTGTTGCAAGTATTCATAATGAATATTGCAATGACTTGAATTCAGTTTGAATTCAAGGTTCTATCAATATGGCATATTGATAGGGGGAGTTTGTTTAAACTCCGGGAGTTAAGTTTAACTCCGTCATCAAGTGGTTGTCATCATCAAAAAAGGGGAGATTGTTGAATCTCGTATTTTGATGATGAAACTACTTGATATATGTTTATGATTTAATCTGCGTTTTGAGTGACGCAGGATGCTTTGATCAGGATGAGACAATTAAAGCAGGAAATTCATGTTGTGCCGGAGGAACATGTCAGAAGATTGGACGTCGGGCCGGTGGATCGGTCGACGTATCGACAGAAGGCTTCGGGCCGTGGACTTGGGCATCGGGCCAAGAAGAGTGGGTATTGTGCTAAGGATATCGGAGCTGCAGAGTCAACTGGCCGATTGGGCAATAAGCTGCAGGAAAGGACGATGCGCCGAAGAATCGGACGAAGCGTCGAGGGACCAATGACATGCCGGACAACTTGGTTAATTGCTTAGGATTAATTGTCTCGATCGAAGTTTTGCTTTAATTGTGCAGGATTAACTATGATAACGATGAAGACAAGCAGCAGGAGTTGCGCCGGAGTCAAGTTCATGATCACGTTGGGAGTTCGAGAGTTCGACGGAAGTTCGGACGGTCGTCGGAGGTTCTGCGAGAACAGATCCGAGAAGTCCAGAAGCTTGCCAAGCGAAGCTCGTCGGAACTCGCCAAGTGGATCGTCGCAAAGTCTAGGAGTTTACCGGAAGTCCGCAGAAGCATCACCGAGGGTTCATCGGATGATCGACGGAAGTTCGCCGGAAACTCGCCGGAAGAAGCGATTGACGCACTGAAGCAAAGCTGCAGAAATTGTCTTAGATCTAATCGTAGTTAGCACATTGATTAAGTTGGAAAATGGGAGGTGATCCCATTAGCTTAATATTGGGGCAATTGGTCCCCTAAAAGACTGAAATTGGGCCGAATGGAGCTAACCATTCGGACCCTGATTGCACCAGGAGGTGCAACCGCCTAGGCCAGGAGGTGGCACCGCCTGGGCTAAGCCTCCCAGCGAGATTGGGCGGTGCAACCTCCCCAGCCAGGAGGTGGCACCGCCTGAGCTCAGTCTTCGAGCTAGACTGGGCGGTGCAACCTCCCTGACAGAGAGGTGGCACCGCCTGAGCTCAGTCTTCGAGCAAGACTGGGCGGTGCAACCTCCCTGCAAGAGAGGTGGCACCGCCTGAGCTCGGTCTTTGAGCTCTGGCAGAGAGGTGCAACCGCCTCAATCAAGAGGTGGCACCGCTTGGGCTCAGTCTTCGAGCTCTGCCAGGCGGTGCAACCTCTCCAGTCAGGAGGTGCAACCGCCTGATCCCGGAATTCCGGGATTTGATCGTTTTGAGCTCCAAATTTGAACTGGGTTGGGGCCTATAAATACCCCACCCATTCAGCACTGAAAGTATAGAACACACACTCGAAATCTTGCTATCTTTCTGTGTTTCTTAGAGCTCAAAACTGCTAGTTCTCCTCTTTCTATTCTTCAAGTTTGAGTTGTAAAGAGAGGAGAGAAAACTTCTGTAAGGGTTGTCTCCTAAGCCCGTCAAAAGGAGTGAATCTGTAAGAGGGTAGTTGGCCTTCGCCTATTGAAGGAAGGCCTCTAGTTGACGTCGGTGACCTCGTCGGTGGAGGAAGCCAAAAGTGGAGTAGGTCAAGACTGACCGAACCACTCTAAATCTCTGGTTTGCGTTTATTTTGAGCACTTTATCATTACTGCAAACCTCCTTCATAACTACTGCTCTCTGCGCTTTTACGAACAAGTTCTAAGTGTCGTTCTTTCCGAATCTGCATTCAGACGTAAATCGATGTTTTCGTACATTACAGTTTACGTTTACGTTTTGATTCTGCAAAACTATCTTCTGCGCCTTCACGAACAAGTTTCTAAGTGCTGATCTGTCCGAATCTGATTTCAGACGTAAACCAGTGTTTTCGTACAATATTTACATTGCAGTTTATGTTTACGCCTTGATTCCGCAAAACTGTCTTCTACGCTTTTACGAACGAGTTTCTAAGTTCAGATCCCTTTGAAACTGCGTCTAGACGTAAAATTACGTTTAGACGTAAAACTGCCCAAACTGTGTTTAGACGTTTTAGACGTAAACTGAGTTTAGACGTAAATCTGCGTTTAGACGTAAATCTGCGTTTAGACCTAAATCTTCGTTTAGACGTAAAACTGCGTTTAGACGCAAACTACGTTTAAACGTAAAACTGCATTTTAGACGAAAACTGAGTTTAGACGTAAATCTGCGTTTAGACGTAAATCTGCGTTTAGACGTAAATCTGCGTTTAGACATAAAATTACGTTTAGACGCAAACTGTATTTAAACGTAAATTGTGTTTAGACGTAAACTGCGTTTAGAAGTAAAACTGTGCTTAATCTTAAGTAATCTTAAAATCGGCTTTTACATCGAAATCGTTTTTATCGAACGAACGCAGCTTTCATTTTTAATCGCTGAAAGATTTCCGCTGCACTAATTCACCCCCCCCTCTTAGTGCTCTCGATCCTAACACATTTTGCATTGTGATAATCCATAAATCATCTTTTATAGCTTCGTCAATACATTTAGGTTTAATTTGGGAGAGAAAAGTGGTGTTGGCACAAAAATTTTTAAGAGAAGAACGTGTTTGAACCCCCTTAGATATGTCTCCTAGGATTAGCTCCTTAGGATGAGTATCTACATACTTTCAATCCTTGGGTAAGGGTATTTCGGAAGTGGATGCATCCAAGTTGCTAGTTGGAGAAGGTGTTTTATTTAAATTCAAAGAATCGAAATTAACATCATCATCAAAATCATTTTTCTTGATTTTGAAAATCTCATTGAAAACAACATGGATTCTTCTATAATTAAAGTTCTTTTATTGAAGATACGAAAAGCTTTAGAAACCGAAGAATAACCAAGAAAAATTCCTTCATTAGATTTAGCATCAAATTTTCCTAATGCATCTTTTTCATTTAAGATAAAACACTTACACCCAAAAACTTTAAAATATGAAACATTGGGTTTTTTATTATTCCACAACTCATAGGGAGTTTTGGTGAGTAAGGGTCTTACTAGAACTCTATTCAAAATATAGCATGTAGTGTTTATGGCTTCGGCCCAAAAATATTTGGGTAGGCTATGTTCATTCAACATGGTTCTTGCCATTTCTTGTAAATTTCTATTCTTTCTTTCTACTACTCCATTTTGTTGAGGATTTCTTGGAATAGAGAAGTTATGGTTGTATCCATTAGATTCACAAAATTCTTGGAAATCACGATTTTGAAATTCACCACCGTGATCACTTCGAATTGATGAAATCATAAAACCCTTTTCATTTTGAACAAGTTTACAAAACTTGGTGAAATATCTAAAGCATTCATTTTTGTGTTTCAAGAAATAAGTCCATGTGTATCTACTATAGTCATCTACAATGACGAAGGCATATTTGCTACCTTCTAGGCTTGATGTAGAGATTGGTCCGAACAAGTCCATATGGATCAATTGTAAGGGCCTAGAGGTGCTTATTTGATTCTTAGATTTGAAACTACCCTTAATTTATTTTCCTAATTGACAAGCATCTCACACATTATCTTTGATGAACTTGATACGAGGAATTCCTCATACAAGTTCTTTGGATGATATTTGAGTGATTAGTTTCATGTTAGCATGACCTAATCTCCTATGCCAAAGCCAACCATCCTCATTCAAAATCGAGAAACACATTTCATTACAACGATCATTGATGTCAATGATGTATATGTTATTTTGTTTTAATACAATCATAGATGTGTTTTTGTGTGGTTTTTCAATGATGCAAGCATTAGATTCAAATTTGACGATATATCCTTTATCACATAATTGACTAATGCTCAAGAGGTTATGTTTTAAGTCATCAACTAACAAAACATCTTCAATAAAGAAGTTGGATTTGTTACCTATAGTTCCTTTGCCAATGATTTTACCCTTGTTGTTGTCTCCGAAGGTGATATAACCTTCGTCTATGCTAATGAGCTTAGAGAATTGAGATGGATCTCCGGTCATATGCCTTGAGCATCCATTATCAAGATACCATCTCTTGCTCCTAGCTTGTGATGGTGTATGTCTCTACAAGAAAGGATAATTTTTAGGTACCCATTTACTTTTGGGTGCCTCAAACATGAATCTATATTGTTTATTATGTTCTATAGAGTTTATCATGGTTCCTTTAGGAACCCAAATCAGTTTTTTCAAGCTAATTTTCTTGAATGGACAATGATCCGTTTTATGTCCATGTTTGCAACAAAAGTTGCATTTGCTTTGGTGCCGAACATGTAAGATATGGCCTTTTATGAAGGTGGTTGGTGAGGACTTCTCACAAATCTGATTCCACTTTTTTTGGGAACGTGACCCTTATTTGTAAGGATCATGTTCAAAGACTTGCTACCAACCTCAAATTTTTTCAAGGTGTCCTTAAGTAGCAAGTTCTCTTTTTGGAGAGTTTCTATATCATGACATTTTATACATGGAGCTAAACTATCATGATATTCAGTTTTTAATTTATCAAAATTACTAATAAGACTATATGCTCCTTTTTTAATAATTTATATTTTCTACTAATTATTTTGCATTCATCAAATAAGTTATGGAAGGCATTTAATAATTCATCAAATGATAAATATGCATCAATTAAATTTGTTACCTCCTCTCTGATGGCCATTAAGGTGTAATGAGCAACTTGCTTGGTGTTGGACTGCTCTTCTTCGGACGTGCTTGAGTTATCCCACGTTGTTTTGAGCGCCTTCTTCTTTGATGTTCTCTTCTTGGCTTGGGGACAATCACTTTTGTAGTGTCCCAGCTTTTTGCACTCGTAGCAAATAACTTGATCCTTTTTGGGTTCAAGTTTATTTTTTGTGTCACTTTTAAACTTGTTTCTCTTAATGAATTTTTTGAATTTCCTTGTTAGAAGTGCCAAGTCATCGTCATAGTCCTCATCACTTGAGTTTTCTCTTAAGTGGTTATCTAAAGTTCTAAGTGCCATATCCTTCCTGTTCTTTGGAAGGATGTCTTCTTGCTCTTCATAAGCCTTGCAAGTCATTTTATAGGTCATTAATAACCCGATTAGTTCTTCAAGAGGGAAGTTGTTTAAATCTTTAGCCTCTTGAATAGCAGTGATTTTAGGGTCCCAACTCTTAGGAATGGATCTTAGAATCTTACTTACGAGCTCAAAATCTGAAAAACTTTTGTTGAGTCCTTTTAGACCATTGATGACATCCGTGAAACGGGTGTACATGTCGCCAATAGTCTCGCTCGGTTTCATTCGGAAAAGTTCAAAAGAATGTATTAAAAGATTGATTTTTGACTCTTTCACTCTACTTGTGCCTTCGTAAGTCACTTCGAGTGTATGCCAAATATCAAACGCAATCACAAACCGAAACACGATTGAACTCATTTTTATCAAGCGCACAAAATAAGGCATTCATAGCCTTTACATTAAGAGCGAAAGTCTTCTTCTCCAATTCATTCCAATCGATCATTGGAAGAGAAGACTTCGAAAATCCATTTTCGACAAGATTCCAAAGTTCAAAATCCATTGAAATAAGGAAGATCCTCATTCGGGTCTTCCAACAGGTGTAGTCCATCCCATTGAACATGGGTGGGCGTGTAATAGAGTGGCCCTCTTGGTTTCCAGCGTATGCCATCTCTCTTGGGTTTTAATCCGTTTGAGAGTTAACTCTGCTCTGATATCAATTGTTAGGATCAAGAGCACTAAGAGGGGGGGGGGTGAATTAGTGCAGCAGAAAACTTTCGACGATTAAAACTGCATTCGTACGATAAAAGCGATTTTGGTAAGAAAGTCGATTCATAAATCATTTTAACTTGTGATCAAAAGAGATGTAGTTAAAGCAAATATATAGAGGCAGTTTGCAGTTAAGATAGACAACAGAATGTAATAGCAAACTGAAATATGATGTTCGTACGATAAAATCGATTTCCGTCTTAACGCCGATTCGGAAAATACTTAACTATGAAACACGTTCGTAAATGAGCAGAAGGCAGTAAGCTACTGAGGAGGTTTGCTGTAAAGATAAGATGCTCAAAGTAAATGCAAACCGAGATTTAGAGTGGTTCAGTCAATCTTGACCTACATCCACTTTTGGCTTCCTCCACCGACGAGATCACTAACGTTCACTAGAGGCCTTCCTTCAATAGGCGAAGGCCAACCTTTTACAGTTTCACTCCTTTTAACGGGCTTAGGAGATAACCCTTACAAACTTTTCTCTCCTCTCTTGAAAGATCAAAACTTGGAAGAAAAGAGGGAGAAGAACTTCTAGCCTTTACAACACTTTTGAGCTCTAAAAATCACATAGTAAGATTGGATTTTCGGTGCCCTTTCATACAGGAAAGGGTGGGGTATATATAGGCCCCAAACTGGTTTGCATTTGAAGCTCAAAAATATCTTTTCCCGGATTTCCGGGGTCCTGGCGGTACTACCTCCTGACTAGGGTGGTACAACCGCTTGACAGAGCTCGGAGACTGAGCTCTGGCAATGCCACCGCCTGACAGGGGCGGTTGCACTGCCCAGTCTCA
The DNA here is from genome assembly GCF_036884655.1 of Musa acuminata AAA Group. Lineage (NCBI taxonomy): Eukaryota > Viridiplantae > Streptophyta > Magnoliopsida > Zingiberales > Musaceae > Musa > Musa acuminata. Next base: position 29,098,966 of record NC_088343.1, on the reverse strand, counting down.
CTCGGAGACTGAGCCCAAGCGGTGCTACTACCTGACTGGGGTGGTTTCACCGCTTGATAGAGCTCGGAGACCGAGCTCAGGTAGTTCTACCACCTGTCAGGGGCAGTTGCACTGCCCAGCCTAGCTCGGAGACTGAGCCTTGGGCGGTGCCACCGCTGGCCAAGAAATCTGGGTTCGAATGGGCTGATCCATTCGACCCAATTTGGGTCTATCAAGGGCCCAATTGCCCCCAGATTAAGTTAATGGGATCACCTCCCATTCCTAACTTAATCTATATGCTAACTATGATATTTCTTAAGACATTTACTGTAATTTGCTCCGGTGCGTCAATCGCTTCTTCCGGCGAGCTTCCGACGAAAATCCGACGAATCTTCGGTGATGCTCTAACGGACTTTCGGCAAACTCCTGGACTTGCGACGATTCACTTGGGTAGTTCCGACGAGCTTCTTTGGCAAGCTCTTGGACTTCTCGAATTTGTTCCCGTAGAACCTCCGACGATCGTCTGGACTTCCGTCGAACTCTCGAACCCTCAACGTAATCATGGTCTTGACTCCGGCGTAACTCCTGCTGCATGTCTTACTTTGATCGTAGTTAATCCTGTATACTTATCTCAACATATGGATTAGATAACAAATAACAATTGATTTCATCATCAAAATTCAAGATTCAACAAACATCTCATCGTCTGTGTCATGTATAGAATCAACCCAAAACTCTACAAGGTTATGTATAACTTTGTTAAAAAGAAAAGAACCTTACATGACATGGAGAGTTGAGGGAGAACGTGTAAGGCATTTGGCAAGGGAATTAGGAGGATATGTGGCTCTGTCCATCGACCTTTTGTCAACCTTTTATATATATATATATATATATATATATATATATATATATATATATATATATAAAATTATAATGTGTCATGCACTCTCAAAATTAAAGTATTGACTATTTTTTGAGATAAATATTAATTAATATTTAAATATATTTACATCTTTACCTCTCATAACTCGTTTGCGATGACCTCTTTTCCAACCAAAAAACCGTCTGTTCGTTACTTTCATTATTATCGTCGTCATCATTATTCTTCCTTGAGTATAATGAAAATGACTATAATATATATATATATATATATATATATATATATATATATATATATAAACTTATAAACGATTAATACCTTTGTTCTCAAGTTTATCTGAGTCTCTAATTAAGTTTTGTAAACATGTTTGCATGAATTGTATTAATTTATAAGATCCCGTTCATAAGTATCCTAAATCATTTAGGATCCGAGTGAGAATATATATTATGAATCCAAAAATAAAGATCCATAGCTAATGTTTCGGGCCGGCTACCGGATTTATACACGTTATCGGATATAGATTTGGCATCGATTCCCCATCTAATACGGTCAATGGATCCATGCCCAAAATTAGGTTTCGGGTTATTGGATCCATTGACACCCAGTTTAGAACGCTCACGTATTCTTTAATTCTACCCGACTTGTACCTTACATGCTATTGGACGCAAAGGTGGAGCTTAAATGCAGTCCAATCATAAGATTGTTCGTTGACTTTAAAGACCCTTCGATCGTGCCAATAAATAAGAACCTCAAAACCCTAAATTCATATTGTTTGCGAAACCCTAATCCCGAAGAGCTCTCTTGAGGACGGTGGTGGCACTCGACCTGCCAACCCAATCTCTCTTCTGAGCTCCGGAGCGCACCCAGATGGAGATCAATCTCGGGAAACTTCCCTTTGATCTCGACTTCCACCCTTCCTCTCCTCTCGTGGCGGCCGGTCTCATCAACGGTGATCTCCATCTGTGAGTTCTATCTCTTACGCTAAAGTCCTAACTCTTATCGGTGTTGATGACAGAATCAGCTAATTTTTATTGAATCCGTAATTGAAGGTACCGTTATGTCGCCGATTCACAACCTCAAAGGTACGTTATACAAGTTTCTGCCGTGTATTTGATCCATTAATTCTGCATTTGAGGAACCTGCTCTGATTTAGTTGTCATCTTCTTCTTATGGGTTATCAATTGATAATTTTGCATTTATCGCAAGTTTTGCTTCGGTGGCCAAAAGATTGGTTTTTTTTTTTTTTTTGAGATGGGCAAATTTTAGTTTTTTTGGGTATTTTTGTAGGTTGCTGGAAGTTCACGCTCACGATGAGTCCTGTAGAGCCACACGTTTTGTCGATTCAGGGCGTGGTATTGGTCCACATCAATCTCATAGTTGTAATGCTTTAATATGTTAATTGCTTTATCATGTTGTGTTCTTCTTTCTGTGCATTTTCAGTAATCCTGACGGCTTCTCCTGATTGCTCTATTCTTGCCACGGATGTCAGAACTGGAAAAGCCATTGCTCGTTTGGAAGAAGCTCATGGGTTAGCTAAATTGGTTGGCATGAGCACCTAGTTTGGTTTTTTGCTTGTCGTGCATGTTATGAAATAATCTATTCATCTGTTCTATTGTGAATAAAGGGATGCAATTAATCGCCTTGTCAACTTAACGGAGACAACAATTGCATCTGGTGATGATGAAGGTTACATAAAGGTTCTTTGTTTTCCTCTCTTATCATTGCTTATTAACCATAGAGCATTCAATTTGTTGCACCTCATTGTATCTTCACTAATGCTTTGCATTATACACCATGTGTGGTGATAGTAAACTTTGATATGTTTCAGTATATTATTTTCTTGGTTAAATATTGTAGGGAAGTTACCAAATAATCTGATATGTTACAATTCATCTGTTATGCTAGTGAAGTTTGTGATTGTCTACAGTATGTTGTGTTGGTTGTAAACATTCAAATCTATTTGCTTAAAATTATATCTGTTTGGATAGTGACTAAAATGCTTCTTGTGGATAATATTTTTTGAAAGTTGTCTATCGTTGTGCCCCAATTTGTGGTCTCAGAATCACTGGCACACCACTATATGTTTCTTATGTTTCAATTTTCAGGTCTGGGATACCCGACAACGTGTTTGTTGCAATACATTTCATGCCCATGAAGATTATATCTCAGATATTACTTTTGTCCCTGACACTATGCAACTTCTGGGAACAAGGTAGATCATGAATTTTGATGGATATGTTAATGTATTATGATTTATTGTGTTGACTATTGTTTTCATGTGTCTTTCTTCCCTCCAGTCTCAACTCCTTCATGGTCATGTTGTTTGATATGTGGTTGAATTATCTTAAACATTTTTTTTTGTTATTCCTTGATGGTTTAGGAGTCATGTTTTACCTAAATTGAGCTGTTGATAGGAAGCATGTCTAGCTAAGAAAACTTCTCAGTTAGCTTTATCCTTTGACTGATATTATGGAACAAAATACAATTTGAACATACTTGGATGATGGAGTCGCATAAATTCACAAGAACTATAAAAACTGTGCAAGAAGTGGTTTAATTGAATAATTCGTCTCATGATTGACCACTGAGACATGGATTGGGATTGAATGTAATAGTGGTTCATATTGGGGGGAACATAAAACGCAGAAATGTGAAAATTGAAGTATGATACTTTTCTTCTGTGGCTATAATATTGTTGTGAACTAGTCTTATGAGGAATTGTGGTGTGTTTGGGAACACATTTGTATTTTTAATATTCATTTTGCGAAAGCGGTTTGGGTGAATGTGCAGTCGTAGAATGACTTGATGAAAATCATATTGGAATGTGCATTGACGTAATTTTAGTTATGTAAAATTATATTCCAAAAGTCAATTGAATATTATATGATAAATTTACCCTTTTACTATTTTTAATATTTATTCAAAAGTGAATATATATTTGTTTACTTATATTAATAAGCAAATAAATAAATAAAATGTTACAAAAAAATTGTATGGCCCAGATATGTAATAATAAAAACTATACTTGTATAAATGAATGTAAAATAATCTTTGAAAATAAATAAGATTCGTCCTTATAGAAACCGAGAGAAAGGGAGAGGAAATGAGAGTTAAGGTTTCTGTTATATAGTGCTAATATTATGGTTTTAGAGAATATCATAGGGTACTTTGGAAAATTTGAAAAATTTCATTAGCATCCCGAAAATGTTGAAATGCTAATTCTATCCTAAGGTGGCATCAACATTTGAGTAGTTGCAATACAGTATCCAGGCCAAATGCGATTTGAAAAAGATTTACCAAACACCAATTCATATTTGAAATGTGCATTGTTCCCTCAATGCACGTTTCAAATGTATTCCCAAACGCACCCGTAGAGATAGCCTCTTAGTCTCATCTTCTTTCACTTCTCTTATTGTTTTTTGTCTTTTTCTGCTTGAAGGACTCGCTAGTCTTAGTTCCAAGATTCACTGCCTCAAAATGTTAAGGTATTCAGTGGAAATATGGGAGGGAAAACTTTAGAACCTTGGAAAGTTTGTTCTGGTGGTAGGTTTCCAAGTATTTGTCCTGTCATGTTTTCAGAAATGGATCTTTTCTCATACAACTTTATCTGATGGTTGCACTATTGTTTTAGTAATCAATCTCAGAGTAGTGAGTTGAGAGATGTCACAGAAAATACTAATTTTACATCATTCTTGTTAGTTTTTCCATATTCTCAAGTATTTTCTGGTTGTGGTTTTGTATTTTGTTATGGTTGGTTCATTTAACTTCAATCCAAGTTTTATTTATGCTCTATTTGTGGGTGTTCTTGATATGCTATCTTTAACTACTAACTAGATTGTTTATTGTTTTCTTTGTGGAAATTTATTATTGTCTTAATGAGATGTTACAAAAATCATTTGATTTTTTCGTTATTGCTTATGGAAACATAATCATTTTATTTTCATTCATTTCAGTGGTGATGGCACTCTATCAGTGTGCAGTCTTCAGAAAAATAAGGTTTTGTTTGTAACTTATGCAGTCTCCTCTTGAAAATATGCAAGTGTAGAATATTCTAAAATATTTTCGGGTATGTAGGCTTATTCTGAAATGTGTTATGCCTTTGTTATCACCATAGATCCAATCCCAATCTGAATTTTCAGAAGATGAGTTGCTATCCTTAGTCATAATGAAGGTAACTTTTTACTGTTTTTGAATATTTCTTCTGTTTTAGTCTTGCATGGTGAAAAAGAACGGAGTTTGGCTTTTAGCTATATACATTTGTTTGATAATCTGCTTTTGCATGAACATGAAGATGCAGAGATATTTAGAAAAGGAAAATATTGTATCTAATCATTAAAAGAACGATGAATGCATTTCATTTTTATATAATTGTTGAAGTGATGTTAGTCATGTGTTAGAAGCAGAAAAAATGTTACTTATGTGTCTGAGTGACTGGCTGAAAACCATTACTGAACTGTCCAACAATGAATTTTCAATGTCCAACTAGCAATAAAAGCTTACTTATGTGTCACAATGTCTGATAAATTATTAGTCCATTGGATGGGAGAACCTGTTTATCACCCAACAAAACTATCGAACAATTCATTTTCTAAATTTCCAACTACTGATGTATGTGAATATTCCATTCATAGAGTTTGATGTTATCTTGGTTCCAGACTTAAAAGTTTGATTTTATCGCACATGGCGATACATGTATGTTCAATCCCACTGTTTCTTGTCCACATTTTCCCATAAATGGGATGGAAGTAATATCTGCGATATGTATGATTTTGTTTAGTTTCTGATAATGGGTATCTCATCAAGACGTAATATGTTGCATACTCTTCTATATTATGTTTTGCAGAATATGTTGCATACTCATTTATATTATGTTTTTCAGAATACAGTTTAGATGTCATAGAATATTATGATTTTCCAGAAAATAAACTTAATGAAAGATAGCTTAATCTACTAGTTTTATTCTGTGATTATGCTTCCTTCTTAACATACTGATCAATTATCAGCAAAAATGGCTGTATTTTCTCTAACAAACACACTATTTTACTCAGAATGGTCGAAAAGTTATCTGTGGAACCCAGACAGGAACTTTGCTACTATATTCCTGGGGCCATTTCAAGGATTGCAGGTAGATCATTATTGTTGGAAAGAGTATCAATTAGTTATTCAACTAGAAAATTGAAGTGTGTTAGCAACTATACTGTTTCTACATTATGATTTTGCCTTCGGTTGTTATTATTTTCCTTTTTTAGTCTTACACATTAAATTCTCATTTCCAAAGTCTATTCATTCATTTGTAGAAAAAAATGCTAATTGAATATCTAGTATGATGTCTCTGTACTGTGAAAATGATAAATGCAGATGAGCAATGATGATTCTGGTTGATGATTGGGGTGGATATTTAATATAAAGACTAAAGAAGATAATTATTGTTGACCACATACTGATAGTAGAATCCAGAACTCATTTCTGTAGCAGTAGGGTAGCAGCAACATTGGATATGACTCCAATGAATATTCGAATCTGCTTTTACCTACACAAATTCTACAAACTGTATCTGAATGGCAACAATTATATCTACTTAACACAGACTGACACGTAAAATGATCCACATTTGTCAGACATGACATGACAAATGTTGAATTTGTTCCATGTTCATTTGCTTTTCTGGATGCTTGAGATGAACAATGTTCTTTATATAGCAAAGTTTCATCTCCTTCGTTGACTTAGGTCTAATAGAATTTTGGGGTTGGAAGCTTTTATGTCCTGAGGATGAGTCCGTGACTTCTCTTTTCCAGAAAATTCATAACAGCCTAAGAGCATTGGTATTAGGCACACAGAGAGTTGTAAAATCTGTCCAGTATTCCTTCTTAAATTGATTTATGGCCTATAATTTTATTACATAGCATGCATATCCTTATACTAATGTCATTTAATTGTTTGTATTTTGGTGGATACATTTGACAATGTACATTTCTTGTGTCATCAGTGACCGTTTCCTTGGGCATCCTATGTCCATTGATACACTGTTGAAGGTAAGGATAATGACCTTGAGTTGGAAATAGTATGAAATTTTATCTTTACCAGTTTTTACATATGAGCATATTTTTTTTAGCTTGATGAAGACACTCTGATTTCTGGATCAGAAGATGGAGTAATCAGGTCTCCGGATGAACTTTTTGAGCCTGAATCATGTAATATCAGTTTTCCAATATGAATACCTGATATTTTTTAAATTTGAAATCATGTTTTTATAGGTTGGTGGGCATTCTGCCAAATAGAATAATTCAACCACTTGCTGAACACTCAGAATACCCGATTGAGCGTCTTGGTATGCCAAATACTATTATTTCTTGTGCTTGTTAATATTTGTTTAAATTAATTAAACTACTAATTAACTGACTAATTTTTCATGTTCTCATTGCAGCATTCTCAAATGATAGAAAATTTCTTGGCAGCATTTCACATGATCAAATGTTGAAGGTGAGGTCATAAGAGCATTTGACACTATTGATTAAAACCATAATTATGTAATTGTATAAAATGTTTAATCCTTTTAATGTTGTTCATTGTATTTACTGACATACATGCAGGAAAGTTGATTCAAGGTTATATTTTTCGTTGTATAGTTCATGAACTGCACTCTCGAAGTAGAAGACTCTGATAATTTGTGCCCTTTTTGTAGTTTTTTTGACAGTTCTGTTCTTCCATTATTTCTGGCAAATATTGATATGATATGCACCCATATCTTCCTTGATTACATAAACTAATTGACTCTGTACAAAAATAATTTCTGTAGCTATGGGACTTGCAAGAACTTTTGGATAACCGTCAAGGAACACCAGAGGATCAGATGGTTGAAGCTGATAGTGATGAAGAAACGATGGACATGGATGTAAAACCCCACAAATCCTCTAAAGGTGTGGTTGCGTTTGCATTTTGTCGGTTAAATTAAAGTTCATTTTTGACCTTACCTCTATTACCTGCATTAAAAATGAAAATTGTTTACCTTCACAAGTCCAGTTATTAATTATTGGCTTTGTATGGATCAATGTGTTGAGCAAGGTGTCATGCTTTTTGCAATTGGGTTCTGATCTTGTCATCATTGTGATAGTTCTTCCTGGTTGCTCAAATAAGCTATATCATCCTGAATTACCGAAAGAGGTACATTTTCATGCTTATTAAATCCACATCGTTTAATTCTTGACAGGTACAAGGAGAAAGAAATTGGACAAGGGCAAATCTTCAAATACTTCTGCTGCAGATTTTTTTGCAGACTTGTAGGCTTTGACAGGATTTTCTGGCTCAAGGGGAACATTTTGCAATTGACATCCAAGAGATCGAGACGTTTTAGTGCAGCAGAGGTGAAAATTACACAACATCCAAAAGAACTGTTGTGGCATTATTAGCACAACAAAGAGTGGAACTTTTTGTTCATTTTGCTTTACTCCATTATTTATCTCTGGAGAGTGTAATTGATTTCAGATTGCAGAACATTTGTATCTAATGCTTCAATGAAGCAACAGGGAAGTGTTTTGACATGTATTGATCCTTTGTTTGTGTATGACCATCAACCCAGTTGCTATTTTGATTGATCTAGACCAAATGTTCCTTAAATTTTCTTGTTGAATTTACTGTTGAAAGGCAGAACACAATCAAATTTTGTGTGTATATATATATACACACACACGAGGAGAAGAGGAGCTGCTGCTGGGCGATGGTGCTGTGACCGTTGCGAAGGTTCCTGAAGGCTGCAATCAAAAAGACGGTGGTTGGGCTCGGGGGCAGCAATCACCAGCTGTTCTGCGCGTAGCCCTCTGTTCTTCTCTGTGGCACAGAGGAGAGGGTTCGATTGGGAGCAAAGACGGTGGTTGGGCTCGGTGGCTGCAAAGCCGGTGCTGTGATCGCACCTCAACAGCGAGTGCGTTGTGCTGCTTGCGTCCGGTGCAGGGGTGACCTCGGCTCTCCCAACGTTGTAGGGACATGGCTACCTCTCCCTAGGGTAGCGATGGTCTCTGGGGTTGGTGATGGTGGCAGTAGGGCAGATCCGACGGCGAGGCTCTTTATCCTTACCTCTCAAGTTGCTCCTCCACGAAGTAGCATAGAGGCAGGTTGCGCTCTAGATCGTAGCCTCCTTCTCTCATTTCCAGCAACCCTCGGTCTTGGACTAGCCTTTTCAAGGCTTCGGTTGGAAATCCGGATCTTAGCTTAGATTTCTTTACTCCAGATGTCTAGGTTGATCAGAAGATTGATGTGTAGAAGACTACTGATTGAGACTTGGTCCAAGGCACTTGTTGGTTATGCGATCGGTCTCAAGACATTCTATTTCCCACTATTCTCATTCATCAAGACTAGATAGGGAACATCAGCATTTGATCTTCATATACTAGAGAATGGTTTCTTTGTTTGCAAGCTTTACTCTGAAGAAGATTTACAATGGATCCTTGAAGGGTTTTGGATTATTCACGACCATCCAAAGATTCTACGACACTGGTCCCCTGATGTCCGTTTGGAGTTAGCCTATAGTTTATTCCCTTATGGGTATCCTTTCATGGTTTTCCTCTATATCTTTAGAGTCTACGTATTATTGTAAAGTTATGCAGCACTTTGGGACAGCCACTATATATCGACAAGGCAACAGTTGCACAAACGAGATTAGCATTTGCACGAGCATGTGTAATGGTTTCTTCCGATGGTGATATTTCAAATGAAGTTTTTTATCATGATCTTGATGGGAACACCCGTAAGGTGCATGTCTCATATTCCTGAAAGTCATAGTGATATAAGATTTACTTATCTTTCAGTCATGCAAATGGAGCTTATCAGCAAACTCAGAAATAGATCACTCAGGTCTACCGACCACGTCAGGTGCCTTAGCATGGAGTTAATATTGAACAAAGTGAGTCTCCGTTAATGGTAGGAGCGTAGGTGGTCGCGAAGATGAGTGAGCATTTAGACTCATAACGGCAACACCGCGAACACGAGGACAAGTCAGAAACATTATCTCTTCCTATTATGTTGAAGTCTTCTCATGGTACTCGCGTCCCAACAACCTCACCTCTAAGATCCACTCTTCAAGCCAACGAAGATCCACTCTTCAAGCCAACGAAGATGTTGTGTCTCAACAAACTTATGCCCCAACAAGCCTTACCAACCAAGATATTATGCCTCAACAAATCCATTACATTTTAACATACCCTGTCAAGACTTCTTGGCCTAAAGTATTTTAAAGTTTAAACATTTGTAAGCTGTAAATAAAATAGATAAATATAGGAATAAAGGCTTAAAAGGTAAGGATATTATGCAGGAAGAAAATGTAAAATTTAAGGATAAGAAAAAGGATGGTACTATCCTTCCTTCTACCTAGGAAGAATTCCTTACTTTCTTTCTGACATATTTTTCATTTTGATGAAGATAACTTGTTGGAATGTTTGTGGACTTAATAAGCCTGAAAAATGTTAGGAGCTCAATAGAATAATCAGGTCTGCTGCTTATAATATTGTTATTCTTGTGAAAACAAAAATTAAATCATCTCATGTTTGTGCCAAAAAAAATTTAATATAACCGAAGGCAGAACTTTTTACCAACGATTCTTGTGACACTTATAGTAGAATATGGGTCTTATGGCATCCCAACTTTATTAGTGCTCATTTCTACTATTGAATAATTCATCCACCTTAAGGCATGGACAAAAAGAATGGCTATCAATTTCATTACTAGTATATATGCTTCAAACAGTATGGATGAAAGAAATATTCTGACTGATTTGATTAGCATTGTAAATGGTTATCTTATAATGCCTTAGATTGTTTTTAGTGACTTTAATACTCTTCGATACACAAATGAAAAAGTGAGGGATAAACCATTTTTAGAAAGTCAATTTCAAAGTTTTAATGATTATATAAATATTATTGTAATTAAGTGATATAGAATCTATAGTGGATTGGCTTTCATGTAATCAAGGTGTTGTCTAAAGGAAAATAATAGCTCGACTTGACAGGTGTCCGATTAATCAAGAATGGTTAATAGTTTACTCTGATTTACATCTTGAGTATGGTGCTCCATTGTTTTCCTATCACTCTTTAATATATATATATATATATATATATACACGTAGACAAAGCAACACCGAGAGATAAGAAACCTTTTAGATCCTTATCTCTCGGTGTTGGAGTACTCATCCTTAGATCGGCTTGAAATGTTAATGTGCATGGTTCTCCCCCTTATATCTTATGCCAAAAGCTGAAAGCATGTAAAGCAACACTTAAAGAGTGGAATACAAACATCTTTGACAATATTACCACCCAAGTCCAATTATACAAAAAGGAGCTAACGGCAGTGTAATATAAGCTACATCTTTAGCCCCTCGATGAGAATCTTATCTGCAAATAGGTAGAAGCCAGAGATAACTTCATGCAAGCCTTAAAGCAGGAGAAAAGTTTTATTAAACAAAAGTCTCGATAGCATTAGCTTACTATAAGGGATTCTAATACTAAATTTTTATATACTTCTATTGCTACTAGAAGGGTCATTAATTACATCAAGAAAAGTAAAGACAAAGATAGTAATATTATTAAGAATTTGGATAAGGTTCAAGTACACAGAGTAATTTTTTTATTTCTTACTCAATCAAGAGGAGCAGCCTAATAATATTCATGTAGAGCCTACTAGAAAGCTTGATTCGGATGTCATCTCAATCCTCAATGCCCTAATTATAGATAAAGAAATTGTAAGAGTTGTCTTTAAGTCACCAAAGTACAAAAGCCCTAGTTTGGATGGATTTTCAGTTGAATTTTACCAAATTGCATGGTCTTTCATTAGTAATGATGTTATTAAAGCTTATTAATATTTTTTCTCTTTAGGCTGTATTTTTAAAGAGATAAATTATACTTTTATTTCTTTAATTCTTAAGAATGCAGGGGCTGACTCACTAGAGAACTATCGACCCATTTCATTATGTAACTTTATTTTCAAGATCATCTCTAAGGTACTGACAGATAGCAAAAGCTTATGCACAAGATCATTAGTCCTAATCAGGCTACTTTCATTAAAGGGATAAGTATACATCAGAATGTTCTTCTGGTTAATGATTTGTATTCAAAAACAAGAGAAATAGAAATCTATTTTAAAGCTAATTTACGAAAAGCTTTTGATTCAATTAATATATACTTTATCTACAAGATGCTCCTTAGTATGAACTCCCCTTAACAATGAGTTAATTAGATTGAAACTTTAAATTTATTTATTCTCTTCAATGGTTCACCTATTGTCTTTTTTGGGAGCATGAATAACATCCGACAAGGAGATCCATTTTCTTCTTATCTTTTTACAATTGTAATGGAAGGACTCAATTGTATGTTGGATGAGGCAGTCTTTGATGGCAGCATTAAGGTACCCCATGCTGACTCTTTTCATATATCACACATAACTTTTATAGATGATCTTCTTATCTTTCTCTAGAATGATTCTACTTTAGTAAGGAATCTAGCTACTATTCTGAAAGGCTTTGATATAGTTTCTAGCCTTCAACTAAATTATGCAAAAAGTAAAGTATATATGGGTCCTTGCATTGAATATAAAGATTTTATTGCACAAACTCTAGGGGTTAGTGAGAGAATTTTGTCAGTTCCTTATTTGGGTCTTCCACTCATATCCATTGGCATTCACAAAACCCATTGCCAGCCTATCCTGTAAAAAATAAATAATAAAATTTTCTCCTAGAAAAATAGACTTCTTTCGAAAGTAACGACTTGAACTCATCTAATCTATATTGTACTCTTATTCTATTTATTAGTCTAATACATTTCTTTTACCTGTTGGACTTTTTTAGATATTGAACGACTATTTATGAACTTCTTCTAGAATAACATAGATGGTAGTGTAATACATATGATAATTTTGAACAACATTTGCAAACTGAAAGATAAAGGGGCCTGAATATGAGAAATATTAAAGATTAGAATAAAGCTTATTTGTTACAGAAATTATGAGACCTTTTGTAAAATAATTATTCCTTATGGTCACGATAGGTTTCTACTAGGTATCTATTCAAGGAATCAATCTAAGAAACTTCAACAAAAATATATCATTCTACTAAAGGAATTTTGAAGGTAAAGAATTGGCTAATCCAACATATTTCCTATGCAATCTCTTTTGGGACATATGTGGTATGATCCTTAGATGAATAGGAAAAATATATTTCAATTATATGGTGATAGAGTTTGAAGATCTCTTAGGGCTCCCAAAGATTAAAAGGTTTATGAGTTCATTGGTAATGACACTTGGTGTCTTCCCAATTCTACTTCTCTTAAAATGTTATCACTTTGATCGATTATTACAACTATTCCAATCAGGAACAACTCATCAGATATGTTTATTTGACTTTATGATAATGATAAATTTAGTGTTATATTAGCATGGAATCAAATCAGGCAAAGGAATAATAAGTGGATCCCAAGCAGTTAGATATGAGATAGACCGAGCTCACAGAGATATTCTTTATGCACATGGCAGGCTCTTCTTGCCAAACTACTTACAGTAGACAATATAAAGAGAAGAGGTATTTATCTTGTCAACCAATGCTCTCTTTGTATGCAATACGAAACAAGTGTTGACCACCTCAATTTTGTATGTGATTATACTAATTAGATATGGAAAGAGATTTTGAAGCGATTTGAATTTAATAAGCTACCACAACCAAACTTGCATCAAGAACTAAGAAAGCTCATGCAAAACTTCTCAGGAAAAGAACCTCTTCCACAACTAGCAAAGATTACCTTCAGATGTGCTATTTGGCATATTTGGAAGGAAAGATATAGTAAAATCTTTGAGCGTCGAAACACAAACAATGTTCAACTTCTGATAGAGATTCTTAAAAACTCAAGATTATGTATGAAGCAAGATTTGAAATTGGAGCACTTAACACGAAGAGAGAGAGATTTTTATCGAATTCAATTTTACTATTAGTTAATGATCTCGGGAATAATATTGAAGAACTCTATGTATTTCGTAGTTATCTACTTTAATATTGTGATGTACCCAGTAGTTTAGACATGGTAGAACATTACATTTTATTTGTTGACTATACTAAGAAGTCATAGTCTATGATATGTATAGTCGTAACTACCTTTTTGTTTGACTATTGTTGGAGATGATTCCACTTTTTTTGAGGTATGGTACACTCTCCTAAACTGCTCTAAGAGATATCAGACTTTAATCGATGAGTTGTATAAATAAAGCTATTTTGTATAAACTTCATATTTAATCCAATTATTTTTACTTACCAATATATATATATATATATATATATAATTTATTTCAGTTATATACTACTTAACAGATTAAAGCTAACAGACGATGGATTTTTTTTTTTCACCCTAAGAAATATGGTTTTGTCTACAGCAAATGCAAAAATCAGTTTTAGCATCATATTTGTGCATATGTATGATTGGATTTAAGGGAAAACTGAATTATATTGTTTTGGATCAAAGTCCAATTAGAAAAATAGCTCTAGTACAAAGATTTTAGTGCATAATCTGATTGTATATCATATAAACATCAGAATAAATGATATACACTGGATCGATAGTGCCTCCTTTTTTATGTCTTTTTCCTAGTATGATTTGGTTTAATAAATCTTAAGTCGATTCAAATAATTTCAAACAAACTACAAGAGTTTTAGTTATATAACTTTAAAAATTATGAAAAATACAAACTTAAGAAATAAAATTTAATTGAAAATGTTTAAAAAATAAATTTATTTAAAATACATATCAATATAAATTTAATATATTTACATTTCTAGATATTTAATATAATGTTTTAGTACAATATATCAATATATAATATTTAATGGAACAAAAAATATAATGACTTGGAACGTACTTTTTTTTTTACTTCCAAAATATATTTCTATTTTTTAAATATTCAACAAAATTTTAGTTCTTAATTTTTAACTATTAATTTGATTCCATTTAATTCATCGAACCCATTCTTAATGCATTGAACGAGACAGAAAAAAAGAAAACCGATGTAAAAATAGGGGAGAAAAGAGAAAAACTGAGGTATTTTTAGGACTGTAAAAAGTATGGACAATATTTACGGAAAAAACAAAAAAATTATGGTTTTTTTTCTGAAAATTCGCCCTAATAGGATTGGGAATAAATAAGAGAGATAAATAAACCAGTCCAGTCCAGATTAAGTCATTCTTGAATACTCAGTCTTTAATCGAGTTCGGATCCCGTACCCGTTTCATTCCCATAGTCTTCTTTAATATCCGTGCGAGGCGTATCGAAGCGTGCGTACGAGCGAGAGGTCTTAATACTAAGATAGTTAATCGGGTTCGGATCCAGTACCCGTTTCATTGCCATAATCTTTAATATACGTGCAAGGTGTATCGAAGCGTGCGTCCGAGCGAGAGGTCGCGCGCCCGAAACGCTACATAGAGCTTATAACGTTTTATATCTCAGAAAAAGGGGGAAGAGGAAGAGCAAGGTGATGGGCGACGAGAGGTCGCCGAGCCCGATGGCGAGCAGGGAGAAGGATCGCGAGCTGCTCATCCCCATGGCAGACGGAACCGCCGACGCCGACCACCCCGACGCCAAGGCCTCCTCCTCGTCAGCCTCCGCTCGCACCCACAGCTCTGGTCGAGAGGTCGCCACCCAAGCCCCCTTTCCATCGATCTGATCGGATTCCCGTTCAGTTTGGTATTCGTAGCACGAATTCATGTTTTCGATGATGGTTTCTAGAGTTTCGCCAGGTCTGATTTGTCGCGTTGGTTGTGGTGTTAGGGTTTGTTTCTCATTTGCCTTCACGGAATTCTTTGGTTAGAATTTGTTGGCCCGAGAGCATACAAGGATGCCCCTTTGGTTTCATGAGGTTGATTAGGTTCATATGGGAAGCCAGTCGAACTTGTCCCTGCCATTTCTTCAGTGAAATCTGTTGATTGCACGCTCGTGTGTGTAAATAGTAGCTGAAGCTTATCGAAGCATATGTGATGAGGTACACAATCCTCGGATGTCTTGTAGTATCAACATAGAAGGGAGTGATTGTCTTATCTTACGCCTCGAGGTTCAAGAGCCTATATTGATGCTTTTGATTAGAGTTGTATTGCCAAATATCTGTTCCTGTTCCTATCGTAATTAGCACCAGAAAATTGCACGTTAATATGTCTAATATATTGCCTCTATTTTGACTTATTATAAGCTGCCACTAATGACACCCCAATTTAGTTCCACATCATGAGTGAGAAAATAATTAAATTGATCTATAAGAATGTGTTCTATTATTATAAAGATCATTGGAAGTAAGAAAAATACATAAATTGGTCTCTAGGGGTTTGATGAGTGCATGACTGTAAACCTAACCTTAAGCATCTTATTGAGATGACCGATGAGTGTATTGGGTTAGTCTCAATAAGTTGATGAGTTGGTTGTCCTCGAGTCGGATTGTGAGGAGCAACTTGTTGGCCTTGTTTGAAAGAAATTTATTCCCATAAAACATCTGCCAGGATTTGTATTACTTGTATGCTGTTTAATACTGTCATTGTGAAAAACTTACTTTTATTGTTCCACTTCTACATGTAGGCTTTTTATAAAGTGATCCGCAGTTGGGCCTCAAAGAAGTTTATGACAGGATGGTAAGCTTCTCCCTTATCATTCTAAGTTCTTCCCCATTTGTAGCACTAAATGTATCACTTTATGCTGTGCTTCTTCCTTGTTCCATATCCTAACTTCATATTTTAACTTTCCATAAGTGTTCTTTTGTTTGAGCTGCTGGAAACTTCCACTGGTTTGAATGATGCTGAATTATTCTGATTAAACCTCTTTGGACAAGCAGGTGTTCTGAATCCTTCATAGAGTTGCTCGTTGGACATGAAAGTGAAATTTCCTTATCTTTTTGTGTATATTCTGAACCAAATGCATTTTTCACTGTTATTAAATTGGGTTCCTATGATGCTGTTTTTTTCTTGCTTCTGTATTTAGGACAAATGCATTATATGATGAAGCATACTTGAAACATGTTCCAGGCCAGACTCTAGTAGATTCCAGTGGAACTTTGTTTATACTGATACTATAAGAATGCCAATTTTTTCTTATTGTTAGTGTCTATGGTGTGGATGAAGTTCTAGTTGGAATCAAATGCATCTTTCAACCTTTCATTTTAAATATTTTCTAAATCTTAAATGAAATTGGTCATTTAATTTTCTATTTGATAGCTAAAGGGTGCATGTTATTTCTATAGCTGTCTCTTTACACCAGTCAATAATTTGGACTATATTGTACCTTGATCCTTAGGCTGACCTGAATGAAATCTTAGTTCCTGAACTACAACTGTTATCTTTTGCAGTGTCATCCTATTTCCAATTGCAATCACCTTCTATATCACCTGGTGGTTCATTCATTTCGTTGATGGGTTCTTTTCTCCAATCTATGCTGGACTTGGGATAAACATATTTGGTATGAAATTTGATGTTTATCAAATATTATTTTTTGTATTTTTGTCAAATAAAGAAAATATCTGTCAGCAGATGTCATGGATAGACTAGTACACCATTGTTGATTTTTCTTTTCGTTGTTGTTTTCTCCTCAAGTTGATCTTGCCTTGTCTCTACTATGAAATATTTAAAGTTATATATTGTCTAGTTCTCATTCCGTATCTATTGAACTCAGGGTTTAGTAAGTTGGAAAACACTTTGTTCTTAATACTCATAGTCAGCCAACATTTGGAACACCCTAAGATAAAAAGTGTTTCTTATGTTTTAACTCCCATGCTTATTGTCTATCGGTTGAAGTTGATTTTTGAATTTTCTTTTCCCCTATAGGACTTGGCTTTGTGACTTCAATTACATTTATATTCTTGGTTGGAGTGTTAATGTCATCTTGGCTGGGGGCATCCGTACTCGGCCTTGGTGAGTGGTTTATCAAGCGAATGCCATTTGTTCGGCATATCTACAATGCCTCAAAGCAAATAAGTTCTGCTGTATCACCTGGTAAATTTTCTTTATGTCTTCTCGTAGTTCTTTTATTACATGTTTATGCATGCGTTAATTATCTTCTCAAACGACAGACCAGAACAAACAAGCATTTAAGGAAGTGGCTATTATCAGGCATCCTCGGGTTGGTGAATATGCCTTTGGATTTATCACTTCAACCGTCGTTCTTCAGGTCAATAACAACTACCAATTTTTATATTGTTTTGTCTTTCTTTGTAAAATAGTTCATCCACACATTTATTTGGTGCACGTTTTCGCTCATGTACATGTGTTGTGTTGAATATGCAAAAATTGGTATATGAAATGATACCAATAAAGTCTTGGCCCCTAATTGATGTGTTTGAAATGATATGATACTATGAGTTCTTTTCTTTAGAAGTATATCCAGAAAATTGGAAACTTTTGGTGTTTGGTTTTCAAAATAAACTTGATGATCAAAGTGACACTTTTTTTTTGGAATAGGAATTCAAGGATATGATTTTCTATGAGAGATAAACTCTTCACTGGTCCCTAGTGATGTCTGACCTATAGTTTGATGTGTTAGTTGAATCCAACAATTGTACATTTGATCCATATTGATGTCAAGGCCAATCTGATTTCAGTCAATTTCTCAATCATATTGTTAGATATGGGTTGGAATTGGCCAGAACAGATTGAAGTCAGCTAGAATTGATTGATCTTTTTGACCAATTCTAGCCAATTTCTAAGCACGAAGGAGAGGAAAATGAATAAGCACGAAGCAAAGAAAAGACAAGATTCTTGTGATGACGTAAAATAGAAAAGGAGATGCATATTGCTATCTTTGCTTTTAATAATTGGTGCAACCTTCACATTCCATGTTTTCTATCCATATTTACATGAGACACAGAGAAAATAACAAAGGGGGAGATGATAGAGATTAATCTTCATAACTTCTTGAAAGGAGGAATGCGATTGTAGATAAGCTAACTGTCATAGAATTTTCTTTAATTCCAAATCTTGTGGACACTCTTTAAATCAAGCCCATTCCTTAATTTGTCTTTGCATCACCATCACCCAAAGGAACACTGGAGTCATGGTGATGATGCTATTGCTATCTTCATAATCACACAGGTTGATAGGTTTAAAGTCATTATCACAGTATACTCTTTATTATATTTTATTGTCATCATATTTGTTGGACAAGATTTGTGAGAACTTAAATGAGATTTTGGTGGGGTTATTAAAAAGAATATGGAAATTTCTTTTCTGGTGTTCCCAAATGATATATATACTGAATCAGGGAAGATGTATTGCTTAACACTATGATCTGTTTTTGTACTGAACTTGTAGTTTTGGCAAGTTGCATGTAATAGTCTGTTTGAAGCATCTTGTGAAATTCTACTTGATAATTATTTATCATCTTCCATCATGATATCCCCTTCCAATAATTGGTCATTTGGGACTATGAATAAATGCCATCACTTAGTTCCTTCCATTATGCAACAGAGTTACAATGGTGAAGAGGAACTTTGCTGCGTCTATGTTCCAACAAACCATCTGTACATTGGTGATGTTTTCCTTGTTAACTCCAATGATGTCATAAGGCCAAATCTCTCTGTCCGTGAAGGAATTGGTAAGCTACGATCCTACTTTTCCTGCTTGAAGTTTCCTTCCACCATATCATTATATAAGACTGCAACACTGGAAAGCTCTGGTAGTGATTTATCAGCTTGTCCATTTTAATCCTGAATCCATGTTTAAATGCAGAAATCGTCGTCTCAGGTGGCATGTCAATGCCGCAAATTATCACGACACTGCATCAATGTTGAGTACTTAATGGGGATCTAGAGCTAGCAGAATCTGATACCAATATGTTGCTTCTTGAGTTTCCCTTAGTTGGAGCTCAGGGGACACTTTTTTTTTTTTTTATAACTTTTTTAGGTTTTTAAATCTTACCTATCTTTCGGTCTTACAATTGCCTGAAATGATTCTAATATACCCGAGGAAACAATGTATTGTAAATTGCAATCCAGCTCCCAAGTCACATCCGCACGGTTGGATAGTTTGCCTAGTTCAGTAATATGAATCTTTCCATCGATATCACTCTCCGATCGTGCCTATGCTTTGACTACCGTCAGCTGTTCTTCAGGTGATACAAAATGTTGATAGTTCTCTCTGCTCTCTTTCTGCATTTATAGACTGCTATTTTTCCATTCGTTTGTAAGTAACAGTTTTTGCTCGTGCATTGATCCAAGCACTTGTTGCCCGCTCCGGATCTCCCTTACCTCTGTGGATGCTGTTGATCCCACCCACGCTGTTGGCCTCCCAAGTCTTCCTTAGCTGGGTTGTAAACGAAGTCGAAGGCGGTAAGGGATCGATCCTAACGGGGTCAAAGAGTAGGCGGAGAGAAAGAGGGAGGCAAAGAATGCCATGGTGAGGCGACAAGGAAATCGAAAGGGGTCGGAGGTGGTGGAGGAATTTGGAAGCGATCAAACGGGTCATCCCGTGATGAGATCATGGGAAAATTAAAATCGTCAACGGAGGAGAGGCAGACAAAATGCCGAAAGGCGGTGGAGGAGAGGGATAAAGGGGTCATCCCGTGAAGGGATTTGGAAGTCAAAATCATCAACAGAGGAGAGGAAAACAAGAGGATCGAGTTTCTTACAAATTGATATCTCAGATCTGTGAAAACTACGTGGTCTATGAAAAGCAGCAGTCTGCGCCGGCAGCGGCGTGGCAAGCACTGCACGCACAAAGGCGACGGCAAAGCAGATCTAATTTATGGACAAAATTATAGTTTTGTACTAGGGTTTTCCTTTGATCAAATTATAACTTTACCCTTCTATATTTTATTAATATCATTTAATTCTTTTTACATATTTATGGTTTTATCCTTTATGCTTGATTTTATCAAATTATAGTTCTGCCCTTATAAATATCATAATTTCAGTTTATATCCTATCAAATATTTACGATTTTATTCTTATGAAATTGAGAATTCTAATTTATATTCTCAATTATAAATTTGATAAATATAATTTATTATAATTATGATTGAATTTAATCATGATAATATTTTAATTATTTGATTAGATTTAATTTTTGATTAAAAAAATTATAAATTATGATTTAATTTTATAGTTTTCTCATATGAATTATTTATTATATTTTTATTATGTGGTATATAAAATTCAATTATTGTTCTTGGATATTCATTTGATTATTCACATGTATATTTTTGAAATTATGAAATAATATTTATATTTCACATAAAGACACTTCTTAATTTATATGTTATCATGATTACAGTTATCATATGAGTTTTCTTTATGCTGATCAATATTCTATAATTATTATGGTTATTATTCTATTATTGAACTGCTTCAACATAAATCAAGATAAATAAATTTATGAATATTATTTATAATTTATCTTCATAAGTTGTATCTAACTAATAGCTACCAAAGTAGCCTGAGATTGTAGGCTTATGAGATGTGAATTATAATTAAATGTCTTATCATTTATATAACATTTTAGATTATATTTTATATTTTTGTATTAGTCCTACAGCTACCAAAGTGACCTAGACCAATAATTTATAAAATACATTATGAAATTAGTCCTAAATGATATTAAATAAAATAATATTCACAGCATGAATCAAGATAAAGAAATTTAGTGAATATTATTTATAATTTATCTTCTTAAGTTTTATCTGACTAATAGCTACCAAAGTAGTTTGAGATGATAGACTTATGGGATATGAATTATAATAAAGTTCTTATCATTTATGGGATATTTTAGACTATATTTTATCTTTTTGTATTGGTCTTGTAGCCACAAAAGTGACCTGGACCAATAATCTACAAAATACATTATGGAATTGATCCTAAATGATATTAAATAAAATAATATTCATGATAACATATATAATTAGGAGATTTAGATAATTCCAAAGGAGAATCTATTTCAAATAGTTATATGATGGGGTAGGATGATACTGTTTTGAATATCCTTACAGTTTATAATTATATACCCAAATATAATAATACTATTCCACAAGGATGGTATCAGTCCTCCATAAATGATCTTGAGTGAACACTAGATATGTCAATATTTCACCAAAACGTGAAATATAAATGATATCAATAGTTCATCATATTTTAGAAATTGAAAGCATTAATGTTCTATTATTACAATGATATTTCCTTCATTGTATTTTTATAAATTTTTCTATACTTTTTGAAATAAATGGTTTGAGCATATGTAAGTTGTATCGAGTGAATGAGACCTTGATCAAATTAATTAAACAAAATATAAACTTAATTACTGAAAGTTCTATAGAATAAATAATTGAGGTGACTAATCAGGAAAGTATGAAAGACTCAATTTTATGATACTTAGACTTCAGTATAGTTTACAACTAGCGCATGAGAATATCAAAGGATCAATTTAAATTTTCTGATAAGTAATTAGTTGACACCTTAAAATGATAGTATTTGAGGAATTCAAGATTATGTCTTCAACATAAATGATAAAGTTGTAAGTTCGAGACTCATAATATTTTGAGTACTCTTGAGAGAGTAGGTAACACTAAAAATAAGGATGAAGTGTAAGTCACCCGAGTTTATAATTACTATATAAACTCATAAAAGAATATCTTCACAATAAAATGTTACTTTTGTAGCAGAAAAAGTTATGTGAAAAAGAAAAAAAAACTATAAGATTTGATTTGAAATGAAAAGGTATAAATATAACTTTTATATGATTCAAATCAAATATTACATAAATTATTTTTTTAATACTTATGGACTAATTTGATGCTTCAACATATGTTACCAATAATAGATATTCATTATAGGGGATAAAACCAAAAGAGAATGAGATATTCATTATTATAGGGAATCATATAAAGTGATAGTGATATTAGTTTGTATTTATCACATATATCTAAAGATGATTCAATTTGATAAATCTTGAGAATCTATGTTGTGTTCTTATAATTCTGAGAATTTGGGTTCTTTACGTAGAATTATTAGAATATCATTTCCCTTTTTGGTGATTGTAAACTTACTGTGATTCAATAAAATTAACCTTTGAATTTTATATAATAGACTATATAGAATTAATATGAATCTTAAGTTTACAATGATCCTATAATTAAATATTAAAATAAAATATAGTTTTATAAACTCCTTGAGATCATGTTTATATCTATGGGTCACTCTATTCCTTCGTCTCATTAAAGAGAAACATTTTATCACCATATAACTAACTTGTTGAGATATGATTATATGTATCCAATTTATATAAAGTGTATGACTATTCACACTCTTGAAGTGTATATAAATGAAGCCGATAGACAATTAGATAGAAAAGTCAAGATCATCATAAGGATAATGAATTTTATGATATTTGTGATGAACCCAATTATAATTTTAATTCTTGCTAGATTCTTGGAAAAATAAGGTATATGATTTATCAGATGTGTTATAGTAGAATATGATTGTTGAAAGATATAATCGTACCTTTATAAATATGGTTAAGAGCTTGATAGGTTATTCTTTTGTACCCAAACTAATGTGAGAAGAAGCTCCAATGATAACTATGTATATTTTGAATGGTATTCCTAGTAAATAAATTATATGACTTTTTTTAAATTATGAAATGATAGAAAACCCAACTTAAGATATTTACATATTTGAGATGTCCTATAGAGATAAAAATCTTCAACTCACATAAAAGAAAATTAGGTTTAATAACTATTTTTAAATATTTTATTATACATTCAGAAAAGTTTAAAGGGGTTCATAACTTATTGCTCTAATCATAATACTAGGATAATTAAATCTAGTAATATAATATTCCTATAAAATATCAAATCAGTGGGAGTGAAAATCTCGAAATTTAATTTTGATATAGAGGAGATATAAGTTGATACTCCTTTATTATTCGAGAGATTATTGTTACTCAAATCATTAAATGATTTGATAAAAGTGAATAATACTAAACTCTCACGTTATATTGATATCATTATTAATAGTCTTGTAGAATAACCATAATTGACAACCTTAGGAATATCTCAAAGGAAAAGAATTATGTCATTTATGGTTACTATATGACATATCTATAAGAATTATATTATAATATAGGAATCAAAATAGATCCCTTATTGTTTTTATAGGTCATGAAAACTAATGATTCTGAAAAGCAATATGATACAATAAAAGAAGAGTCAAAATTAATAACTGGTATTTGATAAATTTTTTGAATTGTTCAATAATTGTAAAAAAGTATATTATATAAATATGATTCAAAGGATAATATCGAATGATATAATGGTCAAACTTGTGGTTAAAATTTTTACTCATAAAGAATGTATCGATCATATTTAGTTTTTAATAAACTCATTAAGAATCATCATGACATTAGTGACTTATTATGAGTTTGAGTTATCTCATAATGATATGAAAATATTTTTTAAAAGATATAGTTTTATATGGGTTACTATAAATGATTTACAAAGAAAAATAAAAAAAATAAAAAGTTTGGTATGCAAATTTAGGAATCTATTTATGACATTAAATAAGCTTCAAGATAATGATATATAAATATTCTTGATATCATTATTTTCATATTTAAGAAAAATACTATTGATCAGTATTTATATCAGTATGAGCAAGTTTATTATATTGGTCTTGTATATAGATAATATTTTTGCATTAAGAGTTTTAAGATCATTGATATGAATAAGAAATCTTATATTATTAACATTGAGTAATTTAAGGATAGACCTTAATGATTATGAAAATTATCTTAGAAAGGATATATCAACCGAGTCTTGAAAATATTTAATATACAGCTTTGTTCAGTAAATCATAAAAGTAAAATTTTAGTCAATAGTAAATGCTTTAAAATGACTTGAAAAGAACCAGATAAAGAAAATATTCTTTATATATACGTAGTTGGAAGTCTATGCTTAAGCCTGTGTCGGAAAATATATCAGTTTTACAGTTAAAATTTTGGGTATATATTGGAGTTACCCAGAATTAAAAATACTAAAGGACTATAGAAAAAGTAGTAAGATATCCGGAAGGGACAAAGGATTATATACTCACATGTATGAAATTATATCAGCTTAAAATAATAATATTTTTGAGATATTGATTGTATAAATTACCTCGATGATAATAGGAAGTCCACTTTATTATTAATATCTATATCAACTAGAGAGGCAATTTATTATTATTAATAATAGAAGTTGATTTTGTGGCATGCTTTGAAGCCACTGATCAAACTTTTGTACTACGAAATTTTATCTCAAGACTTGGTATAGTTAGACTCAATTACCAAGTCGTTGAAGATATTTTGTAACATTGTAGTAGTTTTCTTTTTTAAGAATGACAAGTACTATTGCATTTCTATGCATTATGGTATAAAGTACTTGATGGTTAAATAAGAAAAGTCCAGAAATATCTAATGTCAATTAATTACTTGAGTTCCACTATATTGATTGTTGATCCATTCACTTATGACTTACAGCCTAAAGTATTTTGAAAGAACATGTTCTTTTAATTGGGTTTGTGAGCAACCTATAAAGGATATGGTGATGCATGTTTGAGTGGATACTATAATTGGCATTCTTGCTTACGTATTTAAAGTTATTTGTTTCTGCTATCTTGTTCACAATTATGTATGTATATATTATAGTTGAATGTGATGATAGGATTGTCTTGACAAGACAAATTATATGGGTCATGTTGGACTGCATTAGGAAAGGCTAATAGTATTGTGGTATATAAGAAGTGTTGTTAGGAATAAGTTGGCACTAAGAGGGGGGAGTGAATTAGTGTAGCGGATAAAAACGTCGGTTTCGAAAAATCCTTTCGTACGATAAAATCGAACTCGAAAATGCTTAACTTTGAAAGTGAAGTAAGAGCATATTGAAGGTGTTGAATCTCAGATTTTGATGTAATTGATTGTGTTTAGATGTTTAACTGCATTTTGAGTGATGCAGGTCTACTCGATCAGGATTAGACAGTTGACGCAGGAGGAATTGACGTTGCACTAGAGGAGATCACGTCAGGATATTGGACGGCAGAAGGCTTCGGACGTCAGGCATCGGGCCAAGGAGAGCGGAATTGCACCAAGGATATCGGGGTTGCGGAGGTCAACCGCCGATTGGGCAACAAGCCGCAAGAGAGGACGATGCGCTGAAGAATCGGACGAAGTGCCAACCAATGACGTGCCGGGCAATAGAATGTCAATTCGCGCTGTAATACTTGTCTAGATCGGAGTAGAGTTTTGGCTTGTGTGTGCAGGATTAACTACGATAACGATGAAGACATAAAGTGAAACAAAGTGTCGAAGTTAAGTGCGAAGGATTTGTTGCAAGTTCGAGAGTTCGACGGAAGTCCGAAGGTTCGTCGGGAATGCTGCCGGAACTAGCCAAGAATGAGTAGGGAGCTTGCCGAAGGGTTTTTCGGAAGCTCGCCGGAAGGTTCGTTGGAAGTTCGCGGAGCTCGCCGAGAAAGGTCGGAGCTTGCCGAAGAAGCTCGTTGGAACTCGTCAAGATCAAATCGTGAAGTCTAGGAGCTTATCGGGAGTCCACAAAATGTTTTCCGAGAGTTTATCAGAAGACCACCGGAAGTTCGCTAGAAGCTCGCCGAAAGAAGTCTTGACTTATGAACTTTGTAATAGCTTAGGAAATGTCTTTAAATTCGTAGTTAGCATATTAATTAGGGTTAGGATTAGATGTTAATCCTATAACCCAAGTAGGGGCCAATTGGGCCCGAGTTTGGACTGGTTTGGGCCAAGTTTGGAGCCCAACCAGTGACCTGAAATAGTGTAGGCGATGGCACCGCCCAGAACCCGAGAACTGAGCGGTGGCACCGCCCAGCACCTGAGAGGTCCGGCGGTGGCACCGCCAACCTCGGAAACTCAAGAGAATTCAAAATTTGAAGCCCAAATTTGAATCCTCTTGGGGCCTATAAATATCCCTCAATTCTTAGTTGAGATAACAACCTTTGAGAAGCAAGAGATTGAGATAAAAGTCTTAGCAAAGTCTTTAGCAAGTTTTTGTTTTCAATAGCTTGAGTGTTTACCTCCCTCTTTCTCTTTGAAAATTTGTAAAAGTGTAAACCACTTGTAAAAGGTTGTAAGAGGGGTATTTGTCCTTCCCCTTCAAAGTGATTTGCTAGTGAAAGTTGGGAGCCTTATTGAAGAAGGCTTCGTAAGTGGATGTAGGTCATTTTGACTGAACCACTTTCATAAGTCATCTTACCTTATGAAAGTGGTAAGATGACTTATGAAAGTGGTAAGATGCGTTCCTTGAATGTGTGAGTATTTACCTTCCTGAAATTGTCATTTACACTACTACTAGCTTTCGGATCTCATTTTCTCATTTTACTCAAGTTACTATCAAAACGAAATCTCTACGTATTTACGAAATTGTTTTCAAACTTATGAGTTTTAATCCGCTGCACTAATTCACCCCCCCCTCTTAGTGCCGCTCCGATTCTAACAATTAGTATCAGAGTCCGGTATTTCTCATTTCGAATTTACACCCAAGAGAAATGGCTCTTCATGGCTTTCAAGAGGACTTATCGGTTGTTCGCCCACCGTTGTTTAACGGAT
Source organism: Musa acuminata AAA Group (assembly GCF_036884655.1). Classification (NCBI taxonomy): domain Eukaryota; kingdom Viridiplantae; phylum Streptophyta; class Magnoliopsida; order Zingiberales; family Musaceae; genus Musa; species Musa acuminata. Next base: position 29,071,520 of record NC_088343.1, on the reverse strand, counting down.
TGGACTACACTTATTGGAAAACTCGAATGAGAGTTTTCTTGATTTCTATGAATTTGGATTTATGGAATATCGTTGAAAACAGTTTTCAACTTCCCTCTAAACCGATGAACAAGTCGGATTTGGAGAAGAAGTATTTTTCTTTAAACGCAAAGGCTATGAATGCCTTATTTTGCGCTTTAGACAAAAATGAGTTCCATCGGATTTCTACGTGCGAAACGACTTTTGATATTTGGCGAACACTTGAAATCACGCACGAGGGAACTAGTAGAGTCAAAGACTCGAAAGTTAACATTTTATTGCATGATTTTGAGCTTTTTCGAATGCAACCAATGTTAGGATCGAGAGCACTAAGAGGGGGGGGGTGAATTAGTGCAGCGGAAATCTTACAGCGATTAAAAACCAAAAGCTGCGTTCGTTCAATAAAAACTATTATGATGCAAAAGCTAATTCTCAGTTTGTATCTAAGTGCAGTTTGCGTCTAAGCGCAGATTGCGTCTAAGCGCAGTTTGCGTCTGAACACAGTTTGCGTCTAAGCGCAGTTTTGCGTCTAAGCGCAGTTTACGTCTAAACTCAGATTTACGTCTAAACGCAGTTTTACATCTAAACGTAGATTTACGTCTAAACGTAGTTTTACGTCTAAACGCAGATTTACGTCTAAACTCAGATTTACATCTAAATGTAGTTTTGCGTTTAAAAGCAGTTTTGAACCTTGAAAAGCGTTTTACGTAGAAAGCAATTTGCAGTTATAAATGGAGTCCGAATGTAAGCGTAAACTGCAGTGTGAAGATCGTACGAAAACACGATTTACGTTTGAATGCAGATTCTGAAAGAACAGCACTTAGAACTTGTTCGTGAAAGCGCAGAGAGCAGTAGTAATGGAGGAGGTTTGCAGTAATGATAAAGTGCTCAAAAATAAATGCAAACCAGAGATTTAGAGTGGTTCGGTCAGCCTTGACCTACTCCACTTTTGGCTTCCTCCACCGACGAGGTTGCCGACGTCAACTAGCTGCCTTCCTTCAATGGGCGAAGGCTAACTGCCCTTTTACAGTTTCTCTCCTTTTGACAGGCTCAGGAGACAACCTTTACAGATCCTTTCTCTCCTCTCTTTACAACTCAAGACTTGAAGAACAGAAGAAGGAGAACTTTAGGACTTTACACAAATTTGAGCTCTTAGAATCACTGAAAAGATCAAGAATTCGGTGTGGATCTGTATCTTTTCAGTGCTGAATGGGTGGGGTATTTATAGGCCCCAACCCAGTTCAAATTTGGAGCTCAAAACGATCAAATCGATCAAATCCCAGAATTCTTGGATCAGGCGGTTGCACCTCTTGACTGGAGAGGTGGCACCGCCTGGCAGAGCTCGAAGACTGAGCTCAGGCGATTGCTTCTCTCTGCCAGAGCTCGAAGACTGAGCTCGATGGTTGCATCACCTGGCAGAGCTCGAAGACTGAGCTTGGTGATTGCATCACCTGGCAGAGCTCGAAACTGAGCTCGGTGGTTGCATCACCTGGCAGAGCTCCAAACTGAGCTCAGGCTGATGCACCTCTCTGCCAGAGCTCGAAGACTGAGCTCGGTGATTGTATCACCTGGCAGAGCTCGAGACTGAGCTCAGGCTGATGCACCTCTCTGCCAGAGCTCGAAGACTGAGCTTGGTGGTTGCATCGCCTGGCAGAGCTCGAAACTTGAGCTCTGGCGGTGCTACCTCTTGGCAGAGGAGGTTGCACCGCCCAGTCTAGCTCGTAGACTGAGCTCTGGGCGGTTGCACCTCTCGGCTGGGGCGGTTGCACCTCCCAGCCTCGCAGCCCTAGCGGTTGCACCTCCTGGCTGGGGCGGTTGCACCTCCCAACCCCACAGCCCAGGCGGTTGCACCTCCTGGCTGGGGCGGTTGCACCTCCTGGTGCAATCAGGGTCCGAATGGTTCACTCCATTCGGCCCACTTTGAATCTTTTCAGGGGCCCAATTGCCCCAAGATTAAGCTAATGGGATCACCTCCCATTTTCATGCTTAATCATCATGCTAACTACGATTAACTCTAAGACAACTTCTGCAGCTTTGCTCCGATGCGTCAATCGCTTCTTCCGGCGAGTTTCCGGCCAACTTCCGTCGATCAACCGATAACCCTCGGTGATCCTTCTGCGGACATCCGGCATACTCCTGGACTTTGCGACGATCCACTTGGCGAGTTCTGACGAGCTTCGCTTGGCAAGCTTCTGGACTTCTCGGATCTGTCCTCGCTGAACCTCCGACGACCGTCCGAACTTCCGTCGAACTCTCGAACTCCCAACGTGATCATGATCTTGACTCCGGCGCAACACCTGCTGCTTGTCTTACTCTTATCGTAGTTAATCCTGCACACTTATCTCAACACATAGATTAGACAACAAATGACAATTGACTTCATCATCAAAATCCGAGATTCAACAATCTCCCCCTTTTTGATGATGACAATCAATTGATAATGGAGTTATCCTTAACTCCCCCTGTCTATATGCCATAGTTGAGATAAGTCAACCTTGAATTCAAGACTAAGAATTCAAGTGACGTATTGATAAGTTAGATCAGTTAAACTTATCAATACTCCCATCATGATACCTATCATGATGTATCTCTTCAAGGATGATGTCAAAGCTTGACATTCATCATCACGTTTGTATTATGGTGTTTGTAACTGTTCATCATGTAAACATATAAAGCTACGAAGGACTTTTTACATGATGCACACATTTGAGATTTTCTAGCAAGTTTGCATTTACTTCACAAAATAGGATATCAAATCAAGATATGATGCAAACTATAGCACATGTTCACATATCTCTTGGTGATGCAAGGATGGCATAACATTGTTTATAGCATCACTCAAGTATTTGCAACTATGACATAGATATGATGATGGCAGTTCAGCTATGACATAGTGTTTATCAATTCACATGTTTCTCCCCCTTTGTCATCAACAAAAAGCATGATAGCATTATCAAGCATATAAAGGAAGTCATGACACATATATCTTTTTATTATTTTTGCTTGACGGAGGAAAGTCATTTTTCAAAGAGTTTTCATAAGAGTGTACAAGAACATCCCATTTTTAGTATACAAACCGAAAAATGAACTTCTTACATGCATCTGGTTAAAAATATTTGTCACATAATTTGCAACATGTTATTTGATCAAGCGTTTGTCAAGGCATGTAATAGTAATAACATCCGAAAAATAATTTTAACTAGTTAAAGTATTCGGACAATTCAACATTCCTAATTCTCTTCTTATGTAATCAAATTGTTCTTCACATAGGGGTTTTGTAAAAATGTCAGCTAGTTGATGTTTAGTATCAATGAACTCTATGGTTACATCTTGATTAGAGACATGATCTCGTATAAAGTGATGTCTAATATCAATGTGTTTGAATCTTTTGATGTAGTAACACAATTATTTCAAGTGCAGCATTCTATCATATTGCATAGCAAGATATTTATCTCAGCAAGTGTAGCATTGTATCATATTGCATAGCAAGATTTTTATTTCAGCAAGTGTAGCATTGCATCACATGGTAAGATAGCAATCATATTAGCAACCATATCAATGTCATACTGCTGACTTATCAACTTACATTGGTATGTTGCTTCATATTTTTCAAGGCATAGGCTTTTAAACCTTTTTAGTTTCAGTGCAAAAACCGAGATAAACAACAAGAGATGTTTGCAAATATGCTTACACAAACAAAGATAACTATATGTACAGCATATCAGGTAACCATAAAGACAAAGTCCTTCATGAATAACATAAAGAGTTTACAACATCAGATGTTTATACAAGCTTATTCATGAAGTGGAAGATTAAAGTGCCTAAGTAAAGAGTCAAATTGTCGATGGATTTGCTGCAGCTCGGTTAGGATTTGATCTTGTTGAAGTTCAAGCCGTTCTTGTCTTTGTTCAAATCGGTCCATCCGAATCCCGATATCTTCGATGGATGATGTGTGAGTTTGCTCAACCGGATATGTTTCCTCAAAGGGACAGATCGGAGGAGAGTGGGTACTCCTAAAGACTGGGGTTTCCGACTCTGGTTCAGGTTCAGGTTCAGGCTGAGGGGGATCAGTTCTTCTAGGCATTCTAACCCAGTTACCGTTTTTATAGTGACATCTTAGTCGGTGAAGTAGATTTTTGTTTATTATGCTGAATCTATCTGATTTCATTACTTCTTCTTCTAGTGGTATTTGAATGTCGTAAGCTTTCATTATTCTAGTAATTATTCCACCATATGGGAGCATCATATCTTTCGTAGATAATTCCAACATGTTTTGTTGGATCAGATAGCCAAGACAAATGTCACGTCCTTTCATGATTAGGTACATAATTCCTAATTCCAATTGACTCACTTCATCATGATGGTATTGTTTAGGAAGAATTATACTAGTCATGATATGATGAAGTATCTTAGTGTTAAAGGGCAATAGATGTTCACAACTTTTAGGAATAGATTCTATGTTAGGATTGGCAAGGATTGTTCCTAAGGCTTCAACGTAGGATGTTTCAATAGTTTGTTCATCCCATGATCCTTTAAAGTAAAGTCCTATGCTTTTCATGGGAATACCTATCATATCACAAATGAATCTATCAGTGATTGAGATGTGTTGTCCTAAGAGATAGGTTGATATCCTTTCTTCATCATCTATTTGCATGTTGTTGTAAAACAATCTAACTAGTCTAGGATAAATGGGTTCGTTGATCTGCAAAATGGGAAGTAGATTTAGGTTTGCAAACCAATGGATAGTCTCTACATCTCTTAGTTCATTCAGATCTACGTATTTTCCCTTATTGATGCTTCTTAGTTCGAAGGAGAGAAATTTTTCAGCATGGTTTTTGGAATCAAAAAGAGTGAGATCAAACTCTTCTACTACTCTCCTCTTTCCCTTGTCCCTTGAGGATCTTCTAGATCCCATTACTACTGCTGTTTAGAGGGATGATTATGAGCTAAAGTAAATGAAGAACAAAACAGAATTTTAAGAGCTTCTTAGAGAGTACCTTTGTGAAATCTTCAAGGGAAGGAAGGATTCTTGATGTTTTGCTCCGAAATGGGAGGTGTTTGGAAGGCTTAGAGGAGTGAAATGGGAATGGAGGAGACTTGGAAGAGTAGAGGAGAAAATGGGGGTTAGTTGTGGTCGGTTCCTTAGCCGGCCCTAGCGTGATTTTAAAGGGCAGAGCTGCTGGCGGTTGCACCTCTGGCTGGAGCGGTGCAACCTCTGGCAACCTGTGATAGCTGGAGGTGCCACCGCCAGCTGGAGAGGTGCCACCGCCTGCAGCAGGTGAGCACTTAAGATGATTTGATTAGGGAGCCTTTGCCTTGAGGAGAGTTTCAAAGCAATTAATGATTTCGTATGAGTTTTTATTTAAGGAAGAAGCTCTTTGTAAGATAGATCTTTTAACGTGCATACGTATGTTTGTTTGGTATCCTTTTTAAGATCATGACATATTTAGTTTCTACAAGAATTGATTCGTAGATGAACGAGTTTTGAAAATCAGGGGGGTATCATATGTTTCTGATTGTATCGTATTTGTGATAACTTCCACTTGTTACTTAAGCGTTGCGAGTTCCTTTTTGATTCTTGGTTTATGACCATTGAGAGTCAAGGAGCAGAATATTATTTCTTGCTCCGGCCTAGACTTTTAATGTTTTTATAGGAAGGGATGATCTTTAGGAACCCATTTGCTTTTGGGTGCCTCATAAATAGATCTACATTTTCTATCATGTTGCATAGAGTTTATCATGGTTCCCTTAGGAACCCAAATTAATTTGTTTGGACTTATTTTCTTGAATGGACAACAATGTGTCTTGTGTCCAGATTTGCAACAAAAGTTGCACTTGGTTTGGTGTTGAACATGTAAGATGGGGCCTTTTACAAAGGTAGTTGGATTTCGGTGAGGACTCCTCACAAATCCAATCCTACTTCTTTTGGGAATGTGACCCTTGTTGGCAAGGATCATGTTTAATGACTTGCTATCAACCTCGAATTTCTTCAAGGTGTCCTTGAGTAGCAGGTTTTCTTTTTGCATAGTTTCTAAATCATGACATTTGATACATGAATTTAAACTATCATGATGTTCGACTTTTAACTTATCAAACTCACAGGTAAGACTATCATGCATCTTTTTCAGCAATTTATATTTTCTACTTATACTCTTGCATTCGTCAAATAAATCATTGAAAGCATTTAATAATTCATCGAAAGATAAATCAGCATCTATTGAATTTGTTACCTCGTCTTCGATGGCCATTAAGGCGTAATGAGCAACTTGCTCGGTGTTGGACTCCTCTTCCTCAGATGCGCTCGAATCATCCCATGTTGCTTGGAGCGCCTTCTTCTTTGTTGTTCTTTTCTTGACTTGGGGACAATCACTTTTGTAGTGTCCCGGCTTTTTGCATTCATAGCAGATCACTTGGTCCTTTTTGGGTTCAAGTTTATTTTTTGCATCATTCTTAAATTTGTTTCTTTTAAAGAACTTTTTAAACTTTCTTGTTAGTAGTGCCAAGTCATCATCACAGTCCTCATCACTTGAGTTTTCTCTCAAGTGGCATTCTGACGTTTTGAGTGCCATATCCTTCCTGTTCTTTGGAAGGATGTCTTCTTGCTCTTCATGAGCTTTACAAGTCATTTCATAGGTCATTAGTGACCCGATTAGTTCTTCAAGAGGGAAATTTCGCAGATCTTTTGCCTCTTGAATAGCGGTGACTTTAGGATCCCAACTCTTAGGAAGGGATCTTAGTATCTTATTAACAAGCTCAAAATCCGAAAAGCTCTTTCCGAGTCCTTTTAAACCGTTGACGACATCCGTGAAACGGGTAAACATGTCGCCAATGGTTTCACTCGGTTTCATCCGAAAGAGTTCGAAAGAGTGTAACAGCAAATTGATTTTTGACTCTTTTACTCTACTTGTGCCCTCATGGGTCACTTCGAGTGTGTGCCAAATATCAAATGCAGTTTCACAAGTTGAAACACGGTTAAACTCGTTTTTATCGAGTGCACAAAATAAGGCATTCATAGCCTTTGCATTTAGAGCGAAAGCCTTCTTCTCCAAATCATTCCAATCGATCATTGGAAGAGAAGACTTTGAAAAACCATTCTCGACAAGATTCCATAATTCAAAATCCATAGAAATAAGAAAGATCCTCATTCGGGTTTTCCAGTAGGTGTAGTCCGTCCCATTAAACATGGGTGGACGTGTAATAGAATGGCCCTCTTGGTTTCCGGCGTAAGCCATCTCTCTTGGGTTTTAATCCTTTTGAGAGTTAACCGGGCTCTGATACCAATTGTTAGGATCGAGAGCACTAAGAGGGGGGGGGTGAATTAGTGCAGCGGAAATCTTACAGCGATTAAAAACCAAAAGCTGCGTTCGTTCAATAAAAACTATTATGATGCAAAAGCTAATTCTCAGTTTGTATCTAAGTGCAGTTTGCGTCTAAGCGCAGATTGCGTCTAAGCGCAGTTTGCGTCTGAACACAGTTTGCGTCTAAGCGCAGTTTTGCGTCTAAGCGCAGTTTACGTCTAAACTCAGATTTACGTCTAAACGCAGTTTTACGTCTAAACGTAGATTTACGTCTAAACGTAGTTTTACGTCTAAACGCAGATTTACGTCTAAACTCAGATTTACGTCTAAATGTAGTTTTGCGTTTAAAAGCAGTTTTGAACCTTGAAAAGCATTTTACGTAGAAAGCAATTTGCAGTTATAAATGGAGTCCGAATGTAAGCGTAAACTGCAGTGTGAAGATCGTACGAAAACACGATTTACGTTTGAATGCAGATTCTGAAAGAACAGCACTTAGAACTTGTTCGTGAAAGCGCAGAGAGCAGTAGTAATGGAGGAGGTTTGCAGTAATGATAAAGTGCTCAAAAATAAACGCAAACCAGAGATTTAGAGTGGTTCGGTCAGCCTTGACCTACTCCACTTTTGGCTTCCTCCACCGACGAGGTTGCCGACGTCAACTAGCTGCCTTCCTTCAATGGGCGAAGGCTAACTGCCCTTTTACAGTTTCTCTCCTTTTGACAGGCTCAGGAGACAACCTTTACAGATCCTTTCTCTCCTCTCTTTACAACTCAAGACTTGAAGAACAGAAGAAGGAGAACTTTAGGACTTTACACAAATTTGAGCTCTTAGAATCACTGAAAAGATCAAGAATTCGGTGTGGATCTGTATCTTTTCAGTGCTGAATGGGTGGGGTATTTATAGGCCCCAACCCAGTTCAAATTTGGAGCTCAAAACGATCAAATCGATCAAATCCCAGAATTCTGGGATCAGGCGGTTGCACCTCTTGACTGGAGAGGTGGCACCGCCTGGCAGAGCTCGAAGACTGAGCTCAGGCGATTGCTTCTCTCTGCCAGAGCTCGAAGACTGAGCTCGATGGTTGCATCACCTGGCAGAGCTCGAAGACTGAGCTTGGTGATTGCATCACCTGGCAGAGCTCGAAACTGAGCTCGGTGGTTGCATCACCTGGCAGAGCTCCAAACTGAGCTCAGGCTGATGCACCTCTCTGCCAGAGCTCGAAGACTGAGCTCGGTGATTGTATCACCTGGCAGAGCTCGAGACTGAGCTCAGGCTGATGCACCTCTCTGCCAGAGCTCGAAGACTGAGCTTGGTGGTTGCATCGCCTGGCAGAGCTCGAAACTTGAGCTCTGGCGGTGCTACCTCTTGGCAGAGGAGGTTGCATCGCCCAGTCTAGCTCGTAGACTGAGCTCTGGGCGGTTGCACCTCTCGGCTGGGGCGGTTGCACCTCCCAGCCTCGCAGCCCTGGCGGTTGCACCTCCTGGCTGGGGCGGTTGCACCTCCCAACCCCACAGCCCAGGCGGTTGCACCTCCTGGCTGGGGCGGTTGCACCTCCTGGTGCAATCAGGGTCCGAATGGTTCACTCCATTCGGCCCACTTTGAATCTTTTCAGGGGCCCAATTGCCCCAAGATTAAGCTAATGGGATCACCTCCCATTTTCATGCTTAATCATCATGCTAACTACGATTAACTCTAAGACAACTTCTGCAGCTTTGCTCCGATGCGTCAATCGCTTCTTCCGGCGAGTTTCCGGCCAACTTCCGTCGATCAACCGATAACCCTCGGTGATCCTTCTGCGGACATCCGGCATACTCCTGGACTTTGCGACGATCCACTTGGCGAGTTCTGACGAGCTTCGCTTGGCAAGCTTCTGGACTTCTCGGATCTGTCCTCGCTGAACCTCCGACGACCGTCCGAACTTCCGTCGAACTCTCGAACTCCCAACGTGATCATGATCTTGACTCCGGCGCAACACCTGCTGCTTGTCTTACTCTTATCGTAGTTAATCCTGCACACTTATCTCAACACATAGATTAGACAACAAATGACAATTGACTTCATCATCAAAATCCGAGATTCAACAACCAAGCGAGACTATAGGCGACATGTACACCCGTTTCATGGATATCGTCAATAATCTAAGAGTTCTTAGTAAATCTTTTTCGAATTTTGATCTCGTAAGCAAGATCTTAAGATCCCTTCCAAAAAGGTGGGATCCTAAAATAACCGCAATATAAGAAACAAAAGATTTAAATATTTTTCCACTTGAAGAACTAATTGGTTCGTTGATAGCATATGAAATGGTGCACAATGCACATGATAAACATGATGAACAAAATCACCTTCCAAAGAACAGGAAGGATTTGGAACTCAAGACAAATGAATACCACTTGAGCGATGACTCAAGTGATGAGGACAATGATGAACTTGAACTTCGAACACTAAATCTTAATAAGTTTATTAAATAAAAATCTAAAATAAACAATGAACTTGAACGGAGGAAGAGGCCAAAGAAGAGGAAGGCAACCGAGGATGAATCAAAAACTTCCAAAGGCGAAACGACGAATTGGGCTTTGATGTGCTTCGACTACAAGGTAAGTAACTCAACTATCTTGAATTATTTTGAAATTACTTGAAGTTGTTCATGAGTGCTTAATTTAGATAGTAGGAATAGTTGAGTTACTTACCTTGTAGTTTTTCATGAAAAGTTGAGTTACTTACCTTGAAGGCAACCGAGGATGATCAATTTTTAAGTTTTTCAAAAATTATATTATGTTTTTCTTTTTAGCATCTTTGAAAAATTTTAAAAATTGATCATGAAAAGTATATTGCTATGGTTTCTTGCATGTTATGTTTTGAAATGTTGAATGATGTATGCAACATTAGGGATGATAATTATATGATATGTGATAATGCTTAGGATTAATCTATGCATGTGTATCTTGATGATTTCATGCATGAGTTTTTGAAGTAAATGTTGATTTGAAACTCTCATTTTAGATTAACATGTTTTTAGTCTAATTATTTTTATGATAAATTAAGATGACATTCTCATGATATATTAAGATGACATAGTGCATGTACATCTATGTATGAATTTCTTGATAGTCTTTTGATGATAGATGTGATATTATGATGTGTTTGGTCTTGACGGTTTCATGACGAAACTTATATTTCGATTTTAAATAATGATACATGTTTTCACAAAAGACTTGAATACCCTCACATGAAATCAATTGTATAAAATGGAAATTAATTTTCTATCCTATTGAAATTAATGAATTTATTTTACCAATCTTGTGAATTTCATGAAAATAAACATGATGAATATTTTGAAAATAAATGAGTGTATCATGTATTTGGTCTTAATGATTTCTCTTAAACATATTTTTTGAAATCATACTTGATGATGAATATCAAGATATTAAAAGGATGTTATCATGGAATCATGCTTGATGATTTGTTTTACGAAATTTACCTTTCCGTCTTAAATGTTGATACTTGTTTTATTAAAGGTAAAGGCATGCTTATAAGAAGCAAATCACATGAATAGAAATTTATAAAAATGAAATACGATCCTTTTATCTTATCGACTTTTCAATAAATCTATGCTTGTCATGTATGAATTTAGTGAATGTGATTTTGAGGATGATTTCGGATTTCATAAATGCTTGATTCATACTTATGACATGAGATACATTTTAAATATGAATCATGTTCAATGCTTCAATCATATTATATCTCCCTTAATTCATTTTGTTCTCCTAGATTTATTTACCAAAGAGGAGAATCTTCCGAAAATGAAATGATACAAATGAATCACTTATCGATATGTCTTTTTGAAATATCTTTTTAATGTGATGTTGATAATTTGAGATGCCTATTGGAATTCATGACATGAGATAATTGAATCCTTGACTTACTCTGGCTTGAAAATAGATGTTTAAAATCTTGCTTGATGAGTTGTTTTATAAGATTTTGCCTTTACGTCTTGAACTTTCATTCTTATCTTGATTTGGCATATAATGACTAAGGCATGCTTAGATGAAAAAGAATCACTTAAAAAATGCTTTTCCCATCTGATCGAGATTAATGATTTCATGATATTTTGTGAATCTCGAAATTGATTTTGATGACTTGATTATGAATTTCAAGTTAACGATTTGATTTAAATGAGTTTTATCTAAATCATAATCTTGATCTTGCAAAATTGGAATCACAAATAATATCTTTTGGTATTCATCAATTGATACTCACAATATGAAAGTATTGGTATTCATGACTTGAATTTGATTGAAACATTACATGCTTAAATTAATCATTCTCCTATGTTTCAAAAATTCTTTAAATGCCTTATGTGATGATTAAAAATTAATTTGCTTTATGATAAATCTATATATACCATTTTGAATCTCTTGAAAGTAATGTTGAGATTTTGATGAATTTGACGATTTGAATTTGAATGAGTTTGTATTAGAATTATGATCTTGACTTCTTGGATTTACTACTTGAGATTTTTTTTTAATCACAATCTCTTCTTTGTACACCTACAATTTTTGTTATTTATAAAAAGAAGAGATTTGATAAAATGAATCATTGTTGACTTAATGTTCGGTATCATGAATACTTTATTATCATACATGAAAATAGTGATAAATATTTTGAAAATAAATGTTTGTATCATGTTAGATGATTTTACATTTTGTGCATGATGAGTTATAGTGATGATTGAAATGATATGAATGATGATTTGGAATCATGCATATAATGATGAGCTTATATGTCTTGAAAATATATATGATGATTTGGTATTATGCATGCAATAATGATGCACGCAATGATGAAATATTCATGATAAAATTATTATTTTGATATTCATGACTTGAATCTTCCTTTCTTTTTGCCAATGACAAAGGGAGAGAAAGAGTTACTAATGTGCTATCTTGAATTGATGTAAAGGGTCATCTCAAAGAGAAATTAGCTACCATGCACAAGTCAAGAAAATGCAAAAACTTGCTTACTTTCTTGCACATCTAAAGAAAAGATACAAATGTAACACTTGCCAAATTGTTTGCTTGCCTCATGGAAAACATGGTCCCTTGCTAGTTTGGTATTTTGCTAAGGAAGCAAAAATGACACTTCTCAAAAGAGAAGAAAGAGCTTGCTTTCTTGAACATCTTTAATTTGCTAGCTAGCATGATGTACAATTTGCTATCTTGAACATTACAAAGAAATACTATCATGCACATTGTAAAGAAAAGCAAATATGTCAACTTGCACATCTTTAAATTTGCTAGCTTGTATGTAGTAAAACTTGCATATTGTAAAAGTTGCTAGCTTGTAGAGAAGCAAAGAATTGTTATCTCAAAAGAAGCAAAAAATGCAAAACTTAGAAAACTTGCAATATAATTGCTCTTGCCATGCTTTGTATCAAAAATAGGTTGATATCCTTAAAAGCATCACATTAAATTTTTTTTTTAGTATTGCAATGTATCACATGTATCACATGTATCACAAATTGAAAATTTTGAGACTATTATCATATCATGTTTAACAATTGATGTCTTTCATGACATGATTTCTTTACATTTTTGTCTTGTATGCATTATGTGATGATTGAAATATTGATTGATGCAAATTTATAATTTATGTAAAAGTCTAAATCATTGGTTCCTCTCCTTCTTTTCGGCAATGACATAGGGGGAGAAAGATTGCTGCTAGCTTGTACTCTTCCCTTTTTTTCGACAAAAACAAAGGGAAGAAAGCTTTTGCTAGTTAGAACATGCAAAGAAAAGCAAAGTGCAATCTTGCACAAGAAGCAAGTATTGAATTGCCATGATTGAACTTAAGAATCTTGTTTTAAACTTGCATATCTTTTAAAATAGCTAGAGCTACTTCTCCTTTTTGTTTATGACATAGGGGGAGAAGTATATTGATGACTTCATGCATTGAATTGAATATTTTATATCTATTTGCATGATTGTTTAAATGTTTTTCATAATATGTGATGAATGTTACTTGGATTTGGGATAATCCAAGTGTTCTATCAATGGCATATTGATAGGGGGAGTTTCGTTAAACTCCGGGAATTTAAGGTTAACTCTGTTAGTCATCAATTAGTTATCATCATAAAAAAGGGGGAGATTGTTGAATCTCGGATTTTGATGATGAAACTAATTGATTGTGTTTAGATGTTTACTAAGTGTTCTATCAATGGCATATTGATAGGAGGAGTTTGGTTAAATTCCGGGGAGTTAAGGTTAACTCCGTTAGTCATCAATTAGTTGTCATCATAAAAAAGGGAGAGATTGTTGAATCTCGGATTTTGATGATGAAACTAATTGATTGTGTTTAGATGTTTAACTGCATTTTGAGTGATGCAGGTCTACTCGATCAGGATTAGACAATTGACGCAGGAGGAATTGACGTTGCGCCAGAGGAGATCACGTCAGGATATTGGACGGCAGAAGGCTTCGGACGTCGGGCATCGGGCCAAGGAGAGCGGAATTGCACCAAGGATATCGGGGTTACGGAGGTCAACCGCCGATTGGGCAATAAGCTACAAGAGAGGACGATGCACTGAAGAATCGAACGAAGCGCCAACCAATGACGTGCCGGGCAATAGAATGTCAATTGGCGTTGTAATAATTGTCTAGATCGGAATAGAGTTTTGGCTTATGTATGCAGGATTAACTATGATAACGATGAAGACATAAAGTGAAACAAAGTGTCGAAGTCAAGCGCGAAGGATTTGTTGCAAGTTCGAGAGTTCGACGGAAGTCCGAAGGTTCGTCGCGAATGCTGCCGGAACTAGCCAAGAATTGAGTAGGGAGCTTGCCGAAGGGTTTTTCGGAAGCTCGCCAGAAGGTTTGTTGGAAGTTCGCGGAGCTCGCCGAGAAAGGTCAGAGCTTGCCGAAGAAGCTCGTTGGAACTCCTCAAGATCAAATCGTGAAGTCTAGGAGCTTATCGAGAGTCCGCAAAATGTTTTCCGAGAGTTTATCGAAAGACCACCGAAAGTTCGCTGGAAGCTCACCGAAAGAAGTCTTGACTTACGGACTTAGTAATAGCTTAGGAAATGTCTTTAAATTCGTAGTTAGCACATAAATTAGGGTTAGGATTAGGTGTTAATCCTATAACCCAAGTAGGGGCCAATTGGGCCCGAGTTTGGACTGGTTTGGGCCAAGTTTGGAGCCCAACCAGTGAGCTGAAATAGTGTAGGCGGTGGCACCGCCAGATTAGGCGGTGGCACCGCCCAGAACCTGAGAACTGAGTGGTGGCACCGTTGGATTGAGCGGTGGCACCGCCCAGCACCCGAGAGGTCCGGCGGTGGCACCGCCACCGACAGGCGGTGGCACCACCAGCCTCGGAAACCCAAGAGAATTCAAAATTTAGAGCCCAAATTTGAATCCTCTTGGGGCCTATAAATACCCCTCAATTCTCAACTGAGATAACAACCTTTGAGAAGCAAGAGATTGAGATAAAAGTCTTAGCAAAGTCTTTAGCAAGTTTTTGTTTTCAATAGCTTGAGTATTCACCTCCCTCTTTCTCTTTGAAAATTTGTAAGAGTGTGAATCACTTGTAAAAGGTTGTAAGAGGGGTATTTGTCCTTCCCCTTCAAAGTGATTTGCTAGTGGAAGTTGGGAGCCTTATTGAAGAAGGCTTCGCAAGTGGATTTAGGTCATTTTGACCGAACCACTTTAAATTTGTGCGTTCCTTGAATGTGTGAGTATTTACCTTCATGAAATTGTCATTTACACTACTGCTAGCTTTCGGATCTCATTTTCTCATTTTACTCAAGTTACTATCAAAACGAAATCTCTACGTATTTACAAAATTATTTTTAAACTTATGAGTTTTAATCCGTTGCACTAATTCACCCCCCCCTCTTAGTGCCGCTCCGATCCTAACAGAAGGCGGTTTGTAGTTAATATAAATTACAGGAAGTAAATGCAAACTAGAGAACACGCCAATTTTATAGTGGTTCGATCATCGTGACCTACATCCACTCCACCGATTCCTCTTCCGTCGAGGCCACCGGCATCCACTATCGATCTTTCTTTAATAGGCTAAGATCAACTTCCTTCTTACACCCCTCTTCTCCTTTTACCGGGTTTAGGAGATAACCCTTATAAGCACTCACTCCTCCTAAATAGAATTCTAAACTTAGACTCAAAGGAGGTGATTTCTCAAGTGATTACAACAGCGTTTCTTCACTTTTAAACTATGTGTGCTTATGTAAGTTAACCAAGGATGAGAGGGATATTTATAGACTTCAAGTTGATTCAAACTTAGAACCTAAAAAGGTCTCATCCCAAGTTTCCTGGGCACTAGCGGTACCACCGCCATGCTAGTCATAGGTGCCCAGCAAGCCAATCACGTGAGTGATGGCACGTGTGACTTGATACAGAATCTTTTTGCTTATTATATTTTGACGTATATCACTTTATAACTATTGCATAAATGCATATATATATTGTGATGTCCTTGGATTTGTGCAATGGGAATCGGATCGTGATGAGATCACGATAATGAGATCGATTCACCTTTAAACACATATCCTAAATAATCCCGATCATAGGTTACTCGAGAGGGACATCGTGATAACCGGATAGACTGGTGTGCTGTATACCCGTCCATATGATAGATGCAGCTGGTCTCATAGCTGCTCGTGTAGGGACACTAGGGATACAGTACAGGTGCTCATTGGAGAATGAGTTCACTGATTGATCCGCTTACGGAATGCTGGATGGTTGATGATGCCTTATTGTCGGACAGCAATTCCGTAGTCCTAGTGGTGTATCTGGTCCTTAGACTTGAGACACCAAGGATGTCCTGTATGAGTGCTCCACTCTTTGATACCAGACTTATAGGTTTGGCTGTCCCCAGATCTAGTACAGCTGGTCATTGGGAGTGGTAGTCGACCTTACGAGGGCTATTGAGTGTCGATATAGGATCATCCACTCTCGGCGTCATGAGAGGAATATCCCATGTGTTCTTGCTCAGACAAATCCCTAGCCAGGGTCATTCGGGTTGAGAGAGAAAGAGTTCTCCGGGAGAATCCGATTAGAGTGAGACTCGAGTAGAAACCGTATGGGTCTAACAATACTATGCTCGATATACGGTCTCTGGGATATTAGATGGATGAGGGACTATAGGTACATGGTAACTGAGGACAGACAGGTCCAATGGATTGGATTCCCCTGTATCGTCTGGGGACTACGGCGTAGTGGCCTAGTACGTCCGTAGTCGATGAGTCGAGTGAATTATTACAGAGATAATAATTCACTGAGTTAGAAGGAGTTCTGATAGGTATGACTCACGGCCAGCTCGATATTGGGCCTAGAGGGTCACACACATATGGTAGGCATTGCGATGAGTAGAGGTTCGGATATGAGATATCCGACGGAGCCCTTGTCTTATTGGATGCAGATCCAATACCCACTAGGGAAGGACCCATTAGGGTTTGACACGGGATCTCTATAAATAGGAGGGATTCACAGCCTCATATGCTAGAGTCTTTGCTTGCCTTTCCTATTCTCCTCTCCCTCTCCACCTCAGAGTAGGCCTGGAGTTTTGAGGAGCGTCGTCGCAACCCTGCTGTGTGGATCACCGCTAGAGAGGAGGACGCTTGACCTCCTTCACCCTCTTCTAAGGATCTGTAAGGAAACAGAGATATACGATCTCCCTAGGTAACACAATCTCTATACGCAGTTTTGTGTTTTGCGGATTTTTGCGCACCAATCTTCGCACGACGACGAACATCTTTTTGGGAATCGAGGATTTTGTTTTTCTTGTTCTTCCGCTATGCATATGATGTCGCCCCCCCAATGATTTCCCAACAGTGGTATCAGAGCCAGGTTGTTCGTGCGAATGATTGGTTTTGAACTACGTGTATTATGTTTAGGAAGAATTTTGACGTCAAAATCGTTGACGCAAAAGCGAGAAAGGGCAGCAACAGTTGCTGCCCTCGATCTGCATGCGTGCAGCGCCAACCGAAGGCGGGCAGCGCAGGGGCTGCGTCTGCAGCAGCCGGCCGGTGGCCTGCTTGCAGCAGGCTTGCTGCCGGGGGGGCTGGCAACCCATGGGCAGAGGCGCCGCAGGGCAGCGGCGCTTGCCACCGAAAGGAAACGGCGCCTGCCGCCGTAGGGCAACGACGCACGACGCCTGCCGCCGCTGCTCCCGCGGGCGAAACCCCCCCCCCCCACAGGGGCGGCCGCCCGGATTCTGACAGCACCGCCTGCGGAGGCAGCGGCGCCCGAAGGGGGCGCCCACCCGCAGCGGCATCGCCGCCAGCGGGCGTGCCGCCTGCAGGCGAGGGCAGTGCCCTCGCCCCGCCGCACAGGCCGCCGCCGGTAGGGTGGCGGCGGCGGCAGCAGCGAAAGGGGGAAAGGGCACTAGGGTTTTCTGGGAAAAAGACAGTTTTGCCCCTCGGAATTTGAGAAATTCCAGTTTCTGTCTTTTGTCCAAATTACAAAAATACCCTTAGGAATTGAGAAATTCCCTACATGTCCCTGATTTCGGAAAAATATTAATTAATTAAAAGGTTTAGTTGATTATTATTTTTATTATTATCTAGTAGTCCTACATGATGATGATTATTTATACATGTGATGTATGATGTGTGGACGGATGATCATGGACCGTGTGATGTGTGTACTTGTGATTATTATTATTGAGGTCTGCGAACCTCCATTATATTTCTCGTTTATTGTCGGGCCTGCGTGCCTATGATTAAGTTGTAATCACACGAGGAGGCGCAGCGGGAGCGTGGATGCGATAGCGGGACCCACGAGACGGACGATCGTGATGCATGGAGATGCATCAAGATGTCGACGGAACCGACGAGGACGAGATGGACGATCATAAGGCATGGAGATGCACCGTTGCACACATAGATCTTGATGTGAGTGATTAGGCCTACTAGCTCGGGCCTAATCATATTAGGTTGTGGTCCATGATCATCTGGTGTGATTGCTTATACACATACTAGATATGTATATATATTTGCATGCGATGTAGATATATATTAAATATGTATATGTGTGACATGTCATATTAGGAGACCAAATGAAACATCTCTCGATAATATTAAGTCGGTAAACGTGAGGCAATTAGATTGACCCACGTGGCCTTCCATCGTTATGAGTAGGAACCGATTCCCGGTGTAGGTTGAGTTGGTCGAGTCCCTCGAGACTCACCTATATTGCGATTCGCTATCTTGCTTACGACATAGAGATGTCACCGGTGACCTGAGGGCATGGTATGCTTGGTCGAGTCCCTCGGGGGTATATCATCAAATCAGACTCATCTTGTAACGAAGGTGTTGACTTAACCGAGCATCATGGTTGGTCGAGTCCCTCGAGGCCATGGTGATTCGGAGGCCGAACAGGACGGGAATCACAAGGAGTTGTGATTGGCAAGAGTTGCCTACCTTTTAGGCTTAGTGTGATTGGTCGAGTCCCTCGAGGTTACACTAAGACGCTGATTGGATCCTGATCCCCACTAGAAGTCTGCCGGAGACTTCCGTTTTACGTGCTGAGGGTGTCGCGTGACTCGATAGTAAAATAGTGGGAGCATATTAAGATAGAAGTCCATATCTTGATAGTTTATTTCTTGCAAAATATGCATGTTATACATTTCTGCTACATCTTTATTTTCAGAAAATGTCGCTTTCAAATCCCTTACGTGGCATACTTGATGTCAACCGCCTCACTAGTCCAAATTATACGTATTGGCTCCGTAACTTGAGAATTATTCTCACAGCGGAGAAAATCGTGTACGTCCTTGATACAGTGATGCCTATGCCCGAAGAAGGGGCAAGTGAGGATGAGATCGCTCGCTACGTGAAGTACATTGATGACTCCACTCTTGCTCAGTGCTATATGTTGGGCTCTATGACTCCAGAGTTACAGAGACAACATGAAAAGATGGATGCCAGATCCATTCTCCTACATGTCCGCAAATTGTTTGAGGAACAGGGAATGACTCAACGATATGAGATATCCAAGAGCCTTTTCCGCGCTAGGATGACTGAGGGGACACCGGTTCAGAACCATGTCCTAAAGATAATTGAGTGGATAGAGAAACTCACAGGTCTAGGAATGGTCCTAGAGGATAACTTGTGTGTGGACATTGTGCTTTAGTCCCTACCAGATTCCTTTTCACAGTTCATAATGAATTTTAATATGAACAAGCTTGAGGTAACTCTCCCTCAATATGTTGAGGAAGGCAGAGAGTACTATTAAGAAAGAGAAGCCAGTTCTCCACACTAGTGAGACCAGAAAGAAAAGGAAAGCAGAAAGTTCTCTTAAGAAGGGAAAGGGCAAGGGCAAACCAGGTAAAGCAAAGGTTGCTAAGAAAGACCCAGCAAAGGACAAAGGCCAGTGCTTCCACTGTGGTAAAGATGGGCATTGGAAGAGAAACTGCAAAGAGTACCTTGCAGAAAGGGCGAAACAAAAGAAGCTTCAGGTACATTCATGATCAGTCTCCATTTGTCAGACTCTTATGATAACACATGGGTATTGGATACCGGTAGTGCTTATCATATATGCAATTCGTTGCAGGTTCTGGCAAGGCCTAGGAGACTAGAGAGAGGCGAGATGGACCTCAAGATGGGTAATGGAGCAAAAGTTGCTGTATTAGCTGTTGGCGAGGTCGCCCTACATCTGCCTAGTGGAGCTTTTATTGCATTAGATGCATGTTATTTTGTTCCTTCTATTATCAAAAACATTATCTCCATTTCATGTTTAACAGTTAGTGGATATAAATTTGTTTTTGAGAACAATGGTTGTTCGATATTATTAGATGATAAGATCATCACGAAAGGAACATTGCATAATGGTTCATTTATGTTAGACACTACTCCATATATCATGAATGTAAATGTGTCTAAGAGGAAACGAGATGAGGTGAACAGTGCATACTTGTGGCATTGTAGGCTAGGTCACATCCATGAAAGAAGGATTCAAAAGTTGCTAAATAATGGATATCTAGATCCATTCGACTATGTGTCTTATGCAACTTGTGAGCCTTGCATTCGTGGAAAATTGACCAACTCTCCATTTAGTGGAACTGGAGAGAGAGCCACTGAGTTGTTGGAACTCATACATAGTGATGTATGTGGATCCATGTCAACTCATGCCATTGGAGGTTACTCCTACTTCATTACATTTACTGATGATTTCTCAAGGTATGGATATGTGTACTTAATGAAGTACAAGTCTGAGGCCTTTGAGAAATTCAGAGAGTATAAGAATGAGGTGGAGAACCAGAGTGGAAAGAGTATCAAAACTCTTCGATCAGATCGAGGAGGTGAGTACTTAAGTACAGAGTTTACTCAGTTCCTCAAGAACCATGGGATATTATCCCAATGGACACCTCCTTACACACCTCAGCTCAATGGTGTCTCTGAAAGGAGAAATCGTACTTTATTAGATATGGTACGGTCCATGATGAGTTTCGCTGACCTACCCATCTCATTCTGGAGATATGCCCTAGAAACCGCAGCTTACCTTCTGAACAGAGTTCCAACTAAGTCGGTAGTGTCTACACCATATGAGATATGGAAAGGGAAGAAGCCTGATCTTAAGGTTGTTAAGATTTGGGGCTGCCCTGCCCACGTTAAAAGACACAACCCCGATAAGTTAGAATCAAGGACAGAGCGATGCATATTTGTGGGATACCCCAAGGAAATTTGTGGGTATTACTTCTATCATCTCGAGGACAAAAAGGTCTTTGTAGTTAAGAGAGCAGTGTTCCTTGAGAAGGAACACATTCTTGGCGGAGATAGTGGGAGAATGATAGAGTTGAGCGAAGTTAGAGTACCAAGCTCAAGCACCACTCTACAGCCCGAGTCTGTTCAGGTACCTAATACACAAGTTTCAACTTTACGCAGGTCTGATAGAGTATCTCATCCTCCTGAGAGATATGTGGGACATATTAGAGGAGAGGATGCTGAGGATATTGATCCTCAGACCTACGAGGAGGCTATTATGAGTATAGACTCCGGGAAGTGGCAAAAAGCCATGAATTCTGAGATGGATTCTATGTACTCCAATAAGGTTTGGAACCTAGTTGATGCGCCCGAAGGTATTGTACCCATCGGTTGCAAATGAATCTTTAAGAAAAAGATCGGAGTAGATGGAAAGGTAGAGACCTATAAAGCAAGGCTAGTGGCTAAGGGGTATCGTCAAAGGCAAGGTGTTGACTACGACGAAACTTTCTCACCCGTAGCAATGCTAAAATCCATCAAAATTCTATTGGCTATTGCAGCACACTATGATTATGAGATCTGGCAGATGGATGTGAAAACCGCATTCCTCAATGGGAACCTCGAGGAGGAGGTGTATATGATGCAACCTGAGGGATTCGTGTCCAAGAACTGCCCAGATAAGGTGTGTAGGTTGCTTAAATCCATTTATGGACTAAAGCAAGCTTCCCGAAATTGTAACATAAGATTTGATGAGTCAATCAGATCTTATGACTTCGTTAAGAACGAAGATGAGCCTTGTGTGTACAGAAAGGTAAGTAGGAGCGCTATCATCTTTTTGGTGTTATATGTGGATGATATCATCATCATTGGGAATGACGTAGGAATGCTATCCACAGTAAAGACTTGGTTATCTAGACACTTCTCCATAAAGGACTTAGGGGAAGCATCCTATATCTTGGGGATTAGAATCTATAGAGATAGATCCAAGAGGATGCTTGGCTTGTCCCAGTCTAGGTACATAGAAACTATTGTCAAAAGGTTTGGCATGGAAAATTCCAAGAGAGGTCTCATACCGATGAGACATGGGATATCACTTTCTACGAGTATGTCCCCAAAGACTCCAGAAGAAAGGGCGAACATGGATATGATACCTTATGCCTCAGCAATAGGGTCTATCATGTATGCCATGCTATGTACTAGGCCTGATATAGCGCATGCTCTGAGTGTCACGAGCAGGTATCAGGCGGATCTAGGCTTGGAGCACTGGAAAGTAGTAAAGTGTATCCTTAAGTACTTGAGAAGGACTAAGGATCTTTTACTAGTATATGGAGGTAATAGCCTTAAGGTTGAAGGCTTCACTGACTCAAGTTTTCAGTCTGATGTCGATGATAGCAAGTCGAATTCAGGGTATGTGTACACCTTAAATGGAGGAGCAGTGTGCTGGAAGAGTTCCAAGCAAGATACCACTACTGACTCGACCACAGAGGCGGAGTACATTGCTGCATCAGATGTAGCAAAGGAGGGAGTCTGGGTGAAGAAGTTCATCATAGATTTGGGAGTCGATACAGATAGCGACAAGTCAACTTCCTTATATTGCGACAACTATGGGGTGATTACTCAAATAAGGGAACCCGGGTCTCATCAGAAGTGTTCTGAGAAGGTTCCAGCTTATAAGAGAGATCGTAACCCGAGGAGATGTAGTAGTGGAAAGAGTTCCATCCGAAGATAACATTGCAGATCCACTGACAAAGCTGTTGTCTCAGATTGTCTTTGAGTGTCACAGGGGTCTGATGGGGATCAGACACATAGGTGATTGGCTTTAGGTCAAGTGGGAGATTGCTAGTCATAGGTGCCCAGCAAGCCAATCACGTGAGTGATGGCACGTGTGACTTGATACAGAATCTTTTTGCTTATTATATTTTGGCGTATATCACTTTATAACTATTGCATAAATGCATATATATATTGTGATGTCCTTGGATTTGTGCAATGGGAATTGGATCGTGATGAGATCACGATAATGAGATCGATTCACCTTTAAACACATATCCTAAATAATCCCGATCATAGGTTACTCGAGAGGGACATCGTGATAACCGGATAGACTGGTATGCTGTATACCCGTCCATATGATGGATGCAGTTGGTCTCATAGCTGCTCATGTAGGGACACTAGGGATACAGTACAGGTGCTCATTGAAGAATAAGTTCACTGATTGATCCGCTTACGGAATGCTGGATGGTTGATGATGCCTTATTGTCAGACAGCGATTCCGTAGTCCTAGTGGTGTATCTGGTCCTTAGACTTGAGACACCAAGGATGTCCTGTATGAGTGCTCCACTCTTTGATACCAGACTTATAGGTTTGGCTATCCCCAGATCTAGTACAGATGGTCATTGGGAGTGGTAGTCGACCTTACGAGGGCTATTGAGTGTCGATAGAGGATCATCCACTCTCGGCGTCATGAGAGGAATATCCCATGTGTTCTTGCTCAGACAAATCCCTAACCAGGGTCATTCGGGTTGAGAGAGAAAGAGTTCTCCGGGAGAATCCGATTAGAGTGAGACTCGAGTAGAAACCGTATGGGTCTAACAACACCATGCTCGATATACGGTCTCTGGGATATTAGATGGATGAGGGACTATAGGTACATGGTAACTGAGGACAGACAGGTCCAATGGATTGGATTCCCCTGTATCGTCTAGGGACTACGGCGTAGTGGCCTAGTACGTCCGTAGTCGATGAGTCGAGTGAATTATTACAGAGATAATAATTCACTGAGTTAGAAGGAGTTCTGATAGGTATGACTCACGGCCAACTCGATATTGGGCCTAGAGGGTCACACACATATGGTAGGCATTGCGATGAGTAGAGGTTCGGATATGAGATATCCGACGGAGCCCTTGTCTTATTGGATGCAGATCCAATACCCACTAGGGAAGGACCCATTAGGGTTTGACACGGGATCTCTATAAATAGGAGGGATTCACAGCCTCATAGGCTAGAGTTTTTGCTTGCCTTTCCTATTCTCCTCTCCCTCTCCACCTCAGAGTAGGCCTGGAGTTTTGAGGAGTGTCGTCGCAACCCTGCTGTGTGGATCACCGCTAGAGAGGAGGACGCTTGACCTCCTTCACCCTCTCCTAAGGATCTGTAAGGAAACAGGGATATACGATCTCCCTAGGTAACACAATCTCTATACGCAGTTTTGTGTTTTGCGGATTTTTGCGCACCAATCTTCGCACGACGACGAACATCTTTTTGGGAATCGGGGATTTTGTGTTTCTTGTTCTTCCGCTACGCATATGATGTCGCCCCCCCAATGATTTCCCAACACGCTATACCTAGGTGGTACTACCACCGTAGGATCTGGTATTGGGCGGTGCCACCATTAAATAGGGGTGGTACCACTGCTGGCAGCATTGCTGTCGGCGGTACCATCGTCCAGGAATCCTGGGGTGCTATTCCCCAGGCGGTGCCACCATCGACCAAGGTTTCAGCACCCTGGTTAGGCCTTGAATCTAGCCCAAACCAGTCCAGCTTCGGGCCTAGATGGCCCCTAACAGAGTTGATGGGATTACCTCCCAATCCCAACTCTAATTATATGCTAAATATGATTCCTAAGACATATTCTAAGCAAGATAACTCTGATTTCTTCCGGCGAGCTTCTAACGATCTTTCCGGTGAACTTTCGACGATCTCTCGGCAATGTTCCGGCGGACTTTCGGCAAGCTCCTAGACTTCACGATGATCTTCTTGGCGAGTTTCGACGAGCTTCTTTGGTAAGCTCCTGGACTTCTTGATTGGTTCTAGTAGAACTTCCAATTAATGTCCAGACTTCCGACGAACTCTCAAACTCCCAACGAAATCGCGTTCTTGACTCCGGGACTTCATTTTGCTTTATGCCTTGCTATCGTAGTTAATCCTGCACACACAAAAAAACACTTCGATCTAAAAAATTATTACTAAGCATGAATCACGTTGTCTGGCATGTCATTGGTCCTTCAATGCTTCGTCCGATTTTTCAGCGTATCGTCCTCTCTTGCGGTCTATTACCCAATTGGTCAATTGACCTCTGCAACTCTAATATCCTTAGCGTAATATCCACTCTTCTTAGCCTGATGCCCGAATTTATGGTCCAAAGCCTTCTGTCGATATGTCGATCGATCCTCCGGCCTGACGTCCAATCTTCTAACACATTTTTCTCCGGCCCAACATGATTCTTCCTGCTTTAATTGTCTCTCCCTGATCGAAATATCCTACGTCACTCAAAACGTAGATTAAATCATAAACACTTATCAATTAGTTTCATCATCAAAATTCGAGATTCAACAATCTTTCCCTTTTTTTATGATGACAACCAATTGATGACGGAGTTAACCTTAACCCCCGGAGTTTAAATAAACTCCCCCTATTAACTATCAATATGCCATATTGATAGAACCTTGAATTCAAGCTGAATTCAAGTTATTACAAATTTCATCATGAATATTTACAATATGTCATCATCATAACATGATTACTTCTCCCCCTTTGTCATCAACAAAAAGGAGAAGTTCTAACTATCAAGTGTTTGGGATATAAATTCAAATCATTGCATGAAAAACATAATATCAAGTTTTATCATCATGCAATTTGTAATCTAGTAAATTTAGCAAGTATTATATCATGCAAGCTATCATGTTTTAGATATGCAAGGTAATAAGATAGCAAGTTTATAACATACAAGCTAGCAAAAATTTTGAAAGCAAATGCAAGATAGCGATGTTCAAGATAGCAAGCTCTTTCTTCTCTTTTGAGAAGTGTCATTTTTTCTTCCTTTGCAAAGTGCAAGCTAGTAAATTTTTACAACATTTTAAAATATGCAAGCTAGTAATTTTGAGATGTTCAAGAAAGCAACTCTTGCTTCTTGAACTATAAGTTTTGCCAGATGTGCAAGTTAACATTTTTTGCTTTTTGAGATAGGCAAGATAGCACTTCTTAGTGATGTTCAAGATAGCAAGTTCTACATCATGCAAACTAGTGAATCTTACAACATTTTAAAATATGCATAATCACCAAATCATCATAAATTTTAATGATATGCAAAATTACAAATTTTGTAAGTTTGCATTTGTGCGTCTTGAGATTTGCAAGATAGCACTTCTTGCTTCTCTTTTGAGATGAGCAAGCTAGCAAGTTTGCTTCTTTTGCAATGTGCAAGTTTTCAAATTTTATATCTTGAGCTAGTAATTTTTCTTCCTCTTTGTCATTGTCAAAAAGAAGGGAAGAATACAGTTTTGTATCTCTTTTTCCCTTTACAATAATTTTTAAATCATGATAAAAGATGAATAATCAAGTTATGAATGTCAAAATAATTTTTTATCATGAATATTTTATCATTGCATACATCATTATCATAAGTTGAAGTATTGCATGTATAATATAAAATTATCACTCATAATTACATTAATATTTCAATCATTATTTCAATATGTTTGTACATCATTATGATTTCAATTTACAACATGCACAATTTCAAAACTTTATATATGGTATCCTTACTTCATGCATGACATAAATAAATCAATCAATATGGACATATCATATATGATATTCAAGCAATCATGATACATCATTTTGGCAACAAATCATAGCATTTTAAATCATGATTGTATCTAAATGTCAAATTACATTACATCTCATATTTCATGCATATTTTTATTTCATCACATTCATTTCATCTCATCAAGAAAAATTAATTGGGTGATGAATACAAGGAGTTATACAAAAATAAATCATATCATGAGAGATAAGATCATGTAAATACCAAAAGACATGATTCATCTTGACAAATCTCCCTTTTAAATAAAATACCCAAAAAAATTGTAGGAGTATAAAGAAGAGATCTTGAACAAAAAAATCTCAAGTAATAAATCAAAGAACTCATAAGAAAAATCAAGATTCATTTAAAAAATCTCCTCTTAAGAAGATAAGAAGTAGAATCATAGGAGAACAATTAATAAAAAATCTTGATTCATAATAAATCTTTTAAGTTATAATCAATTCATGAATACCGAAAGAACATTCATGATTCATTTGGATAATTTTTCTCTTTTATAAATGACAAAAAGAAGCATAGGAGATATAAGATTTTGATTCATAAATCTCAAGAATATGTGAAAGATTTGGATAAAAGTCATTCAAATTTAACTCATCAAAATCATTTTCATGGTCCAAGAGATTCATAAAAATAGGTTCATTAGTCTCTTCTTTTTGAAAAATGGATAAAGTAAAGAAATTTTTTAAGGAGAAAGCTTTCTTTTTTAAGTTTGTTTCTTACAATCATGCCTTTGTAT
The DNA here is from genome assembly GCF_036884655.1 of Musa acuminata AAA Group. NCBI lineage: Eukaryota > Viridiplantae > Streptophyta > Magnoliopsida > Zingiberales > Musaceae > Musa > Musa acuminata. Next base: position 29,044,164 of record NC_088343.1, on the reverse strand, counting down.
TTTTTATACCAATTCAAAATATATATCATCTTTTAAAATGAAAGTGCAAGATTTATCATAAAAATCATTAAGATCAATAAATCACAAAAATCATTAAGCATAATTTTGAAATATAAACTTATTAAGCATGATCATTATGCATCATTAGTTTGGGCATGATATCATTAATCATTGAGCATCTTTAATCAAAATCGAGAAACAATACGAAAATCAACATAATACACATTAATACTTCTTAAAAATATACATAGGATTATCATTAGATTTAAATCTAACATTTTATTATTTTATCATAAAACATATAATTTTCATGATCATTACTAGAAGGATAAGCATGATTCCTAATTTTTTACATTTTTATTATACTATTAAACATATAATTTTTAAAAATAATTAAACTAAATTAAAAATAACTCATTAAAAGCATCATGTAATTTTGAAATAAATTAAGGGAGTTTCCTTTACCTCATCATCAAAAACCGTTAAGGCGTAGTTTGCTACATCTCTTTTGTTGATTTTCTCCTTATCTTCGGAAGAGCTCGTTTCATCCCAAAGTGCTTTTTTCTTTTTTAATTTATTTTTATTTTTTGATTCTTACTTTAAGTACTTTTCAAGTTTTATTGTGAGAAGTTCAAGTTCATCATCACTTGAGCTTTCGCTCGAGTGGCCTTCTTTTGTTCGATGTGTCAAATCCTTCCTATTCTTTGGAAGGTGGTTCTCAAGTTCTTCATGTTCAACATGTGTCATAAAACTCATTTCATAGGTCTTTAAAGACCCTATTAGTTCTTCGAGTGGAAAATGCTTCAAATCCTTGGCCTTTTGTATGACCATTACTTTTGATTCTCAAGTTTTAGAAAGTGATCGTAAAACTTTGTTGATAAGTTCAAAATTTGAAAAACATTTGCCAAGAGCTTTTAAACCATTGACGACATCCGTAAAACGGGTGTATATGTCAACAATGGTTTCTCTAAGCTTCATTCGAAAAAGTTCAAAATCATGCAATAAAAGATTGACTTTAGACTCTTTAACTCTATTCGTGCTTTCGTGTGTGGTTTTGAGAATGTGCCAAATATCGAAAGTTGTTTCACACAAAGAAACCAATTGAATTCGTTTTTGTCTAAGGCATAAAATAGAGCATTCATAGTTCTAGCATTTAGAGAAAACGTCTTCTTCTCCAAATCATTCCAATCGTTCATTGGAAGAGAAGACCTTTGAAAACCAAATTTGACTATGTGTCATAAATCGAGATTCAATGAAAGTAAGAAAACTCTCATTCAAGTTTTCCAATAAGTGTAGTCGATCCCATTCAAAAAGAGAGGACTGTTGAATCTCGGATTTTGATGATGAAGTCAATTGTCATTTATTGTCTAATATATGTGTTGAGATAAGTGTGCAGGATTAACTACGATGAAAGTAAGACATGCAGCAAGAGTTGCGCCGGAGTCATGACAATGATCACGTTGGGAGTTTGAGAGCTCGACGGAAGTTCGGACAATCGTCGGAGGTTCTGCGGGAACAAATCCGAGAAGTCCAAAAGCTTGCCAAAGGAGCTCGTCGGAACTTGCCAAGTGGATCATCGCAGTCCAGGAGTTTGCCGGAAGTCCGCAGGAGCATCACCGAGGGTTCATCGGATGATCGACGGAAGTTCGCCGGAAACTCGCCGGAAGAAGCGAGTGACGCACCGAAGCAAGCTGCAGAATATGTCTTAGGAAATAATCGTAGTTAGCACTTTGATTAAGTTAGAAATGGGAGGTGATCCCATTAGCTTAATCCTGGGGCAATTGGGCCCCTGAAGAACTCAAATTGGGTCGAATGGTTCAACCCATTTAGACCCAGGTTGCAGTGGGAGGTGCAACCGCCCAGGCAGGGAGGTAGCACCGCCCAGGCTATGTCTCCCAGCGAGACTGGGCGGTGCAACCGCCCCAGCCAAGAGGTGCAACCGCCCAGGGCTCAGTCTCCGAGCGAGACTGGGTGGTGCAACCTCCTCTGTCAGGAGGTAGCACCGCCAGAGCTCAAGTTTCGAGCTCTGCCAAGCGGTGCAACCTCTCCAATCAGGCGGTGCAACCGCCTGAGCTCGGTCTTCGAGCTCTGGCAGAGAGGTGCAACCGCCCCTGACAGAGGTAGCACCGCCCAGAGGCTCAGTCTTCGAGCTCTGCCAGGCGATGCAACCGCCCCAGTCAGGAGGTGCAACCGCCTGATCCCGAAATTCCGGGATTTGATCGTTTTGAGCTCCAAATTTGAACTGGGTTGGGGCCTATAAATACCCCACCCATTCAACACTGAAAAGATACAGACCCACACCGAATTCTTGATCTTTTCTGTGATTCTAAGAGCTCAAATTTGTGTAAAGTCCAAAAGTTCTCCTCTTTCTGTTCTTCAAGTCTTGAGTTGTAAAGAGAGGAGAGAAAGGTTCTCTAAGGGTTGTCTCCTGAGCTCGTCAAAAGGAGTGAAACTGTAAAAGGGCAGTTGGCCTTCGCCTATTGAAGGAAGGCCTCTAGTTGACGTCGGTGACCTCGTCGGTGGAGGAAGCCAAAAGTGGAGTAGGTCAAGACTGATCGAACCACTCTAAATCTCTGGTTTGCTTTTATTTTGAGCACTTTATCATTACTATAAACCTCCTACATAGCTACTGCTCTCTGCGCTTTTATGAACAAGTTTCTAAGTTCTGATCTTTCCGAATCTACATTCAGACGTAAATCGGTGTTTTCGTACGATCTTTACATTGCAGTTTACATTTACGTTTTGATTCTATTTATAACTGCAAACTGTCTTCTGCGCTTTTACAAACGAGTCTCTTTGCAGTTTACGTTTATGTTTTGATTCCATTTATAACTGCAAACTATGCTTAGACGCAATCTGCGCTTAGACGCTAACTGCGCTTAGACACAAACTGCGCTTAGACGCAATCTGAGCTTAGATGCAAACTGCACTTAGATGCAAACTGCGCTTAGACGCAATCTGCATTTAGACGCAAACTGCATTTAGACGCAAACTACATTTAGACGCAAACTGCGTAAACTGCGCTTAGAAGCAAACTGTGTTTAGACGTAAACTGCACTTAATCATAAGTAATCTTAGAATCGGCTTTTGCATCAAAATAGTTTTTATCGAACGAACGCAGCTTTCATTTTTAATCGCTGGAAGATTTCCGCTGCACTAATTCACCCCCCCCCTCTTAGTGCTCTCGATCCTAACAATTGGTATCAGAGCCCGGTTAACTCTCAAACGGATTAAAACCCAAGAGAGATGGCTTACGCCGGAAACCAAGAGGGCCATTTCATTACACGTCCACCCATGTTTAATGGGACGGACTACACCTATTGGAAGACCCGAATGAGGATCTTTCTTATTTCTATGGACGTTGAACTCTGGAATCTTGTCGAGAATGGTTTTTCAAAGTCTTCTCTTCCAATGATCGATTGGAACGATTCGGAGAAGAAGGCTTTCGCTCTTAATGCAAAGGCTATGAATGCCTTATTTTGCGCACTTGATAAAAACGAGTTTAATCGTGTTTCGATTTGTGAAACTGCATTTGATATTTGGCACACACTTGAAGTGACTCATGAAGGCACAAGTAGAGTGAAAGAGTCAAAAATCAATCTTTTGTTACACTCTTTCGAACTTTTTCGGATGAAACCGAGTGAGACTATTGGCGACATGTTTACCCGTTTCACGGATGTTGTCAACGGTCTAAAAGGACTCGGAAAAAGTTTTTCGGATTTTGAGCTCGTAAATAAGATTCTAAGATCCCTTCCTAAGAGTTGGGATCCTAAAGTCACTGCTATTCAAGAGGCAAAAGATCTAAACAACTTCCCTCTTGAAAAACTAATTGGGTTATTAATGACCTACGAAATGACTTGCAAAGCTCATGAAGAGCAAGAAGACATCCTTCCAAAGAACAGGAAGGATATGACACTTAGAACTTTAGAAGATCACTTGAAAGAAAACTCAAGTGATGAGGACTGTGATGATGACTTGGCACTTCTAACAAGAAAATTTAAAAAATTCATTAAAAGAAACAAGTTTAAGAATGACACTAAAAGTAAACTTGAACCCAAGAAAGACCAAGTAATTTGCTATGAGTGCAAAAAGCCGGGACACTACAAGAGTGATTGTCCCCAAGCCAAAAAGAGAACAACAAAAAAGAAGGCGCTCAAAGCAACATGGGATGATTCGAGCGCGTCTGAAGAAGAGGAGTCCAACACCGAGCAAGTTGCTCATTACACCTTAATGGCCATCGGAGAGGAGGTAACGAATTTATTAGATACTGATTTATCTTTCGATGAATTATTAAATGCCTTCCATGACTTATTTGATGAATGCAAGATTATCAATAGAAAATACAAATTGCTGAAAAAGGAGCATGATAGTCTTACCTGTGATTTTGATAAGTTAAAAATTGAATATCATGATAGTTTAAATTCATGTATCAAATGTCATGATCTAGAAACTCTCCAAAAAGAAAACCTGCTACTTAAGGACACCTTGAAGAAATTCGAGGTTGGTAGCAAGTCATTGAACATGATCCTTGCAAACAAGGGTCACGTTCCAAAAAGAAGTTGAATTGGATTTGTGAGAAGTCCTCACCTAAATCCAACCACCTTTATAAAAGGCCCCATCTTACATGTTCAACACCAAACAAAATGTAACTTTTGTTGCAAAATTGGACACAAGACGCATTATTGTCCATTCAAGAAAATTAGTCCAAACAAATTGATTTGGGTTCCTAAAGGAACTATGATAAACTCTATGCAACATGATAAACAATGTAGATCTATCTTTGAGGCACCCAAAAGCAAATGGGTACCTAAAAATCATCCTTTCTTGTAGAAACCCACACCATCGCAAGCTAGGAGCAAGAGATGGTACCTTGATAGTGGATGCTCAAGGCATATGACCGGAGATCCATCTCAATTCTCTAAGCTCACTAGCATAGACGAAGGCTATGTCACCTTCGGAGACAACAACAAGGGTAAAATCACAAATGCGACCTAGATACAATCCTGTTTAACTTTTCAAGAATTAGAAACATATGATTCCCAAATTCACATATCCCTGGATTTTCGAACTCATCAATTTCATCCTTTCATAACCTTCTAATTTAACTCGTATCATGAAATAACTAACTCTGTCATGAACTTGCAAGACTTATCAACTTGAAGAAACTATCACAAACATGTGTACGACATTGAGAATGTGCACATTAAAAATCTACCTTGATCGTGCCAAAGTCCCTGTCTTAAAATGAAAATTCTTACGTAATTACGTAAGTAAAGTTGATTACTAGGAATGAAAACTCTCCTCAAGACAGAAAAATTCTTAGATCAGAACAAGTGTTCACCAGGCGGTGGCACCGCCCCAACTGGAGGTAGCACCTCCAGCTGTCACGTGTTGCAAGCGGTTGCACCGCTCCAGCCAGAGGTGCAACCGCCCGCAACTCTGGTCCTTTATAACTCAAGCTAGGGCCGGCAGTGAAACCGACCCCAACTCATTTCCTTCCCTCCTCTACTCTCCTAAGCCTCCTCCATCCCCATTTCCCCCATCTTAGCATCCCAAATACTCTTCATTTCGAAGCAAAGCATCAACATTCCTTCCCTCTCTTGAAGATCTCATTAAGGTACTCTCTAAGAAGCCCTTAAACTCTGTTTCTTAATTCATTTACTTTTGCTCATCACTATTATTCTAAACAGCAGTAGTTATGGGATCTAGAAGATCCTCAAGGGATAAAGGAAAGAGGAGATTAGTAGAAGACTTTGATTCCACCCTTTTCGATTCAAAATACCATGCTGAAAAATTTTCCTCTTTTGAACTTAGAAATGTCAACAAGGGAAAATACGTAGATTTAAGTGAGCTAAGAGACTTAGAGACAATCCAGTGGTTTGCAAACTTAGATCTACTCCCTATCTTACAAATTAATGAACCCATCTATCCAAGACTAGTAAGATTGTTTTACAACAACATACTAGTAGATGAAGAAGAAAGGATATCCACCTATCTCTTAGGATAACATATTTCAATTACGGATAGATTCATTTGCGACATGATAGGCATTCCCATGAAAAGTAGAGGACTTTACTTTAGAGGATCATGGGATGATGAAAATGTTGGAACAACATACGTTGAAGCCCTACAAACAATTTTTGCCAATCCGAACTTAGAATTTGTTCCTAAAAGTTGTGAACATTTACTGCCTCTAAACACTAAGGTACTTCATCACATCCTAACTAGCATCATTCTTCCTAAACAATATCATCATGATGAAGTAAGCCAATTAAAATTAGGAACTATGTATATGATCATGAAAGGAAATGACATCTGTCTTGGTTATCTTATCCAACAAAACATGTTGGAACTATCTAAGAAAGACATGATGCTCCCATATGGTGGTATAATAACTAGAATAATGAAAGCCTATGATATTCTAATACCACCGGAAGAAGAAGTAATAAAAGTAGATAGATTCAGCATAATTAATAAAAATCTACTTCACCGATTAAGATGTTTTTATAGAAACGACAACTGGGTTAGAATGCCAAGAAGAACTGATCCCCCTCAACCTGAACCAGAACCGGAAACACCAGTCTTTAGGGGTACCCAATCTCCTCCGATCTGTCCCTTTGAGGAAACACATCCGTTTGAGCAAACTCACACATCATTTGTCGAAGATATTGGGATTCGAATGGACCGATTCGAACAAAGACAAGAACGGCTTGAACTTCGACAAGATCAAATCCTAACTGAGCTGCAACAAATTCATCGATAATTTGAATCTTTATTTAGGCACTTTAACCTTCCACCTCATGAATGAACTTGTATGAACACAATCATCCGTTGTTGTTATAAACTCCTCATGGACTTTGTCTTTGATATGGCATGTTGAAAACTCCTTATGTTACTCATCATGAAGGACTTTGTCTTTGATATGGTTACCTGATATGTTGTAAACTCCATATGTTGCTCTTTACCTTGATCTGTAAGCATATGCAAAGTTACAAACATCTCTTGTTGTTTATCTCGGATTTTACATTGAAACTAAATGTTTTGAAAACCTTATGCCTTGATAAATATAAAGTGACATACCAATGTATTTGATAAGTCAGCAATATGACATTGATATGAAACATCAACTAGCTGATATCTTTATAAAACCTCTAAGTGAAGAACAATTTGATTTCATAAGAAGAGAATTAGGAATGTTGATGTGTCCGAATACTTAAACTAGTTAAAATTATTTTTCGGACGTTATTGATTACTATTACATGCCTTGGTATCACTTGATCAAATAACATGTTGGAAATTATGTGACAAATGTTTTTGAAAATCAGTAGCTTACTCATATCCGAATGCATGTAAGAAGTTCATCTTATTTTCGGTTTGGATGCTAAAAATAGGATTTTCCTGTACACTCTTATGAAAACTTTTTGAAAAATGAGTTTCCTCCTTCAAGCAACGAACTATAACATAACAAGGAGAAGAGATATTCAAAGTATTATATGTGTCATGCCTTCCTTTATGTGCTTGATAACCTGCTGGAATCACATCTACCATGCTTTTTGATAATGCTACCATGCTTTTTGTTGATGACAAAGGGGGAGAAAAATATGAATTGATATGGTTGCTATTACTGATGTTATGATTAGGCCATACCTGCTATCACTGATAATGATATGGTTGCTATTACTGATGTTGATATGGTTGCTATCACTGATGCTATGATTAGGCCATACTTGCATCACCAAGAAATATATGATTGCCATATGCCCTGTATCAAGATATCAAACAAAAATTTGCATCGTACGAACTGATATCTTACCATGTGATGCAATGCTACACTTGTTAAAATATTCAGAATGTGTACATCATGTAATGATATCAAAATCTTGCTTCACAGCTTTACATGTCGATATCTTACAATATGATGAATTGCTACAATAACCATCATTCAAACTTGTTATATTTGAAAATGTATGTCAAGCCTTGACATCATATTCAAAGAGATACATTATGATAGGAATCATGATGGGAATATGTCTCTTGAATTTATAAAATTTTTAAATTCAAGAAGTATGGCATATAGACAGGGGGAGTTAAGGTTAACTCCATTATCAATTGATTGTCATCATCAAAAAAGGGGAGATTGTTGAATCTCGGATTTTGATGATGAAGTCAATTGTCATTTGTTGTCTAATGTATGTGTTGAGATAAGTGTGCAGGATTAACTACGATGAAAGTAAGACATGCAGTAGGAGTTGCGCCGGAGTCATGACAATGATCACGTTGGGAGTTCGAGAGCTCGACGGAAGTTCGGACAATCGTCGGAGGTTCTGCGGGAACAAATCCGAGAAGTCCAGAAGCTTGCCAAAAGAGCTCGTCGGAACTTGCCAAGTGGATCGTCGCAGTCCAGGAGTTTGTCGGAAGTCCGCAGGAGCATCACCGAGGGTTCATCGGATGATCGACGGAAGTTCGCCGGAAACTCGCCGGAAGAAGCGAGTGACGCACCGAAGCAAGCTGCAGAATATGTCTTAGGAAATAATCATAGTTAGCACTTTGATTAAGTTAGAAATGGGAGATGATCCCATTAGCTTAATCCTGGGGCAATTGGGCCCCTAAAGAACTCAAATTGGGTCAAATGGTTCAACCCATTCGGACCCAGGTTGCTGTGGGAGGTGCAACCGCCCAGGCAGGGAGGTAGCACCGCCCAGGCTATGTCTCCCAGCGAGACTGGGCGGTGCAACCACCCCAGCCAAGAGGTGCAACCGCCCAGGGCTCAGTCTCCGAGCGAGACTGGGCGGTGCAACCTCCTCTGTCAGGAGGTAGCACCTCCAGAGCTCAAGTTTCGAGCTCTGCCAGGCGGTGCAACCTCTCCAGTCAGGCGGTGCAACCGCCTGAGCTCGGTCTTCGAGCTCTGGCAGAGAGGTGCAACCGCCCCTGACAGAGGTAACACTGCCCAGAGGCTCAGTCTTCGAGCTCTGCCAAGCGGTGCAACCGCCCCAGTCAGGAGGTGCAACCGCCTGATCCCGGAATTCCGGGATTTGATCGTTTTGAGCTCCAAATTTGAACTGGGTTGGGGCCTATAAATACCCCACCCATTCAGCACTGAAAAGATACAGACCCACACTGAATTCTTGATCTTTTCTGTGATTCTAAGAGCTCAAATTTGTGTAAAGTCCAAAAGTTCTCCTCTTTCTGTTCTTCAAGTCTTGAGTTGTAAAGAGAGGAGAGAAAGGTTCTGTAAGGGTTGTCTCCTGAGCCCGTCAAAAGGAGTGAAACTGTAAAAGGGCAGTTGGCCTTTGCCTATTGAGGAAGGCCTCTAGTTGACGTCGGTGACCTCGTCGGTGGAGGAAGCCAAAAGTGGAGTAGGTCAAGACTGACCGAACCACTCTAAATCTCTGGTTTGCTTTTATTTTGAGCACTTTATCATTACTGCAAACCTCCTACATAGCTACTGCTCTCTGCGCTTTTACGAACAAGTTTCTAAGTTCTGATCTTTCCGAATCTGCATTCAGACGTAAATCGGTGTTTTCGTACGATCTTTACATTGCAGTTTACATTTACGTTTTGATTCTATTTATAACTGCAAACTGTCTTCTGCGCTTTTACGAACGAGTCTCTTTGCAGTTTACGTTTACGTTTTGATTCCATTTATAACTGCAAACTGCGCTTAGACGCAATCTGCGCTTAGACGCTAACTGCGCTTAGACGCAAACTGCGCTTAGACGCAATCTGAGCTTAGACGCAAACTGCGCTTAGATGCAAACTGCGCTTAGACGCAATCTGCATTTAGATGCAAACTGCATTTAGACGCAAACTGCGTAAACTGCGCTTAGACGCAAACTGTGTTTAGACGTAAACTGCACTTAATCATAAGTAATCTTAGAATCGGCTTTTGCATCAAAATAGTTTTTATCGAACGAACGCAGCTTTCATTTTTAATCGCTGAAAGATTTCCGCTGCACTAATTCACCCCCCCCTCTCTTAGTGCTCTCGATCCTAACAAGGACGAATGAAAGAGTGACCCTTTTGAAAGGCGAAAAGAATCATTTATCTTTGGGTATTAAACCAAATGAGAAAACAAGGCTCTGATACCAATTGTTAGGAACAAGTCGACACTAAGAGAGGGGGGTGAATTAGTGCAGTGGATAAAAATGTCAGTTTCAAAAAATCCTTCCATACGATAAAACCGAACTCGAAAATGCTTAACTTTGAAAATGAAATAAGAGCATATTAAAGGCAGTTTGCAGTTAATATAAATTACAGGAAGTAAATGCAAATCAGAGAACATGCCAATTATATAATGGTTCGGTCGTCGTGACCTACATCCACTCCACCGATTCCTCTTTCGTCGAGGCCACATACATCCACTATCGATCTTACTTTAATAGGCGAAGATCAACCTCCTTCTTACAACCCTCTTCTCCTTTTATCGGGTTTAGGAGACAACCCTTACAAGCACTCACTCCTCTTAAACAAAATTCTAAACTTAGACTTAGAGGAGGGGATTTCTCAAGTGATTACAACAGCGTTTCTTCACTTTTAAACTCTCTGTGCTTGTGTAACTTAACTAGGGATGAGAGGGGTATTTATAGGCTTCAAATTGATTCAAACTTAGAGCCTAAAAAGGTCTTATCCTAAGTTTCCTAGGTAGTACCACCGTCGTTCCTAGGCAGTATTATTGTCGTAGGATCTGGTACTAGGTGGTACCACCGCCAAACAGGGGTGGTACCATCGCTAGCAGCATTGCTGCCGATGGTACCACTGCCCAAGAATCCTGGGGTGCTGTTCCCCAAGCTGTGCCACCGCCAGCCTTAGTGCCACCGTCGGCCAAGGTTTCAGTACCTTGGTTGGGCCTTGAATCCGGCCCAAACCAGTCCAGCTTTTGGCCTAATTGGCCCCTAACAGAGTTGATGGGATTACCTCCCAATCCCAACTCTAATTATGTGCTAACTACGATTCCTAAGACATATTCTAAGCAAGATAAGTATGATTTCTTCCTGCGAGCTTTCGACGAACTTCCGACGATCTCTCGACAATGTTCCGGCGGACTTCTAGCAAGCTCCTGGACTTCACAATGATCTTCTTGGCGAATTCCGATGAGCTTCTTTAGCAAGCTCCTGGACTTCTCGGTTGGTTCCGGCAGAACTTCCGACGAATGTCCGGACTTCCGACGAACTCTCGAACTCCCAACGAAATCGCGTTCTTGACTCCGGGACTTTATTTTGCTTTATGCCTTACTATCATAGTTAATCCTTCACACACAAAAATACACTTCGATCTAGGCAATTATTACTAAGTTTGAATCACGTTGTCGGGCATGTCATTGGTCCTTCGACGCTTCGTCCGATTCTTCGGTGCATCGTCCTCTCTTGCGGCCTATTGTCCAATCGGCTAGTTGACCTCCGCAACTCCGATATCCTTGGCACAATATTCACTCTTCTTGGCCCGGTGCCCGAATCTATGGCCCGAAGCCTTCTGTCGATACGTCAACCGATCCTCTAGCCCGACGTCTAATCTTCTGACACATTTTCCTCCGGCCTAATATGATTCTTCTTGCTTTAATTGTCTCTTCCTGATCGAAGCATCCTGCATTACTCAAAACGCAGATTAAATCATAAACACTTATCAATTGGTTTCATCATCAAAATTCGAGATTCAACAAGTGTGGCACTGATGGCATATAACCGCTATGACTCATATTGTTGATCAGACTTAATATAATATTATTATATTTATTGGACTTATTGACCTATTTTTAAAATTCACGCACATGTATATAGTTTTTCTAAAATTTTAGAATCCAATTGGGTCAAATTATTTTTAAATAAATTTTATTTATTTATTTTTTTATTTTAAGTCTTTTTGTATCTTATCAATTATTGGGTCAAAGTGGGAGAATGTTAAATTATGTGATCCTATTTAATTAGATAAGATATATTATAGATATGATTGTATTCTGATTATGGTTATTGGTCAATAGAAAAGAAGGTAATGTTAAAGTAGAATTCCATATGAGATAACCTTGATAGGAGGAACTCTCCTAATGACTTATCCTAGACCCTCTACTCTCTCGCCTATAAATAGACATGACATTTATCCTAGACTTTGCTTATAAGACCTCTAGGGGTTAAAAAAAAGGTGCATCTCAATGCAGTTGAAAGATTAAAGTTTTTCTCTCAATTTCTCTAATCCATCCTTGTAGATCAGTTAAGATTTATTTTTCTAAACAACAATAAAAAGGGCATCGTAATATTGTTAGATCCAATTTTATTTGATTTTTCTCACTACATATAACATAATTTCCATGATATTTATAAAAAATACATACAGTCCCAAGTAAAATTTGAGAAAAATAATCCTAGATAAAAGGGGGGGGCGGGGGAGGGGCGGCGCGGTATTAATTATATTTTAAAAAATGAGTAGTTTTTTCATGAACATGAGCTATCGTAAAAATCCGAGCATATATTTTCATTGCTCGAAAAACTTTTACCGGTTCGGCTGCGGGATTGTTGCTTTCAATTACGATCGGGGGAGCAAAGGTTCTAGTCCGTTGGATCCTTTACCTTCCACAGTTTCGGACGGCCGAGATGCGATCTCACCAAGTCCAAACCCTAAAACCGTTCGGTACCGTCTATAAATACTCGAGAAGGCGCTTCGTCGAGATCTCGTACTTGTTTTTCCTACGTTGCTTTTCATAATTGAAGTTCTAGGGTTTTCTTGTCTTCTTCCTTTCTTTCTCGCCTTGGTTTATGGAATCCATCGCATGGGGCGGAGGAGGGCGATGACGAATGTGATTCATCAACGTCTCGGTCGTCGTAACGGCGGCATCGCCGCCTTGCCGACCATCCTGATATATCACCACCCATATTCCGAGTCCGACTCCCCCGCCCTCTTCTTTTCCCTGCTTCGGATCTTTAGCTACGGAAGTCTCAATTGCCGTCTTCTGTTTTTCTGATCTCTCGTTTGGCTGATGATTATACTAATGTTTAATGACAAGCATATGTCTGAATTTCTTCCATGTGGAATCGATTTCGTTATGAGGCCAATTTCCCATCTTGCTCATGAGATCTGATGTAACTTTTGCTGCAATCAACAATAAGTGTCTTGATGTGATTGCTCTCGGACCATTGCTTTGTTTCTGAATCTTTCATCTATTGACAATAAACTTAATGATATTTTTTATGTTGGGTTTATATCGGTCGGATTGAGGGGTCGCGTGATGATCGGATGCATAGTTCAAATGATAACCCCTTTTTTGTGGGTTATGATTATTTGAAACGTCTTTCGCTCCTATCTGATGACCTCCACATCTTATTGTTTGCCTTTTCCGCTCTTTCATTACTTAGATCTCTATAGCTATGGATTAATGTGTATTAATGCGATTAATGAATACATAATACTGAGAATTGCGGGTTAAGTGATTCTTCTGCTGTCATCTATGAATTCATATTCGTTGGTGCAGAGCATAATTTATTATGATGATTTTGTTGGTTTATTTATTTGTTTTGTAGATATCTTCTTTATTATCTCATTTGAATTGTGAATACTGTACTTAATTTGACCTTCAATTATCGAAACAGTGAAATCTTTTTGTAGGGATTAATATGAATCTAACAACCGTCTTGTTTGTAAGCTGTGTTCGGTCATCTAAAATACCCCATTGCTGCTGCCCATCATCGATGAAATTCTATGGAACGGACGCACCAGATTGAACCACAACGTGATGCGGGTGGGCGAAAAGGCTGAGTCAAGGATTTTGAAGTCTCTTATTGTAACACTGATTTATCATGTAAAAACTTGGATCACTATGATTTATAGCTCTTAGAACTCCGTTCGACCAAACGCTGCTGCCTCCCACCTTATGTTTGGTTAAACGCCCGTGAGAGTCCTTATATAGTTTTGTTGTACTTTGAAAGAGCATTCTTCTCTTTACTACTTACTAATAGTCGGTCTGAAGTTCTTATTTGAACTAAGTAATATCGCAACGTTGAATCTCGTGCAAAAGCTTACTGACATCTGTTAGCCTACTGCCATCTTCATCGTCTTCCTCACCCAGTAAGATCCATATTAAGCTTTTTAATCAAATTTTTTGTGAAATAATGTCGTGGTAACGTAAAATTTGTGGGTAAATCATGTTTTATCTTTCTTGGGTTAAACGATATTGATGATTAATCGGGTTTTGATCTTTTATTTGGCTATGAGATTAGGCATGTGTCAGGTTAGATTTAAGTTCAAATAGGATGAAACAGGTACTGTTTTCTGCGCATCGTAATTCCTAATATTTCCCTATTAATCGAATGTGTTCGTTTTGTGTTGTTGTCCACGAGACTCGTGAAATAAATGGCGTGGAAAAGGGTGTTATGAAGGCTGTATAAATATATTACTCGCCTAGTATAAAACTACAAGCGACCAGCATGTAGATCTGTACATGTATCAACTCGCTAACCCCTTCCATGCGTGCAGACGAGGCGTTCGACAAAAATAATACCCCTTTTTCTTGTCGCAAGTTGTCTCTCGCTTAGTCACATGCGTGAGATGGCCTGTGTGCCTGTGACACAAGGAGCCAAGTCACAAGCCAACAAAGCCTCCGCCTCCATCCCAGATTCCTTCCTACAGTTGCCTTATTTTACGACATGGTGTATCCATGTTGTTGCGACTTGTAGCCCCCTTTCCTTCTCATATGTGGCAATCAAATTGGTGGGCGTGTTTTGGTGCTCGTTTATAGAGGAAGAGAGCATCTCCATGCACTTCGTTTTCCGTAAGAACAAGTGGTACGAATATACTGTGCACCGTTCAAAGTGCTCGTTAAATGCAAACCGACCGTTGGTAATTAAGATGTTACAGCACCCTAATTTGCTGTTAATCGAAGTGTTTAGGCTGTATACGGTGTTGATATGAATAATCCACTCACTAATCCTTCCGAAGAGTAGGCACTAAATATATGGATCACGAGCCACACCGCCATCGTTGGCTGAAGCATCCATTGAGGAGGGAGGGAGACAAGCACATGCAAACAGGCGTTGACGATGGAGAAGTCCTACAGTAAAAGAAGCAGTAGCAGCAGCGGCAAGCTGAAGCATCGGTTTGCTCAGCTGCTGCTCGGCTCCTCGTGCTCCACCACCATTGCGGCCGCCATCCTTGGCCAGACCAGCGCCGGCCCGCAGCACCCGGAGGCCGAGGAGCCCGGTCCGGGTCGCCGCAAGCACGATGTGGGTGTCGTGCATGTCCCTGTCCACTGCAGCGCCCGCCAGGTTTCCGAGCAGTTCCTTCCTCTGATGACCAAGGAGGAGGAGGTAGAAGAGGAAGGGAATGAGAAGAAGAAGGAGAGGAGGAGGGCTGTGATCGGGTCTGTGAACTACTATGATGCTAAGCAGAGGAGCAAGAAGGCTTGTGGGAGTAGGACGAAGGGTCGGAGAGTGGAAGCAAAGAAGCTGTTGTCCAACTCTTATGGATTCACCAGCTCTTCTTCCTTGGATGCCGAGAACGAGCTCCGTCTCTTCAGCAGCGCCGGAGGAAGAGTCAGGGACTCTGTTCTCCTCAAAGAGCTTCTCCTCCGACTCCTCCGAGTTCTACCACCACAGCAGGAAGAAGAACAAGAGGAGGAGCAAGTGCATGAAGTCCACCCGGTGGCCGCCGAGAAGGCACGCGAAGCACGTCCGAGGGCGTTCCTGCGGTGGGATCGACCAACTGCGGCCGCTGGTCTCCATCTCCTCGAAGGAGAAGAAGGGGACGCCCAGCGCAGGGTTCGCGGTGGTCACGCGGTCCTGCGACCCCTACAACGACTTCCGGAGCTCCATGGTGGAGATGATCGTGGAGCGCGGCATGAGCAGAGCTCGCGACCTGGAGCGCCTCCTCAACTCCTACCTCTCCCTGAACTCCCCTCGCCACCACCAAGTCATCCTCGAGGCATTTGCCGACATATGGGAAGCAATCTTCGGCAAATAGCAGATTTAGTAGCGTAGATCATAGCCTTCCTCCTCCTCCTGTTGTTATTCCAACCACCAATCTCATGGTGTAATCGACGGTTAATCCGTACTGTTCTTCGCCATTGTTGCTGTGTCTTATCAAAACGCGTTCTGTTTGGCTTTCGATTGTTGGACCCATGCAATGAACCGAGCGTGCGTGACGTGCACTTTCCTACTCGAGTTATTGTTGAAAAATATAACCAATAATAGAATGAAAATACAAATAACAAACACAATATTAAGAATACTATAAGGAAATATAGTTAAGCTTGAAATATGTATAGTTAAGATTGCTATGAGTTCGATATAAATAATTTTAGATTGCTATGGGTTCATATAAATAATTTTAGTCGATATGATAAACCTTTAGAAGATCTGTATTAAGCAAACAATAAAAAATCTTCAAAGAGGAATTAGAGAATGTCTAATTCAATTATTTGGAGAGTTATCAAGAAAGAAAGAAGAAGAATATGAAAGAGATGTGTTGATAATTTACACTCATACCTATTTATAAATATTTTTATAAAAGACAATCTTTGAAAAATAACTATAAAGGAAACCATATTTTCAAATAAATCTTTTGAAAAGAATTTTTTTTTCAATTTGAATAATTTATAATAATCTCCCACTTATTTAAATTTAAAATTTTCTCCAAGTGATTAAATAATATTTATGAATAAAATAATATATATTTCGATTTGAATATTACCTTAGTATAAGCATCACAAAATGAAGTCGAAATCTCAAATAGCATAAAAGTTTTCAATTTGTTATTCCTAATGGCAACACTAGTGATACTACATATATAAATATAACATCCTTGTATTTCTCATAAATTCTTACTCAAGCCCTAATATGGCCTTAGGCACATCTAAGTTCATGAACTTTTATGAGAGAAACTCTAACTCTCAATGGAAACGGCATCACTTCTAAGTTCATATAGGTGAAGTTCTTACAGTATTATAGTCACTCTTTGAGATACTTATCCTAACTTGACTAAACTTTATTAAGAGTATAATTAACTCAATCCTCATTCGGTGGCAACCAGTACTTTAACATCTTTAGATGGGATTCATAAAATATTTCTAAGTGCTGAACCACTCCATATATCAATGATTTGTTCTTACCTTTTGAACTCTTCATTACTCATTTCATAATGTTGAGTAGAGTTGCTATCATTGGCGGATCTTTTATTAAGGAGTTTTAGCCCCATCTATTTTGATGTTGATCTTACAACTTCTCTAATAAAAGGTTTGGTGAACGGATCAACCAAATTCTTACTTGTTTTCACAAATGTGAGTGAAATAATCTCACATTTAAAAATATGAGATTATTTCCTGTTTGAATATGTTTGCTGATGAAAATAATAGAAGATAAGAACAATTATTGAAGAAGATTTGTTGAAGAAGTGAAAAAGCTTAAATACATTAACATGTCCCTTTCTAACATGTATTTAAGCTTTTTCACTTCTTCAATAATTATTCTTATCTTCTATTATTTCTATCATGGTATCAAAGCAGTGAGAAAAGTAAAGCTTCACTCTTGCCTTTGGCCAGCGACCAACGCCGCTGAGAAAAGCAAAGCTTCGCCCTTGCCTTCAGCCAGCGACCAACACCGCTGTAGTCAAATTCCTAAGAGGCTCCGTAGCCAATCCTCATCTTCCTCACCGCGATAGTCTTCGTTGATCTGTCAACAATCGGTGGACTTAAGGGGAACGAAAGGAACGCTTGTGCCCTCACAACAACAGCAATCGCAGCAGCAATAACGATCTGCTCTTGCTCTACTCACGACTCTCGCTCGTAAACCATTCTTTGTATCGATCATCTAAGATTGGTATCCTTGACAAATCCTTCCTCCTAATTTGTTTAAATAGGAGAGGGACATGTTAATATATTTAAGTTTTTTTACTTCTTCAATAAAACTTCTTCAATAATTGTTCTTATCTTCTATTATTTTTATCATGGTATCAGAGTCATTCGCAGTTTCACAGTCTGAAATAGTTCATACTTACACATGCATGGCTTAATATTTGAGACAACCAATCTCTCAGTGATGAAGAAGTTACTGTCCATTGAAGAATTGAGAGAATGAAGAAAAGTACACTTCAATTAGTATCATATAAAGTTTATTTATACATGGTGAAAGATAAGATTTCTTTAACTGAGCAGAGAGATTGCCTCATACAATTGAGGAAATCTCATCTGCTATGCAGTTGAGGAAATCTCTCTGTTATCAGAGGAAATCTCTTTGTTATCATGCTCTCGCAAGATTGAGCTTCTGTCAAGGATACCGATCTTAGACCGATGCAACAAAAATAGTTTGCGGGCTAGAGGCTTCATGAGTGAGTCTGCTAATTGATCAGCCGTATGAACATGAGAGATACATAGTTAATGTCTGACAACTTGATCTCGCACAAAGTGAAAAGCGATGGCAATGTGTTTCATATGTGAGTGGAATACTGGATTGACACATAAGTAGCCAGCTCCAACATTATCACAATATATTGTAGGAGTATGGATAGAGCTAATTTTGAGTTCCTTGAGGAGATTTGTGACCCAGTTGAGTTCAGCAGCAGCGGTAGCAATAGCACGATATTCAGCTTTAGTTGTAGACCGGGCCTCTGTCTTTTGTTTCTTAGAACTCCAACTGATTGGATTAGACCCAAGAAAGACTACATATCCTGATGTGGAGATTCTATCATCAAAGTTTCCCGCCCAATCAGCATCAGCAAAGGCATGAAGATGAAGTTGAGTGGTTTTGCGGAGAAAGAGACCATGATTAAGGGTCCCTTTAAGATACCACAAAATTTGTTTAACCGCAGACCAATGCATAGCAGAAGGTTGGTGCATGTATTGAGATAATTTATTGACTGCAAATGAGATATCTGGATGAGTGAGAGCCAAGTACTGTAAGGAGCCAAATACTTGTCGATATTGAGTTGAGTCCGTGGTAAGGCTACCATCACATAATTTGAGTAATTCACTAGTAGAGAAAGGAGTAGCAACTTCTTTCGCATCCTACATATTTGTCTTTGATAATAAATCTTGAATATACTTTCTTTGTGAGAGGAGGAGACTTGAGGACATAAATGTTGCTTCTATTCCCAGAAAGTAGCTCAAGAGTCCTAAATCTTTGAGGAAGAATCAATTAGCCAATTGCTTTAAAAATGTCTGAATTTCCAAGGGATCATTGCCTATAATAATAATATCATCTACATATACTAGAAGATATATTGTATTTACATGTTGTTGCCGTAGGAATTAAGAGGTATCAAACTTGGAGTTGATGAAGCCAATTGATATTAGAAACGATCCAAATTCAGTATACCGAGCTCGTGGAGCTTGACGGAGTCCATAAATGGCTTTTTGTAATTTGCAGACATGTCTCGGATACTGGTGATGAACAAAGCCAGGGGGTTGCTGCATAAAGACATCTTCAGTTAAAGTCCCCTGTAAAAAGGCATTGTTGACGTCCAATTATCGTAAATGCCAGCTTTTGGAGATGGCCAAACTTGGAATAAGCCGAATTATTGTGGGTTTAACTATAGGACTAAAAGTCTCTGTGAAGTCAACTCCAGGTCGTTGATGAAACCCTTTGGCAACTAATCGTGCTTTATATCGAGCAACGGACCCGTCGGGGTTCCGCTTAATTTGGAAGACCCATTTACACCCGATGATATTTTGTGTATGATGAAAAGGTATTAGATTCCATGTGGAGTTATAGATAAGAGCATTATATTCTTCACACATGGCTTTACACTAGTGAGGAGATTTTTGGGCTTGAGTAATTGAGGTGGGTTCACTGGTCTCGGGAGAGGATTTGGTGATAGCATGCAGTTCGAGAACCTGACGTGGTTTAAAGATACCACTTTTTGAGCATGTTGTCATTGGATGTCTAGGAACTAGAAATTGTGGTATTGGTATGGGTGGTGGAGAGGCATCGACAGGGGTTGGGATAGGTTGAGATACATTAGTGGTACTAGGTAAAAAAGGTTGTTGTGATTCTGAGGATATTATGTCAGTAGTATGGGAGGCTTGTGAAGAAGGAAGATGAGAAGGAATGGAGGGAGTGGGAATCTGTTGAACTGGGAGACTGGATCGTATACTCTAGTGATGTATATTTGTTGGAGTGGCCGGCATGATAGGAGACTCATGGTTTTAAAATGGAAAGGCAGACTCTACAAAAACAACATGACGTGAAATAAAGACTTTTTGAGTTTTTGGTTCGTAGCATCGAAAGGCATTATGTTCAAGAGAATATCCTATGAAGATGCAAGGTGTAGATCTTGGCGCTATCTTATGTGGGGCATAGGAACATAGCCACGGATAACATAAACAACCAAATATTCAGAGTTTTTGAAGGTTTGGGGATTTATAAAATAGTTTTTCAAATGGAGACGGGTATTGGAGAACTAGAGTGGGCAGACGATTAATAAGGTAGACGACAATTTGAAAGGCTACAGACCAAAAGGTTGCTGGCATGGAGGCTTGAAGTAGAAGCGTGAGACCAGTTTCTATAATATGTCGATGTTTGCGTTTAGCAGAACCAACTAGTTGAGGAGTGTGTAGGGGTGACTTAAGGTGTTGGATACCACAGGTTGAGAGGTAGGATGTGAGAGCTTGATATTCACCCCCACCATCAGAGTAGACTGTTTTAATTGTAGACTGAAAGAAGTTTTCGACCAACTTTTTAAAGTTGGTAAAAATTATTGAAACTTCTGACTTATGACGGAGAGGATAAATCCATGTGTACTTAGTAAAATAGTCTACAAAAATGACATAAAATCTAAACTTGTCAAAGGAAATGATAGGAACAGGACCCCAAACATCAGTATAAATAATTTCAAATGGTGTAGAACATGATATGGAAGACGAACCAAAAGGGAGTCTATGACTTTTATTACTGAGGCAAGCATCACAATAAAAGCTATTATTTGTAGGAGTAGAAAGAGAACAACGAGAAAGTAATTTATTTTTGATAGAGAGAGAGGGATGACCAAGACGACGATGTCACACATCGATTGGAGCTGCCATTGAGGAGTAAACAGTGGGTTGTTTGAGTTGTGGAATGAATGACCATTCATAAACATTGTCCTTACTCTGACCTTAGACCAAGGATACCCCTGTGTCCAAATCCTTGACAAGAAAAGAGTTAGGAAAGAATTCAATAGATGTATTATTTTGTTTGCAAAATTGAGAAACAGAAATAAGATTGCGTTTAATGTGAGATGCACACAAAACATCATCGAGTGTAAAAGTTGTGGTAGGTTAATTAAGCATTGTGGAACTAGTATGAGTAACAGGAAGTCCTTTACCATCACCGATGATGATGTCGTCATGTCCACTATAGTTGTTGTGGATCGACAAGTTCTGTAGATCAGAAGTAATGTGGTGGGATGCGCCAGAGTCCACGATCCAATTATAATCACTAGTGTTTGGAGTAGTTGCGAGATTTGCTTGAGGCCAATGTGATTGTGTAGGAAGTCGGGGTCGAGATCGACAGACCTTTGCAAAGTGACTGACTTTATCACATAATTGGCAGACAACTCTTCGTTGATTTGTGTGTTGAGGGCGTCAAGACTACTGATGATTGAAGTAGCCACCTTGGTTGTCGTAATTGAAATGTTGATGATGTGGAGGAGGGGTTTGGTTGAAGCTCAAAGGTTCAGAAGGCATCTTGGTCGAACCTTTGTTGATAGTCTTATTATACTGATAGCCCCTCCTCATGGATTTTTGATTGACTTGAGCCGTGATGGATGGTCCTAACAATTTGTCCTTACGCTTGAGATATATCTCAAAATCAATCAGCTTGTCGTAGAGTTCTTCGAACGACACTAGTGAATCACGTGCACGTATTGCTACTGCCAGTTCCTTGTACTCGTCTCCTAGGCCATTAAGGATATGAATAGTAACTTCTTCATCACTGAGGGAATGACTTATCAAGGCTAAGTTATTGATAATAATCTTTATGTTGTGCCGATAATCAATAACAGTACTTCCCTCTTGTTTTGTTTTCATTAAGTCCGGATAGGAGACTAAGCATGCGAGTTCGTGAATGATTTGCCAGGGTGGTTTGCAACTTGCACCAAGCTTCGGCAGCAGTGTCACATGAAGATATGAGTGGGGTGAGGGATCCAGCGACTGAAGCTTGAATTACTTGAAGAATGAGACGATCCTGGCGTAACCATAGTTTGTGATCCGGATTTGATACTGGACTAGATGCTCCTGGGATGTTGATCATTGCTGGTGGACAAGGAAGAAAGCCATCGACATAGCCTAGAAGGTCATAGCCAAATAAAAGATTAGAAAATTGAGCACGCTAGGATTCGTAGTTGCCAGGATTCGTAGTTGCCACCTTTGGATAATTCGAAGGGAATGAGGGTTATTGTATTTATGGAGATAAGATTTGTATGTGGGAAAGTATTATGATTCCCTGTTGGAACAGTAAGTAGAGCAACAGAGGTAGATGATGAAGACATATGAAAGATATGGACTACTATGTGGAAGCAAGTAAAAGTATGTAGCAATGACAAGGATCAAAAGAAAAATAAAAAGAAAGAAGTGTTGGTACTTCTATAGTAAGAAGGCAGAAAGAATCAACAAGTTCTGCAGCACAGAGGAAGAAAAATAAAAAGTAAGAAGTATTGGTACTTTTCTATGGTAAGGAGGGAGGAAGAATAAAAAAAAAAATTCTGAGTGTGTGCTCCCTGCGATGCAAAGTCACCAAATACGTTGACTGGGCCCAACAAATGCTTGGCGCTGCACCGTAGGCTTGGAACTTGGTGCGGTAACCATGGTCGAGACTAGAAGCATGGAAGCTACCGTCGAAAGACCGACTGTGGGCAGAGTGGGGGGGCAGATCCGCCTAGGATCTAGAAAGGGGGGACTACTGTATACGAGGAGAAATTTGGCAACGGTGTGATGTTAGACAGCAAGAATTTTTCTCAACGTCGACTCGATAGGGGTGCTACAATAGCAGCGATGGCTCCTCACAATTTCTGCTTTGATACCATGAAGAATTAAAAGAATGAAGAAAAGCACACTTCAATTAGTATCATATGAAGTCTATTTATAGATGGTGAAAGATAAGATTTCTTTAACTGAGCGGATAAATTGCCTCATACAGTCGAGGAAATCTCATCTACTATGCAGTTGAGGAAATCTCTCTATTATCAGATCTTATAAAAGGTTTGATGAACGGATCAACCAAATTCACAAATGTGAGTAAAATAATCTCACTCTTTCTTGATTAATTTCCTCATATAATTATGCCTAAGACTTATGTGTCTTGACTTTCCATTATATATTTTATTATATGCATGAGCTAAAGTGGCTTGACTATCACAAAGTATAGAAAATAAATTCACATTCTTAGAAGTGAATAGAATTTCTAATAGAAAGTCCCTCAACCATTCAGCCTCCTTTCCTGCTTCTATTAGAGCAACAAATTTTAATTTTATAGTTGAGTGAGTTATACACGTTTTTTTCTTGCTCTTTCAAAAAACAACATCACCTCCCAAGGTGAACACCTGACCAGTAGTGAATTTGTTATCTCCAAAACTCGATATCTAACTTGCGTCAGTATATCCTTCTAAAATAGTAAGAAATTTTGAGTATTGTAGGCCATAATCTTTGGTCTGTTTAAGGTACCCAAGAACTTTTTCAATAGCCTTCCAATGCTCTACATTTGGATTGCTAGTAAATCTACTCAATTTACTAACTACAAATGCTATATCAGGTCTTGTGCACTGCGTTGCATACATAAGACTTCCTATAGCACTTGAATATTTTAATTGAGCCATTGTTCTTCCAATATTCTTGACTAATTTGATACTTAGGTCAAACGGGATATTTGCTTCTTTGATTTTTAAGTGATTGAATTTCTCTAGTACTTTCTCTATATAATGAGTTTGACTCAAAACATATCCCCCACTATTTCTTTTTACCTTGATACCTAGTATGATATAAACTTGCCCATGATCTTTCATCTTAAATGTTGAAGATAGAAACATCTTTGTTTCTATAACACATTTCATCAAATTTCTCATGCCACTATTTTGGAGTCTGCTTTAAACCATACAAATGACTTAATAAGTTTACACACTTTATGTTCATTTCCTAGTAGAACAAAACTTTCAGGTTGTTCCATATAATACCTCCTCATCGAGGTCTCCATTTAGAAATGTCATTTTGACATCCATTTGATGAACATAAAAATACAAAATTATTGCTAAAGCAAAAATAATTCTAATAGATGTGATCCTAGCCACATGAGCATATATGTCAAAATAATCTATTCCTTCCTTTTATCAAAATCTTTTAGCAACTAACCTTACTTTGAACTTTTGGAGAGTACCATTTGCATAATACTTCCTACAAAATACTCATTTATAACTAATAGGTTCAGAGGTAAAAGGTAAATCAACAAGTTCCCAAATGTGATTTAACATAATAGAATCCATCTCTGTTGAATCTCGGATTTTGATGATGAAACTAATTGATTGTGTTTAGATGTTTAATTACATTTTGAGTGATGCAGATCTACTCGATCAGGTTTAGACAGTTAACGCAGGAGGAATTGACGTTGCGCTAGAGGAGATTATTAGGAAATCTTGGGGGCGACATCATATGTGCAACGGAAGAATAAGAAAATAAAATCCCCGATTCCCAAAGAGATGTTCGTCGTCGTGCGAAGATTGATGCGCAAAATCGGCGAAACTTAAAACTGCGTATAGAGTAGATTGTGTTACCTAGGGAGATCGTATATCACTGTTGCCTTGCAGATCCTTAGGAAAGGGTGAAGGAGGTCAAGCGTCCTCCTCTCTAGCGGTGATCCACACAGCAGGGTTGCGACGACGCTCCTCAAAACTCCAGGCCTGCTCTGAGGTGGAGAGGGAGAGGAGAATAGGAAAGGCAAGCAAAGGCTTTAGCCTATGAGGCTCTGAATCCCTCCTATTTATAGAGGTCCCTTGTCAAACCCTAATGGGTCCTCCCCTAGTGGGTATTGGATCTGCATCCAATAAGACAAGGGCTCCGTCGGATATCTCATATCCGAACCTCTACTCATCGCAATACCTACCATATGTGTATGACCCTCTAGGCCCAATATCGAGCTGGCCGTGAGTCATACCTGTCAGAACTCCTTCTAACTCAGTGAATTATTATCTCTATAATAATTCACTCGACTCATCGACTACGGACGTACTAGGCCACTACGTCGTAGTCCCCAGACGATACAAGGGAATTCAATCCATTGGACCTGTCTGTCCTCAGTTATCATGTACCTATAGTCCCTCATCCATCTAATATCCCAGAGACCGTATATCGAGCATGGTGCTATCAGACCCATACGGTTTCTACTTGAGTCTCGCTCTAATCGGATTCTCCCGGAGAACTCTTTCTTTCTCAGCTCGAATGACCCTAGCTAGGGATTTGTCTGAGCGAGAACACATGGGATATTCCTCTCATGACGCTGAGAGTGGATGATCCTTTATCGACACTCAATAGCCCTCGTAAGGTCGACTACCACTCCCAATGACCAGTTGTACTAGATCTGGGACAGCCAAACCTATAAGTCTGGTATCAAAGAGTGGAGCACTCATACATGACATCCTTGGTATCTCAAGTCTAACCAGATACACCACTAGGACTACGGAATCGCTATCTGATAATAAGGCATCATTAACCATCCAACATTCCGTAAGCGGATCAATCAGTGAACTCATTCTCCAATGAGCACCTGTACTATATCCCTAGTGTCCCTATACGAGCAGCTATGAGACCAGCTACATCCATCATATGGACGGGTATACAGCACACCAGTCTGTCTGGTTATCACGATGTCCCTCTCGAGTAACCTATGACCAGGATTATTTAGGATATGTATTTAAAGGTGAATCGATCTCATTACGATCCGATTCCCATTTCACAAATCCTGTATCAAGTCACACGCCAAAATATATATATGTATGCACATATGCAATAGTTATAAAGTGATATACGCCAAAATATAATAAGTAAAAAGATTCTGTATCAAGTCACACATGCCATCACTCACGTGATTGACTTGTTGGGCACCTATGACTAGCAATCTCCCACTTGACCTAAAGCCAATCACCTATGTGTCTGATCCCCATCAGACCCCTGTGACGCTCAAAGACAATATGAGACAACGGCTTTGTCAGTAGATCTGCAATGTTATCTTTGGATGGAACTCTTTCCACTGCTACATCTCCTCGGGTTACGATCTCTCTGATAAGCTGGAACCTCCTCAGAACACTTCTGATGAGACCCGAGTTCCCTTATTGGAGTAATCGCCCCATAGTTGTCGCAATATAAGGAAGTCAACTTCTCGCTATCCGGAACGACTCCCAAATCTATGATGAACATCTTCAACCAGACTCCCTCCTTTGCTACATCTAATGCAACAATATACTCCGCCTCTGTGGTCGAGTCAGTAGTGGTATCTTGCTTGGAACTCTTTCAGCACACTACTCCTCCATTCAAGGTGTACACATACCCTGAATTCGACTTACTATCATTGACATCAGACTGAAAAACTTGAGTCAATGTAGCCTTTAACCTTAAGGCTACTACCTCCATATACTAGTAAAAGATCCTTAGTCCTTCTCAAGTACTTAATGATACACTTTACTGCTTTCCAATGCTCCAAGCCTGGATCCGCCTTATGCCTGCTCGTGACACTCAGAGCATGCGCTATATCAGGCCTAGTACATAGCATGTCATACATGATAGACCCTATTGCTGAGGCATAAGGTATCATATTCATGTTCGCCCTTTCTTCTGGAGTCTTTGGGGACATACTAGTATAAAGCGATATCCCATGTCTCATCGGTATGAGACCTCTCTTGGAATTTTCCATGCCAAACCATTTGACAATAGTTTCTATGTACCTAGACTGGGACAAGCCAAGCATCCTCTTGGATCTATCTCTATAGATTCTAATCCCCAAGGTATAGGATGCTTCCCCTAAGTCCTTCATGGAGAAATGTCTAGATAACCAAGCCTTTACTGTGAATAGCATTCCTACGCCATTCCCAATGATCAGGATGTCATCCACATATAACACCAAAAAGGTGATAGCGCTCCCACTTACCTTCCTGTACACACAAGGCTCATCTTCGTTCTTAACGAAGTCATAAGATCTGATTGCCTCATCAAATCTTATGTTCCAACTTCGGGAAGCTTGCTTTAGTCCATAAATGGATCTAAGCAACCTACACACCTTATTTGGGCAATTCTTAGACACGAATCCCTCAGGTTGCATCATATACTCCTCCTCGAGGTTTCCATTGAGGAATGCAGTTTTCACATCCATCTGCCAGATCTCATAATCATAGTGTGCTGCAATAGCCAATAGAATTCTGATGGATTTTAGCATTGCTACGGGTGAGAATGTTTCATCGTAGTCAACACCTTGCCTTTGACGATACCCCTTAGCCACTAGCCTTGCTTTATAGGTCTCTACCTTTCCATCTACTCCGATCTTTTTCTTAAAGATCCACTTGCAACCGATGGGTACAATATCTTCGGGCGCATCAACTAGGTTCCAAACCTTATTGGAGTACATAGAATCCATCTCAGAATTCATGACTTCTTGCCACTTCCCGGAGTCTATACTCATAATAGCCTCCTCGTAGGTTTGAGGATAAATATCCTCAACATCCTCTTATCTAATATGTCCCACATATGTCTTAGGAGGATGAGATACTCTATCAGACCTACGTAAAGTTGAAACTTGTGTATTAGGTATCTGAACAGACTCGGGCTGTAGAGTGGTGCTTGAGCTTGGTTCTCCAACCTCGCTCAACTCTATCATTCTCCCACTGTCTCCGCTAAGAATGTGTTCCTTCTCAAGGAACACTGCTCTCTTAGCTACAAAGACCTTTTGGTCCTCGAGATGATAGAAATAATACCCACAAGTTTCCTTTGGGTGTCCCACAAATTTGCATCGCTCTGTCCTTGATTCTAACTTATCGGGGTTGTATCTTTTAACGTGGGCAGGGCAACCCCAAATCTTAACAACCTTAAGATCAGGCTTCTTCCCTTTCCATATCTCATATGGTGTAGACACTACCGACTTAGTTGGAACTCTGTTCAGAAGGTAAGCTGCGGTCTCTAGGGCATATCCCTAGAATAAGATAGGTAGGTCAGCGAAACTCATCATGGACCGTACCATATCTAATAGCGTACGATTTCTCCTTTCAGAGACACCATTGAGCTAAGGTGTATAAGGAGGTGTCCATTGGGATAATATCCCATGGTCCTTGAGGAACTGAGTAAACTCTGTACTTAAGTACTCACCTCCTCGATCTAATCGAAGAGTTTTGATACTCTTTCCAGTATGGTTCTCCACCTCATTCTTATACTCTTTGAATTTCTCAAAGGCCTCGGACTTGTACTTCATTAAGTACACATATTCATACCTTGAGAAATCATCAGTAAATGTAATGAAGTAGGAGTAACCACCAATGGCATGAGTTGACATGGGTCCACATACATCACTATGAATGAGTTCCAACAGCTCAGTGGCTCTCTCTCCAGTTCCACTAAATGGAGAGTTGGTTAGTTTTTCACGAAGGCAAGGCTCGCAAGTTGCATATGACACATATCCGAATGGATCTAGATATCCATCATTTAGCAACTTTTGAATCATTCCCTCATGGATATGACCTAGCCTACAATGTCATAGGTATGCAATGTTCACCTCATCTCGTTTCCTCTTAGACACTTATATTTATGATATGTGGAGTAGTGTCTTGCATAAACAAACCTTTATGCAATATTCCTCTCGTCAATCTCCCCTCGGCTTTACTAGATTTACAATAAATTGTAGATGTGATAAGCAATACTGGTATCCAATACCAATGCACTATCACAAAAATCTGACAATTGGAGATTGATCATGAATGTACCTGAAGCTTCTCCAAGCTTCTATTTCCCCTTTCTGCAAGGTACTCTTTGTAGTTCCTCTTCCAGTGCCCATCTTTACCATAGTGGAAGCACTGACCTTTGTCCTTTGCTGGGTCTTTCTTAGCAACCTTTGCTTTGTTGAATCTCGTATTTTGATGATGAAACTACTTGATATATGTTTATGATTTAATCTGCGTTTTGAGTGACGCAGGATACCTCGATCAGGATGAGACAATTAAAGCAGGAACATTATGTTGTGCCGGAGGAACATGTCAGAAGATTGGACGTCGGGCCGGTGGATCGGTCGACATATCGACAGAAGGCTTCAGGCCGTGGACTCGGGCATCGGGCCAAGAAGAGCGGGAATTGTGCCAAGGATATCGGAGTTGCGGAGTCAACTGGCCGATTGGGCAATAGGCTGCAGGAAAGGACGATGCGCCGAAGAATCGGACGAAGCATCGAGGGACCAATGACATGCCGGACAACTTGGTTAATTGCTTAGGATTAATTGTCTCGATCGAAGTTTTTGTTTTAAGTGTGCAGGATTAACTACGATGAAAGTTAGACAAGCAGCAGGAGTTGCGCCGGAGTCAAGTTCATGATCACGTTGGGAGTTCGAGAGTTCGACGGAAGTTCGGACGGTCGTCGGAGGTTCTGCGAGAACAGATCCGAGAAGTCCAGAAGCTTGCCAAGCGAAGCTCGTCGGAACTCACCAAGTGGATTGTCACAAAGTCCAAGAGTTTGCCGGAAGTCCGCAGGAGCATCATCGAGGGTTCATCGGATGATCGACGGAAGTTCGCCGGAAACTCGCCGGAAGAAGCGATTGACGCACCGAAGCAAAGCTGTAGAAATTGTCTTAGATCTAATCATAGTTAGCACGTTGATTAAGTTGGAAAATGGGAGGTGATCTCATTAGCTTAATCTTGGGGCAATTGGGCCCATGAAAGACTGAAATTGGGCCGAATGGAGCTAACCATTCGGACCCTGATTGCACCAGGAGGTGCAACCGCCTAGGCCAGGAGGTGGCACCGCCTGGGCTAAGCCTCCCAGCGAGACTGGGCAATGTAACCGCCCCAGCCAGGAGGTGGCACCGCC
Organism: Musa acuminata AAA Group; assembly: GCF_036884655.1. Taxonomy (NCBI): domain Eukaryota; kingdom Viridiplantae; phylum Streptophyta; class Magnoliopsida; order Zingiberales; family Musaceae; genus Musa; species Musa acuminata. Next base: position 29,014,178 of record NC_088343.1, on the reverse strand, counting down.
TGAGCTCAGTCTTCGAGCTAGACTTGGCGGTGCAACCTCCCTGACAGAGAGGTGGCACCGCCTGAGCTCAGTCTTCGAGCTCTGGCAGAGAGGTGCAACCGCCCCTGACACAGAGGTGCAACCGTCTGGGCTCAGTCTTCGAGCTCTGCCAGGCGGTGCAACCTCTCCAGTCAGGAGGTGCAACCGCCTGATCCTGGAATTCCGGGATTTGATCGTTTTGAGCTCCAAATTTGAATTGGGTTGGGGCCTATAAATACCCCACCCATTCAGCACTGAAAAGATACAGATCTACACCGAATTCTTGATCTTTTCTGTGATTCTAAGAGCTCAAATTTGTGTAAAGTCCTAAAGTTCTCCTCTTTCTGTTCTTCAAGTCTTGAGTTGTAAAGAGAGGAGAGAAAGGTCCTGTAAGGGTTGTCTCCTGAGCCCATCAAAAGGAGTGAATCTGTAAAAGGGCAGTTGGCCTTCGCCTATTGAAGGAAAGCCTCTAGTTGACATCGGTGACCTCGTCGGTGGAGGAAGCCAAAAGTGGAGTAGGTCAAGATTGACCGAACCACTCTAAATCTCTGGTTTGCGTTTATTTTGAGCACTTTATCATTACTGCAAACCTCCTACATAGCTACTGCTCTCTGCACCTTTACGAACAAGTTTCTAAGTGCTGATCTTTCTGAATCTGCATTCAGATGTAAATCGGTGTTTTCATACATTACAGTTTACGTTTACGTTTTGATTCTGCAAAACTGTCTTCTGCACTTTTACGAACGAAGTTTCTAAGTTCAGATCCCTTTAAAACTGTGTTTAGACATAAACTGCGCAAACTGTGTTTAGACGTAAAACTGTGTTTTTGACGTAAAACTGTGTTTTTGACGTAAACTGCGCAAACTGTGTTTAGACGTAAAACTGTGTTTTAGACAAAAACTACTTTTAAACGTAAAACTACGTTTAGACGTAAAACTACGTTTAGACGCAAACTGCGTTTAGACGTAAAACTGCGTTTAGACGTAAAACTACGTTTAGACGTAAAACTGCGTTTAGACGCAAACTGCGTTTAGACGTAAAACTACGTTTAGACGTAAAACTGCGTTTAGACGCAAACTGCACTACGCTTAGACGCAATCTGATCTTAGACGCAAACTGAGCTTAGACGCAAACTGCGCTTAGACGCAATCTACATTTAGACGCAAACTACATTTAGACGCAAACTGCGTAAACTGCGCTTAGACGCAAACTGTGTTTAGACATAAACTACACTTAATCATAAGTATTCTTAGAATCGGCTTTTGCATCAAAATAGTTTTTATCAATCGAACGCAGCTTTCGTTTTTAATCGCTAAAAGATTTCCGCTGCACTAATTCACCCCCTCCCCCCCCTCTTAGTGCTCTCGATCCTAACAATTAGTATCAGAGCGGGGTATTTCTCATTTCGGATTTACACCCGAGAGAAATGTCTCTTCAAGAGGGCTTTTCGGTCTTTCGTCCACCGTTCTTTAATGGATTGGACTACACTTATTGGAAAACTCGAATGAGAGTTTTCTCTAAATCTGGATTTATGGAATATCGTTGAAAACGGTTTTCAACTTCCCTCTAAACCGATGAACGAATGGTCGGATTTAGAGAAGAAGTATTTTTCTTTAAACGCAAAGGCTATGAATGCCTTATTTTGCATTTTGGACAAAAATGAGTTCAATCGGGTTTCTTTGTGCGAAACAACTTTCGATATTTGGCGTACTCTTGAAATCACGCACGAGGGAACTAGTAGAGTCAAAGACTCGAAAGTTAATATTTTACTACATGATTTCGAGCTTTTTCATATGAAACCAAGCGAAATCGTTGTTGACATGTACACCCGTTTTATGGATGTCGTCAATGGTTTAAAATCACTTGGTAAAAGCTTTTCGGATTTTGAACTCGTTAACAAAGTTTTGCGCTCACTTTCTAAAACTTGGGATTCAAAAGTAACTGCTATTCAAGAATCGAAAAACTTGAACCAATTTCCACTTGAAGAACTAATTGGTTCATTGATCACATATGAAATGACGTGCAATGCACGTGAAGAACTTAAGAACCACCTTCCAAAGAACAGGAAGGATTTGGGACATAGAACATTTGAAGACCACTCGAGCATAAGCTCAAGTGATGGTGAACTTAAACTACAAATGAAACAAAAATTAAAAAGTAAAAAGAACGGAACTACTTACTTTGAACGCAAGAAGAAGAACAAAAATTGGGATGAATCGAGCTCCTCTAAAGACGAGGAGAAAATCAACAAAGGCGAGGTGGCAAACTACGCCTTTACGCCTTTCGACGCTGAGGTAATCAAAATGCCTTTAATTTACTTTGAAATTACATGATGTTTTTCATGATGCATTTTTCTTTTTCTTTAAATTTTCTTGAAAATTATATTTTTAATAATTTAATAATGAAAATGCAAAAATATGATCATGCTTGTAATTTTGAAAATGATAATGAAAATTGCATGTCTTATGTTAATGCAAGATAGAAATCTAATGATTGTACACCTAGTGAGATTAAATCTTATTTATGTGCTTGAGAAGTAAGAATGTATATTTTGATGATTTTCATATTGCTTTTCAATGACGATACATGGCTTTTGTCTGGAAGGCTTGATATTTTTCATTGTCTTTGTTTGTTAAATATAATGTATGATTTTGACATAAGAATAAAGATTTGAGATTTTAAAGTTATACATGATGATTTTTGTGATTGATGGTTTTATGATGAAATTCATTTCACGATCCTAAACGTTGATGCATGATTTCATTTGACATAAATGAAAAGGCATGCTAATATGAAATCGATCACTTAAGATGAAACACTTAAAAAAAAAAAGGGGAGAAATATATGAATTGATGCTATAAACACTATGCTATGATTATCCCATGCTTGCATCACCAAGAAATATATGATTGCTATCATTACTATATGTCCTGTATCAAGATATCAAACAAAAATTTGCATCATACGAGCTGATATCTTACCATGTGATGCAATGCTACACTTGCTAAAATATTCGAAATGTGTACATCATGCCCTGTATCAAGATATCAAACAAAATCTTGCTTCACAGTTTTACGCATTGATATCTTACCATATGATGAAATGCTACAATTGATGAACACTTGAAATGTAATCCTCTATCTTATTGATTTTTCAATAAATCTATGCTTGTCATACATGAATTTATTGAATGTAATTTTGAGGATGATTTCAGATTTGACAAATGCTTGATTCGTATTTACGATATAAGATACACTTTAAATATGAATCATGCATCAATCATGTTAAATGCTTCAATCATTTTCTATCTCTTGAGTTCTCGATTTTGATGAAATACAAGTGATAAATTCATTTATGATATCTTGTAAATCACTTGAATTATGAATGAGTTTTTTATGATGTGTTAAAAGAATCACTTAAAAAGAAAATGCTTTTCCCATCTTATCGAGATTAATGATTTCATGATATTGTGTGAATCTCGAAATTGATTTTGATGAAATAGTAATAACGTTATTCATGTTATGAATCTTAAAAATGATAATATGCTTCATGTGATAATATGAATACATGAAACACTTATGATATTCTGTGTATTCATAAAATATTTATCTCATCATCCAATAACTCTTCTTGATATTGCTTATGAGATGAAATGAAATAATGCATGAAATACAAATGATGAGTCAATGATCATGCATAATATGATGTAATGAATTCTGACATTTAGATACCATCGTTTGAATATCTATGATTATGTTGCCAAAATGATATATCATGAATGCTTGAATATCATGTTTGATATGCTCATGATGATGATTGATTTTTCGGTATCGTGCATAAAAAAATGAAATGTAATGTTAATGAATTTGTGCATTGAAACTATAATGATGCACAAATAAGAATGATTACTTACCTTTGTCATGATTTAGAAATTGATGTAAAGGGTTTTTCCCTTCTTTTTGACCATGACAAAGGGGGAGATAGATTGCTAGCACAATTCAAGAAAAAGGCAAAAATTACAAAAGAGAAGAAATTGCTATCTTGAACATCACCGATAATTGCTAGCTTGAAATGTCAAGAAAATGCAAAAACTTGTTTATTTTCTTGCACATCTAAAGAGAAGATGCAAATGTAACACTTGCCAAATTGTTTGCTTGCCTCATGTAAAACATTATCTCTTGCTAGTTTGGCATTTTGCTAGCTTGCACTTTGCAACGAAAGCAAAAATGACACTTCTCAAAAGAGAAGAAAGAGATTGTTATCTTGAACATCACAAGCTTGCCAAACAAAAATTGCAAAAGTGCTATCTTGCCTATCTCAAGAAGCAAAACTTGCATATCGTAAAAATTTGCTAGATTGCAACTTGCATATTTCAAGAAGCAAGAGTTGCCTTCTTGAACATCTCTAAACTGCTAGCTTGCAAGTTCTAAAATGATGTAACATTTGCTAAATTTTCTGGCTGCAAACTTGCATAATGGTAACAATAGATATTATGTTTTTCATGCAATGAGTTAAAACTTACATCACAAACACTTGATTGTGGTACCTCTCCTTTTTGTTGATGACAAAGGGGGAGAAGTATGTTGATGACATCACATGTTATGCATAAGTTTATGATGACATGTTGCTTGGATTTTTGAATCCAAGAGTTTCTATCAATATGGCATATTGATAGGGGGAGTTTGTTTAAACTCTGGGAGTTAAGGTTAACTCCGTTTATGATGACTTGTTGCTTAGATTTTTGAATCTAAGAGTTTCTATCAATAAGGCATATTGATACGGGGAGTTTGTTTAAACTCCGGGAGTTACGTTTAACTCCGTCATCAAGTAGTTGTCATCATCAAAAAGGGGGAGATTGTTGAATCTCGTATTTTGATGATGAAACTACTTGATATATGTTTATGATTTAATCTATGTTTTGAGTGACGCAGGATGCCTCGATCAGGATGAGACAATTAAAGCAGGAACATCATGTTGTGCCGGAGGAACATGTCAGAAGATTGGACGTCGGGCCGGTGGATCGGTCGACGTATCGACAGAAGGCTTCGGGCCATGGACTCGGGCATCGGGCCAAGAAGAGCGGGTATTGTGCCAAGGATATCGGAGTTGCGGAGTCAACTGGCCGATTGGGCAATAGGCTGCAGGAAAGGACGATGCGCCGAAGAATCGGACGAAGCGTCGAGGGACCAATGACATGCTGGACAACTTGGTTAATTGCTTAGGATTAATTGTCTTGATCGAAGTTTTTGTTTTAAGTGTGCAGGATTAACTATGATGAAAGTTAGACAAGCAGCAGGAGTTGCGCCGGAGTCAAGTTCATGATCACGTTGGGAGTTCGACGGAAGTTCGGACGGTCGTCGGAGGTTCTGCGAGAACAGATCTGAGAAGTCCAGAAGCTTGCCAAGCGAAGCTCGTCAGAACTCGCCAAGTGGATCGTCGCAAAGTCCAGGAGTTTGCCGGAAGTCCGCAGGAGCATCATCGAGGGTTCATCGGATGATCGACGGAAGTTCGCCGGAAACTCGCCGGAAGAAGCGATTGACGCACCGAAGCAAAGCTGCAGAAATTGTCTTAGATCTAATCATAGTTAGCACGTTGATTAAGTTGGAAAATGGGAGGTGATCCCATTAGCTTAATCTTGGGGCAATTGGGCCCCTGAAAGACTGAAATTGGGCTGAATGGAGCTAACCATTCGGACCCTGATTGCACCAGGAGGTGCAACTGCCTAGGCCAGGAGGTGGCACCGCCTGGGCTAAGCCTCCCAGTGAGATTGGGCGGTGCAACCGCCCCAGCCAGGAGGTGGCACCGCCTGAGCTCAGTCTTCGAGCTAGACTGGGCGGTGCAACCTCCCTGACAGAGAGGTGGCACCGCCTGAGCTCAGTCTTCGAGCTCTGGCAGAGAGGTGCAACCGCCTCAGTCAAGAGGTGCAACCGCCCCTGACACAGAGGTGCAACTGCCTGGGCTTAGTCTTCGAGCTCTGCCAGGCGGTGCAACCTCTCCAGTCAGGAGGTGCAACCGCCTGATCCCGGAATTCCGGGATTTGATCGTTTTGAGCTCCAAATTTGAATTGGGTTGGGGCCTATAAATACCCCACCCATTCAGCACTGAAAAGATACAGACCTACACCGAATTCTTGATCTTTTCTGTGATTCTAAGAGCTCAAATTTGTGTAAAGTCCTAAAGTTCTCCTCTTTCTGTTCTTCAAGTCTTGAGTTGTAAAGAGAGGAGAGAAAGGTCCTGTAAGGGTTGTCTCCTGAGCCCATCAAAAGGAGTGAATCTGTAAAAGGGCAGTTGGCCTTCGCCTATTGAAGGAAGGCCTCTAGTTGACGTCGGTGCCCTCGTCAGTGGAGGAAGCCAAAAGTGGAGTAGGTCAAGACTGACCGAACCACTCTAAATCTCTGGTTTGCGTTTATTTTGAGCACTTTATCATTACTGCAAACATCCTACATAGCTACTGCTCTCTGCGCCTTTACAAACAAGTTTCTAAGTGCTGATCTTTCCGAATTTGCATTCAGACATAAATCGGTGTTTTCATACATTACAGTTTATGTTTACGTTTACGTTTTGATTCTGCAAAACTGTCTTCTACGCTTTTACGAACGAAGTTTCTAAGTTCAGATCCCTTTAAACCTGCATTTAGACGTAAACTGCGCAAACTGTGTTTAGACGTAAAACTATGTTTTTGACGTAAACTGCGCAAACTGTGTTTAGACGTAAAACTGTGTTTTAGACGTAAACTACTTTTAAACGTAAAACTATGTTTAGACGTAAAACTGCGTTTAGACGCAAACTGCGTTTAGACGTAAAACTGCGTTTAGACGTAAAACTACATTTAGACGTAAAACTGCGTTTAGACGCAAACTGCGTTTAGACGTAAAACTAGGTTTAGATGTAAAACTGCGTTTAGACGTAAACTGCACTACGCTTAGACGCAATCTGATCTTAGACGCAAACTGCGCTTAGACGCAAACTGTGCTTAGACGCAATCTGCATTTAGACGCAAACTGCATTTAGACGCAAACTGCGTAAACTGTGCTTAGACGCAAACTGTGTTTAGACATAAACTGCACTTAATCATAAGTATTCTTAGAATCGGCTTTTGCATCAAAATAGTTTTTATCAATCGAACGCAGCTTTCATTTTTAATCGCTGAAAGATTTTCGCTGCACTAATTCACCCCCCCCCCCCCCCCCTCTTAGTGCTCTCGATCATAACATGCTTTACCTGGTTTGCCCTTGCCCTTTCCCTTCTTAAGGGACCTTTCTGCTTTCCTTTTCTTTCTGGTCTCACCAATGTAGAGAACTGGCTTCTCTTTCTTAATAGTACTCTCTGCCTCCCTCAACATATTGAGGAGCTCTGGGAGAGTCACCTCAAGCTTGTTCATATTAAAATTCATTATGAACTGTGAAAAGGAATCTGGTAGGGACTGAAGCACAATGTCCACACACAAGTTATCCTCTAAGACCATTCCTAGACCTGTGAGTTTCTCTATCCACTTAATCATCTTTAGGACATGGTTCTGAACTGGTGTCCCCTCTGTCATCCTAGCGTGGAAGAGCCTCTTGGATATCTCATATCGCTGAGTCCTTCCCTGTTCCTCAAACAATTTACGGACATGTAGGAGAATGGATCTGGCATCCATCTTTTCATGTTGTCTCTATAACTCAGGAGTCATAGAGCCCAACATATAACACTGAGCAAGAGTGGAGTCATCAATGTACTTCACGTAGCAAGCGATCTCATCCTCGCTTGCCCCTTCTTCAGGCGTAGGCATCACTGTATCAAGGACGTACATGATTTTCTTCGTTGTGATAACAATTCTCAAGTTACGGAGCCAATCCGTATAATTTGGACTAGTGAGGCGGTTGGCATCAAGTATGCCACGTAAGGGATTTGAAAGCGACATTTTCTGAAAATAAAGATGCAGCAGAAATGAATAACATACAGATTTTGCAAAAAATAAACTATTAAGATATGGACTTCTATCTTAATATGCTCCCACTATTTTACTAACGAGTCACGCGACACCCTCAGCACGTGAAACGGAAGTCTCCGGTAGACTTCTAGTAGGGATCAGGATCCAATCAACGTCTTAGTGTAACCTCGAGGGACTCGACCAATCACACTAAGCCTAAAAGGTAGGCAACTCTTGCCGATCACAAATCCTTGTGATTCCCGTCCTGTTCGGCCTTCGAATCACCATAGCCTCGAGGGACTCGACCAACCATGATGCTCGGTTAAGTTAACACCTTCGTTACAAGATGAGTTTGATTTGATAATATACCCTCGAGGGACTCGACCAAGCATACCATGCCCTCAGGTCACCGGTGACATCTCTATGTCATAAGCAAGATAGCGAATCGCGATATAGGTGAGTCTCGAGGGACTCGACCAACTCAACCTACACCGGGAATCGGTTCCTACTTATAACGATGGAAGGCCACGTGGGTCAATCTAATTGCCTCAGGTTTACCGACTTAATATTATTGAGAGAGATGTTTCTATGATTTGGTCTCCTAATATGACATGTCACACATATACGTATTTAATATATATCTACATCGCATGCAAATATATATACATATCTAGTATGTGTAAAAGTAATCACACCAGATGATCATGGACCACAACCTAATGTGATTAAGCCCTAGCCAGTAGGCCTAATCACTCACATCAAGATCTATGTGTGCAACGGTGCATCTCCATGCCCTGTGATCGTCCATCTCGTCCTCGTCGGTTCCGTCGACATCTTGATGCATCTTCATGCATCGCGATCATCCGTCTCGTGGGTCCTGCTATTGCATCCATGCTCCTGCTGCGCCTCCTCATGTGATTACAACTTAATCATAGGCACGCAGGCCCGACAATAACCGAGAAATATAATGGAGGCTCGTAAACCTCAATAATAATAATCACAAGTACACACATCATACGGTCCATGATCATCCGTCCACACATCATACATCACATGTATAAATAATCATCATCATGTAGGACTATTAGATAATAATAAAAATAATAATCAACTAAACCTTTTAATTAATTAATATTTTCTGAAATCAGGGACATGTAGGAAATTTCTCGGTTCCTAAAGATATTTTCGTAATTTGGACAAAAGACAGAAACTAAAATTTCTCAAATTCACAGGGGCAAAATTGTCTTTTTGCCCAAAACCCTAATTCCATCTTACTGCTGCCGTCGCCGTCGCCCTACTGGCGGCGGCCTGTGCGGCGGGGCGAGAGTGCTGCCCTCGCCTGCAGCCGGCACGCCCACTAGCGGCGCTGCCGCTGTAGGTGGGCGCCCCCGCGGGCGGTTCTGCCGGCGGGGCAACGCCCGCAGGCGGTGCTGTCCCGCCGGGTGGCCGCCCCTGTGGGGGGGTTTCACCCGCGGGAGTAGCGGCGGCAAGCGCCGCTGCCCTACGGCGCCTCACCCCGCGGGAGAAGCGGCCGTAGGCGCCTTTGCCCGCGGGCTGCCAACCCCGCCGGACGCAAGCCTGCTGCAAGCAGGCCGTCGGCCGGCTGCTGCAGACGCAGCCCCTGTGCTGCCCGCCTTCGGTTGTGCTGCATGCACGCAGATCGAGGGCAGCAACTATTGCTGCCCTTCCTTGTTTTTGTGTCAACGATTTTGACGTCAAAATTCTTCCTAAACACAACACACGCAGTTCAAAACCAATCATTCACACGAACAACCTGGGTATGATACCACTGTTGGGAAATCTTAGGGGCGACATCATATGCGCAACGGAAGAATAAGAAAATAAAATCCTCGATTCCCAAAGAGATGTTCGTCGTCGTGCGAAGATTGGTGCGCAAAATCCGCGAAACTTAAAACTGCGTATAGGGAGATCGTATATCCCTGTTGCCTTGCAGATCCTTAGGAGAGGGTGAAGGAGGTCAAGCGTCCTCCTCTCTAGCGGTGATCCACACAGCAAAGGCTCTAGCCTATGAGGCTCTGAATCCCTCCTATTTATAGAGGTCCCCTATCAAACCCTAATGGGTCCTCCCCTAGTGGGTATTGGATCTGCATCCAATAAGACAAGGGCTCCGTCGGATATCTCATATCCGAACCTCTACTCATCGTAATACCTATCATATGTGTGTGACCCTCTAGGCCCAATATCGAGCTGGCCATAAGTCATACCTGTCAGAACTCCTTCTAACTCAGTGAATTATTATCTCTGTAATAATTCACTCGACTCATCGACTATGGACGTACTAGGCCACTACGCCGTAGTCTCCAAACGATACAAGGGAATCCAATCCATTGGACATGTCTGTCCTCAATTACCGTGTACCTATAGTCCCTCATCCATCTAATATCCCAGAGACCGTATATCGAGCATGGTGCTGTCAGACCCATACGGTTTCTACTCGAGTCTCGCTCTAATCGGATTCTCCCGGAGAACTCTTTCTCTCTCAACCCGAATGACCCTGGCCAGGGATTTGTTTGAGCGAGAACACATGGGATATTCCTCTCATGACGCCGAGAGTGGATGATCCTCTATCGACACTCAATAGCCCTCGTAAGGTCGACTACCACTCCCAATGACCAGCTGTACTAGATCTGGGACAGCCAAACCTATAAGTCTGGTATCAAAGAGTGGAGCACTCATACAGGACATCCTTGGTGTCTCAAGTCTAAGGACCAAATACACTACTAGGACTACGGAATCGCTGTCCGACAATAAGGCATCATCAACCATCCAGCATTCCGTAAACGGATCAATCAGTGAACTCATTCTCCAATGAGCACCTGTACTATATCCCTAGTGTCCCTACATGAGCAGCTATGAGACCAGCTGCATCCATCATATGGACGGGTATACAGCACACCAGTCTGTCCGGTTATCACGATGTCCCTCTCGAGTAACCTATGACCGGGATTATTTAGGATATGTGTTTAAAGGTAAATCGATCTCATTATCGTGATCTCATTACGATCCGATTCCCATTGCACAAATCCAAGGACATCACAATATATATATATGCACATATGCAATAGTTATAAAGTGATATACGCCAAAATATAATAAGCAAAAAGATTCTGTATCAAGTCACACGTGCCATCACTCACGTGATTGGCTTGCAGGGCACCTATGACTAGCAGAGATCACGTTAGGATATTGGATGGCAGAAGGCTTTGGACGTCGGGCATCGGGCCAAGAGTGAAATTGCGCCAAGGATATCGGGGTTGTGGAGGTCAACCGCCGATTGGGCAACAAGCCGCAAAAGAGGACGATGCGCCGAAGAATCAGACGAAGCGCCAACCAATGACGTGCCGGGCAATAGAATGTCAATTCGCTTTGTAATAATTGTCTAGATCAGAGTAGAGTTTTGGCTTGTGTGTGCAGGATTAACTACGATAACGACGAAGACATAAAGCGAAACAAAGTGTCCAAGTCAAGCGCGAAGGATTTGTTGTGAGTTCGAGAGTTCGATGAAAGTCCGAAGGTTCATCGGGAATGCTGCCGGAACTAGCCGAGAATGAGTAGGGAGCTTGCCGAAGGGTTTTTCGGAAGCTCGCCGGAAGGTTCGTTGGAAGTTCGCGGAGCTCGCCGAGAAAGATCGGAGCTTACCGAAGAAGCTCATTGGAACTCGCCAAGATCAAATCGTGAAGTCTAGGAGCTTGCCGGGAGTCCGTAGAATGGTTTCCAAGAGTTCATCAAAAGACCGTCGGAAGTTCGCCGGAAGCTCGCCGGAAAAAGTCTTGACTTACGGACTTTGTAATAGCTTAGAAAATGTCTTTAAATTCGTAGTTAGCACGTTAATTAGGGTTAGGATTAGGTGTTAATCCTATAACTCAAGTAGGGGCCAATTGGGCCCGAGTTCGGACTGGTTTGGGCCAAGTTTGAAGCCCAACTAGTGAGCTGAAATAGTGTAAGCGGTAGCACCGCCAGATTAGGCGGTGGCATTGCCTAAAACCCGAGAACCAAGCGGTGGCACCGCTTGGCTGGGCGGTGGCACCGCCCAACACCCGAGAGCCAAGCGGTGGCACCGCCAGTCCACTGTCAGTGTCAGACACTGACAAGCGGTGGCACCACCACTGACAAGCGGTGGCACCGCTAGCATCGGGAACCAAAGAGAATTCAAATTTTGGAGCCCAAATTTGAATCCTCTTGTGGCCTATAAATACCCCTCAATTCTCAACTGAGTATACAACTTTTGGAGAAGCAATAGATTGAGAAAAAGGTCTTAGAAAAGTCTTAGCAAGTCTTGTTTTCAATTTGCTAGAGTGTTCACCTCCTTCTTTCTTGCTGAAAATTTGTAAGAGTGTGAACCGCTTGTAAAAGGTTGTAAGAGGGGTATTTGTCCTTCCCCTTCAAGAGATTTGCTAGTGGAAGGTGGGAGCCTCATCGAAGAGGGCCTCACAAGTGGATGTAGGTCATTTGACCGAACCACTTTAAAATTCGCGTGATCTCTGGTTTGCATTTTCTTATTGCTATTTACATTACTACAAACCTTCTTACGTGCTTTATTTTCTCATTACCTTTGTTGCACACCTTTACGAACACGCGTTCAAGTTAAGCTTTTCAAGTTCGGTTTTTATTGTATGAAAGATTTGTCAAAACCAACGTTTTAATCCGCTGCACTAATTCACCCCCCCCCCCCTCTTAGTGTCGCTCCGATCCTAACAATTGGTATCAGAGCCCGGTATTTCTCATTTCGGATTTACACCCGAGAGAAATGGTTCTTCATGGCTTTCAAGAGGGCTTATCAGTTTTTCGTCCACCGTTGTTTAACGGATTAGACTACACTTATTGGAAAACTCGAATGAGAGTTTTCTTGATTTCTATGAATTTGGATTTATGGAATATCATTGAAAACGGTTTTCAACTTCCCTCTAAATCGATGAACGAATGGTCGGATTTGGAGAAGAAGTATTTTTCTTTAAACGCAAAGGCTATGAATGCCTTATTTTGCACTTTGGACAAAAATGAGTTCAATCGGATTTCTACGTGCGAAACGGCCTTTGATATTTGGCGAACACTTGAAATCACGCACGAGGGAACTAGTAGAGTTAAAGACTCGAAAGTTAACATTTTATTACATGATTTTGAGGTTTTTCGAATGCAACCAAGCGAGACTATAGGCGACATGTACACCCGTTTCATGGATGTCGTCAATAATCTAAGAGTACTTGGTAAATCTTTTTCGAATTTTGATCTCGTAAGCAAGATCTTAAGATCCCTTCCAAAAAGGTGGGATCCTAAAATAATCGCAATACAAGAAACAAAGGATTTAAATATTTTTCCACTTGAAGAACTAATTGGTTCGTTGATGACATATAAAATGGTGCACAATGCAAATGATGAACAAAATCACCTTCCAAAGAACATGAAGAATTTGGAACTCCAGACAAATGAATACCACTTGAGCAATGACTCAAGTGATGAGGACAATGATGAACTTGAACTTCGAACACTAAATCTTAATAAGTTTATTAAACAAAAATCTAAAATAAACAATGAACTTGAATGGAGGAAGAGGCCAAAGAAGAGGAAGGCAACCAAGATGAATCAAAAACTTCCAAAGGTGAAACGGCGAATTGGGCTTTGACGAGCCTTGACTACAAGGTAAGTAACTCAACTCTCTTGAATTATTTTGAAATTACATAATACTTTTCATGAGTTATTTTTAATTTAGTTTAGGATTAATTACATGAAAATAAAAAATTTAGAAATCATGCTTATCATTCTAGTAATTTTGAAAATAATCATGAAAATTATATGTTTATGGTAAACAAAATGATTTTGATTAAAAATGCCTTATGAAATATGATATCATGCCTAATAAATTTATTTTTTGAAGGTATGCATGATGATAATGAGTTTTGGGTAATTTATAGTTTATTGATTATTGATGATTTCCACAATGATCTTTTACAATTTATGGATTATCGATTTATATCATGATGAAAGTTGCTTTCGAAAATGATGCACGGCTTTTGTATGCAAACTAAGCATGAAAAGATACCAAAAGTAATTCAAATTTAAAGCCCAAATTTAAATCCTCTTGGGGCCTATAAATATCCCTCAATTCTCAACAAAGATAACACCTTTTTGATAAGTTAGAAAGTGAGAAAAAGCTCTAGTAAATTTGGATGTAGGTCATTTGACCGAACCACTATACATAATGGTGTTCCTTAATGTGTGAGTGTTTAATTTTCTGAACCATTTCTTTACTTAGCTGCAAATCATTTGATTTTTATCTCTCTACTCTTGACTACCTTTACTTGAGCTATTTTAGCTAAGTCATCCGCTATTTTAGCTACCTTTACTCTTGACTACCTTTACATATTGATTATGGTATTTCTCCTTTTTGTTGATAACAAAGGGGGAGAAGTATGTTAATTATATGTCATGATTTTATCATGACATGTTGCTTGGATTTTTGAATCCAAGAGTTTCTATCAATATGGTATATTGATAGGGGGAGTTTGTTTAAACTTCGAGAGTTAAGGTTAACTCCGTCGTCGATTGGTTGTCATCATAAAAAAGGGGCAGATTGTTAAATCTCGAATTTTGATGATGAAACCAATCAATATGTATTTATGTTTTAATCTGCGTTTTGAGTGACGCAAGATGCTTCGATCAGGATGAGATAATTAAAGTAGGAAAATCATGTTGGGTTGGAGGAACATGTCAAAAGATTGGACGTCGGGCCGGTGGATCAGTTGACGTATCAACAGAAGGCTTTGAGACATGGATTCGGGCATCGAGCCAAGAAGAGCAGACATTGCGCCAAGGATATCAGAGTTGCGGAGTCAACTAGCTGATTGGGAAATAGGCCGTAGGAGAGAACGATGCGCCGAAGAATCGGACGAAGCATCGAGGGACCAATGACATGCCGGACAACTTGATTAGATGCTTAGGATTAATTATCTAGATCGAAGTATATTTTACATATGTAGGATAAACTACAATAGCATGAAGACATAAAGCAAGTTTATCGGAGTCAAGTTCGATAGGTGTTCGAGAGTCCGCCGAAAGTCCAAAGAATCGTCGGAAGTGCTGCCGGAACCAACCGAGATAGAATCGTGGACTTGCCGAAGTTTTCGGAAGTCCGCCGGAAAGATCGTCGGTGGTTCACGGAGATCACCGAGAAGGTTCAGATACTTGCCAAAGACTTGTTGAACTCGCCACAAGACCGGGAGCCTGTTGGGAGTCCATCGGAAGAAATCCGAGGGTGTATCGAAAGTCCGTTGGAAGTTCGCTAGAAAGCTCGCTGGAAGGAAACTCGATGTTGTCGGTTAAAATATACTTAAGGCTATGTCTTAATTTCGTAGTTTACATATAATTTGGGTTAGGATTAAGGGTTAATCCTATAACCCGGTTAGGGGCCAATTGGGCCCGAGTTTGGACTGGTTTGGGCCATGTTTGGAGCCCAACCAATGAGCTGGAATAGTCCAGGCGATGGCACCGCCGAGAACTTGAGAGGTCCAACGGTGGCACCACCAGTACACTGCTAGACTGGGCGGTGGTACCACCTAGAACCCGAGAGGTCCGACCTATAAATATCCATTAATTCTCAACAGAGATAACACCTTTTTGACAAGTTAGAAAGTGAGAAAAAGCTCTAGTAAAGTTGGATGTAAGTCAGTTTAATTTTCTGAACCATTTCTTTACTTAGCTACAAATCATTCGATTTTTATCTCTCCCCCCCCCCCCTCTTAGTGTCGCTCCGATCCTAACAATAATAGCCAAGTTGGAGAGGACGATGCGCCGAAGAATCGGACGAAGCATCGAGGGACCAATGACATGCCGGACAACTTGATTAGATGCTTAGGATTAATTGTCTAGATCGAAGTGTATTTTACATATGTAGGGTTAACTATGATAGCATGAAGTTATAAAGCAAGTTTACTAGAATCAAGTTCGATTGGTGTTCGAGAATCCGCCGAAAGTCCGAAGAATCGTCGGAAGTGCTGCCGGAACCAACCGAGATAGAATCGTGGACTTGTCGAAGTTTTTGGAAGTCCGCCGGAAATATCATCGAAGGTTCACGGAGATCACCGAGAAGGTTCGGATACTTGCCAAAGACTTGTTGAACTCGCCACAAGAACTGGTGCCTGTTGGGAGTCTGTCAGAAGAAATCCGAGGGTGTATCGCAAGTCCGTTAGAAGTTTGCCAGAAAGCTCACTGGAAGGAAACTCGACATTGTCGGTTAAAATTTGCTTAGGGCTATGTCTTAATTTTGTAGTTTACATATAATTTGGATTAGGATTAAGGGTTAATCCTATAACTCGGTTAGGGGCCAATTGGGCCTGAGTTTGGACTGGTTTGGGCCAAGTTTGGAGCCTAGCCAATGAGCTGAAACAGTCTAGGCGGTGGCACCACCCAGAACCCGAGAGGTCCGACGGTGGCATCGCCAGTACACTATTAGATTGGCCGGTGGCACCGCCTAGAACCTGAGAGGTCCGGTAGTGGCACCGCTAGTACACTATCGGTGTCAGACACTAACAGGCGATGGCACCACCAGCACCGGGAAACCCAAAAGTAATTCAAATTTAGAGCCCAAATTTGAATCCTCTTGGGGCCTATAAATATCCCTCAATTCTCAACAGAGATAACACCTTTTTGATAAGTTAGAAAGTGAGTAAAAGCTCTAGTAAAGTTGGATGTAGGTCATTTGACCGAACCACTATACATAATGGTGTTCCTTGAATGTGTGAGTGTTTAATTTTCTGAACCATTTCTTTACTTAGCTGCAAATCATTTGATTTTTATCTCTCTACTCTTGACTACCTTTACTTGAGCTATTTTAGCTAAGTCATCCGCTATTTTAGCTACCTTTACTCTTGACTACCTTTACATATTGATTATGGTATTTCTCCTTTTTGTTGATAACAAAGGGGGAGAAGTATATTAATTATATGTCATGATTTTATCATGACATGTTGCTTGGATTTTTGAATCCAAGAGTTTCTATCAATATGGTATATTGATAGGGGGAGTTTGTTTAAACTTCGGGAGTTAAGGTTAACTCCGTCGTCGATTGGTTGTCATCATCAAAAAGGGGCAGATTGTTGAATCTCGAATTTTGATGATGAAACCAATCAATATGTATTTATGTTTTAATTTACGTTTTGAGTGATGCAGGATGCTTCGATCAGGATGAGACAATTAAAGTAGGAAAATCATGTTGGGTCGGAGGAACATGTCAAAAGATTGGACGTCGGGTCGGTGGATCGGTTGACGTATCGATAGAAGGCTTTGAGACATGGATTCGGGCATCGAGCCAAGAAGAGCAGACATTGCGCCAAGGTTATCAGAGTTGCGGAGTCAACTGGCTGATTGGGCAATAGGCCGCAGGAGAGAACGATGCGCCGAAGAATCGGACGAAACATCGAGGGACCAATGACATGCCGGACAACTTGATTAGATGCTTAGGATTAATTGTCTAGATCGAAGTATATTTTACATATGTAGGATAAACTACAATAGCATGAAGACATAAAGCAAGTTTATCGGAGTCAAGTTTGATAGGCGTTCGAGAGTCCGTCGAAAGTCCGAAGAATCGTTGGAAGTGCTGCCGGAACCAACCGAGATAGAATCGTGGACTTGCCGAAGTTTTCGGAAGTTCGCCGGAAAGATCGTCGTTGGTTCACGGAGATCACCGAGAAGGTTCAGATACTTGCCAAAGACTTGTTGAACTCACCACAAGACCGGGAGCTTGTTGGGAGTCCGTCGGAAGAAATCCGAGGGTGTATCGAAAGTCCGTTGGAAGTTCGCCAGAAAGCTCGCTGGAAGGAAACTCGATGTTGTCGGTTAAAATATATTTAAGGCTATGTCTTAATTTCGTAGTTTACATATAATTTGGGTTAGGATTAAGGGTTAATCCTATAACCAGGTTAGGGGCCAATTGGGCCCGAGTTTGGACTGGTTTGGGCCAAGTTTTGAGCCCAACCAATGAGCTGGAATAGTCCAGGCGATGGCACCGCCCAAAACCTGAGAGGTCCAATGGTGGCACCACCAGTACACCTGGGTGGTGGGATCGCCTAAAACCCGAGAGGTCCGACCTATAAATATCCATTAATTCTCAACAGAGATAACACCTTTTTGACAAGTTAGAAAGTGAGAAAAAGCTCTAGTAAAGTTGGATGTAGGTCGGTTTAATTTTCTGAACCATTTCTTTACTTAGCTACAAATCATTCGATTTTTATCTCTCCCCCCCCCCTCTTAGTGTAGCTCCGATCCTAATAATAATAGCCAAGTTGGAGAGGACGATGCGCCGAAGAATCGGACGAAGCATCGAGGGACCAATGACATGCCGGACAACTTGATTAGATGCTTAGGATTAATTGTCTAGATCGAAGTGTATTTTACATATGTAGGGTTAACTATGATAGCATGAAGTTATAAAGCAAGTTTACTAGAATCAAGTTCGATTGGTGTTCGAGAATCCGCCGAAAGTCCGAAGAATCGTCGGAAGTGCTGCTGGAACCAACCGAGATAGAATCGTGGACTTGTCGAAGTTTTTGGAAGTCCGCCGAAAATATCATCGAAGGTTCACGGAGATCACCGAGAAGGTTCGGATACTTGCCAAAGATTTGTTGAACTCGCCACAAGACCGGGAGCCTGTTGGGAGTCCGTCAGAAGAAATCCGAGGGTGTATCGGAAGTCCGTTAGAAGTTTGCCAGAAAGCTCACTGGAAGGAAACTCGACATTGTCGGTTAAAATTTACTTAGGGCTATGTCTTAATTTTGTAGTTTACATATAATTTGGATTAGGATTAAGGGTTAATCCTATAACTCGGTTAGGGGCCAATTGGGCCTGAGTTTGGACTGGTTTGGGCCAAGTTTGGAGCCTAGCCAATGGGCTGAAACAGTCTAGGCGGTGGCACCACCCAGAACCCGAGAGGTCCGACGGTGGCATTGCCAGTACACTATTAGATTGGGCGGTGGCACCGCCTAGAACCTGAGAGGTCCGATAGTGGCACCGCTAGTACACTATCAGTGTCAGACACTAACAGGCGATGGCACCACCAGCACTGGGAAACCCAAAAGTAATTCAAATTTAGAGCCCAAATTTGAATCCTCTTGGGGCCTATAAATATCCCTCAATTCTCAACAGAGATAACACCTTTTTGATAAGTTAGAAAGTGAGAAAAAGCTCTAGTAAAGTTGGATGTAGGTCATTTGACCGAACCACTATACATAATGGTGTTCCTTGAATGTGTGGGTGTTTAATTTTCTGAACCATTTCTTTACTTAGCTGCAAATCATTTGATTTTTATCTCTCTACTCTTGACTATCTTTACTTGAGCTATTTTAGCTAAGTCATCCGCTATTTTAGCTACCTTTACTCTTGACTACCTTTACATATTGATTATGGTATTTCTCCTTTTTGTTGATAACAAAGGGGGAGAAGTATGTTAATTATATGTCATGATTTTATCATGACATGTTGCTTGGATTTTTGAATCCAAGAGTTTCTATCGATATGGTATATTGATAGGGGGAGTTTGTTTAAACTTTGGGAGTTATGGTTAACTCCGTCGTCGATTGGTTGTCATCATCAAAAAGGGGCAGATTGTTGAATCTCGAATTTTGATGATGAAACCAATCAATATGTATTTATGTTTTAATTTACGTTTTGAGTGATACAGGATGCTTCGATCAGGATGAGACAATTAAAGTAGGAAAATCATGTTGGGTCGGAGGAACATGTCAAAAGATTGGACGTCGGGTCGGTGGATCGGTTGACGTATCGATAGAAGGCTTTGAGACATGGATTCGGGCATCGAGCCAAGAAGAGCAGACATTGCGCCAAGGTTATCAGAGTTGCGGAGTCAACTGGCTGATTGGGCAATAGGCCGCAGGAGAGAACGATGCGCCGAAGAATCGGACGAAACATCGAGGGACCAATGACATGCCGGACAACTTGATTAGATGCTTAGGATTAATTGTCTAGATCGAAGTATATTTTACATATGTAGGATAAACTACAATAGCATGAAGACATAAAGCAAGTTTATCGGAGTCAAGTTTGATAGGCGTTCGAGAGTCCGCCGAAAGTCCGAAGAATCGTCGGAAGTGCTGCCGGAACCAACCGAGATAGAATCGTGGACTTGCCGAAGTTTTCGGAAGTCCGCCGGAAAGATCGTCGGTGGTTCACGGAGATCACCGAGAAGGTTCAGATACTTGCCAAAGACTTGTTGAACTCGCCACAAGACCGGGAGCCTGTTGGGAGTCCGTCGGAAGAAATCCGAGGGTGTATCGAAAGTCCGTTGGAAGTTCGCCAGAAAGCTCGCTGGAAGGAAACTCGATGTTGTCGGTTAAAATATATTTAAGGCTATGTCTTAATTTCGTAGTTTACATATAATTTGGGTTAGGATTAAGGGTTAATCCTATAACCCGGTTAGGGGCCAATTGGGCCCGAGTTTGGACTGGTTTGGGCCAAGTTTTGAGCCCAACCAATGAACTGGAATAGTCCAGGCGATGGCACCGCCCAAAACCTGAGAGGTCCAATGGTGGCACCACCAGTACACCTGGGCGGTGGGACCGCCTAGAACCCGAGAGGTCCGACTTATAAATATCCATTAATTCTCAACAGAGATAACACCTTTTTGACAAGTTAGAAAGTGAGAAAAAGCTCTAGTAAAGTTGGATGTAGGTCAGTTTAATTAATGGATATTTATAAGTCGGACCTCTCGGGTTCTAGGCGGTGTTATCTCTGTTGTAAATTGTAAATGATGCACGGCTTTTGTATGCACGGACCTCTCAAGTTCTCGGCGGTGCCATCGCCTGGACTATTCCAGCTCATTGGTTGGGCTCCAAACATGGCCCAAACCAGTCCAAACTCGGGCCCAATTGGCCCCTAACCGGGTTATAGGATTAACCCTTAATCCTAACCCAAATTATATGTAAACTACGAAATTAAGACATAGCCTTAAGTATATTTTAACCGACAACATCGAGTTTCCTTCCAGCGAGCTTTCTAGCGAACTTCCAACGGACTTTCGATACACCCTCGGATTTCTTCCGATGGACTCCCAACAGGCTCCCGGTCTTGTGGCGAGTTCAACAAGTCTTTGGCAAGTATCTGAACCTTCTCGGTGATCTCCGTGAACCACCGACGATCTTTCCGGCGGACTTCCGAAAACTTCGGCAAGTCCACGATTCTATCTCGGTTGGTTCCGGCAGCACTTCCGACGATTCTTTGGACTTTCGGCGGACTCTCGAACACCTATCGAACTTGACTCCGATAAACTTGCTTTATGTCTTCATGCTATTGTAGTTTATCCTACATATGTAAAATATACTTCGATCTAGATAATTAATCCTAAGCATCTAATCAAGTTGTCCGGCATGTCATTGGTCCCTCGATGCTTCGTCCGATTCTTCGGCGCATCGTTCTCTCCTACGGCCTATTTCCCAATCAGCTAGTTGACTCCGCAACTCTGATATCCTTGGCGCAATGTCTGCTCTTCTTGGCTCGATGCCCGAATCCATGTCTCAAAGCCTTCTGTTGATACGTCAACTGATCCACCGGCCCGACGTCCAATCTTTTGACATGTTCCTCCAACCCAACATGATTTTCCTACTTTAATTATCTCATCCTGATCGAAGCATCTTGCGTCACTCAAAACGCAGATTAAAACATAAATACATATTGATTGGTTTCATCATCAAAATTCGAGATTTAACAATCTGCCCCTTTTTTATGATGACAACCAATCGACGACGGAGTTAACCTTAACTCCCGAAGTTTAAACAAACTCCCCCTATCAATATACCATATTGATAGAAACTCTTGGATTCAAAAATCCAAGCAACATGTCATGATAAAATCATGACATATAATTAACATACTTCTCCCCCTTTGTTATCAACAAAAAGGAGAAATACCATAATCAATATGTAAAGGTAGTCAAGAGTAAAGGTAGCTAAAATAGCGGATGACTTAGCTAAAATAGCTCAAGTAAAGGTAGTCAAGAGTAGAGAGATAAAAATCAAATGATTTGCAGCTAAGTAAAGAAATGGTTCAGAAAATTAAACACTCACACATTAAGGAACACCATTATGTATAGTGGTTCGGTCAAATGACCTACATCCAAATTTACTAGAGCTTTTTCTCACTTTCTAACTTATCAAAAAGGTGTTATCTTTGTTGAGAATTGAGGGATATTTATAGGCCCCAAGAGGATTTAAATTTGGGCTTTAAATTTGAATTACTTTTGGGTTTCCCGGTGCTGGTGGTGTCATCGCCTGTTAGTGTCTGACACTGATAGTGTACTAGCGGTGCCACTACCGGACCTCTCAGGTTCTAGGCGGTGCCACCGCCCAATCTAATAGTGTACTGGCGATGCCACCGTCGGACCTCTCGGGTTCTGGGCGGTGCCACCGCCTAGACTGTTTCAGCTCATTGGCTAGGCTCCAAACTTGGCCCAAACCAGTCCAAACTCAGGCCCAATTGGCCCCTAACCGAGTTATAGGATTAACCCTTAATCCTAATCCAAATTATATGTAAAATACAAAATTAAGACATAGCCCTAAGCAAATTTTAACTGACAATGTCGAGTTTCCTTCCAGTGAGCTTTCTAGCAAACTTCTAACGGACTTCCGATACACCCTCGGATTTCTTCTGACGGACTCCCAACAGGCTCCCGGTCTTGTGGCGAGTTCAACAAGTCTTTGGCAAGTGTCCGAACCTTCTCGGTGATCTCCGTGAACCTTCGACGATCTTTCCGGCGGACTTCCAAAAACTTCGACAAGTCCACGATTCTATCTTGGTTGGTTCCGGCAGCACTTCCGACGATTCTTCGGACTTTCGGCGGATTCTCGAACACCCATCGAACTTGATTCTAGTAAACTTGCTCTATGACTTCATGCTATCATAGTTAATCCTACATATGTAAAATACACTTCGATCTAGACAATTAATCCTAAGCATCTAATCAAGTTGTCCGCCATGTCATTGGTCCCTCGATGCTTCGTCCGATTCTTCGGCGCATCGTCCTCTCCTATGGCCTATTGCCCAATCGGCCAGTTGACTCCGCAACTCTGATATCCTTGGCACAATTTCCGCTCTTCTTGGCTCGATACCCGAATCCACGTCTCGAAGCCTTCTGTCGATACGTTAACCGATCCACCGGCTCGACGTCCAATCTTCTAACATGTTCCTCCGGCCCAACATGATTTTCTTGCTTTAATTGTCTCATCCTGATCGAAGCATCCTGCGTCACTCAAAACGCGGATTAAAACATAAACACATATTGATTGGTTTCATCATCAAATTCTGAGATTCAATAATCTCCCCCTTTTTGATGATGACAACTAATCGACGACGGAGTTAACCTTAACTCCCAAAGTTGAAACAAACTCCCCCTATCAATATACTATATTGATAGAAACTCTTAGATTCAAAAATCCAAGCAACATGTCATGATAAAATCATGACATATAATCAACATACTCTCCCTCTTTGTTATCAACAAAAAGGAGAAATACCATAATCAAGTTTTCGTGATATACAAGTTTAACTCATTGCATGAAAAACATAATATCCATTTTTATCGTCATGTAAGTTTGCTATCATCATAGATATACATGGTAGTACGATAGCATATTTACAATACACAAGCTAGCAAAAACGCAAGCTAGCAATTTTGAGATATTCAAGAAAGCAACTCTTGCTTCTTGAAATATAAGTTTTGCTAGATGCACAACTTTTTGCTTCATGAGATAGGCAAGATAGCACTCCTTGGTGATGTTCAATATAGTAATTTCTTCTCTTTGGAGAAGTATAATTTTTATTTTTTTCTTGAATTGTGCGAGCTCGTAAATTAACTTTCTAGCATTATTTACTCTCCCTTTGTCATTGTCAAAAAGAAGGAAAGACCCTTTACGTTAATTTTTAAATTATGACAAATGTAAATAGTATAGATGAAAATTCATCATTATCATACGTAAAAGTATTACATGCATAATACCAAATCATCATATATATTTTTAAAACATATAAACTCAGTATGATTTCAAATCATCATTCATATTATTTCAATCATCACTATAACTTATCATGCACAAAACGTCAAATCATCTAACATGATGTAAATATTTATTTTTAAAATATTTATCACTATTTTCATGTATGATAATAAAGTATTCATGATATCGAACATTAAATTAATATTTTTAAATATTTATCACTTCATTGTTGGTATCAAACATTTATCATTTAAAGTATTCATCGTACACATGATAAAAGTATTCATGATACATATCATATGCAATACATCACATATATCATCATAATAAAAAGTATATATATTATTTCAAATCATAAATATTTGAAATGATAATAATCTATCAAATTAGCTCCTGCCGATCATAACTTTTCCCCATTTATAACAGTTATCGCACCCGACAATAAGAACACGCCGCCGTTGCTTGTGATAGCACATTAGCTTCTGTCCTCCATGAGCAGAAGAACAGTCGGTGTTAACAATCAGAGGAGATGACGAAGTTGCGTGACTGGATGTCGATGAACGCAAAACACATAACTGGAGAAGACATCAATAGTGCCTTTATTAGCCCAAAGACTCAGACCAAAATGACAATATGTGCATAAATTTGTCAAAGAATTAAACCGGGAAATATTCGACTATAAATGTTAAGGAAATATTCTTTCGGATTATATCACTATAAATATTTTACTAGACTATTATAATCTCATATATTATTTACTAAAATTATTATGGTTCTAATATCAAATATCATGATCTAGGTTTAATGAGTTAATTAATTTATCAACTTAGTTTCATTCAAATCATTAATCAAAATATTTAAATTAAAATGGATATATTTAAATTATTAATCAAAATATTTAAATTAAAATTGATAATAATATACGCAGATTCAAATTAAAATGGATAGTAATATACTTATCAGATGGCAAATCCACGTTGCATGTGAGACTCTACGTGTCATAACTTTAACTCGAGAGCGAGCGTTTAATCGAACTGAAATGGGCATCACCGACGCTTTCCTCGTCTGCAACCATTAGCTTCCAGCGGTTCTTCATCATCAACACCAAGTCCAAAGCTGACTCGTTCAACGACCCACATCACACCTTGTGATGGCGTGGTGGGGTTGATAACTTTAGGTGAACGACACGAACTCCCATCTGTCATTCCATGCACACTACACACATCACATACATATGCATATCACTAGTTGTATGGCGTTAACATCAATGGTATTTTGGTAGCTTAAAGGTCAAGCTGTACATTCATTCATTAGAAGAGGAAGCAGGAGGAAGAAGAGATGATGACAGGGACTGATCTTAGCTGTAGTTTAAGTAAACCAAAGGAGGAGGTAATGGGTAAGTGGGCATGGCAGTTGAGCTGACATGAGGACAGTTGGGACACCGCTGCTTCCATCTCTCCTTCATCGTCTCCGTGGATGCATCTCCTGTCGTCCACTGGGATCGATGTTGTGGTTGACGCGTCCCCAACCTCTTCTCAACTCCCAAACTCTCTCTCCACCAATCCTCTCCTCTATAAATCATCCATGGGTTGCTCTGATGCAGCAGTCTTCGATGGAGAGCTTGGAGGATGAAGAACAAGCCCAGCTCGCACCGCCAGCCTCGGGCTCCACTCTGTGTCCTCCTCCTTACGTGGGGCAACCTGCGCCGTTCCCACTTCCGGAGTTGACTTGGGGCGTTGACTTGGGTTCGTTGTTCCAGGTGTTGCAGCAGCAGCAGCAGCAGGCGGCGGCGGCGCCAGTGGCCGTGACGGAGCTGACGGTGGGAAGGGGGAGCGGGAGCAGAGCTGGTGGTGACAGGGAGAAGGGGAAGGGCGGCTCCGGTGGGAGGGGGAAGAAGGTTGGCCGGCCGAGGTTTGCGTTCCAGACGAAGAGCCCGAATGACATCCTCGATGATGGGTATCGCTGGCGGAAGTATGGACAGAAGGCAGTCAAGAACAGTGCATATCCCAGGTGAGAGCTGATCCAGTTCACCATGCAAGCCTTCGTTCTTGATGAGTGGCAGAAGAACTGCAACCTTTAAAGCTCATCAACCAAAAGAAATCCAAGTTTAAAGTAAGAAGAAGGGAAATTAGGGTTTCCGTTCTCTTGAAACCACAAGGTTTTGAGTTCTTAATTCAACATGGAAGTATCAGTGGGTTGGGCCTCTTAATTAACCATTGCATGCTGATGCTGATTGATCTTTCATTGCATGCATGAATGTGTTGCAGTTCAGATGGTCTTTAGAGTGTGAAATGAGTTTCATTATCTAGTCTAAAGATTCTAAAAGCAATAATAGAACCCAAATCAAAACATTCGATTCACAATAGGTAAAATCAAACTATAAGTTTCCTTGAGTTAATATCTAAATCAAATTACAAATCATCTCTCACGAAGATCCTAAAGAATTTCTCTAGCTCGCTGTATTTATAAGAAAGAACAAAAAAAACGGAAGCACTCAAAGGTGTTATGTTACATCCTCCCCTTACAAGTTGCAAAGATGTATGGGGTATTTATAGACTAACTAAAAAATCGTAAGCACTCGAGCTTTTTTCCCTTCTGAATTACCCTTGTTTTCCAAATAATTTAATTTATATTATAAATCCAAAAATTCTTGGAAATTCTAACAAGAAGTATATCGATACTACAGAACTACTTCACAATAAATATGATTCCACTCTATTTCACAATAAATATGGAACTAATCAAATTAACATACATGAATTTAAAGTTTATTAAGTTGTGGGTCAAATTCAATATATTTCACCTGTCTCTTTCCAACTTTTAATTCATTCTTTTAATCTTAGAATATTCTCTTAACTTTGCTTGTCAATTATCCTAATCTTTATTCAGAAACTGCTTGCTTATGGTTTGATTATTAGGACCTATAAACAATGTAAACAATGAATCGTGCATTAAACAACATATGCACTAATAATAGCATGACTACTCAAACTACAGTGCCAGAGTTGAACATTAATAATAGCATGCATTAGGTTTAACTGAATGATGCTATATATCCATCAAAATTAGAGAAGAATATGAGTTGCTGTTATTCATCTTCAAGCTAAGTTGCATGCATGACATCTCAATCTGCACAACCTACATTAGTGTGTGCCTAATCCTTGTACTAATCTCAGTCAGATCAAACCCATTGTGTTATCATCTAACATTTGCAAATAATTTTCTAGTTGCTAATGCAATATTATAATACGTTCACATACGTTCACAAACGCAAACTCTCTTTATTTCTATCTCCAATCTTAATATATTTTGGGAGAATGGTGGTCAATTAAGGGAAGCATATGCTGCCAATTAACAGTGGGCTAGTGAGACATACATTCAAAGCTTGTTGGAATGTAAACAAAATGGAATCCCAATAACTAATTAGGTGGAATTATATTACAAAATATACCACTTATGGCTTTGTGGAAAAGTTTAAAATTTAGAGAGAAAGGTGATGAAGAACAGGAATTTTAAATTAGTAATTATTATTATTTTATTTTTCTCTTTTTGAATTGACAAACAAATAAATTTTGAACAACTGAAAAGATAATACATAATGTTCAGCAAATATTTCTACTTTTAGAGGATTTATTACCAAAACCTCATGTTCATTTCCTTCCATTTGTAGTTGCTGGCATAATAAAAATATTTGTGCAGATGTGAAGTATGTCCCTGTGGAATCTATCGTAGGCTTCTCAATATATCATGTCTTTTTTTTTTTTTACCCAAATAAAAAATAGTTAAAAGGGGGATAATTAATCCCTCATCCATAGATTGGAAGGTCGTTCCCCTTTCTTGGAGCTGACGACACCTACTAACTCGATGTTAGTAGAAATTATAGAGAAAAAGAGAGGAAAATCTTTTCGATTTTCATCATTTCCACATACTACTTTCCTACGTAGAAGAATCTATCCGATTGTATTTTCGATGATTTCTTGTCACACAGTGGGGTATGGTATGTAGGATCCCTTACAATAACACTAATGCAAGTTTTTTTTCTTCTTTTTTTTAAACAAAATTTATGATTAGGTTTATCAATTTATATTTACCTATTCACAGTTTAATCCAAGGATGGAGGTTTGTATCACTGCTCTAACACTCTATTATTAACCCTTGTAAATTATATGAGAAATCTCAACATAACATGCTGCTGTACATATGCATGGATTTCTATCTTCTCTCTGTTTCACATGAACCACATGATTGATTGCATGGATGAAGAAGCTACTACCGGTGCATCCACCACACGTGCAACGTGAAGAAGCAGGTCCAACGTCTCTCCAAGGACACGAGCATCGTCGTCACCACGTACGAAGGCATCCACAACCATCCCTGCGAGAAGCTAATGGAGGCTCTCACCCCTCTCCTCAAGCAGATCCAATTCCTCACCAGGTTCTGAACCCCTACTGTAAACATCGATCGATAAAATGTACGCATGTATACTCACATGCTCGCTTACGCTGTGTGCTGTATAAATACATCCCGAACTCCCAACTCAATGTTTGATTCGACGAACACATGAAATAATTTCCCATTTCTGCAGTTTACATATATATATATATATATATATATATATATATATACACGTAATTATCATTTTCATTCCATCGAAACTCGATATATATAGTTCAATCAACATCTATGGGATGATACTTCATGTCCGCTTATAGAGATAACGAGGAATCTACTGAATATGATGCATTACAATGATACTCGAGGGAAATATTTCTTTGTTAAACCCAAGTCAATAACGATGAAACGATTTCATCAAATAAGATTAATGATCAAAATCGATCATATCAACCCGACTCCCACTCCTGTGTTAGACTTCTTCTGCAGCGACGTGCTCAGCGGAGCCGCCGAGCTCCACCTGCACACTCACGTCTTCTCCCCTGCGACCTCAGTGATGTGTCGGCCTGCCTTCGACATGCCCACCGAGCGAGTCGCAGTGGCACAGCTTAACGACATTCTTATGGTGAACTCGTCGACGCTGGAAACGGACCTTGGAGTATGTGGCTGCACAGTCGGATGGCTACGATGAGGTAACTGATGGAGTCGAAGAGAGTGGAATCAAGGCGGGATGACGGCCATGGCCAAACGTAGACGACCAAAAACCTCCTCGTTTGACCAAGGAGATAAAGGCCCACAATTGTGGTCAAAGTCAACAAGAAAAAATAAAGTAAGGATACAAGGAAACGCCGTTGCCGGGGATCGAACCCGAGCAACCCGCGTGACGGACCAGAATACTCACCACCATAGTGCTACGACCTTGGGGAAATCAATTGGATCAATAAAATAATTATATAATATATAAAAATGAAAATTAATGTTCCAACGGGCAATCTTTGTGACTCACTCGGCATTTTCGGCAGGGATCATAAAGAAACGCCTTTCTTTCTCCAATAAATAACCCGAGAACCGTCGGCCGCATCGATGACCATGGTGTAGCCCTAGTGGTCGATCGACCCCTCTTGTTCATGTCCTTGCGCTTCTCCCTCTCCTCCTTGCCCCCCTTTTGTCGGAACGCTGTCCTCTTCCTGATCCCCGCCTCGCGACCTCTCATGGCGCCGACCAAGGTGGTCGCGGAGTACGCCAAGTCCGGCCGGTCCTCGTGCAAGAGCTGCAGTAAGGCGATCGCGGCCGGCGCGCTGCGGCTCGGCTCCTCGGCCAATGACCCGCGTGGGTTCGATCTCGTCCGTTGGTTCCACGTTGATTGCTTCCCGGCCGCGTCCCTCGCCCTTGCCGCCGCCGACGAGATCGTCGGCTTTTCATCTTTGAAGGTCCCGCCACGTCTAAGATGCATTGCCTATCGCGACTTTCCACTGTTATCTTCTTCGGCTCCCCCCTTACATTTTGGGTTTTGTGGGTGATTCAGGACCACGAAAAGGACGCATTGAGGAAGCTGGAGCCTTCCGCATCATCAAACCAAATAACTGAAGAGGTAAGGATCATTGTTCAAGCTAAAGACGTGCTCAAGATTTAAATATTTATTGTATTCGAAATCACCACTCAACAAAGTGGACTGAGAGTGGAGAAAGTGGCGCTTGGCGCTAAAGAAAAAAACAACTCATGTCGGACTCTGGACAGAGAATAAGGGTTTTGAAGATGCTTAGTTGCTGATTCCTGTTAAGCGCTAATCTATGTTCTTTCTTTTCCCTTATCTGTTTAGAGGCGTGCGTGCTTGCATGTGTCTCATATGGTTGGGAGTTTTCCATGATTACTACTGTCTTAATCTGATAACGCTGAATTATCTTTCATTTTGAAGTTTGATAAATTAGAGAATGCTTTGGCATTTTGCTGTGTGTCTGAGAATCCTTATAGATCTCACTAGTCTTGTATGATGCAAAAAACTTGTAGAATTTGGCAATTTTCATGAATACCACAATTTTTGGTATTCATCTTGGCTGGCAGTTCTGATTCAAGGATGTTGACAAAATTCTGATTATGTAAACTTCGTTCTTTGATTACCTCTTCACATTGCTGCCTTTCTCTATGGTTGTTCTAGTGTTCTACTTATGTTTTGTTCTGTATCTAGATTAGTTTGGCTGCATTACTGTATAATTGAGATAGATACTACCAAATGAAACAATTTAATTGTATGATGCTTGGTTTATTGAAGAAAGCTTGTTCATTATTTAATTTAGGTTGATTTATCATTACTCTCATAGGTCCATAAAAGATGTCGTGGTGCATATGTGAAGATGGAGGCAAAGAGTTCAAAGAAACCAAAGGTTAAGTTATTCTCCTATTCATCTGAAATAACTATTGTTGTTTTGACTTTAACTTGGCCTCGACTCTCCTTTTAAGATCTGCATTGCGGATGAAGCTGGGAGTGAAGATTTGGTGGAAGAGAGACCAGAGGGACAAAAGGTAGATCTGCTTTTCTACTGAGCTAGATTGTAGTGATAGATCATTTGACTAAATATGTTTGTGCCTAGTGGTACTATGCTCCATGGAAAAAGAGCCCAATTTTGGCTTGTATTTTCTTTGACAGTTTTTTGTATGTTTAACTCTCATGTTGTTCTTAATGTGTACTGGTAAAATTTTTCACCAAATTGGTTTTCCTATAAGTTTATTTGTCTCTTTGAATGCTCTTTCAGAGGGGGAACTTTACATTCTTGAAGTCTGTATGGTAATTTCTTGTAATTCTAATGTTAACCAACGAAGTTCCTGATCATGGTTATCTTTATATCTAGCTGACGCGTAACATTAGTAGTTACTTGTCTAGTCGTTGCTTGGCCTGGCTCTTTTCACTTTAGTAGCTTGGCCGTTTGTACTACTAAGCTTGCCCCTTTTAGTAAGGGAGGAATCTTAGATAGGCGAGGAATGGCTTGAAAATACTATATTTCTCTTGTTCTTTGAATTCTCTCTGACTCTGATGAGCTGACCTATATCTGAGGAAGCCCGAGATGTGATGTTAGATAGACCGCTGTCCTTTCCGCCGCGTGTAATACAATAATCAAGAATGGATCTTGTCCTTTCTTTAGAAAAGGGCCCAAGGTACAACTGGAGTATAGCCAGTAATTCTCCTACGTTCGTTCATGCCCCTCAACCGGTTAGCCATTAGCAGAGTTTCGCCCATGTTAAAGAGAATGAATGGTATTATGGCCCTTTGACTTAGATTATGGCCTTATGGAAAGTGTCGAACAGTCTATTCTGGAGCTTCCTCTCGCACTGCTTCCCTTTCTTATGAATCTGACCTTACTGCCTGAACTTGAATGCTTGGATTACCCTTTTGCTTATATTCTAAACTCAGCTATCTCGTATTACCCGCGCTGTAGGGCAACAATGAATTGAATCTATATCTTCTCTTGCGCCTATACTATAAGAGATATGATTATTAGGATATGATTATTAGGACTCCACTCTATTGCCTAGGATCAGTAAATGACACTGCTTGAAGGAAAGGACTCCACTCTATTGCCTAGGATCAGTAAATAACACTGCATTGCTTACTTACCCGAAACTCTATCACGTCAGCACCACGGCCCGGCTCTACTTCAAAAGAGGTTACTAAGTGGTAGTTTGATTCTTGCCCTCACCAGTGCAATTCTTCTGCTTCTTATTTCTACTCTGACTTCTGTGAATGAAATCCTACCCGGCTTGTTGGCTTGCCCATATTGCTCCGCCTTAATTCCATTCTGATTATTACTAGTGCAAATCTGATACTGACTACTTAGATTTCCCATTAAATGAAAAAGAAGTGCTGTTATAGTGAATTTGGAACTTACATCTTTTTAATCGTTAGCAGGCTTAACTCCATATAATACACCGAAACAATAAGGAAAGTCGGAATGCACAACCTAGGAATAATGGGAATTCGGCTCCTGATGCCAAGAATTGAGCTCATACCGAGAAGAGCTCAACTCAAAACAAGTAATACACACAAGAAAGGGAATCGAACTGGAACTTCTTATAATAGGGCTACTGGTGAGCAGACTTACTGCCCCTACTTTCAACCTCAACCGGGTGGGCGTTCTACCATTTTGGATTCTTTAAACTGTGTTGGGAACTCTGCATTCCCACCCTCGATATGAGCCTACCTTTTCTTACTTACATGCTTTAACTAATGGTCCACGAAGAAATAAAAGAATACAGAATTGGCTATTTATTCCACATGGCATATTTCCTAGATACAATACAGAGTAGCGGTATTTACTTAAGCCTTCCTTTCAGTCCCTTGTGCCCGAGTTGGTGTCTAGCACCTTTCCTAATAATAATGAATTGGATCACTGCTCCCTTGTCTATGTGCCTCACGCTACTTACGGAAATTATGTATTATCACTTTTGCTCTTCTACTACTAGCTACCAGATTGAACCGTGCCTAACAGACACCAGTGTGCTCTCTAAGACGACTTTCGCCCCCCGGCTAATCAGAACAACGTCAATTGTCATAGGGAATAGGAACAGTTACAACGATACTTTACTGGCGGATACAGAATTCTACTTGTAAGAATGTCTTCTACTCTTTAACTAACGATACAGATCCACCAAGTGGGTTCGATTCCATACTTCTATATCGATTGACTTAGTCCTTATATTCTGCAATTCTAATAGAAGTTAGAAGTTATCAGTGAACGGAATCATTAAACTAAGTGAACAGAAGGCATTCATTATATTTGGATCCCTTGAGAGAGCAAAAGTAGGCTTAAGGCGAGGAAGGGTAGGCTGATAGCTAGTAAAGCTGTACTTGAGTTAAGTAGTTCATTTCTGTATTCCTGGGGCGATTCTCATAAGCTGCTGTTTCAGTCTCATATGTTGGGGGGAGGGGGCAGTATCATTATCATACCATCGTAAGCAGTAACAGCCTTTAAACAGTATTTGCAGTGTATAGCCAGTATAAATGCCCGAGCAAAGACTGATGCGCGAACCTACCGTGCTTTATTGCTGTTAAAGAAAGAAAGTCAGCGGTGTCAGTCTCGTTAGGAGCAGTATCGATCTTGTTAGTAACTTCTGTGTTTCATTCATAAACAACATAATCAATATTACATAAGTGAACTGAATAGTGCATTTCATATATAATTAACAAAGATAGGATCAAAGTAGGTAGCGGGAGGCTAATAGCACTGCCTTAAAGTCCGCAGTTAACTTCGGAGTCTGCCTTCACTACTAATGAGCCTGCCCTTACTTGATGAAAATCTTATATCCCCATCTTTGAGTCTTTCGCTATTGACCCTAAAACTAGCAGTACTCGCCCTAGGCACCCGCCCAATCATATAAGCTTTTGTACCATGGCTTTTACTCTTACTACACCGGCTCTCTCGTTCTTTAACTAATAACTAGGAGAAGCAAACTACTAACTACCTAGAATACTTACTTCACAACCTGTTAACTCTTGCTTGTTAGCTTGATTGATCCTTCTAATTGCCTCTGTCACTCTGAACTCTAGGTACACCACTCCTTGCGCTAAGTCCGATTTCCCTTTCTTTGATTCTTGGATTGACTTCTCATACTTACTTGCTTTCAAACCGAAACCACTTATTCCTATGATAATACCCCGCCCAGGTTGGTATTATGCTACTGTCTTTGAGCCTTAGCTGCAAACTGTAACTACTGTTTTATAGGCATCAACTGAATTCTAAGCTCTTTAAAGGTAAGTGATTCTATTCTAATCATAATAGTTTCAGCGGAGGAATAGCAGTCTCATCTGTTGTATTGAAAGCCTTAGCCTTTGCCTTGTTAGTAACTGTTGCATTCCTGTGGGTTTATTGGTTTATTCTAGTTAGTCAGCAACTCAGTCTTTTGGTAACATAACTCATTCTACGTTAACCTTCCATATAGTAGAGTAGGGGTGATATGAGACGCCTATTACCAATACAAATATACCATATAACGTATTTCAATAACATATTTCAGAATTCAAAACATAAGTCAGAATCTCAAAGACAGGAGAAGAAGCCTAACAGCCGAGCATAAAAGAATCCTTTTGAATTCATGTATATGTTATGAAATTAAGCTACCAGAATCCTTTTGAAGATTATACTAGAGGGCATATTTGCAATTCAATAAAATGCATAAGTACCTTTAATTCCAGTTAAACTACATACTTATACTGGAAACTATATTTTCTGGTAACACAGAAGTGCAATCAGAAGGAGAAGCGGCATATGTGGAGGAAAGAATGTGAGGGAAAACATGAGCATATACCTGAGACAACGAGGCATATTAAAGCATTACAAGACCACATGAAGACACATACATAGTTATAGGATTAGAATACAACTACAGCAAAGTAGCAATGTTGTAGTTAATTCCAAATAAAGTACTTTTAGATCAACATTGGAGATTTTTAGAATGAACCATAGAAAAGCAGAGTTATTGATCAAGTCATTAACTGGGTTCTTAGTTTGAGAACCTTTAAAAATGCAAGACCATTGTTCTCTTCTAATTCCTTATGAAATTATTACAACGAAAATTAAACAGGTGCTTGAAATCTGCAGCTGATAACAGGCATAACATCTTCTTTCCCTGTTAGTAGGTGATGAATGTGATGGGCTTTGAAGCCAGATGATTTTGCACTAGATATACTAGGCCAGGCATGCTGAATTGGACTTTTGATATGCACTTTTTCCTGCATCATAGATACCCGTTTTCATGTCGTTTTGTTCTCATTCTTCACCGATGGAGAACATGGTACTCATGTGATATTGATTTTGATACAAAGTACCACTTTTCAGGCTGGTTCTCATCTATCTGTAAATGCAAAACACAATTTCCTACAGATGGATTTTCATATTTCTGACACCAAAGATAGGTACAAGGTATTCTTTTTTTTTACTTTTTTTTCTCACTCTCTGATATTTTTTTCTCTTTTACTGGAAGGCATGGATAATGATGATTGTATCTGTTTTTCATATCCATGCATTCATTATAAATAAAGTGTTTTTTGTTTATAATATGTATCACTTGCAGTCAGCAAACTGTAAGTTTCTGTTTTTCTTTTTATTCCAGGATGCCACACTACCACCAAAATGGATAGCCTTTAGGACAATAATTTTTAATGAGAAGGTATGTGTATATTGGATATGAATTACAAATCTGTTGCCTTGACAAAAAAAAAAGGGTTCTTATGCACAATGCACATTGAAATTCGGTGATTTATATTTGACATTCATCATAAGGTTTTGGTTTTTAAAATACGATGCATGATATCCATCTCTATCGTTAATTTTTTTTTATGCAATGTGGCCTGAGGTTTGGACCAAATACTGTATGAGTTACGTTAAATTTTGTACTGCTAGGAAGATGGCTTCCATGATTCAGAAAGAATTGCTGCATTTGATTTTGATGGTTGTCTTGTGAATACATCTGTGAAAAGGTATGAAATATAAATAGTTAGCTTCTCTTTCATCAGAGAGTTTATTTTTGCAACAGCTAACTCCTAGTTCATTGAAGTGTTTATTAAATTGTCATAGTTTAATAAATTTGGTACATGATATACTATTTCGCTGAAATACTTTTGACTATCTGCATATGTTACTTGCGAAGTCTCATTTATGAAGGAAATAGGGAATTGGGAAACAAGGAACGAGAAAGAAATTTTACAAAAGGAAGATGTTTAATCAAAACTTATTGTGTTGCCTGAAATATACATATTAGAAAATTTTAGTGTTTTAAAAAGCGTTAGGCGCTAAAAGACGTCAAGGTCCCTAAATGCTCGAGGTGCGCGCTCACCTGGGCATCCGCTCGAGTGAAGCAAGGCATTCTAAAATATTAAAATATAAAAAATATATAATACAATTGTATTAAAATATATAATACAATCAAAGCAAGGCATTCCAAAGTCCCAAAATACTCAAGGCGTTAGGCGCTCACACCCGGCCGTGTGAAGCAAGACATTCTAAAATATTAAAATATAAAAATATATAATACAATTGATAAATATGATTAAAAGTGCTAAATAGGGACTACTATATGGTAACAGTAGTTACCACTTAATAATGATTTTAATATCAGTTAAAGATTAACAATCTACCATTAACAATATTTAATCCACTATTAATAGTAGCTAGAGGGGGAGAAAAGAGTCGTCGACAGTGGAATGTGGGGAAGAAGAGGGTGGCGGTGATGGAGGAACTTTCAAACGATGCTAGCGATGATGGAGGAAGTTGCGAACGGTGGCAGTAGCGACGGGCAAAGCTTCAGACAGTGGCAGCGGCGGCGGAGGGAACTAGACACAAAAGCTAGACCTTCAAACTCATCCGTCGGTGGTAGAGGAAGCGTCAAACCTATGCATCAGCAGTGGAGGCAGCTGCATGTGCACGAAGGCAACGGTGGGAGCAAAGGTGAGTCAAGGTGGCGAAGTAGGGTTTATGGGTTCGGGTCACATGGGGGGGAGGTGGGGTTGGGGTTTTACTGTTTTGGTTAGTTGGTTCAATCAAACCAATTAAGCTACTATTCAACTGAACCAAAGTTGATCATCTGATTCGGTTGCTTTGCTTCAACTAGGTGCTCGCCCGAGGCGCCTGGCACCTAGGTTCAGGCGAGCGCCCAGGCGATGCTTCACTGAAGTGTGTTGCCTGACTTTTCTGTGAGGCACTCTAGCCTTGCCTCACCTCACCCAAGCGCCTTTTTAAATCATTGGAAAATTCATATTGCAAAGCCTTATTTTCTCTTATCCAAAAAGTCATTGAAGTGTCTAGTTTGGTTACCTACCTTTTTATGGTTCGTGAAATACTTCTGAATATCTATATATGTTACTCGTGAAATCTCAATTATGAAGTAAATAGGGAATTGGGAAACAAGGAACGGGAAAGAAACTTTACAAAAGGAAGATGCTTAATCAAAACTTGTGTTGCCTGAAATATGCTTATAAGAAAAATCATATTGCAAACCCTTCTTTTCTCTTATCCAAAAAGTCATTGAAGTGTCCAGTTGGGCTACGTACTTTTTTATGGTTCTTGAAGTCTAGGGCTAGTTGTTATGATGATGTTACATGTAACTCATCTGCTGACATATTTACATATGTAGTCTAGGATATGAACTAAAATGTTTATGATCTAAGGAGCCATGCTTGCTTAGTTTTGGGTTTGAAAAGATCTCAATGCTGGCATAACTTTTGGTCATTTGAGACCTTGTACATGTCACTGCTTTTCTTTTATTTTCTTCTTGTCTATCACGGTATTCATGATTGTGTCTGTGTCTACAATTCTGCATGCATCTCTTCTGCACAGATCACACTGGCCCCACCAATGCTTTATTTTTCAACCAACAGAACAGATGTCTAACTTAATAATCACTTCTGGTGCAGAATTGGTCCTGATGCTTGGTCTCTTATGTATCCATCAATTCCAGAGAAATTGCAAGAACTATATAAGGGGGGCTACAAGCTGGTCTGTCTATGTTTTTCCTCATATTGTCCATATGTATCTACTGTCGAGGGGTTGTTTTTGATACATTCAGTAACGAAAGATGTGTTTTTTCTTTGATTGTTATGGATTATAGCATCTATATGTTATATTTCATATTAGTGATGAAAACATGGTTATCCAGTTAACTCCATGCTTCATCAATAGGTTATTTTTACCAATGAATCCAATATTGAGCGTTGGAAGAACAAGCGACAACAAGCAGTGGATTCCAAAATAGGACGGCTTGAAAACTTCATCAAGTGTGTTAAAGTACCAATTCAGGTGCTTGACCTTGATTTGATTGTTCACTTTTTTGTGTAGTGTTGTTTGATCAATCTTGTTGCTTCTAGATGTTGAAAGCTCTGTGTTTCTCTATTATTTATCACAGCCTTTTATTTAGTCCTGCAATGCTGCACATAAAGATTATCTGTGTCAAAGTCATTGTCTGTGAATTAGCTGTAAAATAGGGAATGTTTTCCAGTTACGCCTCCGGCATTTCCAAAACTTATAATGTTGTTTTTGATATACTTTTCATATATTCTTTCAGGTATTTATCGCTTGTGGGCTGGGGAAGAACAAGGATGGGACTGATGATCCTTTTCGGAAACCACAACCAGGAATGTGGAAACTAATGGAGGAACACTTCAATTCTAGCATTGCAGTCGACATGGATCAGTTATTTGTCTGAACTTGTTATGACCTTGAATTCTTCATTTCAGTAATGTGAAATTTTTACTTAGGATTACATTTAATACATTATATTCAAAACTAGGTTATACTCTTTAAAATCATGCTATTGCAATGTGTGCTATAACCTTGTAGGTAAAATCATCATTTCTAATCTCACTTTTCACCCTCTTCATCCTGCACATTTCCACATAGGAAGGTCAGCTGTTAATAATAATCACAGAAAATTTGCTTTAAAGCTTCAAACACTTCTTTCAGCTATTTGGTCACAGTACCTTGCTTACTCTTTGTAATTAATGTTATTGGCTTATGCTGTAGATCCTTTTATGTTGGTGATGCAGCAGGAAGAACTAATGATCACAGTGATGCAGATATAAAATTTGCCAAGGTAATTTGATTGTTTCTCATTCCTCGGTCTAAAAGTTTTGCTTCCATAATTAATCTGGAACAAAATTACTGTTTTTTGTTTTTTAATTAGAACAAATTCAATGTTTTAGACAGCTTTTTCATAACATAGTTTTTTTTTCTTTGATGATGGTAGATTCCTAATGGTAAATAATTCTTTATTGGCATAATTAAACAACTAAAATATTCATATATAGAGCTTATATAATATTTATGGCTTTTTGTACATTATCTCTGACATTGTCACTATGTTTCATGGTGAAGTTTTTACTAATTGTTAAATTTGCAATTGATGTCGGAAGTTCCTTGCTACAAATTAAACACTCTTTTTTAGTGCAGAGAGTATGGGGTGAATATGAGATATGATCCTATGACCTTACCATCCAACGTCGAAAGCCTCATATCAACTAAACTAGTTGACATCTTCAAATAATAAATGCTTATTGATCTTTACAGTAGGGTGGCACTTGATGCCACTGGAACTTGGTTCGCTAGAGATGTGTCAGATATAGCTGTAAACTCAAACTGTCATTTTAATAGTGATGTCAAAATTCCAAACCCACAATTGATCTTTCTAGACATGTAACCTTGCTCAACCCGGGTAACATGGCTTATAAACAAGTTATGTTGGTTATGGTCAATGATGATGCAATTGAGGTGCTAAGTTCTCTCCTTTTTTTTTTTTGAACTAAAAGAATCCATTGTTTCCAGCAACTTGCGTCAAATGTGTGCATATACTTTCTTGTTCCTTGATCTCATATCCGTAAATGTTGTACATTATCAGATATGATATTTATTATCTTTTTCTATTTAGTCTTGGAAGCAAAGCCACTAAAATTTCATGTTTACTCTCTGTTAGAAACTACAAGAACCTAAGAAGAAAGCAACACCAATTCAAGTTATAGTGACCAATTGTATATCCTTTATTCTGGAAGTAGATGCTATATTTGTTGGGATTATTATTATTATTATTATTACTTTTTTTGGGGGGCGCGGGGGTGGGGGAGGGGGAAGAAATGAGCTGTCTAACTTGTGTCACTTTTTTTCATCTCCCTTTTCGAAAACAAGACCAATTCCAAGATATATATATATATATATATATATATATATATATATATATATATATATATATATATATATATATATTTTTTTTTTTTTTTTTTTTTTTTTTTTTTTTTTTTTTTGCGGTGCATTATGTTAGGATGGATAGGTGCTTTCTAACATGTGTCACTTTTTCTCATCTTCCTATTCCAAAACAGGACCAATTGCAAGATTTTTTTTTTTTTGTTGGACAAATGAAGGTTTATAGGAAACTTTGAGTTGGACTTGGCTCCAACTATTTAAAACTCAAATGTAAGACCCCAACTGGAAAGGAAAGAACAAAATGTGAGTGGAAGCACTGGCTGAATGATTACACAGTTGTGTGACTTGGGAGTAGTATTTTTGACCTTTTGTGTATATTTCGTGTTCCTGAACAGGTATAGTCTGATTGAAGATGGCATAAAACATATTTTTACTCTTGCTTTTGGCATAATAAGTTGTATGATTTACTGATTGTAGGTTTTGCTTGTGGCACTGTAGGTGGTGGGATTGAAATTTTACGTTCCGGAAGAGTTCTTTGGAGCATAAGATGACCTTTCCATCTGCCGCCTCAACTTTTTGTGGGTATATATACTTTTTCTTGGTAGACTAGTGTGGACACCATGGGCGATGTACTTACTGTGTGGTAGTATGGTTAATCTTCTCGGTTGGCTCATTGGAGCCAATTTATCTGGTGGCTGCAGAACAAGCAGCGGATTCTCTCAAAAGATTGATCTCAGTCAGCGTCAACGTTCTGTTCCGCATGCAATGTATTCACAATCGTGTCTTTTTTATTTATTTATTTATTTTTTCTTTGACCGCCCTTCCCCTCCAAATGAATGGAAAACACAGCTTTAGCTGTTGCAGTGTACAAATTCGGTTGCTGCATGCGAATGGTTGACGGTGGCCGGGGATGGCCGCTTGTGCTGCTGCTGCCCGCTGATATGGTTGACGGTGGCTGGGGAAGGCAAAAGCGGCTGACCCCAAAGATTTCCGTTTTGGTAATCGAACTCTTCTCAACCATTCTCCAGGCTAGGCAGATATATGGTCCTTCAAGATTACACCTATAATTTATGCAAGAAGATATGAAACGCCAACGCTAAGCAAGAGTGATGCTTAAAGGGTGTCGAAGTAGAACCTTAGTACAATTTCATCATGTATAGAAGAAAAATTGAATGTTCACTATGATCACAACAAAAAGGGTAGCAACACTACCGAGGTTCAGCTATACATTTTCCCCTCGTCTCTCTGAACAAAGGATGTCCAGATCTTACATGAGTTCCACATAAATAGCAAATCTTCACACACAACACACACAAACAAGTACCACAAACACGTATCAATATATCAAGTCAAACCATGAGTTACTACTCCCTTGCCATTACATCCGCAGGTAGGCTGCAGTGTGGAGCGCCCGAATCTGAAGTAACTGCAGTTCCCTGATCTCCCGTGTTAATCCCAAACGCCTGAACTACTTGCGATCATCCCAACCAAACAAGTACAAACAAGTACCCCCGAATCTGAAGTAACTGCAGTTCCCTGATCTCCCGTGTTAATTCCAAAAGCCTGAACTACTTGCGATCATCCCAACCAAACCCCCTCCACGCACCCTGCCCTCTGGACCAGAAGACCCGGACTGCTGTAGCGCAGAATGTACTACTTTCTTCAACTCCAGCTTTGTAAAGGTCTCTTCTTCAGCAGCAACGTCATTCATCTTCTCAAGTTTAACAGGCACTGTATACTGTGTGGTAGGTGGTCCAAGCATTCCCCCACCATGAACACAGTGGTCCTGCACCAGGGCGCTGTGTGCAGCACAGAGACCAGTCTTGCCCCTAGCATACTTATCACAGAGCGTCTCGCCAACATCAAATTTTGAGCCCAGTTGACTCCATGTGCATCGTTTGCCTCCCCCATGCGCTTTACAAAAATCGGTGCTCCCCTGTGCGCTCTTCCCACATCCTTCGAACTTGCACCGTTTGCCCCCGCCATGGCGTACACAGAAACTAGTCCGCCCTCTAGCACTTTTGGGGCACCCGGCGACAGCACACCTCTTTCCACCACCATGTGCCACACAGAACGAGGTTCCCCCATGCACACTCTTTGGGCACACACCTCCACCCTGAAACGAGCACCGCTTCCCCCCACCATGTCCCTTGCAGAAGGAAGTGCTTCCCTCGGCCCCTTTTGTACACCCCACAACTGTACACCTCTTCCCTCCACCATGCGCCTTACAGAACAATGTGCTACCTTGAGCACCCTTTGTACATCCATGGAAATGGCAACGCCTGCCACCACCATGAGATATGCACAAGCCCGAGGAACCTTCTGCGCTCTTCGTGCAATTCTTGATTTGGCACCTCTTGCCACCGCCATGCCTGATGCATAAACCCGACTTCCCTCTTGCTGCACGAGTGCAACTCAGGTGGCTGCAGCGCCGACCGCCACCATGGGCAATGCAGTAATCGGTGCGACCTTCAGCACTCTTCGTGCAGCCAAGGTGTTGGCATCGGCGACCGCCGCCATGCGCTTTGCAATAGATTGTCCTGCCCTCAGCTCCCTTTTGGCACTCGGGTCGCTGGCACCTCCGTCCCCCACCATGAGCTATACATAAACTGGAAGCACCTCTTGCTCCTTTCGTACATCCATGGAACTGACAGTACTTTGTCCTGTTGTTGCGTTTATGGGAATCAGAAATCCCGGAAGAGCAGGCAACTGGGTTTTTCGACATTTGTGTCATGGTTGATGGGAAGTCTGGAAGAACTGCAATAGGATCAGCTTCAGTATGCATTCTATTTTGGGGAGGAAAGTTACTGCTACCTGTTTCTGGGTTGGGCACGCAAGGTTGAACAAGACACTTCCCAAATATCCAGCAAGATGATGCTGATCCTTCTTCCTCACTAATCTGCACCGGACTTGCAATCACAGAAGACTCAAAACTATAAAGATGTTGGCCTGCAATTGTGTTGACATCTATTAGAGCAGACTCAGAAGACCCTGTTGATAGACTTAGCTGCAAATTGAGCATATCAACAGTATGAGGAGCCTTCAGAGTACCAACTGATGACTTGTTATAACTGAGCTTGTAACCATTGCCAATATGCAGCTTGAAACTAAATTCTGGGTTTGCAGGGGATTCCTCGTCAGTTTCCTTCACTGAAGACGTGGTGGAAAGACCTGCTGAGCTCATCTTGCTGACCACTGAGGAACTTGGTGACTGACCCAAACCCAGTGCAAGTAATGGATTTTCTGAACCTTCAACTCCAGTATTGTCATTCCACTTCCTTTTTGTCCCTTTTATGTTGGAATTATGCAGACTGGGATGTGAATCCAGTGGTAATTTGATACCTCCTGATTGCATAGAACTCCAAAAGCCAAATTTACTTAAAGAGGGGAGATCAACAGCAAAATCCATCAGAATGCTCTTGTCAATTACTGCTATCTTGAGAGGACCTCTCTATCAATAAACTTGATGGGATAGAAACCAGTTAGCCTGTCTTCCAAGACTCAATTTAACAAAACAATACTAAATCAGAAATACTTGAGTGAAAGCTTGCAGCCTCCACTAACAAAACCAGATGTATCATGGCGGTCCATTCTGCAGAACTTGAAGCTAATGCGAGGTGCTCAGTAATAGCTCAAGTTACAGAACAACATATGATACTTATTAGCCAATATTGTCATCAAACAATAGTGAAGCAGCAACAACTCCTGCAGCAGGAACAAGCATGTAAAAGGAAAATTGGCACCTGAAAAAAGGGAAAACATTATTGATATTCCATTATTTTTATCAAGAATTTTGATATCAAAAGGCAGGATACATTCAGGATCATACCGAAGAGAGAACATTTCAACAAGTCTTGTCATACAGAAAAGAACAGATGCTAAGAAACCATGCAATCAAGCAGGTTCATATGGAATCCACCATAATGCACCTTAAACAATAAAACTACTGGATGCCGTGTCCATTAGCATACCATAAATTGCAAAAAGAGCTTCAGAAGTGTTGTTTTTATAAGCTCCTCACTTATAAATGGATGACAAAATGTTGAAGCCTATATTACAATCATCTTTGACTCGAGCTATTGAATCATTCAAGGGACTTTAACCTGATGGCTTTCTTGTGAACATTTGTAAAAGCATATTTGATGAATGCCACCATGTTGGGACTCTATCCAAAGTTTGCTCATACTTAGAAGCAACTAATTGAAATATGCCAATAACAAGTAAACTAACAAATCAAAGTTTCTATTTTTAGAAAAAAGATAAGTGGTGAATGTGAGTTTTGATTTCAGGACCTTATGGTAATTGACACTATTTACTAGTTAAGATAGCCAGTACCTTCTAATAAATAAAGGTCAGCAACAAACAGAAAATTGTAGCCTTAGAAAAACTATTTCACCAGGAATTAGTACAGGTTCATGTTTTTATGGTTCACAC
Source organism: Musa acuminata AAA Group (assembly GCF_036884655.1). Classification (NCBI taxonomy): domain Eukaryota; kingdom Viridiplantae; phylum Streptophyta; class Magnoliopsida; order Zingiberales; family Musaceae; genus Musa; species Musa acuminata. The sequence goes on along the minus strand of NC_088343.1, from coordinate 28,969,731 downwards.
CAATATCAGATGACAATGCAAATAAGTACAGGAATCAGTACATTGGGTGACACTGGTGTCCACAAACCATTGGTCTCAGCACAGTACAAACTACCAAAATCAGACGACAATGTAAATCCTATGAAAGGTATATTATATTTTAGGAAATTCTTCTGGACAAAGTTTTCTTTTTTCTTTTTTAAACAAAGAACACTCAAGATCTTGGTAGTAAAAGACTGAATTTTCACTCACAAAACTAGGACAATAGTCAAGCTTACGAGCTTGCTTCATCAGAGTATTGGTAAAATCTGACAGATCAATGCAAAAGAGAAACAAGAATCCTAATGCTCAGAATGGTAAACATCAAATGAGTGATACGTCAAGGTTTCACTGTGCCGAGATATACAGCAACAGCATGCAAATTATATCTATAAAGATTGCTGGAGGAAAAACAAAAATCAAAGACTGAATTTTCAGATGTTGAGTGAAGTTTTGACTTTCATATCAATGAACACTAAAAGAAGCACAATGTAGCATGATTTGCCATTCAACAGAAACACCAGAAGAGAAGGGAAAGAAAATCACAGTCACATTTAGTGGAAAGCAAATAAATGCAAAAGTTGATTGTAGACAAATAATGTCTTGCAATTCTTCACATAGTAAAATGACATGAAAGGAAAGGAAAATTCTTAAGCAACTCAACTTAAAATAGTGCGAAGAGCGATTGTTGGTCTGAACAACTAAAGAACACATATCTCTACATCCAGAGAAAAGTTTAAATATAAGACATCTTATTCTGCACCATCAGAATATTACTACAGACCATGAATGATGTAGCCAGGTCAATAAGGGTAGAGCACCAACAAATGCTACAAGTGAATTACCAGATGCATGCAACAATAATAACTCAATTCATATGTCCATTTCAGAAATGTTACATCTGTTGAATCTCGGATTTTGATTATGAAGTCAATTGTAATTTGTTTGATCTAATCTATATGTTGAGAAAAGTGTGCAGGATTAACTACGATGACAGTAAGACATAAAGCAGGTGTTGTGCTAAAGTCAAGATCGAGATCACGTTGGGAGTTCGAGAGTTCGACGGAAGTCCGGATGTTCGTCGGAAGTTCTGCGGGAACCAATCGAGAAGTCCAGGAGCTTGCCATAAAAGCTCGTCGGAACTCGCCAAGAAGATCGTCGTAAAGTCTGAGAGCTTGCCGGGAGTCCTTCGGAGCATTGCCGAGAGTTCGTCGGATGTTCGCCGGAAGCTCGCCAGAAGAGCAATTGATGCACCAGAATATGAAGTGCAATAATCATGTCTTAATTATCGTAGTTAGAGCGTAAATTAAGTTAGGTTTGGGAGGTAATCCCACTAACTTAATTAGGGGCTAATTGGGCCCTAAGTTGGGCTGGTTTGGGCTGGATTCAAGGCCCAACCAGGACCCTGAATTCTTGGCCGGCGGTGGCACCGCCTGGGAGACTCGGTCTCCCAGGAATTCTGGGCGGTGGTACCACAGGCAGTTATTGCTGCCAGCGGTGGTACCGCCCCTGTCAGGCGGTGGTATCGCCAGAGCTCGATCTCTGAGCTCTGTCAAGCGATGGTACCGCCCAGACTGAGCGGTAGTTGTAATATCCCCCATTTTTAAAAATTTAATAAATACTTATTTGTAAATATGAGGATTATTTAATAATTTTTTATATTAAATAATATTATAATAGAAGTTTAATATGATTTATGAAAGTTTCAGATTTAAGTTATAAAAAAAAAAAAAATTTAGTGGACATGTGTCACTAGCTAGCCTAATGGTGCCACCTAAGTTTGCTCTAAGGATGACACCTAGCACTTTTCATGCATGCTTGCCACCTTGAAACTTTACAACTCGTGTTAACAAAAAGTAATTAAGTAAGAGATTAAAGGAGAAACTAAATGTAACCTTCAGATGCTGCATCCAACGTGAGTTTAAGAAGAGAAGAGAAGGGAAGAAGAAGAAGAAGAGGAATTGAAGAAGAAGATTTGATTGAGGTTTTGCATCAACTCCCCCCATTTGGGAATCAAATTTGTTTAAGGCAAGTGTTCTAACCTCTTCCTACAGAACTCCTAATCTTTGTTTTCCTTTTAATTCTTCATAATGCAAAAGATTTCAGCTTAGTACCAAACCGTTCTTTCCTTTTGATACAAATCCATGAATCTGAAATTTTTTTGGTAATCTGACCTCTATTCAATATTTCGGTCATAACATTTTGTAATAAACTCTGATTTAGACAAAACCTATTCCATTTGAAAGTAGACTCAAATATCTTTATTTTGACACTAAGATTGAATGATTCGGAGTTTAAATGACTACTAAGACTTCTGTTTCAATTAACCCTACAGATTCTGCAAAATAGGGATTGAAATTTCTGACCTTCTGTTACTAAATTGCTCATAACTCTCTAGAGAAAATTCTAAATTAAGCAAAACTTAGTTCCTTGGAAACTAGATTCGTGTATCTTTCTTTTGACACCTAGTTGGAAATTTTGAAGTATGTTTGCCTTCTAAAACTTCTGTTTAAATCGATTCTATCAAGTCTGCAAAACAGGGATGATCAATTCTGACCTTCCTTTACTCTATTTGTTGTAACTTCCTGTTAAGAACTCAAAAAAAATTATGAATCTGAGTTTATCTGAAAATAGATTGAAACAGCTTTCCAATGACACCTATTTTTAGTGATTTGGAGTATGTTTGGTCACTCGAACAATTCAGAAAACGTACCATTCAAATTCTGTCATAGTTGAAAACTTTGTTGGGTTTCGCCTATTCAATTTTCATCCTATTGTAAATATGATTTCTACTAAATTCTTCTTCAATTGAGCTTTATATTAGTCCTTTGAAGTTCTTGTATTGTTCATCCTGAAATTATTGTATAACTGAAATTTATTATGTAATGCTTTGTTTGCATTTCCTTGTTTGATAAGGCACATGCATATCTTCGTTGTTCCGCATGTGTTTCTGATATGTGTCAATGTTATTGTTCATACTACCCTTTTGTACTCTGGTGTCTTGTGGGATATTGTGAACCTTTGCCAGAAATGGTAAAGGGAGTTATGCTTAGAGCCCGCGATTGCTCTGCCGGCCCCATTGACTTCACTCAGACGTGGGTGGATGGAACTCCCAGACGTGGGAGACTTATGCTTGGTGGTCATCCAGAAATGGATGAATCACATTATGTATGTGGTCCCACAGCGCCATCTATGCTCATTGATATGATATCCAAAGTTTTGTTTATGAGTTCATATTATGCTTTGGATAAAAATGGAATGCATGCTACATCAAGAATGACATACAAGCTTGTGTTTATTATTCGGTTCACTTGTTATACTTTGAAGTGTTTCGTTTGTCATTATTATGCCCCCAAACACTCTTATACCTTTGGATATGCACCTAAATACTTCATGTGCCATTTGATACATGCCTCAATGCTTCCTTTGCCAATGAAATGCTCTAATTTCCTTTCTCCTATTGTTATGTCTAATGCCTGTTTTTGAACGAGGTAAACCTTTGTGATTTTATATCAAAAGAGATGACTTCAAATGAACACTTGTATTTCTACTTTTGTATCTTGATACTAAGCTTGCTTGAACTTCTCCTATCGCCATGGATATGTTAGACGCTTGCTGAGCTCTTTATGCTCACCCCGTTGCTATATAAATTTTTCAGGGTAGCTTGTCACGCACTGAAAAGCTAGAATTGGGTTAAAGCAGTGAAAGGCTAGAAGATTTTTAAGCTAATCTTTGTTGGATGATGGTTTTTGTTGTATAGTAAACTTTACTTCTGATGTAATGTTAAGGATCTGTTGATACTTATGTGTTGTAAAATGTCAAAGGACCGCTCATGTGTATGGAATGATAAGTTTAAGATGTGTAAGGATAAGAACTCATGGTAAATAATTATCTTTTTGTGATTGTATATACTTCTATGATTATGGATTTGTGTTGTGGTTGATGTTTAGTTGACTTGTCTTTGGATTTTGTGAATCTCTAAGTGAAGTGGATTATGATTTATGTAATGTACATGTTTATGAATTGTGAATATTGATTTTTGAATGATTCTTAGTATCCTCAAATTGTTAGATTGGATCCTGGATTGAATTGATGATCAATTATAATATTATTGATTTTTAGACAGGGTCACACTTCCTGAATGCGATAATTCAGGGGGGCGTGACAGTAGTACCGCCCAGTGTCAGGTGTTAGGCGGTAGTACCGCCTAGTAATGGCGGTGGTACCGCCAGGACCCCGGAAATCCAGGATTAGACACTCTTTGGCTCCATTTTTAAAGCCATTGGGGCCTATAAAAACCCCACCCTTTCCTGCATGAAAGGGCACGAAACCTATTAGCATAATCTTGAGTTCTTGAGCCTTAAAGTATTGTAAAAGTTATAGTTCTCCTCCTTCATCTCTTAGCCTTGTAACCATCCAAGAAAGAGGAGTGAGACTTGTAAGGGTTCATCTCCTAAACCCGGGAAAAGGAGAAAGTGTTGTAAAGAGGTGTTCGGTCTTCACCTATTAAAGGAAGGCCTTTAGTGGACGTCGGTGACCTCATCGGAGGAGGAATCCGAAAGTGAGATGTAGGTCACCTTGACCGAACCACTCTAAAACTCGGTTTGCATTTACTTTGAGCAACTTTCTTTTATAGCAAACTGCCTCTCCTCCTTACTGTGCTTTAACTACGTTTACATACGCTTTCAAGTAAACACCTTCTAAGATCGACTTTAATCGTACGAAGACTTTACGAAACCGACGCTTTTCATTTGTGCAATTTACATTACTGCAAATCACCTTAGTCTTCTCTTGCACTTTCACGAAAGCTTTCAAGTTCAAATTCTTTCCGAAACGGATTGAATCGAAACCATTCTCGTCGGAATCGGTTTTAATCGAAACAAGGTTTTTGAAATAACGAAAGTTTTCTACTGCACTAATTCACCACTGCTCTTAATGTCGCTCTTGATCATAACAATTGGTATCAGAGCCAGGTTCACTCTCATTTTGTTTTAAACCCAAGAGAGATGGCATTTGCCAACAACCTAGAGGGTCATTCAATTACACGTCCGCCCATGTTCAATGGGACGGATTACACATATTGGAAGACTAGAATGAGAATCTTCCTAATTTCAGTGGATTTTGAGCTTTGGAACGTTGTCGAAAACGGTTTTCAAAAGTCTTCTCTTCCAATGAACGATTGGAATGAGTTGGAGAAGAAGGCTTTTACTTTAAACGTAAAGGCTATGAATGCCTTATTTTGTGCATTAGATAAAAATGAGTTTAATCGAGTATCGATTTGTGAAACGACTTTTGACATTTGGCACACACTCGAAGTGACTCATGAAGGCACTAGTAGAGTGAAGGAGTCAAAAATCAATCTTTTGGTGCATTCTTACGAGTTGTTTCGAATGAAACCGAGTGAGACCATTGGAGACATGTACACCCGATTTACGGATGTCGTCAATGGTCTAAAAGAACTTGGTAAAGGTTTCTCGGATTTTGAACTTGTTAATAAGATTTTAAGATCCCTACCAAAAAATTGGGACCCTAAAGTAATGATCATTCAAGAGGCCAAAGATTTAAATAACTTTCCTCTTGAAAAACTAATTGGGTTACTAATGACCTATGAAATGACATGTAAAGCTCATGAAGAGTTTGAGGACACCCTTCCAAAGAACAAGAAGGATATGGCACTGAGAACACAAGAATACCACTTGAAAGAAAACTCAAGTGATGAGGACTTTGATGATGATTTGACACTCTTAACAAGAAAGTTCAAAAGATTCATAAAAAGAAATAAATTTAAAAATGATACTAAAAATAAATTTGAACCCAAGAAAGATCAAGTAATATGCTATGAATGAAAAAAACCAGGACACTACAAGAGCGAATGTCCCCAAGCCAAGAAGAGGACAACAAAGAAGAAGGCTCTCAAAGCAACATGGGATGACTCAAGTGAATCCGAAGAAGAGGAGCCAACCAACACCAAGCAAGTTGCTCACCATGCATTAATGGCCATTGGAGATGAGGTAACAAGTTCAATTGATGCGAATTTATCATTTGATGAACTATTAAATACTTTTCATGATTTATTTGATGAATGCAAATCAATTAGTAAAAAATATAAATTGTTAAAAAAGGATCATGATTCTCTTTTTAGTGATTTCGATAAATTAAAAATTGAGCATAATGATAGTTTACTCCATGTACGAAATGCCATGAAGTAGAAACAATTAGAAAGGATAATTTGCTACTCAAAGATACCTTAGAAAAATTTGAGGTTGGTAGCAAGTCCTTGAACATGATCCTTACCAATAAGAGTCATGTTCATAAAAGAAATAGAATCGGATTTATGAGTAGCTCTCACCAAAATCCAACCACCTTTGTTAAAGGCCCTATCTTGCATATTTCACCCCAAAACAAATGCAACTTTTGTTGCAAACTTGGACATATAGCTTATCATTGTCCATTTAAGAAGTGTAGCCCACACAAATTGATTTGGGTTCCTAAAGGAACCATAAAGAATTCTATGCAAAATGATAAGTTAAGCCGATCGATTTTTTAGGCACCCAAGGTCAAATGGGTACCTAAAAATCATCCTTTTTTGTAGAAACGTTTACCATCACAAGCTAGGAGCAAGAGATGGTACCTTGATAGTCAAGGCATATATCTCAATTCTCTAAGCTCACTAGCATAAACGAAGGGTATTTCACATTCGAAGACAACAAGAAGGGTAAAATCATTGGCAAATGAACCATAGGTAACAAATCCAACTTCTTTATTGAAAATGTGTTGTTAGTTGATGGCTTAAAGCATAACCTCTTGAGCATTAGTCAATTGTGTGATAAAGGGTATATTGTTAAATTTGAATCTAATGCTTGCATTATTGAAAAACCACACAAAAACGCATCTATGATTGCATTAAAACAAAATAACGTATACACTATTGACATTAATTATCTTTGCAATGAAATGTGTTTTTCGATTTTGAATGATGATGCTTAGCTTTGGCTTTGGCATAGGAGATTAGATCATGCTAGCATGAAACTAATCTCTCAAATTTCATCTAAAATACTTGTAAGAGGAATTCCTCATATCAAGTTTGTCAAAAATAATGTATGTGATGCATGTCAACTAGGAAAACAAATAAAAGGTAGCTTCAAACCTAAGAACCAAATAAACACCTCTAGACCTTTGCAATTGATCCATATAGACATGTTCGGACCAATTGCTACATCAAGCCTAAGAGGTAGCAAATATGCATTTGTTATAGTGGATGATTATAGTAAATACACATAGACTTATTTTTTAGCACAAAAAAGTGAATGCTTTAGATATTTCTTTAAGTTTTGTAAACTTGTTCAAAATGAAAAGGGTTCTATGATTTTGTCAATTCGAAGTGATCACGGTGGTGAATTTCAAAACCATGATTTCCAAGAATTTTATGAACATAGCCTACCCAAAATGGATACAACCACAACTTCTCTACTCCAAGAAATCCTCAACAAAATGTAGTAGAAAGAAAGAATAGAAACTTACAAGAAATGGCAAGAACCATGTTAAATGAACATAGCCTACCCAAATATTTTTGGGCCGAAGCTGTAAACACGGCATGCTATGTCATGAATAGAGTTCTAGTAAGACCCTTACCAAAACTCCTTATGAGTTGTGGAACAACAAAAAACCCAATGTTTCATATTTTAAAGTTTTTAAGTGTAAGTGTTTTATCTTGAATGAAAAAGATGCTTTAGGAAAATTTGATGCTAAATCCGATTAAAAAATTTTTCTTGGTTATTCTTCTATTTCTAAAACATTTCATATCTTTAATAAAAGAACTTTGATTATAGAAGAATCTATTCATGTTGTTTTTAATGAGGTTTCCGAAGTTAAGAAAAATGATTTTAATGATGATGTTAATTTTGATGCTTTGAATTTAAATAAAACTCTTTCTCCATCTAGCAACTTGGATTCATCTACTTCTGAAATATCCTTACCCAAGGATTGGAAGTATATAGATGCTCATCCTAAAGAGCTAATCATATGAGACATATCTAAAGGGGTTCAAACTCGTTCTTCTCTTAAGAATTTTTATGCCAACGCCGCTTTTCTCTCCCAAATTGAACCAAAATGCATTGATGAGGCTTTGAAAGATAGTTCATGGGTCATTGCAATGCAAGATGAGTTAAATCAATTTAAGAGAAATGAGGTGTGGAAGCTTGTTCCTATGCCAAATGACTATTTAGTTATTGATACTAAATGGGTCTTTAGAAACAAGCAAGATGAATTTGGTATCGTGGCTAGAAACAAGGCTAGATTAGTGGCCAAAGGTTTCAACCTCCCGGATTTGAGAATAATAATCTCCCTAATCATGTATTTAAATTGATAAAGCTCTCTATGGATTGAAACAAGCCCCAAGGGCTTGGTATGAGAGACTTAGCTCATTTCTTATCGAAAATAATTTCTCTAAAGGCAAGGTCGATACTACATTGTTTATCAAAAATTTTAAAAATAATTTTTTTATTGTTCAAATTTATGTTGATGATATCATTTTCGATACTATGAATGAATCTCTATGTGAGTCATTTGCTTAAAGCATGAGTCTTGAATTTGAAATGAGTTTGATGGGAGAATTAACTTTCTTTTTTGACTTACAAATCAAACAACTAAGTAATGGCATATTTCTTAGTCAAACAAAATATGCTTTAGATTTGTTAAAAAGGTTTAATATGGATAGCTCAAAGGCTATCAACACTCCTATGAGCACTTCCACTAAATTAGAAATTGATGAAAGTGGAGAAAGCTTTGATAAAAAAGCTTATAGGGGTATGATAAGAAGTTTACTTTACCTCACCGCAACTAGACCGGATATCATGTTTAGTGTAGGACTTTATGCTAGATTTCAATCTAATTCTAAGATATCTCATCTCAAAGCAGTTAAAAGAATACTTAGATATCTTAAAGGAACCACAAATCTAGGATTATGGTATCCAAAATCCGAGAACTTTGAGCTGATTGCTTATGCTGATGCGGATTTTGTTAAATGTAGATTAGATAGAAAAAGCACATCCGGAACATGTTAATTTTTAGGGCATGCACTTGTTTCTTGGTCTTCCAAGAAACAAAACTCGGTTGCATTATCTACAATCGAAGCTGAGTACATTACAGCTAGTGCATGTTGTGCACAAGTTGTGTGGATGAAAAACACTTTAGAGGATTACAAGATTCATCTTAAAAACATTCCCATAAAATGTGATAACACAAGTGCAATATGTTTAACAAATTGATATTAGGCATCACTTTATACGAGATCATGTTACTAATCATGATGTAATCTTAGAGTTTATTGATACGAAACATCAATTAACCGATATCTTTACAAAACCTTTAAGTGAAGAACAATATGATTTTATTAGAAGAGAGTTAGGAATGTTAATTTGTCCAAATGCATGAATTTGATGTATATCTTTTTCGGACTATCTTTATGAATTTCTTGAATGGAGCTTTCATAAGATTATGCCATATCAAGTTTACTTCATACCCTTGCTCCATCACTTTTGATACACTCAATCACTTCATGGATTTCATTGACAAATGCATCTCTCGGATTTATCCCTTGTGAATTTTTATTAAGAAAAGAATTTGATGTGATGATCCTCTCATTATGAAGGCTTATTCACGGAATTTCTTTTATCCTTCATATGATGACTCTTTCACATAAATTCTTTCTTAATGAAGGAAGATTTTTTATGATTCTTTTTTATGAGATGAACACTTGCAAGAATGAGGATATAATTTCACATGAATATCTTAATCTTTGTGAAAATTGAAGCATGATTTAATGAAAATCTTTTATCGTTTTTAACTTCATTTAAAGTTGGTTCTCAATGGATTTTCCTCCTTACCTTCCTTCTTCATGCAAAGTTTTGATGAAAAATAAAAAGGGGAGAAGTTGATGGAAGCCATCTCTTTAAATATTTATAACTTTTAATGTGAGAACTTTTGAATGATACCATGTCATAAATGCTTGAAATATAATTGGTATGAATTTTTTTAAATAGAAATGTGGCATGAATTTTTACCACACTTACATTGTTGAATTGTTCTCTTTTTTGTTGATGACAAAGGGGGAGAAATAATACCAAAATATGGTAAATTGATGAAAGTGGAGAAAGCTTTGATCAAAAAGCTTTGACAAATGTATGCAATATATTTCATCATATATACTTGAAATGTTTGCTTGATAAATTTTCTTCATTATGATAAGATATCTATAGCTTAACTTGCAATTTTACAAATTGATATCTTGCCATAGAATGATAAATTGTTATGTTTGTCATCCTTCATATTTGAAATATCAAATCTTGAAAATGAATGTCATGCCTTGACATCATTTTGAGAATGTTAGATCATGATATGAATCATGATATGAGTATTGATAAGTTTAAATGAACTTAACTTATCAATATGTCTCTAGAATTCAAAGACCTTGAATTCAAGAATGTTTTTTCTCAAATATGGTATATAGATAGAGGGAGTTAAGGTTAACTCCGTCATCAATTGATTGTCATCATCAAAAAGGGGGAGATTGTTGAATCTCGAATTTTGATGATAAAGTCAATTGTAATTTGTTTGATCTACTCTATATGTTGAGAAAAGTGCGCAGGATTAACTACGATGGCAGTAAGATATAAAGCAGGTGTTGTGCCGAAGTCAAGATCGAGATTACGTTGGGAGTTCGAGAGTTCGACAGAAGTCCGAACGTTCGTCGAAAGTTCTGCAGGAACTAACCGAGAAGTCCAGGAGCTTGCCATAGAAGCTCGTCAGAACTCGCCAAGAAGATCGTCGTAAAGTCCGGGAGCTTGTCGGGAGTCCGCCAGAGCATTGTAGAGAGTTCGTCGGATGTTTGCCGGAAGAGCAATTGACGCACCGGACCATGAAGTGCAGTAATCATGTCTTAGTTATTATAGTTAGAGTGTAAATTAAGTTAGGTTTGGGAGGTAATCCCACTAACTTAATTAGGGGCCAGTTGGGCCCTAAGTTGGGCTGGTTTGGGCCGGATTCAAGGCCCAACCACGACCCTGAATTCCTGGCCGACGGTGGCACTACCAGGGCCGACGGTGGCACCGCCTGGAAGACTCAGTCTCCCAGGAATTCTGAGCGGTGGTACCGCACTTGTTAGGCGATGGTATCGCTAGAGCTCGGTCTCTGAGCTCTATCAGGCGGTGGTACCGCCCAGACTGAGCGATAGTATGTTAGGACTCTAGCTTGGAGAGTCCTAATTGAGAGGGACATTCATGTAAAAATGTTAGGACTCTAGCTAGGAGAGTCCTAATTGAGAGGGACATTCTGTTAGGACTCTAGCTAGGAGAGTCCTAATTGTGAGGGGCATTCATGTAGGAGGTTTTTTCTTAGAGAAGAATTAGGAGTTGTAAGGGAATAGGAGTCTTGAGTAGGAGTCCTATTAGGAGTTGGTTAGAAGTAAGAGTCTTAAGTAGGAGTCCTATTAGGAGTTAGGGTTTAGAAGCCCTATAAATAGCCATGTATTTCTTCTCTTTTCATAAGCAATAGATGAATCTTTTCTGCAGCCTTTGAGCAGCAACTTGGAGGGAGGAACCCCTATAGAGTTCCAAGGAGGCCGATCCCCTAAAGAGATCAACCCCAAGTTTAGAATCTGCAAGGGTTCTAACACCTGGTATCAGAGCAGCGTTCTTGGCGTCTCGCTGCCCTTCCACAGCCATCCATCAACCCTCCACAACCATCCAAAGCAATTCCCACAATTGCTTAAAAGATCGTCACCGAATTCCGCCATCATCTCCACCACGGCGGATCATCCTTTGATCTCCCCGTGAATTGCAACAGGTTCTGGTTTCCTACCTTACTGCTGCTGCAATTTAGTTATCCTTATTCAAAAATCCAAAAAAAAAAAAAAATCGTTCCTATATTGCTGCATAAACTTTTCGTCACAAAGTTTTCATCTCTACGACGAAAGATACATTGCAAAATTCCAGCCGCATAGCACCACCTGTTTGATCTTGCTACTGTGCTTTTTCTATCCAAATTTCTATGAAATTTTTATGACATCTTTGACACTTCCTAACAGTGGATTTCCCTTTGGTTTCATAAAAAAATTCTCAATATAAACTACTGATCTTTTATGTCCAATCTGCTGCACTTGAATTGCAGAATTCAAGCCGCATAGCACCATCTGTTTGATCTTGCTACTGTGCTTTTTCTATCCAAATTTCTACGAAATTTTTATGACATCTTTGACACTTCCTAACAGTAGATTTCCCTTTGGTTTCATTGAAAAATTCTCAATATAAACTACTGATCTTTTATGTTCAATCTGCTGCACTTGAAAATCTATGCTGCAGAAAATTTCAGTTGCATATCGTTGCCTTAACCCATCTATTTGCAATCTTTTTTGAATGAAATTTCTTATACACTTCATAGATCATCTTGGCTTCCATCTAAGATTGATCTATTAAGAAATTCATCTCTAAAAACGATTTTATGTTGCTGCAAATTTTCATCGTATCCCGCTGAAATTTTTCGACGACAATTCTGCAATTGCAACTTGCACCAATTTCCTTGCTGTTATACTGCCAAAAATTTATTGATTAAATTAGATATCCTTGCTGTCATATAAACTGTGATTTTGCTATCAATTCCCTCCTCAATTCTCTCAAGTTTTTGGTGGAAATTACGTCGAGAAACCGTTGTTTCTTCGACGACAATTCTACTCTTACAAGACAGCACATACTTGCTGCAACTTCCACGGATTTCTGTCAAACCTTTGCTACCATCTACCATAGATCCAAAACTTTCATCCACAGCCCTAAAACTCTACCAAACCATACCCTCAAACTGCACCCAAAACAGCCACAAAACAAGCCTAAACTGCAACCTACATCCACCAATCCACCAACACTTTCGACCATCACTTCTCTTAACCTATACATGCCTTTAACCCAATAGCAAAAGAGAGATCTTAACATCATTGATTTGGGGCCATATACTATGGCATCTAAGGAGGCAATCAATGCTAAATTCGAAGCCTTGGAGGCGCGAATGGAGGATAAGATTCGGACGCTCTTTACCGAACTCAGATTGGGCCGACCACTAAGCCCGAAGAAATCATATCAAGGAGAGAGCTTTGCCCAATCACACCAAGCCCGAAGAGATGACTTCCAAGGGAGGGTAGGCTCTATGACCAACCCCAACTATCCATGCATGAGAGTGGACTTCCCTAGATGGGAAGAAGGAGACCCGATTGGTTGGATCTCGCGCGCGGAGCGATATTTTTGGTACCACAAAACCATGGATGTATCTATGGTGAAAATTGCAGCTATACATCTTGAAGGGGATGCTATACAGTGGTTTAAACAGTTTGAACATACTTATGGAGTCCTTTCATGGCAACAATTCAAAGAAGGACTGCTGATCCGCTTCAGACCAACCGCTTACGAGAATATTGACGAACAACTAGCAAAGATCCGACAAACCTCCACCATTCAGGAGTACCAAACCAGGTTTGAAAGGTTATCTAATCAAAATCATGATTGGTCTCAAAAACAGCTATTGAGGACCTTCATTGAGGGCTTGAAGCCGGAGATCCGAGGAGAAGTTAAAGCACGACAACCGTACACGCTTATGGCAGCCATCTCTTTCGCACGACATCAAGAGGAGCAATTGAACCATGAAGCTCGGAGGACTAGGGTCACTCCTCAACCAGTAATATTGAAGCCCTCAGCCCCCCCTACTATCGACCAAGTCCCTGCACCAAAGAGGTTAACAAGAGAAGAGCTTCGGGAGCGATATGCGAAGGGGTTATGTTGGCATTGTGACGAGCCGTGGAGCCGTGAGCATCGCTGTAGCAAAGAAGGACTTCTTATGATTGAACCGATAGAAGTAGAGGTCATTGAACATTCAGAAGAGAGCCTTGAACATGAAGAAAAAGATGCAGAAGAAGAGCCATAACCGACCGAAGTTACGGTACAAACACTAGCTGGCTACTCAAACCCGCAAACGATGAAAGTTGGAGGCCTTCTCAAACAACAACCGATCACTGTTCTCATCGAGACGGGCAGCACTAATAACTTCCTAAACAGTAAGGTTGCTGTCCATATGAACTTACCTATTGAGAATTGTAGCAGGTTTGTCGGTAAGGTCGCCAACGGATGGATTTTGAAGTATGATCGTAGGCGCCCACAAGTGAAACTGTTGATGATCATGAGGCCTTACCAAGAGATGATTGCATATTTCTTCCTTCTCCCTCTTGATGATCATGAGGCCATGCTCATAATAAAATGTTGATGACATTAGGTGATATTTCTTGGAATTTTATGCAACTAATTATGAAATTTTACAGTAAGGAGAAACAGGTGACATTGCACGGGAAACGTGGGGGCGACATAATAACGATTTGCACACAACAAATGGAGAATGTTTTGCATAAAGCATGCAGCGGCTTTTTGGTACAACTTGAGCAGCAAACTAAGGGAGAGCCAACAGAATTTGAAGATCTAAATCTACTTCCTTTGCTTGCTGAATTTTCAAATATATTTGACGAACCGCGCAACCTACCTCTTACCTGTCGGCATGATCATTGTATAATGATTCTTCCAGGCAAATCTTCAGCAAATGCTCAGCCATATCAGTATCCACATCTCCAGAAGGATGAAATAGAAAGGATTATAAAAGAGATGCTCGAAACAGGAGTTATTCGGCCAAGTTGCAACCTCTACTCTTCGCCGGTGCTACTTGTACGTAAGAAGGACGGAACATGGCGAATATGTGTTGATTACCGAGCTCTCAATGGCATAATCATCAAGGACAAATACTTTATTCCAATAGTAGATGAATTGCTAGATGAAAGGGAGCACAAATCTTTACAAAGCTGGACCTTTGATCCGGGTATCATCAAATACGAGCATGCGAAGAAGACATACGGAAAACCACCTTTTGAACACACAACAACCACGAATTTTTGCTTTCTTCAACAAAAGGTGGAATATCTTGGGCATATCATATCAGAGGAAGGTGTGGCAGTGGACCCCTTCAAAATTGGAGCAATGCAAAACTGGCCGACCTCGAGAAACATAAAATTGCTACATGGCTTTCTGGGTTTAACAGGCTACTACCGCAAGTTCGTGAAAAACTATGGAAAGATCAGTGCACCACTTACTTCCTTACTAGAAAAAGATGTCTTCCAATGGTTGGACAGAGCCTCCGCTGCCTTCGACAAACTTAAGGCAGCCATGACGACGACACCGGTGCTAACACTACTAGATTTCAACCGACCCTTCATTATTGAGGCCGACACATCTGGAGTCAGAATTGGAGTCATTCTCATGCAAGATGGTCGACCACTCGCATACACTAGCAAGGCATTATCTCCCTCCGATCAAAATATATCAACATATGATAAGGAGATGCTCGCCATTGTGCGCGCAGCAACGAGGTGGAGATTGTACTTGATCAGGCGATACTTTCAAATCAAGATCGACCATAAAAGCCTAAAATATCTCTTGGAGCAGAAGATATCTTCCCCCGAGCAGCAAAAATGGGTAACAAAACTTCTTGGATTTGATTTTGAACTAACTTACAAAAAGGGGAAAGAGAATATTCTTGCAGATGCGCTTTCGCAGCTACCCGAGCAAGTTAAAGTTTCGACCGTTTCATTTCCGACCAGCGACTTCCTTGAGGATATTAAGATGGAATGGCAGGAAGATTCAGATACTAGTAAGATTATAAAAAAATTGGAGGAAGCACCAAGCCCCATGGCTCATTACAATTGGGACTCAAAAGAATTACACTATAAGGGACGCATTGTGCTTGTGACAAATTCTACTTGCATCTTCAATAGCAGATTTTGGACAAAGTTATTCTATATGCAGGGTACTAAATTGAAAAGGAGTACGACATATCACCCACAAACCAACAGCCAACCGGAAGTTTTAAACAAGTGCTTAGAGACAGCCCAAAGCCACCCACCAAATATGACTACCCAAAGAGAACTCCAGACCCAGCCAAGTGCCATTATTGATCGACGGATCGTGACTCGACGACGACGACCCACTAATGAAGTGCTAATACAGTGGGCGAACCTACCAAAAGAAGATGCCACTTGGGAGAACTATGACGACTTGAAGATCAAATTCCCAGAATTCATGAATCATCAGCCTCGAGGACAAGGCTGATTTGAAGAGGGCGGGTCTGTTAGGACTCTAGCTTGGAGAGTCCTAATTGAGAGGGACATTCATGTAAAAATGTTAGGACTCTAGCTAGGAGAGTCCTAATTGTGAGGGGCATTCATGTAGGAGGTTTTTTCTTAGAGAAGAATTAGGAGTTGTAAGGGAATAGGAGTCTTGAGTAGGAGTCCTATTAGGAGTTGGTTAGAAGTAAGAGTCTTAAGTAGGAGTCCTATTAGGAGTTAGGGTTTAGAAGCCCTATAAATAGCCATGTATTCCTTCTCTTTTCATAAGCAATAGATGAATCTTTTCTGCAGCCTTTGAGCAGCAACTTGGAGGGAGGAACCCCTATAGAGTTCCAAGGAGGTCGATCCCCTAAAGAGATCAACCCCAAGTTTAGAATCTGCAAGGGTTCTAACATAGTACCGCCTAGTGTCAGGTGTTAGGCGGTTGTACCACCCAGTAATGGCGGTGGTACCGCCAGGACCCCGGAAATCCGGGATTAGACACTTTTTGGCTCTATTTTTGAAGCCGTTGGGGCCTATAAAAACCCCACCCTTTCCTGCATGAAAGGGCACGAAACCTATTGGCATAATCTTGAGTTCTTGAGCCTTTAAAGTATTGTAAAAGTTAGAGTTCTCTTTCATCTCTTAGCCTTGTAACCATCCAAGAAAGAGGAGTGAGACTTGTAAGAGTTCATCTCCTAAACTCGGGAAAAGGAGAAAGTGTTGTAAAGAGGTATTCGGTCTTCACCTATTAAAGGAAGGCCTTTAGTAGACGCCGGAGACCTCGTCGGAGAAGGAATCCGAAAGTGGATGTAGGTCACGTTGACCGAACCACTCTAAAACTCGGTTTGCATTTACTTTGAGCAACTTTCTTTTATAGCAAACTGCCTCTCCTCCTTACTGTGCTTTAACTACGTTTACATACGCTTTCAAGTAAACACCTTCTGAGATTGGATTTAATCGTACGAAGACTTTACAAAACCGACGTTTTTCATTTGTGCAATTTACATTACTGCAAATTACCTTAGTCTTCTCTTGCACTTTCACGAAAGCTTTCAAGTTCAAATTCTTTCCGAAACGGATTGAATTGAAATTATTCTCGTCGGAATCGGTTTTAATCGAAATAAGTTTTTTGAAATAACGAAAGTTTTCCGCTGTACTAATTCACCCCCCCTCTTAGTGCCGCTCTTGATCCTAACAACATCCTTTCAAGAACATTGGAAAGTAGGCTAGGAAACTAAATTTATGCTTTCAACATCTTAGATGCAAAGCATTTGGGTTCCAAGTTAAAATATCAGTTGAACAATGAAAAATGAATTAAGAAAGAATACATTAGATTAAAAAAGAAAGAATGAAAGGCAAAACAAGAAACACCCCACTATTTATGAAGTATGGAAGAATTTGTCTTGTGAAATATTTAAAGGCAACAGATAACAGCAGTCATGGAAGTTCATAAGATACCAACTTGACACCTTCTCAATCTCTTCCAAGGGTTCAAAAAGTTGTATGGAATTTCCGGTGAGCATATTCGCCCATAGTAACTTCTACACTTTAGGAAGGAATAATAGAATTGTAGAGTAGGACACATCAAATATTCACAATGGACCCACTTAAGTTTCATGACAACAATTTAGAGTTTTGAAGCACACAAACAGAATAGAAGGTCGATATTGCACAAAAGTGGAAACACAAGCAAACCTTCTCTCAAGTAAGAAAATTTTGAATTTAGAAGAAGGACATCCCAGGTAATTTCTACTATTTTTGAGCCTAAAAAATTTCAACTAAATTGCATAGGTCAGTTTTAGTTCCAGAAACAACTATAAAAAAAGAACTGGAGTTCATAATTGCTCGATGAAAAATAACGATGTAATATCATCAACGACTTGAAAGGAAAAGAGGAAAACAAACAAGACATCTGACTACTGAATCTTGTGCAAAAGCATGGCACAGAAATAACGATGCTTCTAAAAGATAGAAATCTAAAGCTTTTAGCTACTAGAGTCACCAAACAGATACCAAGCCAAAAAAGGTAAGGTACAACTACAGAACAACAGCACAAAACAATGAAAGCTTGCGACGCGGAAAAGAAAAGAAAAAGAAGAAAGAGGCAAAGAACAGCCCGGCCAACCATATATGACCCCAAAATCCTTTAACAAAAAGGATAAATCCTTAACCTTTGAGGTATTTCATTAGTCATCAAGTAAGAGACTTGAGCATGTAACCAGAGCAAGATCAGTTCAGTACCCAAGCGTAGATCTGATGGGGGAAGCTACCCAGGCGTTGTAAGTGCTCCGAGCCCCGGAATGTGTTCCGGTTTATTTCTGTAGCAATTAAAGTAGATTGAGTTTGTTTGTCGCACGATTAAATTCAAAAACGAAACAGTTCGCTTATCAGATAAATCATGCCAATAAATACACAACCTATGGATCACAAGAGGCGTTCTCGAGATTTATATGTATTCACGATACAACATGTTTTCCTTCCTTTCGTGGAAAGTCACACATGAACTTAAGCGCAGTACAGAATCAACAGACAAAATCGCAAAACAATCGATAGATATCGGAGGCTAAAAATACAAACAAATACCATCAATACTTAAAAGGGCAACCCGTTATGTCAATTAAAGAAAGGGGAAGACGACTTATGAAGCAAAAGAATTCCAACCTCGAGGCAATCCGGAGGTTATAAGCTTTCTCGAGAGCAAGGAAGAGCGGGGCTGAAGAAATAGACGAATCAACAATAGCTACTACAAAACATCACGAGCCAAGCAAGGATTCATGTGAAATCTTCGAAGAAGAACAAAAGAAAATTGAATACGAACGAACACAAAAGTCAAATCTGTCCTCGACAACAAAGGAAAACAGATCCCAATCTCGACAAGCGGCACACAGCCGGGTGGACGGAGTAGAGCAAGACGTACCTGAGGGCAAGGATGTCTTCGATTCCTCATGAGGCAGAGACACGGAGGAGACGCGGACGAGGGGTTAGGGTTTCGGGATTCTATTGCTCGCGTTCTATGGGGTTGCGGTGGGAGTAAGAAAAGCGCGGACGGAAGAGAGCGACGAAACCGACTACGCTTTCCGAGCGATGTCGCGAGCAGGAATAGAAAACGGAAACAGTCGAAGAATATTATGGGGTTCTGAAAAGATAATAATAATAATAATAATAATAATAAAATGACGTATATATCCCCTTAAAGCGAGAGATTTTTTTTTTGTACTTTGCTATGCTATCTCCGTTGGTGTCATTCGATTAATCATATTTTAATTTGATTTATTTTGGTAAATTAAAAGAAATTAAAACGTTAGCAGCAGCGGCGCGCCGCGGTGACACGTAGGTCGAGGGCAGGTGACGCGAGCGGACCGCCCGTGCCCCCTCGCTTTCTACCCGCCGCCGGCTCCGAGGTGGTGCGGGTCCCGCTTTGTACCTGCAGGAGGGTGGGTCGGGAAAGCCGGTGGTTCGTTTGGGGGGAACGGGCGTCCCTCTGTTTACTCTTCGCGCGTCTTCGCAGCAACGCGGAAGTGGGCGGTCGC